>NC_057834.1:85108149-85733149 GCF_910594005.1 Cervus elaphus | reverse complement strand
TTCATTGGAAGGACTGATGTTGAAGCTGAAACTCCAGTACTTTGGCCACTTCATGCGAAGAGTTGACTCATTGGAAAAGACCCTGATGCTGGGAGGGATTGAGGGCAGTAGGAGAAGGGGATGACAGAGGATGGAATGGCTGGATGGCATGACCGACTTGATGGACATGAGTTTGAGTAAACAACGGGAGTTGGTGATGGACAGGGAGGCCTGGCGTGCTGCAACTCATAGAGTCACAAAGAGTCGGACATGACTGAGCGACTGAACTGAACTGAAACTACCAAATGCAATATTCTCTGCTGTATGTACACCAAATATACACACAAACTACTCCTTTCTTTCATCAATCAGGTCCTGCTACATTTTGTCCCCCAGCTCTGGCTTAATTGTACAGGAAAAACTGTCCTACAGTTTCCATAGAGTAGCTTTTGCCAAATTTTTTGTTCAGTTTCTCTGTAAAGTAAGATTATAGAATTCATATTATTTAGTTATCTCAGATAGTGGGAAATAGTAAATTATTCTAAAGAGTGAATTCTATTCGGATTTCATAATCTTCTAAGAAAAACCTTTGCTGAATGTTAAGAGTTTCTAAAGCTAATAATACCATTTGGCTTATGATTATGAGGACACTTTAAAGCATAAGTTTTCTATATGAAGATTTACTGAGAGCAACAAATATTTTGAGGAATATAAAACTTCATTAGAGGCAACTTATTTCTAGAAAGATACATTATTAGATAAAAATAAAGAAATTGACCCAAGTTAATTGTAGAACCCTCTAATCCATCCTTTGTCTACACTTTTTGTAAAATTATTTTTGGTTTGTTTTACTGCTTATCCACAAAGTAATAATATCTCAAATCCTGGTGGATGAAATGAGAGGAATAAATTAAGAGAAAGAAAGTTCCAGCCATTTTAACCTGAGGTCAATGCACATTTTAGAGGCCTTAATCTTTCTTTAGCTTCAAATGCCTGCCAAATTTTCAGATAATTCTTGAAACAATCAATTCACTTATTAGTATGTTTCAGGTGCACACTAAGAAAAAATTATAATATTACTCTTTTACTTGTAAACACTTGTACATTTAAGATTTTCCCTTACTATATTTTTATGTAAGATAAAATTAATTTTACATCTGCCTTTGAGAAGTTCACATTCTGGCAGAGTTGCTGGAGGTTTGATCATAGGAACCTGACCTACCACAAAACAAAAAAACATGCACATACACACAGGGTGCAACAAAGGTACAATAAAAGAATTTTGAGTAAAGTGTTTAGTAAGCACTTATGGTTTATAAGGGAGATGAACCTAGAAGTTTGCCAAGAAAGAAGAATCGTTGAGTGTTATCCATGCAATTCTATAGTAGGTATTTGGGCAGGACGATTGGGCAGCAAACTTCTAAGTAGTTCTGTTGTAGAAATCTGCTATTGTTGTTCTTGCAAAAAATGCAAAACTGTCAAAACATTAAAAAAAAAAAAAATTCTAGATAGAAATGCTGGTTCACCAGAGAAGTTTCAGAACAAGATCTGCACATGTTACACTGTAAATGAAACACTAATGCATAGTCCTTTCCAGAACTGAAAATTTACCCTGCATCTAAGGACTGCTGCTACTGCTAAGTCATTTCAGTCGTGTCCGACTCTGTGCGACCCCCATCCCTGGGATTCTCCAGGCAAGAACACTGGAGTGGGTTGCCATTTCCTTCTCCAATGCATAAAAGTGAAAAGTGAAACTGAATTCGCTCAGTCATGTCTGAGTCTTTGCGACCCCATGGACTGCAGCCTACCAGGCTCCCCCGTCCATGGGATTTTCCAGGCAAGAGTACTGGAGTGGGGTGCCATTGCCTTCTCCGACAACATATGTCAATGCAGAAATGGAAAAGAGCATCACCATCATAAGGACAGCACGTGACAGGGATGGAAAGAGTATGGCTTCTTTCTAGATAGTTTGAGAAAAACATGGTGATACTATGGACTTTAATTTGCCATTATGCAGCAGGAGCATTTAAATAATAAATTACTTCCCAAGTAGCTCAGCTGGTAAATACTCCATCTGCAATGCAGGAAACCCTGGTTTGAGTTCTCGCTCAAGAAGTTCCCCTGGGATAGGCTACCCACTCCACTATCCTTGGGTTTCCCTGGTGGCTCAGATGGTAAAAAATACACCTGAGATGTGATAAACCTGGGTTTGATCCCTGGGTTGGGAAGATTCCCTGGAGGAGTGTATGGCAACCCACTTCAGTATTCTTGCCTGGAGAATCCCCACGGACAGAGAAGCCTGGAAGGCTGCAGTCCACGGGGTCGCAAGAGTCAGACATGACTGACTGTCTACGCACACAGCACATTGATCTAATAATTTCACATCTATGACTCTCTCCTCAAGGAAATAAGCAGCAAAAATAGAAATATAGATCAATGGAACAGAATAGAAAGCCTAGAAACAAACCCACAGACTAATGGTCAGTTCGGTTCAGTTCAGTTAAGTCACTCAGTCGTGTCCAACTCCTTGCGATCCCATGAACCGCAGTATGCCAGGCTTTTCTATCCATCACCAACTTCCGGAGCTTACTCAAACCCATGTCCATTGAGTCAGTGAAGCCATTCAACCATCTCATCTTCTGTTGTCCCCTTCTTCTCCCACCTTCAATCTTTCCCAGCATCAGGGTCTTTTCCAGTTAGTTCTTTGCATCAGGTGGCCAAAGTGTTGGAGTTTTAGCTTCAGCATCAGTCCTTTCAATGAATATTCAGGACTGATTTCTTTTAGGACGGAATGATTTTATCTCTTTGCAGTCCAAGGGACTCTCAAGAGTCTCCTCCAACACCACCGTTCAAAAACATCATTTCTTCAGTGTTCAGCTTTCTTAATAGTCCAACTCTCACATACATACATGACTACAGGAAAAACAATAGCTTTGACTAGTCGGACATTTGTTGGCAAAGTAATGTCTCTGCTTTTTAATATGCTATCTAGATTTGTCTTAGCTTTTCTTCCAAGGAGCAAATGTCTTTTAATTTCATGGCTGCAGTCACCATCTACAGTGATTTTGGAGCCCAAGAAAATAGTCTGTCACTGTTTCTATTGTTTCCCCATCTATTTGCCATGAAGTGATGGGACAAGATGCCATGATCTTAGTTTTCTGAATGTTGAGTCAGTTAATCTGCAACAAAGGAGTTAAGAATATATAATGGGGAAAAGACCATCTCTTCAATAAGTGGTGCTGGGAAAACTGGACAGCTATGTATGAAAGAAAGAAATTAGAACATTTCTAACATCATACACAGAAATAAACTCAAAATGGATTAAAGATCTGAACATAAGAAAAGATACTACAAAATTCCTAGTGGAAAATACAAACATTCTTTGACATAAGCCGCAGCAACATCTTTTTGAATCAGTCTTCTAGAGTAGTGGAAATAAGAACAAAAATAAACAAGTGGGGTCTAATTAAACTTAAAAGCTTTTCCACAGCAAAGGAAATCATAGACAAAATGAAAAGACAGCCCATAGAATGTGAGAAAATATTTGAAAATGATGTGATCGTCAAGGGATTAATCTCCAAAATATACAAACAGCTTATACAGCTCAATATCAAAACAAACAACCCACTCAAACAAAAAATGAGCAGAAGACCTAACTATACATTTCTCAAAGAAGACATAAGGATCACCAAAAGGTACATGGAAAGATGCTCACCATGGCCAATTGATAAAGAAAGAAAATCAAAACTATACTGAGGTGTCATCTCACACCAGTCAGAATAGCCATCATCATAAAGTTCTCAAATAGTAAATGCTGGAGAGGGTGTGGAGAAAAAGGAACCTTCCTACACTGTTGGTGAGAATGTACACTGGTACAGCCACTATGTGGAACAGTGTGGAGATTCCTTAAAAATCTAAAAGTAAAGGTTTCATATGATTCTGCATTCCCATTCCTGGGCATATATCCATAATTTAAAAAGAAACATCTACCTCAGTGTTCACTGAAGCATTACTTACAATAGTCAGGACATTATACTACATCATCTTTATTTATTCATCCATCTAGATAAGGATTTGATAAAGAAGATGTGGTATATACATACAATAGAATATTATTCAGCCATAAAAAGAATGAAATAAAGCCATTTGCAGCATCAAGGTTGGAACTAGAAATTATCATGCTGTTAATTAAGCCAGAAAGAGAAATACATATATCATATGATATTGTTTATATGTAGAATATTTTAAAAAATGAAATAATGAACTTATATACAGAATTGAAATAGACCCACAGGCATAGAAAACAAACTTATGGTTACCAAAGTGGAAAAGGGGTGGATAAATTAGGAGTTTAGGACTAACATATCATGTACACACTACTATATATAAAATAGGTAACCAACAAGGACCTACTGTATAGCACAGGGAACTCTACTCAGTATTTTGTAAAAACCTATAAGGAAAAAGATCTAAAAAAGTGTGAATGTGTATATATACACACACATATATAAATATATAGGTATATATAACATATGTGTATAGCTGAATCATTTTACAGTACATTTGAAAATAACACAACATTGTAAATCAACTATACTTCAATTTTTAAACAAAAGGAAACAAGCAGAAATTTAAATAAAAATAAAGGATAATGTCCAGAGATGTTCTTTGCAGATTATTTATAACAGCAAAAACTAAATATCACCTGTTAAATATTATGAAAAATATTAATAAAATATATTTATAACTTGTGACAGAATACTAAATGATCTAAAATATATATAAAGAATGGCAACTTATACATCACTAACTATAGGACAGAAATTGAATATTTAATATAAAGTTAATAAGTGGCAAAGCCAGGAGTAAAACCTAGGAAAAGACTCTAGGAAAAGGGGCTTCATAGTCTATATTCTAATTACTACATGCAATGTCTTTAGAAAGTGCTTGTCATGTGAATAGCACATGAATAGCTTTGTTTTTTTGTTTTTGTTTTTAAGGCAGGATACTAACTTGCATTCCAGTATTACTTTGGGATGCAAAAAATATTTAAAGACTGAAAAGTCTTGTACAAATAGATGCTAGTTTATTATGAAAGGTTAATTTTCTATTTCTTTACATATTTTCTATTCTTTCTCAGTTTTCAAAATAACTTTCATGTGAATTTTTAAAAATATTTTAGGTTATTTATACCTTAAAATAACAGAAAAATGAATCTGAAATAATAAGCAACCTTAATAGGACACCTACTATTGCTATGTACCATAGATCTGATGTACCTCAAAGTCAGTGGTCTCTCAAATTTTAAAGATTGCTATAAATATTGCTTATAGATGTGATCCCTCAGTCAAATGTCTTAAAACATAATTAATGTGCACGTTGTGAAGCAAGTGGAGTTAAAATGCCAGGAACTTAGATGCAGTATTAAAAGGTAAGCATAGAAATAATAGTCCCAATAGAAAACTCAGTAAATGTCATTTATTACTAAATATGATAGAGTATGAAATGGCAGTAACAGTGAAGAGCAAGATAGTTTTCCTTACAAACATACCTGATCTGCCAAATGAGAACGCAATTTGGAAATTTGGGAGGAATACAGAAGAGATTGAAACATCCAGGAGGGAAAGGAGAATGCTTAGGATGTGCCTAAGAATTAGAACTGAGAGAGAAAGATATTGGAAGAAGAAAGCCTGGAAAAGAAATCAGTGGGATACAGTAGGGAATAGCATATACTGTATTTTGGAGGTACACTGAAGCTCAGTGTAATAAAGAAATCCCAGATTAGCCTTATCTAGGGTGTGTTAGTTTCTCAGTCACGTCCGACTCTTTTGCAACCCCATGGAATATAGCCCGCCAGGCTCCTCTGTCCATGGAATTCTCCAGGCAAGAATACTAGAATGGATTGCTATTCCCTTCTCCAGCCCTATCTAGTGAAAGAGGTCAAAACAGGCAGAAATCTAAGCCCACTTTTATGACCATAGTCAATTTGCTCTCCTAAAATCTAAGCAGTCCCAGACTCATTCATTACAATGATCATCTGTCAGCAGCAAATCTTTAAATATATAAGACCTTCAAATGACAGATGCTAATTAACATAACAACATAGCATCTTTCACAGGTAAGCCCTTTTCCTGAATGATTTTAACTGACAGTATCCAACCACTTTCAAATAAACATTTATGAAAGAGCAGAAGCAGCAGTTTAACATGCCATTAAAAAAAAAAAAAACTGACTGTAACTCGGGAAAAGAAAACTAGGTTTTTGTGTGTGTGAAATCTAAATGCTTACTCTAAGAAATATGGTATATTTAGCTGATTCAGCAATACCTTTACCATCTCTTTGTCCATTTAGTCCCAGAATATATCTTTTCTTAGACATTTTAGTTGAATGTGGCAGAAGGTTACTGCAACAGTGTTCATTTATAAATAATTAATGACATAATAGAGAGGCCCAAATTTGACTAACTAGCCATTGAATACATAAGAACAAAGAAAATTATCAGGAGTACAACTTGATTTTCATAACATAATGGGAGCTAGTTTTTTAGTTTGATCGATACTTAATGAAAATGCTTCTATTTTTTGTGCTACCTAATTTAATCACTGTGCTGAAATAGCTGAAAGGTAAACATCTCATAGAATATCCTTTGTGAACTGATATAAATTTCACTTGAACTCTGTTTTTGTTAAAAATCCTTCTTTAGCACTGATTTTGTCTCTGAGCAGGTGATTTATAAATTAGGTTTGTCATTTAAACAGCCAACATTCTGAGAGGAGCAATAGTAAAATGTACAAAGTCAAGCCTAAAGGAAATCAGTCCTGAATATTCATTGGAAGGACTGATGCTGAAGCTGAAGCTCCAATACTTTAGCCACCTGATGTGAAGAACTGCCTCATTGGAAAAGACTCTGATGATGGGAAAGATTGAAGGTGGGAGGAGAAGGGGATGACAGAGGATAAGATGGTTGGATGGCATCACCAACGCAATGGACATGAGTTTGAATAGGCTCCGGGAGGCGGTGATGGACAGGGAGGCCTGGCGTGCTGCAGTCCATGGGGTCTCAGAGAGTTGGACATGACTGAGCAACTGAATTAACTAACTAAGAAAGAAAACTCTCAAATCCTCTGAGGTAAGAAGCATAGGAAGCAAAGTCTTGGTTCTCGATCATTTTGTTTTAACTAGAATGGCGATCTGCAGATACAAAACAACACTGAGTAACCTGAAACTTTTAAAATGGATTCACTTCTGTAAATTGCATCACTTGCCTTCTCTACTGATTTTGACTTAAAATTGTTGTCTGAAGTTATGACAAATTTTCTAGATAGTGATAATGTTGCTATTTTGTCCAGTTGTTAGATATTTTATTAATATCATTAGATATTAATCATTAATATTAGATATTTTGTCCAATCATTAGATATGGTTGAGACCTAAAAAAAAAAGCAATACTAAAAATAGACAAATAAACAAACAGATAAAAATCCTGCTGAATAGGTGTTCCAGCAGTAAGAAAATGGTATGACAAATTAAATATGTAAGTTCATGCAAAATGTATGATTCAACAAGTAAGAATTTGATTTCTTTCTGAAATCTATGAAATTGGAAATTAAGCTGCTGATCATACCTAAGAAACTATTTAAACTATGTGGTAGAAAGATCAAAAGAACTGAGAAGAATTTTATTTTGGACTAGATACATTTTCAGAGTCTGTATAATGCAAAACATTCTATATTAAGAAGTTAGGGCACAGCTAGCATCCAAGGGAGTCACTCCAAACACTTCAGATACACTGTTGAATACAGAATCATCTTTACAATAATTTTAATCCAAAATTTCTGTTGAAAATTGCACTGTCCTTAAATCGATATTGATGCTTTATCTCAAGCAAGGAAATATAGTATATAAATATATATACACACACAAAGAATTTACCAACAAGATTTGTTTAATTCCCTTCAAGTATGAGAGAAGCTTATGTGTATCATTTTTTATCTGTGTAAATTTTGAATTTATGTATTTATTTATTTCCCCTCAAAATATCATTCCTGGAATAGTAGAAAGAAATATTTCTCACTTCAATCATTTGCTTATATTAGGCTTAATAATTTGAATGTTCTATCATTTCAAATCAAATAACTCATAAAAATATACTAACTTGATAAATCCACACAATGCATTTCTTTGGGGAGTTACAGAGCTAGAGCTAAAGAAAGCACTACTAAATTCTTTATTAGAATTAATAAATATGCTTTGAATTAATGATGACCTGAAAAGCGTTCTTCATCCTCTGGACATATACTATAAATCAGAAAATAAAAACTGGCTAAGAATAAGATTTCCAAATGCCATCTACTAGTAAATATCAGGTGGAGTTTGGGGTTAACTTTGAACTACTAAACAGGTTCAGAATGAACATCCTAATAAATTCAGGTGCAGCCTACTCTTTTTATTGTTTTTATGACATACATAAGACTGTCCATAGATTGAAATGTCTGCTCACAAGAAGTACATGCCTACTATATTTCCAAATTGTTTGAAAATTATATTCATTTAAATCAGCTAGTATCTTTGGCAATTGCTGCATGCTGAGTTTAGTGCATATGAATTGACAGCTAACTCGTAGATTTATTTAGAATTTTCTACTTCAATGCTAAGCCAGATATGAATTTATTCATTTTCTCCACATTCTCCCCCTTTTACAGAGCTGTTATTCAATCCCATACTATAGGCTTTTGATTAACACAATGCAGTAGACTTACCAAAACATAGTCAAGGGAGAGATGGATTAATATGTCAACTAAAATTGACAATTGGATGTCTAATACAGTTTGGTATAATTCCATGGGGTTTTAGGACTTCAAGTTGAATACTTCTAGTCAAGAAAAAAATGTTTCCATGAAAGTGTGTTACTTCCTAGTATTTTAACTACTCCTTCACACTGATATCACACATTAATGGCTAAAAACATGTGATATTATCCCATTTTAGACATTTTTAAACCTAATACTATGTAATATGTATATTATAGTCCTATACTTGCTCATTTTCCAGTAGAAGGAGACAAGGGAAGAAAAACACTTTTCAAATACCTAGACCAGTACAAAATGCCTGACATATAGGATTATGAATATCAGTGAGCTACATGTCTTTAAGCAGGCCTGGAGGATTCTGACTGCACTTTACTCCCAATTATCATGGTGTGAAAAAATGCAAAATAAAAATATTAGTAGTCTTCTGGACAACAAATCATAAGTAGAAACTCACATTTAATAATTTCTAAGTGATTCAGAGTCTGATGTTTCCCTTGCTACAGTTCACTTACCTGGAAAATGAGAATGAGAACACATGTATCAGGCAATCGAGACAGTAAGTTAACAGATTGTACAAAAACGGTAATCACATACATATCCAATAGAAAATGTTAAAGTATACAAAGTAATCAGAGAACATGCCTGCAAAGGTCAGTGGATGTATAGAATTCTTTCATAGTAACAGCTACTACAGTGACCACAAAAAATATTCTAGAAAACAAAACATGGGTTACCCTTGAACTTATACAGGAGACTAAATTCAGGGGAAACTGCATTCCCTAGTTCCTCAGTTCAGTTCAGTTCAGTTGCTCAGTCGTGTCCGACTCTGCGACCCATGAATTGCAGCACTTCAGGCCTCCCTGTCCATCACAAACTCTCGGAGTTCACCCAAACCCATGTGCATCGAGTCGGTGATGCCATCCAGCCATCTCATCTTCTGTCGTCCCTTTCTCTTCCTGCCCCCAATCCCTCCCAGCATCAGGGTCTTTTCCAATGAGTCAACTCTTCCATGAGGTGGCCAAAGTATTGGAGTTTCAGCTTCAGCATCAGTCCTTCCAATGAACACCCAGGACTGATTTCCTTTAGGATGGACTGGTTGAATCTCCTTGCAGTCCAAGGGACTCTCAAGTCTTCTCCAACATCACAGTTTAAAAACATGAATTCTTCAGCACTCAGCTTTCTTCACAGTCCAACTCTCACATCCATACTTGACCACTGGAAAAACCATAGCCTTGACCAGACGGACCTTTGTTGGCAAAGTAATATTTATGCTTTTTAATATGCTGTCTAGGTTGGTCATAACTTTCCTTCCAAGGAGTAAGCGTCTTTTAATTTCATGGCTGCAACCACCATCTGCAGTAATTTTGGAGCCCACAAAAATAAAGTCTGACACTGTTTTCCACTGTTTCCCATGAAGTGATGGGACCATATGCCATGATCTTAGTTTTCTGAATGTTGAAATTTAAGCCAACTTTTTCACTCTCCTCTTTCACTTTCATCAAGAGGCTTTTTAGTTCCTCTTCGCTTTCTGCCATAAGGGTGGGGTCATCTGCATATCTGAGGTTACTGATATTTGTCCCGGCAATCTTGATTCCAGTTTGTGCTTCTTCCAGCCCAGCATTTCTTATGATGTACTCTGCATATAAGTTAAATAAGCAGGGTGACAATATACAGCCTTGACGTACTCCTTTTCCTGTTTGGAACCAGTCTGTTGTTCCATGTCCAATTCTAACTGTTGCATCCTGACCTACATATCGGGTTCTCAAGAGGCAGGTCCAGTGGCCTGGGATTCCCATCTCTTTCAGAATTTTCCACAGTTTATTGTGACCCACACAGTCAAAGGCTTTGGCATAGTCAATAAAGCAGAAATAGATGTTTTTCTGGAACTCTCTTGCTTTTTTGATGATCCAGCGGATGTTGGCAATTTGATCTCTGTTTCCTCTGCCTTTTCTAAAACCAGCTTGAAGATTTGGAAGTTCATGGTCACGTATTGCTGAAGCCTGGCTTGGAGAATTTTGAGCATTACTTTACTAGCGTGTGAGATGAGTGCAATTGTGCAGTGTTTGAGCAGAGCCTGGATGTACTGTTGCCTCTTTTGAATAAGAGTAGGAATTTTTCCTAGTTCTTACTCTTATTCAAAAGAGGCGACAGTACATCCAGGCTCTGAGCTCAAGGCACTGTATACATAGTTTTAGAGATCATTTCCAGCCAGATTTTTCAACGACCACATTTAAAGAAATCTGCTAGGAGCAATGACAGTCAAAATTGTTCCTACAGAGAAATATAATTATTTGCAGAAGTATGGTGGAGGCAACTAGTACAAATGAAAATGCAAGGTTTGGACAGCCCTGTAGTTTTCTGCCTCCATTATAATTTCATTCCATCATCAGATGGTCAACATATTCACAGAAAACATGGGTGAACAGTTGGTTGTGACAAAAATTGTGACTGCCCCTTCCAGCTACCTCCTAATTTGTCTTCTAAGAAAAAGACGAATAAAACAACTGCAAAGAATAAGCTCTAATTATGATGAGAGACAATTATTCCTCAAGTTGAAGCATAAGCAATCTCCTTTTTCCAAATAAGCATTATTTTTGCCAAATATTATATGCTCTGTAACTTTTCTTTCATGACCCCACTTTTTTTATTTTTCAGGGAAAAAAAAAAAATATCGCTTCTGTGCAAGAGGTTAAACAATGGCTGCTGAATTTTAATGCTTCATAGCAAGAAGTTTTTCCAGAGCTTACTTCTCTTCCTTATTTTTAAAAACACTATACTCAAAAGAAAAGGTTTAAGCCTTTATAAAAAGCTTGCAATGTCATATTTGAGAATAAAATTCTCTTTCCAAATAATATCTACAACTTCAATTGAATCAATTTGATCAAAATCTTTAAATAATATTAAAAATCACTGTCTTTGTAATTTCATCTTTCTTAAGGAGAAACTTTATATATGTATTAATTCATTCAGAAAAAAATTATTGAGAAACAAAGGGAAGAAAGACAAATTTGCCCTTCTAAGAGGTTCACATTCTTGCTGGGAAGCAAGATATGTATGAACAGATACAATACCATACCAACACATGTTATTATGGCATCAACATGATGGTAGGAATAGTCAAATAGTAAAAACAGAGGCCACTGTTGCCAGAGAAGTGCAAAATATTTATTCTCCACAAGAATTTGTCTAATGACCATCCTTCCCCTGGATTCTTCTTCTTTCTGAAAAGTAAAAACTATTTTCCGTGGCTCAAGAATGGCAAATAACAGCAGAAAAGGAAAGTACAAGTTGTTGCCCATTCAAATAGACAATTGGTCAAAGACATAAATACAGTTAAAAAAAAAAAAAAGGAAGAAAGTGAAATGCCTCAAAGCCTTGCAAATGGTGACAGACTTCATGATCCTATGTTTTTTATTTATTTATTTATTTATTTTTTAATAATTTATTTATTTATTTTTTCAGTGGGTTCTGTCATACATTGCCATGAATCAGCAATAGATTTACACGTATTCCCCATCCCGATCCCCCCTCCCCACTCCCTCTCCACCCGATTCCTCTGGGTCTTCCCAGTGCACCAGGTTCGAGCACTTTTCTCATGCATCCCACCTGGGCTGGTGACCTGTTTCACTATAGATAATATACATGCTGTTCTTTCAAAACATCCCACCCTCACCTTCTCCCACAGAGTTCAAAAGTCTGTTCTGTACTTCTGTGTCTCTTTTTCTGTTTTGCATATAGGGTTGTCGTTACCATCTTTCTAAATTCCATATATATGTGTTAGTATACTGTATTGGTCTTTATCTTTCTGGCTTACTTCACTCTGTATAATGGGCTCCAGTTTCAGCCATCTCATTAGGACTGGTTCAAATGAATTCTTTTTAACGGCTGAGTAATATTCCATGGTGTATATGTACCACAGCTTCCTTATCCATTCATCTGCTGATGGGCATCTAGGTTGCTTCCATGTCCTGGCTATTATAAACAGTGCTGCGATGAACATTGGGGTGCACGTGTCTCTTTCAGATCTGGTTTCCTCAGTGTGTATGCCCAGAAGTGGTATTGCTGGGTCATATGGCAGTTCTATTTCCAGTTTTTTAAGAAATCTCCACACTGTTCTCCATAGCGGCTGTACTAGTTTGCATTCCCACCAACAGTGTAAGAGGGTTCCCTTTTCTCCACATCCTCTCCAGCATTTATTGCTTGTAGACTTTTGGATAGCAGCCATCCTGACTGGCGTGTAATGGTACCTCATTGTGGTTTTGATTTGCATTTCTCTGATAATGAGTGATGTTGAGCATCTTTTCATGTGTTTGTTAGCCATCTGTATGTCTTCTTTGGAGAAATGTCTGTTTAGTTCTTTGGCCCATTTTTTGATTGGGTCATTTATTTTTCTGGAATTGAGCTTCAAGAGTTGCTTGTATATTTTTGAGATTAATCCTTTGTCTGTTACTTCATTTGCTATTATTTTCTCCCAATCTGAGGGCTGTCTTTTCACCTTACTTATAGTTTCCTTTGTGGTGCATGATCCTATGAAACTGGCACATTTTGCACTATATTGAAGGAAATCAGCTCTGGTTTTATACAGTGACTAGAAACTCAGTATTTAATCCTTGAGCAACAGTGATGCATAAACTAGGAACAATCTTTAATTAATTTTAAGAAATTCAATATAAAAAAGAAAAACAGACTTTTTCTGGTTTAGATGGGTGTGGAATAAGTACCTCATAGGGTTAAAAAAAAGAAAAAAAAAAAGGAGACTGTTGATTATTAAGAAAAAGATATACTCTAAATCAGATCAAGTCAAAGGTGGTTTCTTAAGCCACACTGGCTAAGGATGTCAAAGATTAAGTGAAGTGTAATTAGAAAATAAAACAAGAACATTGCTACTAATGCTTATGGTTTGCTACATGTATTATCATGATTGAGTAAAGAAGCCATGTATGCAATTTGTGCTTCACAGTGCCTGTTAATCATCTCTGCTCTTCCCTTCTTTACACTTTTTCTGGATTAATGAATCTCTTGTTACTCTTATGGATGCGCTTCTTGGTCACTCAGTCATGTCCAACTCTTTGCGAATCCATGGACTGTAGCCTGCCAGGCTCCTGGGTCCATAGGGATTCTCCAGGCAGGAATACTGGAGTGGGATGCCATGCCCTGCTCCAACCAATAAAAATAATAAGTAATTTATGGCTACTTATGCAGATATTAAAGGTTCAAGGTAAATGATACAAGATATAAAGGTATAAGGTACATCTAGCTGTTTCAATGTACAAAGAGGATCACAATTAAATGAAATCAAGCTTTATATTGAAAAAATGCATTTTCTTTAAAAAAACAGCATGTGAAAGTATGTGCAGAGGAAAAAAAAGAACTTACATCAGGCTGTTTAAAGTGCTTATTTCTGAATTAGGGAACTGAGGTAACTGAATAGTTATCTACTCTCTCTACATATTTTCTCCATATATTTATTGTGTACAATTTTAATGTTTACATTCTTCCTACAAAATCATGTTATTTGTGAGGTTTAAAAGCTATTTACCAAAAAATAAGCAAATCGTTTCCAAAATGAGCAGAGAAGCTATGAAGGATCTCCTAAAGAATGTGGCTTAGATGTGACTATTCATGTCACTGTGCTATATCCCATACTCAAAAAAAATAAGCCAAGGACTGTGTGGGAGCTCAAATAAAAGTAGCCAACTTGGAACAGTTAGTTGGTGGATGAAGTGGAAAGGGCAGATAAGAATCAGGAAACCAGGAAGGAGCTCTGAGAGGGGAAATCTTCCTAAAAAGAGAATGAGTCTAAAAGAGAATGAGTCAAACTCACCAAGCATAGTAGGTTGGAAAATATCTTGCAGGCAGATTAAATAGCACTAAAAAGAGAATGGAGGTGTGAGACTTGGTGATGTGTTCCGAGAACAGTGAACAATGTAGTTGTATAATGGGTAGGAGTAGATCATAGTGAAAAACAAGACAGGGAAAGCGTAGTAGATTAGGATCAGATTGTGAGTGTGTGAAAGGTCCCAGGTGCCATGTTATAGACTTGGAAAGTTTTTAAGCAAGACAGGCACCATCAGACTTATATTTTTGAAGGTTATGCTATTGGCAAGTGGGGAAAAGAACTAGAGCAGGGGAATGTTCATAGATTTAAAACACTTTTATTTCAAGATGAGGAGGCCTTTTTGGAGGAGATGTTCAGTACAGGATGGAGGCAATATGTCCCAGGCTTGGATGGAAATGTTTCTAAACATATGTTTTATCATTAATATCATGGAGCATATGCTCAAATCCTACATAGAGCATATTCTTGGCTTATCACCAAAATTATTTATTAAGCACCCACCTGCATATGAAATTATAGCAGAGTCTAAATCCCTTGCAAATGTCAATATAAGTTTTAATGTGTGTACCACATAACATGCATAAAGCGCTGTAACTTCTCTTCAACTCCATCCAATATTGTCTTGAATCTCAAGAGTATTACATATATTAAATTTCACTGCACATTAAAAGAAACAGTTTGTTAATTTTTCTATATAATTCAATTCAATAAAAATGCATGTTGTGGAAAAGATGTACAGAAATTAGATAAAAATGCTTCCTAGTTTAGGGAAAGTTACAATGTAAGGGGAGAGAGGGGAGAAAAAAAAAACAACTTATAGA
The DNA here is from genome assembly GCF_910594005.1 of Cervus elaphus. NCBI lineage: Eukaryota > Metazoa > Chordata > Mammalia > Artiodactyla > Cervidae > Cervus > Cervus elaphus. Next base: position 85,717,700 of record NC_057834.1, on the reverse strand, counting down.
AGTGAAATGGTTGGTTCCTAAGGCAACATTTGAGTATGCATATAATAATCAAGTGCATACTGTGAAAGCACTGAAGGGACTCTTGGTCAGGAAAAAAATCACCATGAGGTGGTCAGTTAAAGAAGGTGAGTTTAATGCTTCCACTGATAATATATATATATAAAGTGCTAACAATTTTAAAAAGCATAAAACATAGAACAGACTTTCAATTCCTACCCAGGTTAGCAGCTAAATGTGACCTCATAGAATTGTTAGTTTAGCATTGAACACTTTGTATAATTCAGAAATAGAAACATGCTTTTGAATACTACTGGCATAGCTTAAATGTAATTAATTTCTTATATTTCAAACACAATGCAATTTCAAGTAAGTTGTATTTGCTTTACTTATACTTTCCATTTGTCAATATGCCTCAAAATTACTGTTTCTTATAATCTTGGCAGAATGAGAATGGAAATATTGACAGAGATGAAACATACAAGAGAGCAAGGTAGACAAAACTGTTCTAATTCCACTATTTTGCTCACTGACACATCTCCTCTTTCACCTACTTCGTTGAGAACTCCTCCCATTGTTGACCTAGTATTTATGATCAATGTATAATATTATACATATGTTTAAAAAGTACACAGTTATGGTCCCAAAATACACCTGTGCCTACAAGGTTCCTGCAGGTTAATGTCTTCTCCTTGGGAAAATGGCCTCATTTGCATTGACTTTCAATGAGCTCCTGCAGGCAAACACCTGAAGCCAATCATTTGCAGATACCTGCCCGCAGGCATAGGTGTGCTATCAGAGAGACTGTATCAGTTCAGTTCAGTTCAGTTGCTCAGTCCTGTCTCTTTGCGACCTCATGGACTGCAGCACTCCAGGCCTTCCTGTCCATCACCAACTGCCAGGCTCTACTCAAACACATGTCCATTGAATTAGTGATGCCATCCAAACATCTCATCCTCTGTCATCCCCTTCTTCTCCTACCCTAAATCTTTCCCAGCATCAGGGTCTTTTCCAATGAGTCAGTTCTTCGCATTAGGTGGCCAAAGTATTGGAGTTTCAGCTTCAGCATCAGTCCTTCCAATAAATATTCAGGACTGTTTTCTTTTAGGATGGACTGGTTGAATCTCTTTGCTGTCCAAGGGACTCTCAAATGTCTTATCCAACACCACAGTTCAAAGAGAGAGACTGTATACTCTATGTCTATAGTGTTTAAGTTCTTTGGCTGTGGATGACTTAAAATCTGGCCCATTGAGCCAAAAGACAGTGACTGTGCACCCTTGGGAGAACTAATCTGCATTGGTGGAAAGGGTGTGGTCAGTGATAGAAATAAACCTGACAATGGAAAAGCTGTTTGGTCTCTAAAAGAAAGAAAAGTAATAAGTAACCTTATTCACTTACAAGTCCTAACATAAAGGAGATATAAACATGAAAGCAATGAGGTAAAAACAAACAAACATAGTTGAGGCATCAATAATAAATATAAGAATTTAGAGACAGCAATCAAATGTTTCACTTTACAGAGAAATATATAGTCAGTGTCTTCAAATAATAGGGGGCTGAAGTGTTGCTTTGTATCATTTATTTTTCCCAATAAATATTTTGAAAATTTTCTTCTCCAAGTCACAAAAAGTTTATTTAGGCATGCATTTATGTTGCAAACATTTATTGTTTACTACGTGGTATGCTCAGGGAGTGATATTCCCTAATATAAAAATAAGAAATCTATTAGAGAAGAAATAAAGGATAAAAATAACCACAGTACAATGTGACTGGCCTCTATATAATAGGTCTATAACTATTTTTGGTAACTCACAGAGGGAGTGATTATTTCTTTTCCAGCTTCTTTTCTTGTTAATTTTTATATGATAGGGTCCAAGGATTTACTCCTTTAATTTCCCTCACTTTCTCTGCCTGTACTCTTTCCCAAGGTACTATCAAGAAGTCTCTTAGTTTTTAAGGGTCATCAATGCAAATGCACCAATTCCCAATCTCCAAATGGTATATGTATCACACTATCTATCTAACATTTCTACCCATATGCCTAGTAGGCATCTCAAGATTATTACGGCTAAAATACAACTCTTGTCATATGACCCCTCTACACACAACTTGCTCCTACTCTGGTCAAATGCATTCATCCTGTGGATCAGGCTAAAAAATTATCTTTTGCTCCTATCTTTTCCTTACATGCCATATCCAATATATCAGCAAGTACTATAGCCTCTAACTTTTAATTTTATCCTGAATTTGATTAGTTTCCATAACATTCACTGTTCTCACTTTAGTTTAAGCCTCCATCATCTTTCATGTACCTACTTCAATAATCTCCCAACTGGCCTCCTGGCTTCCATTCCTGACCCTTTAATCTATCCCCCACTTGGCAGCCAAGTGACCTTTCTAAATCTTAAAACAAGATTATATCACTTCCTGTCTTAAAATTTCCATTGGCTTCCAGTCACACAAAGTTTAAACCCAACACCATGACCTTACAATGCCCCACGCTTCTGGTTTCTGCCTCACTCTCTAAACTCATTTGCCACTTCTATACTCTTCATCACTTCTGATTTTTCTATTCTTGTCTTTTTGTACTTAGAGGCTTAGTCTTGCTGTTATCTTTGCCAGGCATATGCTTCTCATAGATGTCTCATGGCTCACTACATCACTGCACTGAAAATTTTCTGAATTATCCCCTCCTCATAGATGCCTCCCAGACCACCTACCTAAGAAAGTCCACTCATATTTTCTATCCTGAAATAGTTTTCTTTATGTAACACAGCCTTACCTTTAAAATTATATATTTATTTTTATATTTATTGCCTCTTCCAAAGACAGTAAGCTTCATGAGGCTGAGGACTTGTTTTTCACTGCTATTTCCATAAGCTTAGAAATGTGCCTAAAACATAGTGACTATCAATAAACATTACTGGAGTGCATGAATGAAACAGGAGTTGGAACTTGATTTTGATCAGAAAGAATGAACAAATACTAAACATATCACGTGAGCAAAGGACATTCCAGAAATGGATGGTGTGCAAAAGCTTGGAGATGTGAACAGCATGGGTCATCCATAAATGGTTAATAGTTCCCTGTTGGTAGAGTATTCTTGAGGTCATAATAAAGATTCAGATAGTTGTGTAAATTCCATTCACACATGGACACGGAACCAAAGGGGAAAAAAAAAAAACCTTTACAATATTTCACATTATTCCTGCAATCTGTAAGATAAATGTTATTAAAGGATGAGAAAATGATTTCATCAAACTCTTGATGAAGTACACTCTTTCAAGTGATCATAATTTGTCTCTAAATGTCATTGACAGTATCATAATGCATATGTAAAAGTGGGACTACATCCCCAGGGGTGAAAGGTAATCCTTGTGCCAATAGATTCAAGCTTGGCCAGGGACACTCATATTTAAGACTCGTCACATTCTGCGTCTTAGTCTCTTCATCTCTCTGACTGCATGAAGCCTTATCTCAAACTGAGACACCTGATGTTGTCTTGTTACATGCCAAGCAAATCTGTCTACTGCTGTCAAGTTCAGGACTGTGTGTAGGTGTGTTGCAGCATGTTAACATCCTCCTGTCCACCCATTCCAAGTTTACTTCATAGCAATACCTCTGTCCTCAATTACTTGGAGCTTTACAGTCATCCAATACTAATCTTACTTTATTAGTAGCATAACAAACATAATAAAAGGACATAGAGTGCAGAGTTCCAAGTTAGTCACAGCTTGTGGATCATTTCATCTTTCTCCTTGGTTTCATATTTGACTTATGAATGAATTTGATATAGCCGTTTGGAGACAGAGGATGAGGTCTGTCACAAGACCCGTAGCGTGATGATTATCTGGACATATTTTTGGTTACATGTAGAGCAATACCCTTAAAAGACTGATGTGACTATGAGGAGCCCTATGTACAAAGCTCATAGGTTAATAAGGTTAAAATTAATATACTAGTTCACTTTGCAGAAACCAACACAACACAACATTGTAAATCAACTATACTCCAGCATTTTTTTTTTTATTAATATGCCAGGCTGACTCATAAGGGAGAAATGATTCTTAGAGGAGTCTGATGTTTAGAAAAATATTAAATTTAAGAATTTAAACCCTACTATAGCAGATAACTTACCTTTCTTGTTTGCTGCCCTGTTTCTAGCACCTGGACTATCTTGAAGTTTTTAATAAACATTTTAATTAGCTAATCTCAGTTCTCCCCATTAGGCAGTCAACTCATTGAGATCAGGGCTTTTGTCTAAAATAGACATTCACAGGACTATTCAAGATAACTGTGACAATGAAAATGTTTTGTAAAATCTGTGCTGTCCCACATGGTAGTGACTGGACATGTATGGCTAGTGAAAAAAATGAAACATATTAATAGCTAGCACAAATGAAGAACTGAATTGTTAAATATCAAAAATGCTATTTCACATATAAATAGCCACCTATGGCTAGTGGCTAATGTATTGGACAGCACAGATCTGCAGTATTCTGAATGACCTTTTATCTTTTAATGTACAATATGTGTATTTTAAGTTCTCAGTAAACTCTTTCATTATTTGAAACATACACACACATAAAATAGGTTTGAGACCATCTGGAACTGGTCATGGCTATTTATGGGTAAGATATCTAGAAAACTTTTTTTTCAATGTTCCCAGAGGCTTTGCTTGAATTTCCTATTAACAACCATACTCCTTGGTATTCAAAAGAACCCACTGAAATGGAAATCATAATTTTGAGGTTAGTACAAAATATAGCCATTAATAAGATAATTAAACTGTCAAAACACCTAGGTTCTAAAGCATTTGAGCCAAACAATACTGCATGCCTAATATTTTCTCTCTTCATTGTGTGTGTGAAAAGGATAGTAAAAAGAATTGTCTATAACTTTCCTTCTTGATGAAAAAGAGAAAATTCTCATAGACAATTGAATGGTGATGTATTCCTAATTTCTTCTAATAATATAAAATAAATGATCATTTATTTTAAGATGAATAAGGGAGGAGTGTCTTCTAACCATAGTCCAATTTCCATCAAACTGAATAAAAGCAGTATGTGTATTAAGTTGCTAGAAACTTTCTCACAGTGCCTACTGCACCTATGTAAACTGGCCCTCACTCTCTTTCCATTGACAACTTCATTTTTTAAAAAAAGTTATGATCTGTTCTTCCTTGGCTTTCTCTTCCCTTTCTGTAAATCCCAACTTAACTTCCACTTTCAGTTTGTGACACAAAGAATGTTTATTGAAAAGCTAAGTAAAAACTATAATATTCATAAATTGCTTTGAATATCTGCCACTTTGCATAAAGAACTAATCAAGAATTCCTGGGATCACGTTGGAAATTCTATGTTGTTTCATGTCTGTGGCAAGAATTTCTGTGATGAATTTAGCCTTCATGGGAAAAATAAGAAGAACATATATACTACACGGGGAAAGAGATGGCAGAATATTTATTGGACTTGTGCTTAACCAGGTATTTCATAGTCATCAACTCAGATCAGTTCGGTTGCTGAGTCGTGTCTGACTCTTTGCAACCCCATGGACTGCAGCACCCCAGCTCTCCCTGTCCATCACCAAACCCTGGAGTTTACTCAAACTCATATCCATTGAGTCAGTGATGCCATTCAACCATTTCATCTTCGGTCATTCCCTTCTTCTCCCACCTTCAATCTTTCCCAGCATCAGGGACTTTTCAAATGAGCCAGTTCTTTGCATCAGGGGGTCAAAGGATTGGAGTTTCAGCTTCAACATCACTATTTCCAAAGAATATTCGGGCTGATTTCTTTAAGATGGACATATATAAGGAGATGGTTGGATCTCCCTACAGTCCAAGGGACACTCAAGAGTCGTCTCCAACACCACAGTTCAAAAGCATCAATTCTTAGTTGCTCAATTTTCTTCATAGTCCAGATCTCATATCCACACATGACTATTAGAAAAACCATAGCTTTGACTAGATGGACCTTTGTTGGCAAAGTAATGTCCCTGCTTTTTCTATTTATATATATATTTTGCTACTTTTTAATATGTTCTCTAGGTTGGTCATAGCTTTTCTTCCAAGGAGCAAGCATTTTTTAATTTAATGGCTGTAGTCACCATCTGATTCCCCACCTATTTGCCATGAATGAAGGAACTGGATACCATAAACATAGTTTTCTGAATGTTGAGCTTTAGGCCAACTTTTTCACTCTCCTCTCTCACTTTCATCAAGAGCCTCTTTAGTTCTTTGCTTTCTGCCATAAGGGTGGTATCATCTTCATATCTGACGTTATTGATATTTCTCCCAGCAATCTTGATTCCAGCTGTGCTTTATCCAGCCCAGCGTTTCTCATGCTGTACTCTGCATATAAGTTAGATAAGCAGGGTGGCAATATACAGCCTTGACATACTCCTTTCCCTATTTGGAACCAGTCTGTTGTTTTGTGTCCAGTTCTAACTGTTGTTTCCTGACCTGCACACAGATTTCTCAGGAGGCAGGTCAGATGGTCTGGTTTTCCCATTGCTTTCAGAATTTTTCACAGTTTGCTGTGGTCCACACAATCAAAGGGTTTGACATAGTCAATAAAGCAGAAATAGATATTTTCCTGGAACTCTCTTGCTTTTTTGATGATCCAACAGATGTTGGCAAATTTGATCTCTGATTCCTCTGTATTTTCTGAATCCAGCTTGAACATCTGGAAGTTCACGGTTCACACACTGTTGAAGCCTGGTTTGGAGAATTTTGAGCATTACTTTACTAGTGTGTGAGATGAGTACAATTGTGCAGTAGTTTGGGCATTCTTTGGCATTGCCTTTCTTTGTGATTGGAATGAAAACTGACCTTTTCCAGTCCTGTGGCCACTGCTGGGTTTTCCAAATTAGCTGACATATTAGGTGCAGCACTTTCACAACATCATTTTTTTTAGGATTTAAAATAGTTCAACTGGAATTTCATCATCTCCACTAGCTTTGTTTGTAGTGATGCTTTCTAAGGCCTACTTGACTTCACACTCCTGAATGTCTGGCTCTAGGTTGGTGATAACACCATCGTGATTATCTGGGTAGTGAAGATGTTTTTTTGTATAGTTCTGAGTATTCTTGCCACCTCTTCTTAATGTCTTCTGCTTCTGTTAGGTCCATACCATTTCTGTCCTTTTTTGAGCCTATCTTTGCGTGAAATGTTCCCTTGGCATCTCTAAATTTCTTGAAGAGATCTCTAGACTTTCCCATTCTATTGTTTTCCTCTTTTTCTTTGCACTGATCACTGAGGAATGCTTTCTTATCTCTCCTTGCTATTCTTTGGAACTCTGCATTTAAATGGGTATATCTTTCCTTTTCTTCTTTGCCTTTCACTTCTCTTCTATTCACAGCTATTTGTAAGGCCTCCTCAGACAACGATTTTGCTTTTTTGCACTTCTTTTTCTTGGGGCCAGTAGTGGACTGCCATGGGGTCAGGGGCTCTGGGTGCAACAAACCTGGGTAATGCATAAGCCCTCTTGGATGAGGTCATCACTGCGCCCACCATAGAGCCACCAGAACTTATACAGGGCTGGGAAACAAATTCTTGGTGGTCACAAACAAAACCTTGAATGTGCCAGGACTCAGGAGAAAGGAGGAGTGACCCTACAAGAGAATGACCCAGATGTGTCTGTAAGTGTCAGGGAGTCTCCAGTGTAGGCGTGGGTCAGCCCTGGCCTGCTGTAGGGCTTGGGGTACTGAGAGTAGTAGTTGAAGGAGGTCCCCATTATCTTCATTACCTCCACCATAGTTTGGCCCCAGGTAAATAACAGGGAGGGAACACAGCCCCACCCATCAACAGAAAAATTGGATGAAAGATTTACTTAACATGACCTGCCCATCAGAGCAAGACCCAGTTTCCCCCTCAGTCAGGCTCTCCCATCAGGAAGCTTCCATAAGTCTCTTATCCTTCTCCATCAGAGGGCAGACAGACTGAAAGCCACAATCACAGAAAACTAACCAATCTGATCACAGGGACCACAGCTGTGAACTCTAACTCAGTGAAACTCTGAGCCATGCCCTGAGGGCCACCAAAGATGCATAGGTCATGGTGGAGAGTTCTGACAAAACATGGTCCACTGGAGAAGAGAATGGCAAACCAGTTCAGTATTCTTGCCTTGAGAACCCCATGAACAGTATGAAAAGGCAAAAAGATAGGACAGTGAAAGATGAATTTCCCAGGTCCATAGGTGCCCAATGTGCTACTGGAGATCACTGGAGAAAAAACTCCAGAAAGAGTGAAGAGACAGAGCCAAAGCAAAAACACATCCACCCAGTTGTGGATGTGACTGGTGATGGAAGTAAAGTCTGATACTGTAAAGAGCAATACTGATAGGAACCTGGATTGTTAGGTCCATGAATCAAGGCAAATTGGAAGTAGCCAAACAGGAGATGGCAAGAATGAACATTGACATTTTAGGAATCAGCAAACTAAAATAGACTGGAATGGAATAGACCATTATATCTACTACTGTGGGCACGAATCCATTTGAAGAAATGGAGTAGCCATCATAGTCAACCATCATAGCCATCATAGTCAACAAAACAGTCTGAAATGCAGTACTTGGATGTAATCTCAAAAACGACAGAATGATCTCTGTTCCTTTCCAATTTCATACCACAGTAATCCAAGTCTATGCCCCGACCAGTAATACTGAAGAAGCTGAAGTTGAACAGTTTTATGAAGACCTACAAGACGTTCTAGAAATCACATCCCCACCAAAGGGGGGGGGGGGGGAAAGTCCTTTTCATTATAGGGGACTAGAATGCAAAAAGTAGGGAGTCAAGAAATACCTGGATTAACAGGCAAATTTGGCCTTAGAGTACAGAATGAAGCAGGGAAAAGGCTAATAGAGTTTTGTCATTGGTCATAGCAAATACCCTCTTCCAACAACACAAGCGAAGACTACACATGGACATCACCAGATGGTCAATACTGAAATCAGATTGATTATATTCTTTGCAGCCAAAGATGGAGAAGCCTATACAGCCAGCAAAAACAAGACTGGGAGCTGACTGTGGCTCAGATCATGAACTCCTTATTGCCAAATTCAGACTTAAACTGAAGAAAGTAGGGAAAACCACTAGACCATTCATGTATGACCTAAATCAAATCCTTTATGATTACACAGTGGAAGTGACAAATAGATTCAAGGGATTAGATCTGATAGACAGAGTGCCTGAAGAACTATGGATGGAGGTTCCTGACATTGTACAGGAGGTAGGGATCAAGACAATCCCCAAGAAAAACAAAAGCAAAAAGGTTGCATGAGGAGGCTCTACATATAGCTGTGAATAGAAGAGAAGTGAAAGGCAATGGAAAAAATGAAAGATATACACATTTGAATAGACATACAACACACAACATATAATGCCTGAAGCATGAGACGGCATCAACCTTTATAGACAAATTTTAATTAAAGTTTGACTTTTGTTTCATTTCACTAGACTTAAAATGTCTATATTTACCTTCAAGTAGTTTTAAAATTATTTTTCTTAAATTTTTTTAAAGCTTTACTTATACACAAATTAACTTTTTGTGCAAAACATTGACTGTAGAAAATTACTGTTTAGAAAAATTTGGAGCAATTAAGCAAGTCATTCTCCATATTTCAACCCAGGTGATTGCCAAATGTGTGATTTTCATTAACATCTCAATAAATGTGAGTCCACAAACTCTAGCCCTGACTTTTCTATTAAGTTCTAGTCCAATAATTCACTAGACTATGCATTCTTGAAAACAGGATCATCTCTTATTCACCATTTATTTAGAAGGCCCTAATAGAATGCTCATGGTCAGAGGTCAGCACAAACATGAATTTGACAACTAAACCATCACCATCCTAATACCAAATTGCTTCTCTTCCATTTTAATATCTGTAAGTGCATCACTTTTTTTCAGTCTTCTATGCAGCAATTTTGAAGTTACCTTCACCTCGATTCTTATCTTCGTTTGTCTTGCCATATAGATGTCAAATTCTGCCTTTAACAAAATTAAGTCACCTCTCCTACTTATCTTCTCATCTCAATCCCACAGCCAAAACTTTATCTTAGGACTTCATTAATGCAACAAACTGAATTGTGCACCCTTCACATTCATATATTGAAGACCTAACCCCCAGTGTGAACATATTTGGAGATAGGCCCATAAGCAAGTAACTAAGGTTAAATGGAATCATATATATGGGGCTAAGATCTAATGTAATCTCATTGAAAAAGCAAGAGAGTTCCAGAAAGACATCTACTTCTGCTTTATTGACAACACTAAAGACTTTGACTGTGTGGCTAACAACAAACTCTAGAAAATTCTTAAAGAGATGGGAATACCAGACCACCTTACCTGCCTTCTGAGAAATCTGTATGCAGGTCAGAAGCAACCGTTAGAACTGGACGTGAAACAAAATACTGGCTCCAAATGAGGAAAGGAGTGTGTCAAGGCTGTATATTGTCACCCTGCTTATTTAACTTATATGCAGAATAAATTATGAGAAATGCTGGGCTGGATGAGACACAAGCTGTAGTTGAGATTGCCAGGAGAAAAATCAATAACCTCAGATATGAAGATGACACCACCCTTATGGCAGAAAGCAGAGAAGAACTAAAGAGCATCTTGATGAAAGTGAAAGAGGAGAGTGAAAAAGTTGGCTTAAAGCTCAACATTCAGAAAACTAACATCATGGCATCTGGTCCCATCACTTCACGGCAAATAGATGAGAAAACAATGGAAATAGTGACAGATTTTATTTTGGGGAGCTCCAAAATCAGTTCAGATGGTGACTGCAGCCATGAAATTAAAAGACGCTTGCTCCTTGGAAGAAAAGCTATGACCAACCTAGACAGCATATTAAAAAGCAGAGACATGACTTTGCCAACAAAAATCTGTCTAGTCAGAGCTATGGTTTTTCCAGTAGTCATGTATGGATGTGAGAGTTGGACTATAAAGAAAGCTGAGCACTGAAGAATTGATGCTTTCGAACTGTAGTGTTGGATAAGACTCTTGAGAGTCTGTTGGGCTGCAAGGAGATCCAACCCGTCCATCCTAAAGGAGATCAGTCCTGGGTGTTCATTGGAAGGACTGATGCTGAAGCTGAAACTCCAATACTTTGGCCACCTCATACGAAAAGTTGACTCACTGGAAAAGACCCTGATGCTGGGAGGGATTGGGCGCAGGAGGAGAAGGGGACGACAGAGGATGAGATGGTTGGATGGCATCACTGACTGGATGGACATGAGTTTGAGTAAGCTCCAGGTGTTGGTGATGGACAGGGAGGCCTGGGGTACTGCAGTCTATGGGGTGGCAAAAAGTCGGATATGACTGAGTGACTGAGCTGAACTGAAAGATCGAATATAAGAAGACACATTAGAGTGGTTTCTATCTTAGTTGGGTGTAAAAACAAAAAAAAAAAAAAAGAGAGAGAGAGAAATCACATGAGCACATTAGCAAGATGGTTCAGTTCAGTTCACTTCAGTCCCTCAGTCATGTGCAACTCTTTGCAACCCTATGAATCGCAGCACGCCAGGCCTCCCTGTCCTATACCAACTCCTGGAGTTTACTCAAACTCATGCCCATCAAGTCGGTGACGCCATCAAGCCATCTCACCCTCTGTTGTCCCCTTCTCCTCCTGCCCCCAATCCCTCCCAGCATCAGGGTCTTTTCCAGAGAGTCAACTCTTTGCATGAGGTGACCAAAGTATTGGAGTTTCAGCTTCAGCATCAGTCCTTCCAATGAACACCCAGGACTGATCTCCTTTAGGATGGACTGGTTGGATCTCCTTGCAGTCCAAGGGACTCTCAAGAGTCTTCTCCAACACCACAGTTCAAAAGCATCAATTTTTCGGCGCTCAGCTTTCTTCACAGTCCAACTCTCACATCCATACATGACCACTGGAAAAACCATAGCCTTGACCAGACGGACCTTCGTTGGCAAAGTAATGTCTCTGCTTTTTAATATGCTATCTAAGTTGGTCATAACTTTCCTTCCAAGGAGTAAGCGTCTTTTAATTTCGTGGCTGCAGTCACCATCTGCAGTGATTTGGGAGCCCAAAAAAATGAAGTCTGACACTGTTTCCACTGTTTCTCCATCTATTTTCCATGAGGTGATGGGACCAGTTGCCATGATGTTAGTTTTCTGAATGTTGAGCTTTAAGCCAACTTTTTCACTCTCCTCTGTCACTTTCATCAAGAGGCTTTTTAGTTCCTCTTTACTTTCTGCCATAAGGGTGGTGTCATCTGCATATCTGAAGTTATTGATATTTCTCCCGGCAATCTTCATTACAGTTTGTGCTTCTTCCAGCCCAGCATTTCTCATGATGTACTCTGCATATAAGTTAAATAAGCAGGGTGACAATATACAGCCTTGACGTACTCCTTCTCCTATTTGGAACCAGTCTGTTATTCCATGGCCAGTTCTAACTGTTGCTTCCTGACCTGCATACAGGTTTCTCAAGAGGCAGGTCAGGTGGTCTGGTATTCCCATCTCCTTCAGAGTTTTCCACAGTTTATTGTGATCCACACAGCCGAAGGCTTTGGCATAGTCAATAAAGCAGAAATAGATGTTTTTCTGGAACTCTCTTGCTTTTTTGATGATCCAGCGGAAATTGGCAATTTGATCTCTGGTTCCTCTGCCTTTTCTAAATCCAGCTTGAACATCTGGAAGTTCTCGGTTCACGTATTGCTGAAGCCTGGCTTGGAGAATTTTGAGCATTACTTTACTAGCGTGTGACATGAGTGCAATTGTGTGGTAGTTTGATCATTCTTTGGGATTGCCTCTCTTAGGGATTGGAATGAAAAGTGATCTTTTCCAGTTCTGTGGCCACTGCTGAGTTTTCCAATTTGCTGGCATATTGAGTGCAGCACTTTCACAGCATCATCTTTCAGGATTTGAAATAGCTCAAGTGGAATTCCATCACATCCACTAGCTTTGTTCGTAGTGATGCTTTCTAAGGCCCACTTGACTTCACATTCCAGGATGTCTGGCTCTAGGTGAGTGGCAGTGATCACACCATTCTGATTATCCGGGTCATGAAGATCTTTTTTGTACAGTTCTTCTGTGTGTTCTTGCCACCTCTTCTTAATATCTTCTGCTTCCGTTAGGACCATACCATTTCTGTCCTTTATTGAGCCAATTTTTGCATGAAATATTCCCTTGGTATCTTTATTTTTCTTGAAGAGATCTCTAGTCTTTCCCATTCCATTGTTTTCCCCTATTTCTTTGCATTGATTGCTGAGGAAGGTTTTCTTATCTCTCCTGGCTATTCCTTGAAATGCTGCATTCAAATGGGAATATTTTTCCTTTTCCCCTTTGCTTTTTGCTTCCCTTCTTTTCACAGCTATTTGTAAGCCCTCCTCAGACAACCATTTTGCCTTTTTGCATTTCTTTTCCATGGGGATGGTCTTGATCCCTGTCTCCTGTATAATGTCACAATCCTCCGTCCATAGTTCATCAGGCTCTCTGTCTATCAGATCTAGTCCCTTAAATCTATTTCTCACTTCCACTGTATAGTCATAAGGGATTTGATTTAGGTCATACCTGAACGGTCTAGTGGTTATCCCTACTCTCTTCAGTTTAAGTCTGAATTTGTCAATAAGGAGTTCATTATCTGAGCCACAGCCATCTCCAGGTCTTGTTTTTCTTTGGCTGAAAAGAATATAATCAATCTGATTTTGGTGTTGGCCATCTGATGACGTCCATGTGTAGAGTCTTCTCTTGTGTTGTTGGAAGAGGGTCTTTGCTATGACCAGTGCATTCTCTTGGCAAAACTCTATTAGCCTTTGCCCTGCTTCATTCTGTACTCCAAGGCCAAATTTGCCTGTTACTCCAGGTGTTTCTTGATTTCCTACTTTTGCATTCCAGTCCCCATAATGAAAAGGACATCTTTTTTGGGTGTTAGTAAGATGGTAGTCACCTACAAGTCAGGAATAGAGATTTCCCCCAAAACTAACTTACATTGGTACTCTCATCTCAGTTTCTGGCCTCTAGAACTATGAGAATAATAAATGCCCATTGTTTAAGCTACGGTCTATGGCATTTTGTTATGGCAACCTGAGCCAAAACAATCATCTTTTGCCTGAGATATTATATCAATTTTTAACTGGATTTATAGCTAGGACTCTTCACATCAATCTGTCCAAGAGTCTGTGATCAGATAATCTAAAGAATGGTGACTATGTCACTTTCTTACTCAAATGTGTCTCATATCTTCATATTTTCTAGCATATAGTAATAATAGTGAATAAATCATTGGTTATTATATGCCATGACTAAGGACTCTATTTGTATTATTGAAATTGATATTTATAATCATATGGAGGATATGACATCTTTAATCCTCTATTTGCAGAGGCATTAAGTAATTTGTCCAATATTACAGAGATAACTAATAATGAGACAGAACATAAAGCCAGGACTTCTTAACAAAAAAGGCACAATATAACATACATGGCACAGTTTTCTTTGACTTGGCATGCAAGGGAAGCAGAAACTCAGCTGAAGGCTATTGCAATATTCTAGGTGAGATGGGTATTCTGAAAATAGTTGGCAGAATGAACAGAATTCAGAGACATATCACAGGCAAAAATCAGCTGCATTTGAGGATACATTTAATCCATGGATTATAGCATAGCTGATAATGATTTTCATGAAAATCCCAACTTCATAAGAAATTACAAGTTATATTTACTTGATTTCTATCAAATGCATCAGAAATATACTGTCTTTTTAAAAATTATAAAATATCACATTTTATGATAGATATCCTGACTCCTTTAAGACTCATCTCAATCTCATTTTTCTAAATGTTTATCTTCACTTTAGACCTTTTCTTCATATAACTAAGCTCCTACCATCTTTGGACTTATCAAATTAATACTTTGATATTTATAATATTATTTATTTTCCTAGTTATACCTTTAGAAACTCAGAAGTCCCTGAACTTCCCATTGATTCTCATTGAATATCTTATGTTCACCTCAATGACTTTTTATATGAATTAAGGAATATAGTAACAATCTTCATTTTTATTATTTGCTAAAATAGTTTTAAAAATAATAAATTTGCATATAAACTCTTGGAAGAAATACTTTAATGATTTTTCTCAAATAAAATTATTAATTGAGCCTAGTGTAAATAAAATCTATAAGAAATTTGCTGAAGTTGAGGTGTTTATCACTTAAATTGCTTAATCCTAGAAGAATTCTACTGTTAATATATCTAACATTATCCTTCCCAGTTAAAAAAAAAAAAGTGATTATACGATTACAGTGAAAAGTGTTATTATGGCAAAATACCTTTGAAATTAAAAGACCACAAACATATTTTATGGTCCACAAAACTTTTTGTCTTCCAGAAATGATGAATTCCAATATAGAAACAGAACCTAGGCCAAAGGACGTTTTTAAAATTCCTTTTCCCCAAAACTATTTTTTACAAGTTTTCTGTAACTAAGGCTTCAAGTTTTATAGTATTGTACAGCACAAATAGTGCTAAATAGGGTATGTAAAATAACTTTGGTCAAAAATTAAAGTAAGAAGCTAATTTCTCCTAGGAATACATAGGAACAATTTTTAGTTCAGAGTATACAGTCCAACTCTCACATCCATACATGACCACTGGAAAAACGATAGCCTTGACCAGGCTGACCTTCGTTGGCAAAGTAATGTCTCTGCTTTTTAATATGCTATCTAAGTTGGTCATAACTTTCCTTCCAAGGAGTAAGTGTCTTTTAATTTCATGGCTGCAACCACCATCTGCAGTGATTTTGGAGCCCCCCAAAAATAAAGTCTAACAATATTACCACTGTCTGCCCATCTATTTTCCATGAGGTGATGGGACCAGATGCCATGATCTTAGTTTTCTGAATGTTGAGCTTTAAGCCAACTTTTTCACTCTCCTCTTTCACTTTCACCAAGAGGCTTTTTAGTTCCTCTTTACCTTCTGCCATAAGGGTGGTGTCATCTGCATATCTGAGATTATTGATATTTCTCCTGGCAATCTTGATTCCAGCTTGTGCTTCTTCCAGCCCAGCATTTCTCATGATGTACTCTGCATATAAGTTAAATAAGCAGGGTGACAATATACAGCCTTGACGTACTCCTTCTCCTATTTGGAACCAGTCTGTTGTTCTATGTTCAGTTCTAACTATTGCTTCCTGACCTGCATACAGGTTTCTCAAGAGGCAGGTCAGGTTGTCTGGTATTCCAATCTCTTTCAGAATTTTCCAGTTTATTGTGATCCACACAGTTGAAAGCTTTGGCGTAGTCAATAAAGCAGAAATAGATGTTTTTCTGGAACTCTCTTGCTTTTTGGATGATCCAGCAGATGTTGGCAATTTGATCTCTGGTTCCTCTGCCTTTTCTCAAACCAGCTCGAACATCTGGATGTTCATGGTCACGTATGGATGTGAGAGTTGGACTGTGAGGAAAGCTGAGCGCTGAAAAATTTATGCTTTTGGACTGTGGTGTTGGAGAAGACTCTTTAGAGTTCCTTGGACTGCAAGGAGATCCAACCAGCCCATCCTAAAGGAGATCAGTCCTGGGTGTTCATTGGAAGGACTGATGCTGAAGCTGAAACTCCAATACTTTGGTCACCTCATGCAAAGAGTTGACTCATTGGAAAAGACCCTGATGCTGGGAGGGATTGGGCGCAGGAGGAGAAGGGGATGACAGAGGATGAGATAGCTGGATGGCACCACCGACTCAATGGACATGAGTTTGAGTAAACTCCAGGAGTTTGTGATGGACAGGGAGGCCTGGCGTGCTGTGATGCATGGGTTCACAAAGAGTCGGACATGACTGAGGGACTGAACTGAACTGAACTGATATACTTGACTTACAAGGAAAATAATTTTTCTCCAATGAGTTATTTCATTGATAAAGCTCATAACCAGCAAATTTTCAACAAGACAGATAAGAAACAGCCACATTTCTTTTTGATTTGTGTTACATCAAGCCACAGAAATTCATACCGGGTATTTGTGCCTTATACAATCACTGAAAGATAGTCACTCATAACTCTTCTGAAAAACCTACAATATTGACTGTTAAACTCAAGAATATCAAGGTATGCTACATGAGTATGATTACTAAGGAAAGCTTTCTAAAGTTGGGGGAGGGGGGGTGGGGGTGGTGGGAGGGAAATTTCCTATTCCTATTAATACCAGAAGTGGCAATAGTTATGTGGAAGAAATATCAACTTCATTAGATATTTTAGTGCTAGAGATGGGAGTACTAGACCATTTTACCTGTCTCTTGAGAAAACTGTACGCGGGTCAAGAAGCGACAGTTAAAATTGTCCATGGAACAACTGGCTGGTTTAAAATTGGGAAAGGAAGGAGTATGACAAGGCTGTATACTATCACACTTCTTGCTTAACTCATGTGCAGAGAATATCATGCAAAATGTCTGGCTGGATGAATCACATGTTGGGATGAAGATTGCCAGAAGTATCAACAACCTCAGGTAAGTGAAGAGGAACTAAAAAGCCTCTTGATAAGGGTGAAAGAGGAGAGTGAAAAAGCTGGCTTGAAACTCAACATTGAAAAAACTAAGATCATTGTAACTGGTCCCATCACATCATGGCAAATAAAAGGGGAAATAGTGGAAACAGTGAGAGATTTTATTTTCCTGGGCTCCAAAATAACTGTAGATGGTGCCTTCAGCCATGAAATTAAAAGATGCATGCTCCTTGGAAGGAAAGCTATGACAAATCTAGACAGTACATTAAAAAGCAAAGCTATCATTTTGTCGACAAATGTGTACAAGGTCAAAGTTTTTCCAGTAGCCATGTAAGGAAGTGAGAGTTGGATCATAAAGAAAGCCGAATACTGAAGAATTGATGCTTCTGAATTGAAGTGCTAGAGAGGACTCTTTAGAGTGCCTTGTACTGCAAGGAGTTCAATTCAATTAATCCTAAAGGAAATCAATCCTGAATATTCATTGGAGGAACTGTTGCTAAAGCTCCAATACTTCAGCCACCTAATGTGAAGAGTCGACTCATTGGAAAAAACTCTGATGCTAGGAAAGACTGAAGGCAAAAGGAGAAGTGGATGGCAGAGAATGAGATGATTAGATAGTATCATGGACTCAGTGAACATGAATTTGAGCAAATCCCAGAGATAATAGAGGACAAAGCAGCCTGGCATGCTACGGTTCATAGGTATGAAAAGAGTTAGACATGAGTTAGTGACCAAACACAGTTACAACAATGCTGCTAAAAGCTTTAGAGAAAGAGCAAATCTAATGCAGAATTTTAAAATAAGAACAAATTTAACATAGAATTTAACAGCATGAGGAAATCATAGACTCCTGAACCATCTTTCTCATCAGAGCAGATATTATATCTACCTAAATAGATGAGAACTAAAAGTTTTTGCGTGTTGCATATCATTGTAATATCAGATATGGCATGGATCCTAGAATATCATGGATTTTTTAAACAAATCAACTATTTGCTAACTGAATGGATAAAACCAGTGAAATTTTTTTAATAACAATTTTTTAGAACAATTTTAAGTTCACATCAGAATTGAGAGGATGGTACAGAGATATAGTAGGTATCTCCTATCTCCATATATGCATAGCCTTTCCTTTTATCAATATCCCCAAACAAAGTTGCTCATTTGTTACAGTTTAAAAACTTATATTAACACAAGTTTATCACCCAAACTCCATAGTTTATATTAGGGTTCCCTTTTGATGTTGTATATTTTAGGGGTTTGGGTGAATTTATAATAAGATATATCCATCATTATAGTATCATTCAGAATATTTTGACTTCTCTATAAACTCTCTGTGCTCTGCCTATTCAGCCTGCCTCCCAATTAACCTCTTGAGAACCACTGTTCTTTTTTTTTTATTCTCCCTATAGTTTACCCTTTATAGGTTATTATATAGATGGAATCATATAGTATGTACATTTTCAGATTTTTTTCCATTTAGTAATATGCATGTTCACTACCTGTCTTTTTGTGACTTGATAATGCATTTCTTTTAGCATTAAATACTCTTCCATTGCCTGAATATACCCACAGTTCATTTATTCATTAACCGTCTGAAAGAGAAAAGCAGTGATGACAGGGGACATCCATGCCTTGTTCCTGGTCTTAGTGGGAAAACTTGTGGTTTCTCCCCATGAGGACTGATGTTAAAAGTAGGTTTCTTTATAGATATTCATTATCAAGTAGAGAAAGTTCCCCTCTATTCCTGTTTTACTGAGTTTTTTAATTCATAAATGTGTGTTGGATTTTGTCTAATGTTTTTTTTCTGCATCTACTGATACAATAATTTGATTTTCTTAGTCTATTGATGTAATGATTATATTTATTGACTTTCAAATATTAACCAACTTTGCATATCTGAAATAAATTCTACTTGATATGGTGTATAATTATTTTTATATACTATTATATCAATTTGATAATATTTTGTTGAGGATTTTTGCATTTATGTTCATGAGAGGCATTGGTCTGTAGTTTTCCGTAATGTATTGTCTGAGTATTAGGGTTAGGCTGGGCTCATAAAATGGGTTAGGATATAACTCCTCAGCTTCTACATTCTAAAAGGGATTTGAGATAACTGATATAACTTCTTCCTAAAAGCTTTGAGCATTGTTAGTATTCTTCTCTTATTATCTTTTAAAGTTCATAGAATCTGTAGTGATTTCCTCTCTTTTATTTCCCATATTATTCATTTATGTTCTCTCCCTTTTTTCTTAGTCTGGCCAAACATTTATCCATGTTAGTGATGCTTTCAAAGAATCAGCTTTGATTTCATTGATTTTCACTATTGGCTTCCTGTTTTCAATTCACTGATTTATGTTCAGATTTTTCTCTTCTTTCACTTACTTTGCATTTAATTTGCTCTTGTTTTTCTAATTTTCTAGGGTTAAAGCTTAGATTATTGAGTTTGGAGCTTTATTTTTTTCTAATAAATATATTCAATGCTATAACTTTCCAGTGAATCACTGTTTTTGATGCATTCCAAAAATTCTGAAAGGTTGTGTTTTTTTATCATTTAATTCAAAATATATTTCTCTTGAAAGTTCTTCTTTGACATATGTGTTACTTAGAAGTATGTTGTTTAATTTACATTTATTTGGGGGTTTTCCAGTTTTATTTCTGTTGTCAATTTCTAGTTTAATTCCATTATGGTCTTAGAGCAGTCATTGCATAACTTATATTATTTTAAATTTGTTAAGGTAAGTTTTATGTCCCATAATGTGATCTGTCTTGGTTAGTGTTCTTTATAAACCTCACAAGAAAGTTTATTCTGTTGTTGAACAAAGCATTATGTGTATATCCACTTTATTGATTTGATTGATAGTGTGATTGAATTCAGCTATGTCATTTCTAACTTTCTACTATTTGGATCCATATATTCCTGAGAGGTGTTGAAATCTCCAAATACAATAATGGATTCTTCTATTTCTCCTCTCAGTTCTATCAGATTTCACCTAATGCATTTTGATGCTGCCTTATTAAATACATACACATTAAAAATTTCATGGTTTAAAAAAGTAGGAAAAAAGAATAGCCAAGGCTTTTGGAGGATTGACCCTTTTATCATTACATAATGCCCCTCTTTATCCCTGATAGCTTTTATTTTTTTCCTTCAAACTTTAAACTTTTATTTTGTATCGGGGTACAGCCAATTAACAATGCTGTGATAGTTTCAGGTGAACAACTAGGGGCTCAGCCATACATACCCATTCTCCCCTGACACCCCCTCTCATCCAGGCTGGCATATAACATTGAACAGAGTCCCATGTACTTGACAATACGTCCTTGTTGGCTATCCATTTTAAATATAGCTATATGTACATGACCTTCCCAAAGTCCCTAACTATCCATTCGCCCTGGCAACCACAAGTTCATTTTCTAAGTCTGTGAGTCTCTTTCTGTTTTGCAAGTAAGTTCATTTGTATCATTTCTTTTTAGATCCAGTGATTTGAAGTCTATACTGCTGAAATTAAAGTTGCCACTCCTGACTTTTTTTATTAGTAAATCATAGTATATATGTTTCAATCACTTATCTTTTAATCTACATGTGTCCTTACATATAAAAAGGGTCCTTTGGAGACAACATATGATTGGATCTGTTTTTTGAGACACTGTATCAATCTCCGTCTTTTCATTGGTGCATTTAGAGATCTCATCAAGAAGATTAGAGATACTAAGGGAAATTTCATGCAAAGATGGGCACAATAAAGGACAGAAAGTGTATGGACCTAAGATAAGCAGAAGATATTAAGAAGAGGTGGCAAGAATACATGGAGGAACTGTACAAAAAGGATCTTCATGACCCAGATAACCACGATGCTGTGATCATTCACCTAGAGCCAGACATTCTGGAGTGTGAAGTCAAGTGGGCCTTAGGAAGCATCACTACAAACAAAGCTAGTGGAGATGATGGAATTCCAGTTGAGCTATTTCAAATCCTAAAAAATGATGCTATGAAAGTGCTGCACTCAATATGCCAGAAAATTTGGAAAACTCAGCAGTGGCCACAGGACTGGAAAAGGTCCATTTTCATTCCAATCCCAAAGAAAGGCAATCCCAAAGAATGATCAAACTACCACACAATTGCACTCATATCACACGCTAGTAAAGTAATGCTCAAAATTCTCCAAGCCAGGCTTCAGCAATACATGAACTGAGGACTTCCAGATGTTCAAGCTGGATTTAGAAAAGGCAGATAAACCAGAGATCAAATTGCCAATATCTGTTCGATCATCCAAAAAGCAAGAGAATTCCAGAAAAACATCTACTGCTTTATTGACTATGCCAAAGCCTTTGACTGCATGGATCACAACAAACTGGAAAATTCTGAAAGAGATGGGAATACCAGACCACCTGACCTGGTATGCAGGTCAGGAAGCAACAGTTAGAACTGGATATGAACAGACTGATTCCAAATTGGGAAAGGAGTATGTCAAGACTGTATATTGTCACCCTTCTTATTTAATTTATATATCAAGCACATCATGGGAAATGTCAGGTTGGGTTGAAGCACAAGTTGGAATCAAGATTGCAGGGAGAAATATCAATAACCTCAGATATGCACATGACACCACCTTTATGACAGAAAGCAAAGAGGAACTGAAGAACCTCTTGATGAAAGTGAAATAAGAGAGAGAAAAAGCTGACTTAAAACTCATCATTCAGAAAACTAAGATCATGGCACCCAGTCCCATCACTTCATGGCAAATAGATGGGGAAACAATGGAAACAGTGGCAGACTTACCTTTTGGTTTCCAAAATCATTGCAGATGGTGACTGCAGTCATGAAATCAAAAGATTCTTGCTCCTTGGAAGACAAGCTCTGACCAACCTAGATAGCATATTAAAAAGCAGAGACATTACTTTGCCAACAAAGGTCCATCTAGTCAAAGCTATGATTTTTTTCCAGTAGTCATGTATGGATGTGAGAGTTGGACTATAAAGAAAGCTGAGCACTGAAGAATTGATGCTTTTGAACTGTGGTGTTGGAGAAGACTCTTTAGTGTCCCTTGGACAGCAAAGAGATCAAACTAGTCCATCCTAAAGGAAATCAGTCCTGAATATTCATTGGATCAATGAGTATCAATACTCATTGATGCTGAAGCTGAAACTCCAATATTTTGGCCACCTGCAGGGAAGAACTGACTCATTTGAAAAGACCCTGATGTTGGGAAAGATTGAAGGTGGGAGAAGGGGATGACAGAGGATGAGATGGTTGGATGGCATCACTGACTCAATGGATATGAGCTTGAGTAAACTCTTGGAGTTGGTGATGGACAGAGAGGCCAGGCGTGCTGCAGTATATGGGGTCGCAAAGAGTCAAACATGACTGAGCGACTGAACTGAACTGAACTGATGTTTTATTTTTCTTTTTTTGCCATATTTTTCAGATGAGAAAACTAAGGAATGAGGCAAAATCAGAACTTGAATACCTGTTCAAATAATGTACTGTGCTTTTTCAATTAAATCATTATTTAATTGCACTGCTTAATTACCATTTCTATAGATATTGACTTATATTTCCTTCTGCTTACCAAGTTTCCACAGGTCATTTAAAAAATTTCTGGAGCATCTGCTGTAGTGAACTGCCTCGGTTATCACTGGTAAGGGTGATAAATGCCAAGTTAACACCTCTATACTCTTCTGAGCATCAATAGATCATATGAACTCTCAGACCATATTGCTTGTCCAGGGCAACTACACGTTGTCCAGGGGCAACTCACAGCCCCTCCCTTTCTGTTTCAGTTCCATAGTCTCTGAACTGTCTTTAAGAGAGATATGCCCCAACACTATGTCTGTGTCCTGCTGAACCTACTTTATTCAGGAATGATTCTGTGTGGAATGCATACAGTCATCCCTCTGTATCTGTGGATTTCATACTTATGGAAATGGGGAGTCCAACTGTGGGATATAAACATCCATGAATTTTACCATCCATGAAGGATCTTGGAACCAATTCTCCATGGATACTGAGTGATGACTGTAATCCCTTTTTTTAAAAATAGCACATGAATTCGTTTTTAAATTTTTGAATATTTAAACAAAATTTGATGTAAAAAAGTAGAGAAAAATTGAGTTAAGCCTAGTGTAAACAAGATCACTAAATATATCAGGAAGCACAATCTCAATCTCATTAAGTTAATTTTTGCCAAAAAGCTTCTAAATTTTTGAAAATATCAAAATTTTCAAATTTAATAAAATTTTATTTTTGTTTACCTGGTAAATATCAGCCAGGCTTAATGAAGAATTAAGAGTTAAGCACAATTAAGGCATAATCCCAAATGAGAGAGACTTCTACTAATTAATGTAATAAATGAACACATGTTATGTGCCAGTTTTGTGTTTATCCTTCACATGCATTTGTGAACTTTGCTTGAATTAAAAGACTTTCAATTTTGTCTGACTATGGTATATTGAGTAAAAGCATTTAATCCCTCTAGGCCTTGGTTTTCTCACCTATAATAAAAGGTAGGTAGAAAAGAAATGATCTTCACAACTCTCCACTTTTTAGTCATAAATATTGTGATAAAACCCAGAAAATGAGTTGAGAGAAAAAGAAAGCTGAGCAATATCACATTAAAATAAAGCAGCCCATATTTCAATTAAAACATTAGAAAATAAAAATTAATGCCAAATATACCATTTCTTCAAGTGTGTGATTAATAAAAAATAGTTACTTAAGTGTCTTCTCCTTTCAAACCCAGGATAAATGGTTGTCATGTAAATCTGATGGCCACTCTTTTCCACACAACTCAACTTCTGAATTGGGCATGGTTTTTGTTTATTTGTTTGTATATTAAATTGAATTTCCTTAAGTAGAACAGGTGTTGTTTAGATTTATATACCCTCCATAATGTCTAGGCTTCTCTGCTTACTTTACTAACCTATGTGGTCATCCCATTATTGAGTATGTGAAAAGTAATAAAACTAATGAATTGCTGGTTAGATATTAGCAGAGTTTTAATTTTATTGACAGTATGAACATTAAAGAAGCTCTTTAAAGAAAACAATAGCATTTTTTCTCTGTAGTATTTCAAATCAGAATAGATTCTAAATGGAAAAAGATGTTTCCAGAATAAAATATATATATATATATATAGATAGATAGGTAGATAGATAGATAGATATACTTTAAAGCTTTTTATCTTAAGATTTCTATAGTAAACAACATGATTCTCTTTTATGTAAATTATCAAAATACATCTCATGGGTAATTTCAAAACTTTCCACCTTACTTGAGTTACAACCCAACAAGTGATTATGGTGAAGGCAAGTACAGTTATGTGATAAATCTAGTCTTGGAAAATTCAAAAAATTTTAAAAGAGATGTTTAAACAGGAAGTATTGAGTCCACTGCAATTGTAATGTTAATGTTAACAAATATGATATCTGATGTTATAAGATATAAATGTATGTTCCATTTATTCAGTTTCATGAATTGCTCTTAAAAGTATTTTCCATTATACTGTTTCTTTACTTTGAAGTGGTTTGTGACCCATGTGAAGTGATTATTACCATGGCAAGTCTCCAGATGGCTAAATATTGGAAACTGAAACCTCATATGAGAAGAGCAGTCCCTGAACACCTTCATTATTCACACTGGAATCAATGAAATATTATTTAATTATTGCAGTTTGTAAAACCATCAGATTTGTTCTGCTTTGAACAAAGAAATCCACTTTTTATTCCTAGCTTCTCCCTTGCTACAACAGAGTTTTTGTTAAGATCACATCAACACATCCTTTATAAATTCATTACAAAAATGAACAGAGTCCCAGCTAAAGATTCAGAAGGGGGCCTACAAAAGGAGTAGTATTTACAGATGGTTTCGAGGGAGAAAAGCCAGAATAGTGAAGTGTCAGCAAAGATCACTGATGATTTCTTTAGCTGTGAGAGAATAGGATCCATCCGGGTCTTGTCCAAATCCTGTCAGTGATATTTACAATGTTCACTTGTATTTGGAACTCAAAAAATAAATTACACAGAAAAGCAGCACAAAGTGGCTTTGGTTGATGGTATTTCTTTAGATTTATTATAACTTTAAGTTTGATATACTATGTATAAAAGAAAAATTCCCTGTGAGCCATATGCTGGTAACATAATTCCAAACACAGGGTGGGGAAAGTAAGCATATGAACTCACATAGCATGTCCTTGACCAATATGGTGTCTTTTTACACTATATGATAAAATATAATAAATATTTTATGCTATAAAATAAAATATAATAAAAATATTGTATATATTTATAAAAATTTTTATTTATAATAATAAATAAAAATTTTTATATATTTATAAAAATATATATATTTTATTTTTAGCAAAGATGCAGCAATAAAGAATGGGTAAATTTTTTGGAAAAAAAAAAGTGTCAGCAACTCTCAATTACATAGTATTTACCAATATGGATATTATTACAGTTGTATCTGCTTGATTGAAGTGTGCCCCCAAGTAAAATACATCAAGTTTTCCTGATGTCCATTTCCAAAACAGAGCATTTCTATGAAACCTTCTGTAGGTTGACATGGCATA
The DNA here is from genome assembly GCF_910594005.1 of Cervus elaphus. Lineage (NCBI taxonomy): Eukaryota > Metazoa > Chordata > Mammalia > Artiodactyla > Cervidae > Cervus > Cervus elaphus. The sequence continues at coordinate 85,691,671 of NC_057834.1, read as the reverse complement.
AGGCAAAGAAGCAGTTACCTTAGGGCACATCTTGCTAAGAGATGCACAAGAGAAACCAAGATAAAGCTCAGATGCTTACAGACACAGATGTAAGCTGTGGTGTCTTGATTACTGAGATGCTAAGCGTAGTTCCTGGGGAAGGAGCTTGATGGTGCTACTCAAGCTGCATGCTGCCTCTATAACAGTTCACAAAAACACAAACACTGAACACTATTTTCACTCTTTGCCTTTGTGCATAAAAGGGAAAATCCTTTTTGGATTTCTTTTGATTAGAAAAAACAAATACTAATGTAGGTCTTTCATAAAAGCTAAGTGGAATGAAACAAACTTAAGAAAAGCAACGGATACATGTATCTACCTTTGTTCAACTTGCAAAACTATTTTGAGGTAATATATAGATAACTGTTATGTTAAAAAATCTTTAGATATTTTAAAAATGGTTAGAAAAAAACATATCAAGTTATTTTCTACAATTTGGGGGGAGGCTCATATCTCTATCAAATACCAAATTCTGAAAACCAGGTCATTTTATAACTTTTGCTTATTCTTCACATTTTTAACACATATCTCAGGGTATCCTTGCTCTTTATTCTTACCTTAGTAAAGTATACTTTCCATGGAGTCTTATTTTTAAATTATTTATTAGCCTATTTTCAGTTCAGTTCAGTGTTGAGACGTCAGTTCAGTTCAGTGCTGAGACGTGCACAACAACTTGCGACCCCATGAATCGCAGCATGCCAGGCCTCCTGGTCTGTTGTCAACTCCCGGAGTCTGCTCAAACTCATGTCCATCAAGTGGGTGATGCCATCCAACCATCTCATCCTCTGTCATCCCCATCTCCTTCCGCCTTCACTCTTTCCCAGCATCAGGGTCTTTTCTAATGAGTCAGTTCTTCATGACAAGTGGCCAAAGTATTGGAGTTTCAGCTTCAGCCTCAGTCCTTCCAATGAATATTCAGGACTGATCTCCTTTAGGGCTGGTTGGATCTCCTTGCTGTCAATGGGACTCTCAAGGGTCTTCTCCAAAACCACAGTTCAAAAGTATAAATTCTTTGGTGCTCAGCTTTCTTTATAGTCCAACTCTAACATCCATACATGACTATTGGAAAAAATCATAGCTTTGACTAGACAGACCTTTGGTGGCAAAGTAATGTCTCTGCTTTTTAATATGCTGTCTAGGCTGGTCATAACTTTTCTTCCAAGGAATATGCGTCTTTTAATTTCATGGCTGCAGTCACCATCTGCATTGATTTTGGAGCTCCCAAAAATAAATTCTGTCACTGTTTCCATTGTTTCCCCATCTATTTGCCATGAAGGGATGGGACCAGATCTTAGTTTTCTGAATGCCGAATATTAAGCCAACTTTTTCACTCTCCTCTTTCACTTTCATCAAGAGGCTCTTTAGTTCTTCTTTGCTTTCTGCCATAAGGGTGGTGTCATCTGCATATCTGAGGTTCTTGATATTTCTCCCAGCAATCTTGATTCCACCCTATTTTAGCCTACTTAAATAAACTTTTCTAAAAGTACAGCATATATAATTTAAGTTCCTAAAATTCTAAACTAGGAAAATGGAATATTCTTTTGCTGCTCAATGGTGAGAGAGTCAATTCCTAGGCAAGTTAATGAGAAGTCCAGGGTCCCTGGTCTGGGGCTCTCAAGGAGGAGGAAAGGACAAGGGTCTTCTCTCTCTTTCTCTCTCTCTACATTCCTTAGTCTTAGTCACATAAAACATGTTTTTCTTTAAGCCTGGAACTGATGATTACACAACAAACAACTCAGTTTTTACTCTGTACTAAGCCTAAAGGAGATCAGTCCTGGGTGCTCACTGGAAGGACTGATGCTGAAGCTGAAACTCCACTACTTTGGTCACCTCATGTGAAGTGGTGAAGACATCATTGGAAGACTCATTGGAAAAGACCCTGATGCTGGGAGGGATTGAGGGCAGGAGGAGAAGGAGATGACAGAGGATGAGATGGCTGGATGGCATCACCGACTCAATGGACATGAGTTTGAGTAAACTCCGGGAGTTTGTGATGGACAGGGAGGCCTGGCGTGCTGCGATTCATGGGGTCGCAAAGAGTTGGACACAACGGAGCGACTGAATTGAACTGAAGTATTATATAACAACAATGTATCCTGCTTGAGGACAGTTTCTCCTTCCTGAAAACTTTCTGACTAATCTTGATATATTAGAATGTATATTATAGGAATGGGTCTGGTAAAATCGTTCAATTGTTAAGTTCTAATCCTGTTATCTTAAAATGTAAACTATGGGAGTAGGTCTGGTAAAATTTTTACAACTTTGAGACTTTCTTTTGATTTACTGTAATAACTAATTTAAAAAGTATATAACTCCCTTGCTAACACTAGCGATGGGGGCACTCTCCATCCCCCTTCTGATGTCTGTGTCAGAAGCTTTCTCTGTCCCTTTTCTTACTTTAATAAAACTCTGCTACACAGAAGCTCTTGAGTGATCAGGTCCGGTCCCTGGTCCTGAAGCTAAATCTTCTTCAGAGCTCACTAATCCGATACCATTCACCGTAAGTGATCAATGGAATGCTTGTTGTAAATGTATATATAAAAGGTTTAATCAGTATTTAAAATATGAACAGCTTTAAGGCCCGAATGAAATATTTTCCATCTAAAGTATCACCACTAAAAATAGATATATGCTTCATTCATTTACTGCACATATTGTTAACTCAACATACATGACTTGAATGAATTTTTAATTATTCCATGTTACAAATGAGAGTGGTAATAAACAAAGGGTGACAAGTATTGCAAAAGCAAAATGTTTTATTTTTTTAAATCTATAAACTTTTTTCATTTGGGTCTGAAGCAATTTGAGATATCATTATACAAGCATAACTTTTATAATATTCTCAAATTCTCAAGCAAAATTATAATGATTTAATGATCTAGAAGTATCATAGACTAGAAAGAAAAGAAAGCACTATCATTTATTCTAGTAGTTTGATTAAACATCAGCCTATAGTATAATTTGCAGTGGCCTACTTTCCCCCTAGACATCAAGCACAAATTCATTAATTTTACATGCCACATCATATGTCAGACTAAATTATAAGTACCAAGAAGGATTGTTTCAGTCATATTTAGGAATCCATTATAGAGCTAGAGTCACAACCTATTTCCATTTAACAAGTATGTTCTGAGATCTTAGTGTGAACAAATTAAGGGACGGTGAAGTTGTTGAGAACCCCTTATAGACAGCCTGGGTTCCACTTGGATGAGAAGAGAGCTGTGCAAAAACGTTGGCTCCCTTTTCATGATTTAAAAGATGATTATCTGACCATATTTTCTAATATTCTCCAAGGTGCTTTAGATTTACTCTGAATAATCTATTTCCTTCTCTTCTTATTCTGTATGAGAGTCTTGTTCTAATATCCCCCAAACTCTAACACATTCATTAAATGTAGACCACATTGGATAAACCCCACAAGCTGCTTCATTTCCTAGATCTGCCTTGAGCCTTTGCCCTTGAGGTAGGAGCTCCAATCCATAGTTAGAGACGACTTTGTAGGGTGGCTTTAAACAGATGAGTTAATCAATTTTTTAAAAAAATATTCATCCCAATTACCTTTTAAGACAAGGTCTCAATTTTGTATATAAGCATCTTGCTTTCTCAATATTCTCCCTGCTCCTGTAAAACTCTACAGTTTCTGCAATAGACATTATTTTTTTCTCCAAATCTCTGCCATATTAGTTGCCTCATCTAAAATTTCCTTCTAACTCTGAGACTTCTAAAATCTAGATAGACACATTCATGAAAGATGAATTAATTCCTATCTTTTATGCCAAACCTTTCTCATCTTTGACTCTAAGCTTCAATGGACTTGTTATATTAGCCTCTCTTTTCTGAGCCTAAAATTGAGATATAATCATGTTGTTCTTCCATGACATACTTTACAAAGTTCTACATTAACTCTCGTCTGTTTTTGCAGTCTCAGTGATGAGGGCAGATATTAAAAAAAGAAAAAAAAAAAAAAAAGCTATCAGATAAAAAGTACAATGCAGAGAATTAATATAGGATAACACAAGGATAGACTGAGTATGTTATATAGGATCATCACAAAAGAACTCTACAGTGAGTCCCCCAGTGATAGCCCACCTTCAAATACTTCTTTGAATATGGACTGTACTTATTGACTCACTTCTAATAAAGAATACAGCAAAAGTGACAGGATATCACTTTTAAGATTCAGTTCAGTTCAGTTGCTCAGTCATGTCCAACTCTTTGTGACCCCATGAACCACAGCACGCCAGGCCTCTCTGTCCATCATCAACTCCCGGAGTTTACTCAAACTCATGCCCATCGAGTCGGTGATGTCATCCAGCCATCTCATCCTCTGTTGTCCCCTTCTCCTCCTGCCCTCAATCTTTCCCAGCATCAGGGTCTTTTCCGATGAGTCAGCTCTTCGCATCAGGTGGCCAAAGTATTGGAGTTTCAGCTTCAACATCAGTCCTTCCAATGAACACCCAGGACTGATCCCCTTTAGGATGGACTTTTAAGATGAGGTTACAAAAATACTGTGCCTCAGTTTTCGGCTCATTCTCTGTAAAGTATACATGGGATAGAAAGTACACAAGGCATGGGCAACAACCTGTGAGAATGTGACAACTGACAACAGCCTCATGTGTAAGCTTGTAATAGGATCCTTGTCTAGTCAAACACAAAGATGACCGCAGTCCTGGCTGTCATTTTGATGGTGATATGTGAGAGACACATAGTCAGTCACATAGTTAGTTGCATGCAAATTTGTGATCCACAGAAGCCAGAGGCTGTGATTATTTCTTGTTCTAAGATGCGATGTGCTTTAATGTTGACTACACAGTAATAGAAAACAAATCATATTTGGGTGCTTGGAACTGAAATGTTGCCATAACTAATATCAAAAATTTGGGAAGAGTTTTGGATTGAGCAGTGTGTTTTGAGGAAACTTTTAATAAAGCTTAAAATGTCATGAACAAACTGTTCATAGAATTGTGGGCTCTGAGGATGCTTCAGGTGAGAACACAAACATAAAGAAAATCATATCAAAAACTCAGGGGATATTGGCAGAATATTTAGCAACACTGCTGTGGAAAGTTATGTGCAATGAAGAAAATGGGTCTGAACAAAGAACTAGGTGCTATAACTATGTGCTGTGCTTAGTTGCCCAGTCCTGTCTGATTCTTGGTGACCCCATGAACTGTAGCCCTCCAGGCTCCTCTGTCCATGGGCATTCTCCAGGCAAGAATACTGGAGTGGGTTGCCATGCCCTCCTCCAGGGGCTCTTCCCAACTCAGGGATTAAACTTAGGTATCCCACATTGCAGACCAATTCTTTACTGTCTGAGCCACCAGTGAAACACAAGAATACTGGAGTGGGTAGCCTATCCTTTCTCCAGGGGATCTTCCTGATCCAGGAATTGAACTGGGGTCTCCTGCATTGCAGGTGGATTCTTCCCTGGTAGCAGCTGACCTACCAGGGAAGCCTGCTGCTAAGTCACTTCAGTCGTGTTCGACTCTGTGCAACCCCATAGACGGCAGCCCACCAGGCTCCCCCATCTCTGGGATTCTCCAGGCAAGAATACTGGATTGGGTTGACATTCCCTTCTCCAATGCATGAAAGTGAAAAATGAAAGTGAAGTCGCTCAGTCGTGTCCGACTCTTAGTGACCCCATGGACTGCAGCCGACCAGGCTCCTCCATCCGTGGGATTTTCCAGGCAAGAGTACTGGAGTGGGGTGCCATTGCCTTCTCCGACCAGGGAAGGTTAGGTGTTGTAATTAAGGGGATTTCAAAACAAAGTGTTGAAAATACCACATGGTTTCTTCTGGCTGCTTATAATAAAATGCAAGATGAGAGAGTTAATTAGACGGAGGACTTGTGAACAAAACAAGCCATAACTTGATGTTTCTGAAGATTTAGTCTCTCTACATCAAAAAAAAAAAAAAAAAGGTAAAATTAAATGTCTCTATGAAAACATCAAATCCAGTGTATTGCCTGATGTTCAGTTCAGTTCAGTTCAGTTCAGTCGCTCAGTCGTGTCTGACTCTTTCTGACCCCATGATCGCAGCATGCCAGGCCTCCCTGTACCTCACAAACTCCCAGAGTTTACTCAAACTCATGCCCATCGAGTCGGTGATGCCATTCAGCCATCTCATCCTCTATCGCCCCCTCTCCTCCTGCCCCCAATCCCTCCCAGCATCAGGGTCTTTTCCAATGAGTCAATTCTTCGCATGAGGTGGTCAAAGTACTGGAGTTTCAGCTTCAGTATCAGTCCTTCCAATGAACACCCAGGACTGATCTCCTTTAGGATGGACTGGTTGGATCTCCTTTCAGTCCAAGGGACTCTCAAGAGTCTTCTCCAACACCACAGTTCAAAAGCATCAATTTTTCAGCACTCAGCTTTCTTCACAGTCCAACTCTCACATCCATACATGACTACTGGAAAAACCAAAGCCTTGACCAGATGGACCTTTGTTGGCAAAGTGATGTCTCTGCTTTTTAATATGCTATCCAGTTTGGTCATAACTTTCCTTCCAAGGAGTAAGCGTCTTTTAATTTCGTGGCTGCATGTCACCATCTGCAGTGATTTTGGAGCCCCAAAAAATAAAGTCTGAAACTGTTTCCACTGTTTCCCCATCTATTTGCCATGAGGTGATGGGACCAGTTGCCATGATCTTAGTTTTCTGAATGTTGAGCTTTAAGCCAACTTTTTCACTCTCCTCTTTCACTTTCATCAAGAGGCTTTTTAGTTCCTCTTTACTTTCTGCCATAAGAGTGGTGTCATCTGCATATCTGAAGTTATTGATATTTCTCCCGGCAATCTTCATTACAGTTTGTGCTTCTTCCAGCCCAGCGTTTCTCAAGATGTACTCTGCATATAAGTTAAATAAGCAGGGTGACAATATACAGCCTTGACATACTCCTTTTCCTATTTGGAACCAGTCTGTTATTCCATGGCCAGTTCTAACTGTTGCTTCCTGACCTGCATACAGGTTTCTCAAGAGGCAGGTCAGGTGGTCTGGTATTCCCATCTCCTTCAGAATTTTCCACAGTTTATTGTGATCCACACAGCCGAAGGCTTTGGCATAGCCAATAAAGCAGAAATAGATGTTTTTCTGGAACTCTCTTGCTTTTTTGATGATCCAGCGGATATTGGCAATTTGATCTCTGGTTCCTCTGCCTTTTCTAAAAGCAGCTTGAACATCTGGAAGTTCTCGATTCACGTATTGCTGAAGCCTGGCTTGGAGAATTTTGAGCATTACTTTACTAGCGTGTGACATGAGTGCAATTGTGTGGTAGTTTGAGCTTTCTTTGGCATTGCCTTTCTTAGGGACTGGAATGAAAATGGACCTTTTCCAGTTCTGTGGCCACTGTTGAGTTTTCCAATTTGCTGGCATATTGAGTGCAGCACTTTCATAGCATCATCTTTCAGGATTTGAAATAGCTCAAGTGGAATTCCATCACATCCACTAGCTTTGTTCGTAGTGATGCTTTCTAAGGCCCACTTGACTTCACATTCCAGGATGTCTGGCTGTAGGTGAGTGATCACACCACTGTGATTATCTGGGTCATGAAGATCATTTTTGTACAGTTCTTTGTGTACTCTTAAAGCATTGTCTAAAGAAGAAGCTGAAGGTGTGACTGTGAGACTTTTGTTAAAACCTGCAAAAGCCCAAAGATTTTGTCTCAGTGTAGTAATAAATCACACCTTAGAGAGATTAAAGATATGTTTCACAGATTCTCTCCGTTAAGCAACAGGATCTTTAAAAGGCTTACAGGCATTGCCCAGCAATCATGTCAGAAGAACTCTTTGTTAGGGAGAGGTGTCTAGGAGACATATGGGAATTTTGAGTAAATGCCAATGATATTCATAGGTGGCCCACAAAGTTTTTGAAAAACTCAGATTAGCAGTAGTGCTACTACCCTATAGTGAAGAAAACAGAGATAGTATAAAAGGAAAGCGGTAGATGGACCCCTACAATTCTGCTGGCAGGAAGTGGGCTAAGTAAGCTAACAAACTGAAAGTTCATGGTGCCTCATGAAAAACAAAGAATGATCAGAGAGTAGATCCAAGACTTCAGAGTTTGGAACTTGACATCTAAAAGTTTTTCAGGCTTTGAAAACTATTTAAGGAACTTTCAACATTCACCAAACTGGATTTCAGAACTGCTATGGGTCATTGACTTTGTGCCTCATTTTTTAAGATGAAGGTTTATGGAAGTTATACTATGCCTGTCCCACCACATTAATTTTAATATGTGTGGAAGGAGAGCATATATATTGTCTCTTTAGCTTTATACTTCAACAGATCAAGGGGAACCACACTTAAATTGTTGTACTTAAGTAGCTGTTCTTGAGGAGCCTCATCCAAATCTATACCAGACTTAAATGGGGAGATTCTGGATTTTAAGCTCTTTCTGTGGTAGATATTTAAAAACCATGGGTTGGTGTATATCTTGCATATGGGAAAAACATGAATCATTGAGGGTCAGACTGATGTAGACACAGAGATGGCCCCAAATGATCCTCAGCTGTTGGTGTTTACATTGTTACGTAAAACCATTCCCTTGAGTATGAGTTAGACTTGTTAGTAGATTCTAATAGAGTTCAGTAGAAAAAATAAAATGTCATCTCTTTAAGATTTTGTTAAAAGAAGTCTATGCTCCCATCTTGGGCTGAAGAGAGGATTCTTCCTCTTCTGTTGGCTCAATCTGAGGAAACCAAATACCATGTTTTAATAAGCTCTATGAAGAGACTCATTTGATGAGAAACTAATATCTCTGGTCAGTATCTAGGGAGCACCTGAGGCCTTCTAAAAGCCACAGGTGTAAGCTGGGAAGGGGATTCTCCACCAGTCAAGCTGTAGCTTGGCTGATACCTTGACTGTAACATTTTGATACAGACCCTAAGCCAAAGTAACTGTATTAAGCCACTCTAATTCTGATACATAGAAACTGTGATATAATGAATGCCTTTTTAAAGTATTAATTGATGGTGTAATTTATCATATAGCAATATTTAAATAGTGCAGCTTACCTAAGGAGAAAATGTTTAAGCTGAGACATACATCATACAAAGGAGACAATCAAATACTCATCAAGAGAAACACATTCTAGTTAAAGCACATAGCTACTGTAAAGATCATAGAGAAATTATAAATACACTGTATTCAGAGCCAGAAAGAAGGTTTATATTGTTCATACAATGGGAGAAAGTAAAAGTGGTAGGAAGTCAGTTTGAACAGATAGGGAGAGGTCAATTCATTTAAGGCTGTAAAGGTCATGCCTATGAATTTGGATTTATTCCAAATTTGGTGGAAAATCAGGGATGAATTTTTCAGTAGAGACAGAATTTATCTTGAAAACTGTACTCTTCCTGTTTTTAGAGAATGAATGAAATGGAAGAGAGAAGCAAGAACGAGGGGGGATAGTCAGCATAGACATCTTTTAGAAAGCTATGTTAATATTCCTGGAGAGAAAAATGGAAACTGAGAGTGGAGTGCTGGCAAAGATATGGAAAGATTTGAAACAGATTTTAAATATCATGCCAAGAGGACTTTGTGACTGAATGAGAGAAATGAGTACATAAGATTATTGACTACAGCTGATAGATGGAGATTCATTTTATCTTTATATATGTACTTAAATTCCAAGTACTTTATGGTCATGGATCTCATAATTTTTTTTTAGATCCATACAATCCCTAATACTGTTTTGTTGAATATACAATAATATTTGTGCATAGATTAAATCTCATTTATTCTGATGGTTGTGGGTTTTGACAAAGCTTTTCATGACCTCCTGGTGAGCTGATATTTCTGCTCCAAAAAAAAAGTATTAGCTAAAAATAGGATAATTACTAAACACTTTTTTTAACTGAAAGAACTCATTGAATAAAAGTAGATAGGGATATGTAAGAATAACAAAGGTAGCTAAAAGAAAATCTGATTATGTATATGTTGGTCAGCTTGCTCAGTGCAAGTTTGTTTATGACCATAGCTGTTGATCTTCCCTAGTCTCCCTAGTGTGATATTTCATCTGTATATTCTGACTGGTTTTGCATTGTTATCATTGCAGTTTCACAAAAATGCCAGGTGTTATACATGAGCCTGGATAAAATTAAATTAATAATATCCCCCAAAGAGCTATTGATTTTGCCTTAACAATCTCTATACAGAGGGATGTCTTTCCTTGTGCTTCTCTTCAAATTTTCAATCAAATACAGAATCTGTATTTTATATCCTTCAGAAATTTCCACTTAAATCCATATGTGACATTTGCCCTAATCTAATTAGCATGAAGATTTCAACATGGTCTCTAAGAGAGGAAAACATTTGCTACTGTGCTGTTTGAGCACTTAATCATAAGCTTTCAAAGACCCGGATAGAATTTACATATGCCACCATTTTGTGGTGTGAGCTTGAGTACTTTCAGATGTCTCCATTTCATTTGGTGTCATTTCTTCATGGTAATCATCACTCAGCTGCTTCCCATCAGCCTTTGATTGTAGGTTAGAAAAATTATGGAGCCTGATTCCATTGCTTGGATTTTACAGCTTTGGCAAAGTCAGAATGAAATTTTTTGTTTTCTTTCTCTACTTTAAAATATTTCTCCAAGATTCTAATGTTTGTTTTTTTAGAGTATTATTTGAAATTTGAAATTTATAATATATATTTTTGAGCATAATACCAACCACATAATATATACATGCTATCCTTTTATACACACACACACACACACACACATACATTTATAACTACTTTAGAACACTAAACTATTAACCAGAGATTTTTTTTTTCTGGCTATTGCAATGTAATAATTAATCTTATATATTTCAATTAAGACTTTAAATGTGCAATATGTGTCCATAGAGAAATTCTTTTTTGTTTCAAAATGTCACTTGGTATATATTTCAGTATTATATTAACTAGCTGCATGAGAGTCTGCTAAATATGTGGAACTGAATTTATGTTAACTTTTTTCTGCAATCACAATAGTTTTAAACTTCTAAGTACTATGGAAAATTAGTGCTAGTATCAATGGCAATAAAATTGAGAAGCATTGAATGTAAAGTTCAAATTAGCATTATGATTATATATCTAAGCAGTGTTTGCCAGAAGGTAAAGTTGAGATATTTATAATGATTTTAAATTCTGCAACCTGACATCAATGTAGCATTCACTAAAGAAGAATTCAGGATTAGTTGGGTTCTTGGATCCATTGAAAAGGAATTTAATTACTGCAGCCATTCTTTTCTAATTTATTAATTTATTCATTCAATAGGCATTTTGAAACATCTATGATATTTAAATCATTTTGCAATAAAATGAGAGATATAAATATGGATGAGCTTTTAAAAGCTTATAATTTATGGATAAAGATAATACATAAAATATAATAGGACAGGTTAAAAAATGGAAAATTCTCAACAAAGGAAATGTGAAACTATGATGAACTATAGAAGATGGAGAGATGCTGCTCTGGTATAATAGACAGCACTGAGTTAGAAATCAAGAGAGCTGGATCCAGATTGCGGGAACTTATTTGGCTATTTGTAACTCAATTTTTCTGAGTCTCAATCAACTTCTCTACAAAATTAACATTAAAACACATAGTAGATTATCAATAAACAGTTCTATTATTAAAAGCCAGATATTTTGTTTACAAGATACCTAATTCTTCTAATGATCCTACAAAGGATGCATGTATTACTCTCCACATTTTGTATATGAAGAAGTTATTCATATGAATCATTAGTCCTTTTAAAATGATTAACAATAAGTTAATAAAGTAGCATTAGAAATCAAACCTGCTCATACACTTTCACTGCCTTGTACTGCAAAACATACTCTACAGTCAGTCCCTGCTGCTATTGTTACCCTTTATCCTAACTCTTCCCCTTCTTTGTCTCATCTAACGTTATACTGTTACACTGATCATTAAAAACTTGGGTTGATTGAGTTGTCCATGAGTCAGATTATTGTCACTTATGCAGACTCCTAAATAATTTTAAAGTATGAACTCAGATATGAATATTTTAATTTTCTATTGAGTGTATATATTCAATACTTATAAATTATATATATATGAATATGTGCATATATATTTATGCATTTTTTCTCAAAAAAGGATAGTATAGAATTTCAATAATAAATAACTACCATCTGTGTCACAAGTTTATACCAAATAGTTTATGGCCCTCGTTTCTATCAAAAAAAACCAATATTTCTAAGCTATATTTTCATTTTATTTCAAGTGTTGGTGATGGTTATAGTCTTGGTTCCTTACCATTTAGAATGACTATGTCAAAATCATCCTGAAAATAGTCTTGTCCACTCTCCCTGATGGCTCACATGGTAAGAATCTGCCTGCAATGCAGGAGACCTGAGTTTGATATCTGGATTGGGAGGCTCTCCTGGAGAAGAGTATTCTTGTTTGGAGAATCCCTTGGACAGAGGAGCCTGCAGGCTACATTCCATCAGGTCAGAAACAGTCGGACACAACTGAGCAACTTTCACTTACATTTTTTTTCACCCTCATTCATGATTCCCAAAGTTAATTAATTTTAGCTTCCCAAACATTTGTTATGAGATCTTATTTTCAAAAATTTATGAATTCTTGAATACCAACCTCTCCATGTCTTTTTAGACTTTGTAACATCTACCCAAAGCCAGCCCCTTAATTCTAACTGTTCCAGTGGTAAATATATGATGAGGCTTATACTTCACCTTGCATGTAAAAAAATTCCAGCTCATTACTGATACATGTTCACTTTAGTCAACAAAATCCTCTTTCATTTTATATTATTTTTCCTTTCTGCTGGAGCATGGTACAGTAATTAACTTTCCCATTGTTCATTTTAAGAACTTTTATAGGTGAATAAGAAGTGTGGTGAATATTGATTATGTCATCATAATGTACCATTTTCACTTCTTTATTCTGCGTCTCATCCATAATTCAGGTTTTCTTCCCAAACTAAAATATATATTAAATATGTCAATTTCTATTTAATAATTCTAAAACAAAATTTGATTTATATTTTGTAAATTATTAAATACACTGTGTTATGTAAAATATTCATCGGCAATTTTATGACTCTTCCATGGAAAGCTAAAACAATAAATGTATTTATAAATTTTATTGACCCTTTAGATCTAATAATATAACCTAATACTTGAGAAGTAATTAAATGCATTTTCCTCTAATTTGTATCTTTATAAGTAGTGACCCATAGATTGTTTCCATATTTGAACTATGATTCACTCATTAAAAGTCACAATATGATTATTTGCTAAACAGTAGGTCTTCAACATCAACATCTTAGGAAACAGTAAACAAAAATGGATGGGAATGGGTGAATTTAATTCAGATGACCATTATATCTGCTACTGTGGGCAAGAATCCCATAGAAGAAATAGAGTAGCCCTCATAATTAACAGAAGAGTCTGAAATGCAGAACTTGGGTGCAACCTTAAAAACAGCAGAATGATCTCTGTTCATTTCCAAGGCAAGCCATTCAACATCACAGTAATTAAACTCTATGCCCCAACACCAATGCAGAAGAAGCTGAAGCTGACCAGTTCTATGAAGACCTCCTATAACTAAAACCAAAAAAAGATGGCCTATAATCACAGGGTGCTAGAGTACAAAAGTAGGAAGTCAAGAGATGCCTGGAGCAACAGGCAAGTTTGGCCTTGAAGTACAAAATGAAGCAGGGCAAAAGCTAACAGAATTCTGCCAAGAGAACACACGGATCATATACAAACACCCTTTTTCAACTACACAAGAGATGACTTTACATGTGGACATCACCAAATGGTCAAAACTGAAATCAGATTGATTACATTCATTGTAGCTGAAGGATGGAGAAGCTGTATATAGTCAGCAAAAACAAGACCTGGAGCTGACTGTGGCTCAGATCATCAGCTCCTAATAGCAAAATGCAGGCTTAAACTAAGGAAAAGTGGGGAAAACCATTAGGCCAATAAGGTATGACTTAGATCAAGTCCCCTGTGAATATACAGCAAAAGTAATGAACAGATTCAAGGGACTAAATCTAGTAAATAGAGTGCCTAAAGAACTATGGTCAGAGGCCCATAATATTGTACAGGAATGTTATGCACAGTGAACAAAACCATCCCAAAGAAAAACAAAATCAAGAAGGCAAAGTGGTTGTCCAAGGAGGCTTTACAAATAGCCAAAAAATCAAGAGAAGTGAAAAGCAAGTGAGAAAGAGAAAAGTTCATCCAACTAAATGCAGAGTTCCAGAGAATAGAAAGGAGAGACAAGAAGGCCTTCTTCAATCAACCATGCAAAGGAATAGAGGAAAACAACAGAAAGGGTAAAACTAGAGAGCTCTTCGAGAAAATTGGAAATATCAAACAAACATTTTAACCAAATATGGGCACAATATAGGACAGAAACAGTAAAGATCTAATAGAAGCAGAAATAACCAAGAAGAGATGGAAAGAATACCCAGAAGAACTGTACAAAAAAGATCTTAATGACCCAGATCGATAACTATGATGATGTAGGCTCTCACTCAGAGCTAGACATTCTGGAGTGTGAAGTCATGTGGGACTTAGGAAACACTGCCAATAAAGCTAGTGGAGGTCATAAAATTTCAGCAGAGCTACTTGAAATTCTAAAAGATGATGCTGTTAAAGTGCTGCATTCAACATGTCAGCAAATTTGAAAAATCCAGCAGTGGCCACAGTACTGGAAAAGGTCAAGCCTCATCCCAACTGAAGGAGGGCAGCACTAAAAGAATGTTCAAAGCACTGGACAGTTGCACTCATCTCCCATGCTAGGAAGATTAAGCTCCATATCCTCCAAGTTAGGCTTCAGCATCATATGAACCAAGAACTTCCAGATAGATGTTCAAGCTAGGTTTAGAAAAAACAGAAGAAGCAGAGATCAAATTGCCAACATTCACTGGATCATAGAGAAAGTGAAGGAATTCCAGAAAAACACTTATCTATTTCACTGACAATGCTAAAGCCTTTGACTGTGTAGATCATAACAAAGTGTGGAAAACTCTCAAAAAGATGGGGATACAAGGCCATCTTACCTGTCTCCTGAGAAACCTGTATGCTGGTCAAGAAGCAACAGTTATAACCCTGTATGGAACAACTAACTGGTTCAGGATTGAGAAAGGAGTACAATGGTGTTTATTGTCACTGTTTATTTAACTTATATGCGGAGCACATCATGCAAAATGCCAGTCTGGATGAGCTACAAGCTGAAATGAAGATTGCCAGAAGAAATATCAACAAACTCAGATATGCAGATGATACCACTCTAATGGCAGAAAGTGAAGATGAACTAAAGAGCCTCTTGATGAGCATGAAGGAGGAGAGTGAAAAAGCCAGCTTAAAGCTCATTATTAAAAAAAAAAACAAAAAACCAGGATCATGGTTTCCCGTCTCTTCACTTCATGGCAAATAGATGGGGAAAAGGTGGAAGCAATGACAGATTTCCTCTTCTTGGGCTCTAAAAATCACTGCAGATGGTGACTGCAGCCATGAAATTAGGAGACAATTGCTTCTTGGCAGAAAAGCTATGGCAAACCTAGAAAGTGTGTTAAAGAGCAAAGACATCATTTTGCTGACAAAGGTGTTTATAGTCAAAGCTATGGTCTTTCCAGTAGTCACACACAAATATGAGACCTGGACAATAAAGAAGTCTGAGCTCCAAAGAATTGATGCTTTCGAACTGTGGTGCTGGAGAAGACTCTTGAAAGTGCCTTAGACAGTGAGGAGATCAAAACAGTCAATCTTAAAGGAAATCAATACTGAACACTCTTTGGAGAAATGGACAAGGATTTGGGCAAACGCCAGGAGATGGTGAGGGAGAGGGACATGCTAGAATCCACAGGGTCACGAAGAGTCAGACATAACTTGGCAATTGAACAACAACAACAAGGTCCTCAACTAAATTTGCTTGAAAAGTACATTCCACAGGCAAACGGGTTTGCTAAATGTTGCACACTCTGTGGCTCCTCTAGGAGATTTATAATATGTGTTTGTAGAGCCAAGGCACTAAGAAATTTTGGAGTAAAGAAACTCTTTTACGCTTGTTTAATAAGCCATTATCAAATTAATTTCAACATAAAACACTTTTCATACTATCCATGCTAATATGGGGAATGCTGGGACTAAGATGCCATCAGATGCAACGTATGGAGAACCTGGATAGCTCATATGCTGCATGCACTTCACAAGAATTAGAACTTATTTTTACAGGAATTATTTTTTAAAATATTATGTTTTTATTAGAAAGTGTAGTCTCAGGCATTTTGTAATTTTGTGATATGAGGTCATGTGATAAATAATAATTTATAAAATTTTTAACATGTTTAGAGAAGTAATGTTGGACAGAGGTTCAAGATTTGGCCAGTAATCCTTTCTAGGCTGGCGAGGCTTCTGTAAATTATCCCTAAGCTTTACAAATAAACTATGTCATAAATCTTTCCACTTGGCTGCTAGAAGAATGACAACATTTTTACAGTGGACATGTGTCTTGATTTAGTTCTGAAAGGAACCTTTTTTAGGGTACATAAAGTTGAAAGTTTCACAAAATCAAGGAGTTGCAGATTAGCTAAAGAAATTAAGTGAAATGCTGAACTGACGAAAGTTTCATTTAGGAAGAGTGGGTAATAACAATAATCACTACCATTTGTTCAGTGTTAGCCATGTACCATATGGTTTGCCAACCAGGTACTGATCAAGGGGAAAATGGGAAACTTCCATTTGGGCTGATAGTGATAAAGTACCATGCTGTGTTTGCCTCATGTCATATAAAATATGGCTCTTATTTGTAACTAGTGCCCCAGAATGATAAGATGACCTCAGATGAAACTATAACTACTATGTAACTCAATGTGTGAAGATATAATGGAGGAGGGGAGAAAGTAGTGACACATTTTAAACAGACTTTTTCTGCATTAGACAATTCTCCCATCTATTCTATGCCACATGTTGCTTTGATGTACTGCATTCTGTGGTAATTAAGAAACAATATCCAGTGTCACAACAGCACCATGGAATAAAGACAATTTCTCTCTCTCTCCCACTGCCAAGAATCCAATTTGAAGCCTGTATTCTCCTTAAACTAATACAAAAAAGATTCCTCTAGGATACCTCATTACTCCTTTCATCTTCTCCTGTTTGGATCAC
Source organism: Cervus elaphus (assembly GCF_910594005.1). Classification (NCBI taxonomy): domain Eukaryota; kingdom Metazoa; phylum Chordata; class Mammalia; order Artiodactyla; family Cervidae; genus Cervus; species Cervus elaphus. Next base: position 85,674,482 of record NC_057834.1, on the reverse strand, counting down.
TAAGTATTTATTATATTTGTCTATTGCTAATGGTTATTTCTTTCAGAAAACTTTCTGAAATAGAGTTTCTTTATAATACTATAATTTCTATTACTATCAAAGTTATTTTAAAGCTTTTGAAACTTTATCACATCAGTCATAAGGAGTTGATGGTCTCTTTTCTAGCAATGCTCTGAGATCTCAGCTCTTATAATACTATTTTAAGAAAGAACATTCTACCTTTCTGATTAAAAAATATATTTTAAATGTTATCAAATTTAATATGGATAATTTGGATTATATTGCTGATGTCAGGTGGAGAGTGATAAACATGTTTCTCTCAGAGGAGACTATGAATCTGCATCTGTAACTGTACAAACTATCAACTGGTCACTTTAATCAGAAAACAAGTGCTAATTAATTAAGATGTACATGATATAGGCCTAAGAACAGAGCAAAATCTGAGTGTGGCCTCCTACTTTTTAATGGGGAGGCCAGAGATTTAGCCTCTTTCAGTTTTGGATTTCTCATTTGTAAAATGAGGTCAATATTTGCCATATATATCTGACAATTAGAGTGAAGATTGATTTTATGGGGCTTTATAAACTCTCAGTGCTTTGTAAACTCAAAAAAAGTATACACACAAAGGTCTTAGTTAGTATTAATATTAATTCTTTCTTCAAGTAATTAATTTTTAAAATTATAATATTAGGACATGCCAGAGGACTTTTTAAAGTTTGTTTCAGTTCCAGGACTCTAATGCAATTTCAGCAGAGGGTCCACACATTACTTATGATCTATTTAAAACTGATCCTAGATGGTCCAAAAGAAAAAGGAAAAAGCAGCAAAGCAAGAGTCAGGTTCAAACAGTATTAACTTAATCAGTGACTTTTTTAAAGATGTGTCCATGTTAATGTTCAAATAAAAATTTTAAAACAGAATGCAGAATCACATAACAAACTATCTTCCCCTGCAGTCGAAACAGCAAAAATTTCCATCTGTTGGTTATCATCCAGTATTTGGTTTCTTCATGTCATTTCTGATACATGGTCCAGAAATTCAGAAATGCCAACAGGAAGTAAATTTAATACAAAATGATAGTATTCTGAGACTGACTGTGTCATTTTATAGAAAGCCCCTTTTGAATAAATAATATATTCTTCTCTAATGTGATTTATTTAAAATAAGAAAATGTGACTACTAAATGAGGCACATAGAAAACTTCCATTTTGTATATTGAATTTTTATAAATTAGTCATTAAATAGGATTTACAAAGACTTTCAATCATTTAAGTGATTCCCATCTTCTCAATAATTTTTTAAACTTATTTTTTCAATATTTCCCAAGTTTAGATGGTATATTTGTGTGCACAGGATACCATAACAAAATACCATAGACTGCGTGGCTTAAAGAAAAGAAATTTACTTCGTCATAGTTCTAGAGGATGGAAGTCTGAGACCAGAGTGCAAGTATGGTCATTTTTCTGGTGAGAGCTTTTCCCCCGGCTTGTAGATGGCCACATTCTCAGTGTGGTCACATGCCTTATTGTGTGTACATGCAGAGAGAAAGAGAGTGAACTGTCTAGTGTTTCTTCTTATACAAACACCAGTCCTACTGGATTAGAACACCACCCTAAAATGACCTAATTTATCCTTCATTACTTCCTTAGAGGACCCATTTCCAAATACAGTCTTACTAGGGGGTAGGGTTTTAACATATGAATTTTGGTGGGCTGTAAACATTCAGTCCAGAAGAGATGGAAATTCAGCATCAAATTATTTGTCTTTTACATTCTTTAATTTGGCTTTTTATTTCTACAGGCCCATCAATCAAAATTAACTACACTCTAGGCATTTTGCTACATCTTAGGGATTAAAAAACAAAAGAGTAAGTTAAAGGTCCATAGGAAATGCATCTTTAATGATGATGATTTATATATAAACAAAGGTGAAAGCTATAAAAATTCTCTCCCTTGTGAAAAATTATGCACTTAGGTGAATTCTACAATCAAGTAGAATTAGATCATTCAAACAGCAGAGTTTGTAAAATTAATTAAGATTATTTCTAGCCAAGATAGAATATTGGGTACTCTTCTGTTTGAAACTAATGTAAATCAAGAAAAATATGTAAAACTATAGTTTATCAGGCAATGCAAGACAGTAATCCCAGAGAAATCAGAAAAATGAAATGAGTTCTATAATTTCCTAGCTTATTGCCTTGAGAGAATTTCTAGATAATGGCACAAGGAGGAAAGACTCAGGCAGATCTGGAAAGCTCCTTCAGTTGTATAAATGGAGCTAAGAGTCTGGAAAGATGAAAGGTAGCTAGAGACTACAGGCTGAGTGCCAAGGGGAGAGAGTTTCAAAGAGGAAGAATGCCAGAGAACAGAAGAGGGTCACTAGCAGAGGGTCCCTCTTGTGAATTCAGCAGAGTATTACTCATCACATCTATATGAGGAAATGATACATGTTTGAAAAAAATCAGTTCAAAAGGATTACATTGAACGGAGTCCACTGCCCACAGTGGCTGTTGAGTCTCATAATTATCCTGATTAGGCACATTGGAAAACCTTATAATTTGTAGGTAATTGTTCAGAGTACCCAAAAACATGTGCATAGAATACTCATTAGTGGGCATAATTAGCTCCAGGAATGTAGCTCTGGTTCCAACTAAGATATTTTTGTAGCAAGACCCAAAAGTGTCAAATAATTTCCAATTAATTTAACTAAATCCTAGAACAAAAGTCAAGAATAGTTATAGAAATTCAAATACTTCCAACACCCAACAAGATACAATTTACTATGACTAGGATCCAAGGAAATATTAGCAATCATAGAAAACAGGAAAATATGACAATTCTTTGGTGTCAGTTAAATATAATGAAATATAATCAAGAACGGATGCAGTTGTTAAGATTGGTAGAAAAGGAAATGAACAACCATTATAAATATAGTCGACTTGAAAATTGCAGGTTTGAACCGTGCAGGTTCACTTACATGATAATATTTTTCAATAGTAAATACTTAGGATTGGTGGTTGGTTGAATCTGAGGATGTGAAGGAATCAGAATCATGGATATGGAGGTTAAACTATAAATTACATACTGATTAAGGCTTCCCAGGAAGTGCAGTGGTAAAGAGTCCACCTGCAGTGCAGGAGACATGGGCTTGCTCCCTGGGTACAAATGATCCCCTGGAGGAGGTATTGGCAACCCACTCTAGTATCCTTGCTTGGATAGCCCCATGGACAGGGGTTGTTGCCGGCTGTGGTCCATGGGGTTGCAAAAAGTTGAACACAATTTAGCAACTGAGCATGTATAGTTAATCCCCACATTTTCCAAGGGTTAACTGCACCCCATTCATTGATATAGGTTGGAAATAAATGTAGAAAAATGAAATATATTTTTAAAGTATTAAACTTCTCTAAGTAAAATTTTAAATGTCTGACAGAAAAAATAAAAATACACTAGATGAGATTAATTACAGATTAAACATTGCATAGAAAAAGATTAGGAAAACTTGAAGATATTAGAATAGAACCAAAATGAAACTCATAGAAGAAAAAAATTACATATAAAATTAAAAGAGGTTCAGCAGCAGTGGTATGATTTTGATTAGCCTAGTATCTGTATAATTGGAAACTCTGAAATGAGGAGGTTTAAAAAATAGCTAAATATATTCCAAAATTGATTTTAAAATAATAACCCACAGATCCAAGAAGGCAATGAATCTCAGTACAAACACACACTCACACACACACAGCTTGAAGAAAAATCACACTAAGGTATATAATAACCCAATTGATCAAATATGAGCTAAATATAACATCTTAAAAATAGGAGGAGAGGAGAAATATTACCTAAAGAGGAAGAAATATAAGGATGAGAGTAGATTTCTTTTCCTGTTGAAACAATTCATGTGAGAAACTGTACAGAAAGAGATATCTTTAAAATATGAAAAAAAAAATTCAATCTTTAAGTTTTTACAAAGCAAAAGTAGGATTCAAAAAATGAAGGCAGAGTCTTTAGGGTTTTCTATGTAGAGAATCATGTCATCTGCAAACAGCGCGAGTTTCATTTCTTCTTTTCCTATCTGGATTTCTTTTACTTCTTTTTCTGCTCTGATTGCTGTGGCCAAAACTTCCAAAACTATGTTGAATAGTAGTGGTGAGAGTGGGCACCCTTGTCTTGTTCCTGATTTTAGGGGAAATGCTTTCAATTTTTCACCATTGAGGGTAATGCTTGCTGTGGGTTTGCCATGTATAGCTTTTATTATGTTGAGGTATGTTCCTTCTATTCCTGCTTTCTGGAGAGTTTTAATCATAAATGGGTGTTGAATTTTAGAAAATTACTAGAGCTAATCAATGAATATAGTAAAGTTGCAGGAATAAAATTAACACACAGAAATCCCTTGCATTCCTATACACTAACAATGAGAAAACAGAAAGAGAAATTAAGGAAACAGTACCATTCACCATTGTAGCAAAAAGAATAAAATACTTAGGAGTATATCTACCTAAAGAAACAAAAGACCTATACATAGAAAACTATAAAACACTGATGAAAGAAATCAAAGAGGACACAAACAGATGGAGAAACATACCATGTTCATGGATTGGAAGAATCAATATTGTCAAAATGGCTATACTACCCAAAGCAATCTATAGATTCAATGCAATCCCTATTAAGCTACCAACGGTATTTTTCACAGAACTAGAACAAATAATTTCACAATTTGTATGGAAATACAAAAAACCTCGAATAGCCAAAGTAATCTTGAGAAAGAAGAATGGAACTGGAGGAATCAACCTGCCTGACTTCAGGCTCTACTACAAAGCCACAGTCATCAAGATAGTATGGTACTGGCACAAAGACAGAAATATAGATCAATGGAACAGAATAGAAAGCCCAGAGATATATCTACATACCTATGGACACCTTATCTTCGACAAAGGAGGCAAGGATATAAAATGCAAAAAAGACAACCTCTTTAACAAGTGGTGCTGGGAAAACTGATCAACCACTTGTAAAGGAATGAAACTAGAACACTTTCTAACACCATACACAAAATAAACTCAAAATGGATTAAAGATCTAAATGTCAGACCAGAAACTATAAAACTCCTAGAGGAGAACATAGGCAAAACACTCTCCAACATGAATCACAGCAGGATCCCCTATGACCCAGCTCCCAGAATATTGGAAATAAAGGCAAAAATAAACAAATGGGACCTAATGAAACTTAAAAGCTTTTGCACAACAAAGGAAGCTATAAGCAAGGTGAAAAGACAGCCCTCAGATTGGGAGAAAATAATAGCAAATGAAGTAACAGACAAAGGATTAATCTCAAAAATATACAAGCAACCCCTGCAGCTCAATTCCAGAAAAATAAATGACCTAATCAAAAAATGGGCCAAAGAACTAACCAGACATTTCTCCAAAGAAGACATACAGATGGCTAACAAACACATGAAAAGATGCTCAATATCACTCATTATCAGAGAAATGCAAATCAAAACCACAGTGAGGTACCATTACACGCCAGTCAGGATGACTGCTATCCAAATGTCTACAAGCAATAAATGCTGGAGACGGTGTGGAGAAAATGGAACCCTCTTACACTGTTGGTGGGAATGCAAACTAGTACAGCTGCTATGGAGAACAGTGTGGAGATTTCTTAAAAACCTGGAAATAGAACTGCCATATGACCCAGCAATCCCACTTCTGGGCATATACACTGAGCAAACCAGATCTGAAAGAGACACGTGCACCCCAGTGTTCATTGCAGCACTGTTTATAATGGCCAGGACATGGAAGCAACCTAGATGCCCATCAGCAGACGAGTGGATAAGGAAGCTGTGGTACATATATACCATGGAATATTACTCAGCCATTAAAAAGAATTCATTTGAATCAGTTCTAATGAGATGGATGAAACTGAAGCCCATTATACAGAGTGAAGTAAGCCAGAAAGATAAAGAACATTACAGCATGCTAACACATATATATGGAATTTAGAAAGATGGTAATGATAACCCTATATGCAAAACAGAAAAAGGGACACAGATGTACAGAACAGACTTTTGGACTCTATGGGAGAAGGCGAGGGTGGGATGTTTTGAGAGAACAGCATCAAAACATGTATATTATCTATGGTGAAACAGATCACCAGCCCAGGTTGGATGCATGAGACAAGTGCTCAGGCCTGGTGCACTGGGAAGACCCAGAGGGATCGGGTAGAGAGGGAGGTGGGAGGGGGGATCAGGATGGGGAATGCATGTAACTCCATGGCTGATTCGTGTCAATGTATGACAAAACCCACTACAATACTGTAAAGTAATTAGCCTCCAACTAATAAAAATAAATAAAAAAATTAAAAAAAAATTTAAAAAAATGAAGGCAAAATAACAGATTTTTCAACATCCAAAGGCTGAAATAATTCATCACCATAGAAAAGTGTATCTAAATAAATCAATGTAACTCATGAGTCAAAAGATTGAAAGGATAAAATAAAAATTCTTTAAGTGGAGTTAAAATGAAAATAGTGTATATCAGAATCTGAAAGTTCCTGCTAAAGCACTACTGGTGGGAAGTAGATTTACAGCCCTTCCCCTATTAATAAGGAATAAATGTCCCAAGTCAATTACTTCAGTTTCTATTACAAAGAACTAGAAAGATAAGTGTAAATTAAAAATAAACATAAGAAAGAGTTAAAAAGATCAATCAGAGAGAAAAATCAAAGAAATAAAGAGAAAATAAGGAAAAATCAATGAAATCAAATTGATTTTTAAAAAGATTTTTAAAAATCAACAACTATTCTGTGAGATCAACCAAGAATAAAAAGGAAGAAATATTATCAATGTCTAGATTGAGAGAAGTGGTATAACTTCAGATTACATACATACTAAAAGGCCACTAAAAAGAATACTATGAATATCTTAAAAATCTTTATGCCAGCACAATTCACAACTTAAAGTTATCAATTTCCTTAAAAGACATAAATTTACAAAACTCCCTCTAAAAAAATAACCTATAAATAGCTAAGGAACTGAATATGTAGTTTAAATCATTTTACAAAGAAAACACTAGGTCCCAGTGGCTTCATTACTAAAATTTTCAAATTATATAATGAATGCATTCTTCAAAACCTGGGCCCAGAAAACTGAAGTGATAGGCTACCTCCTTGTTTATTCTGAGGCCAGCATTACTGTGATACCAAGACCTAACAAACATGCTACAAGAAAATGCAGCAATGTATTGCCTAAACAAAAATGGAAAAATTCTAAAGAAAATATTAGCAAAGTAAATACAATACATAAAAGGGATGATTCATCATAACTAAATGTAATTTATCCCAGGAATACAGGATGCATTTAACATTCAAAAATCAATTTTACTAACCTAACAAACTACACTTTTAAACAATATGCTCAGCATAATAGATACAGAGAATGTATCTAACAAAATCTAACATATATTAAAACTCACATCAAACTAGGAATAAGGATAATTGCCTAAACTTGATAGAAAGTATCTATAGAAAACATACCATTAACTTAATTACTTAATGGTGAAAGATAAAATTTTCTCTTCACCATGACCAAAGATAACAAAAGGATTTCTAGTCTGTCACAATTAAGCATTGTTCATGATGTTTTACCCTGTGCAATACAGCAAGAAAAATAAATAAAATGCATCTAGACTGGAAAAGAAGCAAAAATTTCCTTATCCAAAGATGACATTATCATCTATATCAAGGGTCTCCAATCCCCGGACCAGTACCAGTCCATGGCCTGTTAGGATCTGGGCTAGACAGCAGGAAGTGAGTGGCGGGTGAGCAAGCAAAGCTTCTTCTGTATTTATAGCTGCTTCTCATCATTCATATTACTGCCTGAGCTGTGCCTCTCATCAGATCAGCAGTGGAATTAGGTTCTCATATGAGGGTGATCTCTACTGAGAACTGAACATGCAAGGGATCTAGGTTGCACACTCTTTATGAAAATTATTCTGAAACCATCCTACCCTCCCACTGACCTATGGATAAATTTTCATCCACAAAACCATTCCCTGGTGCCAAAAAGATTTAGGACTGCTGATTTATGTAGAACATTTAATAGAATCTGCAAAAAGCTAACAATCCGCAAAAGCTAAATCTGCAAAAAAATAATAAATCAGTTTAGCAGGGCCATAACATACAAGACCTATAGAAAAGTCAATTGTATTTCTACATGTTAGATTTAATAAAAAATAATATTTAAAAAATACCATTTGTATTAACATTAAGATATGAAAAATAATTGGGCAAACGTGACAAAATATGGAAAAAATCTGAAACTTTTCAAACATTACTTAGAAATAGAAGGTCTAAATAAGAGGAGTAATGTTTTATAAGTCAGAAGATCACTATTATTAAGGTGTCAATTCCCTTGAACTTAATTAAATGTGATACCAATGAAAAGTACAGCAGTTTTGTTGTTGTTGCTTTGTTCTGTCAAACTTGACAAGCCGATGCTCTAGTTCATATGTAAATTCAAATGAACTAAAAGAGTCCAAACAACTTTGAAAACAGAGCAAAGTAAGGAAACTAACATAACCTGATTTGAAGACTCATTATAAAGGCAAAAAAAAAAAAAATTCTATTAGCTTAAGTTAGACCTAAGGAATATAATGGAGTGTGTAGAAATAGACCATATGTATATAGAAAACTTATTTTTAATATAGATGCAAAGATAGTTCAGTAGAAAAAGGACTATCTACTAAAAAAATACTGCGAAAAGAAGCAGATATTCATATGTTTAAAAAAAATTTCATCACTACCTTGCATCATATGAAAAACTTAAAATGGATTACAGGTTTATATGCAAAACTTAATGTTATAAAGGGCTTCCCTAGTGGCCCAGTTGTAAAGAACTGCTTGCTAATGCATAAGAAACAAGTGCAATCCCTGGTTTGGGAAGATCCCCTGAAGAAGGAAATGGCAACCCACTCCAGTATTTTTGCCTGGGAAATCTCATGGACAGAAGAGCCTGGCGGGCTATAATCTGTGGGGCTGCAAGACAGTTGGATACAACTTAGCAACTAAACAACAACAATGCCATAAAACTTCTGAAAGAAATCATAGGAGACATAGGAAAATATTTCTTCAATATGATATTGACGCATATTTCACAAGATGAAACAACTTAGAGTTCATCAAAGTTGAAAACATCATTTTATTAAAAATCAATATTAATGAGAAAGAAAATAAAAGCCACTGACTGGGAGAAAACATTTTTGAATCATATATCTGATAGAGGACTCATCTCCAGAATATAAAAAGAACTTCCAATGCTCAACAAGAAAGCAGCCAGATATAAATGAGCAAAGGATATGAACAGACCCTTCACAAAGATAAACAGATGGAAAACTTAGACTAGCCATACCTAACACAGGTGAGGATGTGGAAGAACTTTACCTCTCAGAAAGCTGGTACAAATGCAAAATAATATATTCACTGTGAAAAAGAATTTGGCAATTTCTTAAACATGTAAATCTACATCTGTTAGATGATTCAGCCATTCCATTTCCAAGAATTATTGAAGGGAAATGAAACTGCACATACATAACAAAAATGATGGTTTGTGACTTTACTTATAATAGACTAAGATTGGAAGCAACCCAAATTTTCATCAAAAGAAGTCATTCCCTTTGATCCCTATAACATAATAATGGCATTTTTTGCAATGGAGTACTCTCAGCAATAAAAAGAAATGAATGATAAATACTAGAACATAGATGAGTCAAAATAATTATAAGTATGCTTAGTAAAGGAGAAGGCAATGGCACCCCACTCCAGTACTCTTGCCTGGAAAATCCCATGGGCAGAGGTGCCTGGTAGGCTGCAGTCCATGGGGTCAGGAAGAGTCAGACACGACTGAGCGACTTCACTTTCACTTTTCACTTTCATGCCTTGGAGGAGGAAATGGCACCCCACTCCAGTGTTCTTGCTTGGAGAATCCCAGGGACGGGGGAGCCTGGTGGGCTGCCATCTATGGGGTCGCACAGCATTGGACACGACTGAAGCGACTTAGCAGCGGCAGCAGCGTACTTTGTAAAAGAAGCCTGTATATACTTTTGAATCCATAAAGTTTTAGGACATCCAGACAAATCTGTGGTAACAGAAAGCAGATAAGTGGCTGCCTGAGGATGAGATGAGATGCAATGGAGAGAAGAGGAGCAAGATGAAAGGACTACAAAGGTACTAGAAAAGTTTTGGATCTTATCCTAATTGATTAAATGTTTCATGAGTATGCACTTATACTAAAACTTGTCAAACTGTATACTTGTTTATGTGCACTTTATTCTATGTATGTCAATTATACAGCCATAAAGCTGCTAAAAATTAAATGTATGATTCTAAAACCCTAATTGCTATATGCATATTTTTGCTTCAGTTTGATAAATTTGACTTTGGTTATTTGTCCTGTAAATAGGATGTTCATCTCGTATTTAGATTTATACCTATTTTACTTTAACTATACTTTTTTAAAGAAAGTCACTTCTCTTTTGTTTTTCAAAAGGATAAAAATAATACACTAAAGCTCATGCATTTAAATGTCCTTAAATATATGGTCAGTTTAATATTTTTAAAAATAATGATGATTTTTCCAGGTTTCTTCTCTGTAGTGGTTTTACTTCATCCTTAGCAGCTATCTGCAAATGTCAGTGTCCACAACTGCCAGCACCATTTTGCCGTGAAACTATTTTAAATGTTGATTTCAGCCCCAAGGTAACATATTAAGGCTTTCTTAACATTTGCTTAATTCAAACTGTTTAAAATAAATGTGCATAGAATAGCATTAAATATAATTATATAATATGTATAAAGTATGTTTATAAACATTAACATGTTTATAAACCTTATATACATTTATATATGTTATGTATATACATTACCTTATACATGTATCAATGTGTTAATTTAAGATACTGGCAGGGTAGGGTTCCTTATTGGAGACTCCATGCAAAGAACCATTGCCTTGCTCAGTCAAATTGTTGACAAAATTCAGTTCCTTATTATAGTGGGACTGAGGTCCCCATTTCCTTGCTGGCTCTCAGCTGAGGGCCTTAATTGGCTTCTAGAGGCCATTTGAAATTCTGTTTATGGTCCCCTTCCTCGTGAGAGCCAGCAACAGTGGCTGAGTCCTTCTTATGCTTTGACTTGCTCCTCCTCGGTCTTTCATCCCTGATCCACCCTCCTTCCAGATTTAAGGGCTCATGGAGTTGCACTGATCCAACTGGATAATCCAGAACAATGCCCCTATTTTAAGGTCTTCTGATTAGCAACCTTAATTTTATTATAACCTTAATTCCCTATGAATGTGTATATATATATGTATATGTGTATGACATGTCCCACTTGATAAGGATTCAATGAGACACAATTAGGAAATATTTACAGTAGTCATTCTATAAAATGAGAATTCACTATTTCTCCTTTATACTGAGAAGGGTGACCAAATGTTTCCTCTGTATGCTGAAGCTGATGAAAAATAGTTAAGTCACAGAATAAAACCAGTGTTTGAATGTCCCATGAAATTCTTGATTTGAGCGAATTGTGAAAGGAATAAATGCTCTTTTTAAACCACCTTCACATAACTGACAGAGTTGCCTCTTTGAAAAAATGAATTTTAAACTTTCTATTTAGTATATTGTCTAAATGTAATTCAGAATGATTTACAACCTTAAAACTCCATAACCATGATGCTAATCTGCTGTCAGATGAGTGCTTTCCATAATATTACAGTCGTTTTTTCCCCCTAGTAACAGTTCTTATTCATAAGAAATTAAGGGCGACTAAAAATTAATTTTGTGTATAGAATGTTTGTCCATTCATTTTAAGTTTACCCTCAAAAGAAAACAGAATTCAGTAAAGATATTTTTTTACATTTCTAAATTTAAATGCGTTCATGATTTTCATTTTAATTAAGAGACTTTAAGCTGCTTTCTTCAAGAAAATTTAGCAATTTGGACAGAGTAGTTAACCTTGGCCCATAGTTAAGTTAAAATGTGAAACACCATACCTGATCAAGAAATGCCCAGCAGAGATATCATTCATTTTCACATAATGTTGGCAGACACTTGGCATTTTAAAAACCAATTTTCAAGTATGAAATTTTCTGGTGTTTCTGGACATTAATCAGAGTCTACCTCTCTTCCTTTTTTTGTTCAGATCAACGTGAAAAATGTCTCTTTCTCTTTTGCATTTTCTTATTGCTTAGGTTTTTGAGTTTGAAGACTATTTCATGAACAAAGTCTGAAGCATGATCTTATTTGATATAATCTAGACTATAGCACAGAGAAATATTTTATATTTACATTTTATCTAAAAAATGAAGACCAATATTATAACTCTCATAACTTAATTCAGAGTGATATGGAATGTGTTTTTAAATAAACGTTTTGGAAAAAAAACAAATGAAGACATAATACATTGTCACAGTATGATAGATATCTTCTAATGCAATTAAACTTATTTTTTTTTAATTTGACAAAATGAATATTAGCTCATAATTTAGGTGTAAGTATTAAATATTAACTATGACAATTTCAGGCACTTTCTTGTGGAGAGGTGTTCTTTCAGATCCTCACAAACTTTTTAATGATATGAATTATGTTGTATCTTATCTTTGAGAGTATATGCTATTCTTGATGTAAGACAAAACCAAATCCAACTGAATATGCTTTGGATTATTAGAAAGAATATTGCAACTAAATTTCAGGATTAAGAAATAAAAGTTAAAACAAAAGATCCTTAACATGACTCCAGATATTATAAAGAACTTCCAATGACAATCTTTTATACAATTTATCCTTCTCTTAAAGATTATTTTTATGAGTTATCCTTAGAGTAAGCATCTGTAATGAACTATCTGTGACATGATATTTTTAGTATTTTAAGAGAAGTAGAGATTTTTAGAGTGACATCAATAGAATTATAAATTGGATGGACAGGATCATAAAAGTAAATTGGAAACTATTTTTAAAAGTCCAACCCATGACTGCTAAAAGAAGAGTGGAGTATTTCACTTTATTTTGATATTCCCAAACTTCTACAATCAGATATTAGTTACCTTCAGTCATTCCGTCTTTCATCCTCTACTTTGAACTGCTTTTCTCTCTCTCTACACATGAACACCATCAGATGGTCAATGCTGAAATCAGACTGATTATATTCTTTGCAGTTAAAGATGGAGAAGTTCTATACATTCAGCAAAAACAAGACCAGGAGCTGACTGTGGCCCAGACCATGAATGCCTTATTGCCAAATTCAGACTTAAATTGAAGAAAGTAGGAAAAGACACTAGACCATTCAGGTATGACTTAAATTAAATCCCTGATGATAATACAGTGGAAGTGACAAATTGATTCAAGGAATTAGATCTGATAGACAGATTGGCTGAAGAACAACGAGTGGAGGTTTATGACATTGTATAGGAGGTAAGGACCAAGACCATCACCAAGGAAAAGAAATTCAAAAAGGCAACATGCTTGTCTGAGGAGGCCTTACAAATAGCTGTGAAAAGAAGAGAAACAAAAGGCAAAGTAGAAAAGGAAAGATATACTCATTTGAATGCAGAGTTCCAAAGGATAGCGAGGAGAGATAAGAAAGCCTTTCTCTGTGATCAGTGCAAAGAAATAGAGGAAAACAATAGAATGGGAAAGACTAGAGACCTCTTCAAGAAAATTAGAGATACCGAGGGAACATTTCATGCAAAGATGGGCACAATAAAGGACAGATGGTATGGACATAACAGAAGCAGAAGATACTAAGAAGAGGTGGTAGGAACACACAGAAGAACTGTACAAAAATGATCTTCATGACCCAGATAATCATGATGGTGTGATTACTCACCTAGGGCCAGACATACTGGAATGAGAAGTCAAGTGGGCCATAGGAAGCATCACTACGAACAAAGCTAGCGGAGGTGATAGAATTCCAGTTGAGCTATTTCAAATCCTAAAAGATGATGCTATGAGAGTGCTGCACTCAATATACCAGCAAATTTGGAAAACTCAGCAGTGGCCACAGGACTGAAAAAGGTCAGTTTTGATTGCAATCCCAAAGAAAGGCAATGCCGTAGAATGCTCAAACTACTGCACAATTGCACTCACATTATATGCTGGTAAAGTAATGCTCAAAATTCTCCAAGCCAGGCTTCAGTAGTACATGAACCGTAAACTTCCAGATGTTCAAGCTGGATTTAGAAAAGGCAGAAGAACCTGAGATCAAATTGCCAACATCTGTTGGATCATCAAAAAAGCAAGAGAGTTCCAGAAAGACATCTACTTCTGCTTTATTGACTATGCCAAAGCCTTTGACTGTGTGGATCACAATAAACTGTGGGAAATTCTGAAAGAGATGGGAATACCAGACCACCTGACCTGCCCCCTGAGAAATCTGTATGCAGGTCAGGAAACAACAGTTAGAACTGGGCATGGCAAAACAAACTGGTTCCAAATAGGGAAAAGAGTACTTCAAGGGTGCATATTGTCACCCAGCTTATTTAACTTATATGCAGAGTACATCATGAGAAACACTGGGCTGGATGAAGCACAAGCTGTAATCAAGACTACTGGGAGAAATATCAATAACCTCAGATATGCAGATGACACCACCCTTATGGAAGAAAGCAAAAAAGGACTAAAGAGCCTCTTGATGAAAGTGAAAGAGGAGAGTGAAAAGTTGGCTTAAAACTCAACATTTGGAAAACTAAGGTCATGGCATTTGGTCCCATCACTTCATGGCAAATAGATGGGGAAACAATGAAAACAGTGACAGACTTTATTTTTGGGGGGGGGGGCGGGCTCCAAAATCAGTTCAGATGGTGACTGCAGCCATGAAATTAAAAGACGCTTGCTCCTTGGAAGAAAAGTTATGACCAACCTAGATAGCATATTCAAAAGCAGAGACATTATTTTGCCAACAAAAGTGCATCTAGTCAAATCTGTGGTTTTTCCAGTAGTCATGTGTGGATGTGAGAGTTGGACTACAAAGAAAGCTGAGCACTGAAGAATTGATGCTTTTGAACTGTGGTGTTGGAGAAGACTCTTGAGAGTCCCTTGGACTGCAAGGAGATCCAACTAGTCCATCCTAAAGGAAATCCGTCCTGAATATGCATTGGAAGGACTGATGTTGAAGCTGAAACTCCAATACTTTGGCCACCTGTTGCGAAGAACTGACTCATTAAAAAGATCCTGATGCTGGCAAAGACTGAAGGCGGAAGGACAAGGGGACAATGGAGAATGAGATGGTTGGAGGGCATCACCAACTCAAAGGATGTGAGTTTGAGGAAGCTCAGGGAGTTGATGATGTACAGGGAGGCCTGGTGTGCTGCAGTCCATGGGGTCTCAAACAGTCGGACATGACTGAGAGACTGAACTGAACTGAAATTTTTTGAAGATACAGTGTGTTGGTGGAATGTTTGGGATAATGGAACTGACCTAAGTATAACTGATTATTTAATATTTCACAACAAATTAAATATTTTGTTATTATTATAATCTAGTTGATTATGAGTTCCATTTTTTTATCTTTAATCATATCTAAAAGCATGATGTAAGCATTGTAATGCAGGTAACTGGCATGATGTAGCTGTTTTTACCTGGGCATGTGCTACAAAACTTACAGAATGGTCATCGGCAATTTAGAAGAACATCTTAATGCTAATACTGGAATAACATTTTTAAGAAATACACACAAAAAAGATTATGTGGAAAAAAAAAAAAAAAAACGGTGACTGTGAGCCTAAAAGTGATTTGGGAATGTCAGATTCTATACATGACAAAATTTTAAGAAAATTAGTTAATTTTATATTTTAATCAGTATACACTAGTTTGTATATAATCAAAGTCTGTCAACATTAGTCTAAGAAGCTCTTTCAGAACAATATAAGTTATAAGTTACAAGAAACATTGTCATAGTTGAATTGGTAGTGCTTTTTAAATGGTGCTTAAAATAATTTATGCACTATTTATGTACAATTATGTAATTTATGTACACTTAAGTAGGTAGACTAACAATTATGACATTTTGATCAGATCATTTAAGGAATTGTCCTCACCTTTTCTTATTGGTAAAAGTGTCTTTAAATACCATTTTTCTTTCAAAAATAGCACATTCTTTATAGAGTTAGCAAGCATATTATTTCCCTTATTTCTTTTATTTCCTCTATATTCGTTTCCCCCAGTATAAAGTAAATATACTTACTTACAAGGCATTTTACAAACACTTGTGGAATTGAAACTTCAAAGATTGTTTCAAATGGCTGTTTTGAAATTTGCACCCTTTCTGGGAAGGAACTAGGCTCTAGAGAAAAAAAGGTTAATGAAACAAATGTGGGGCACGTTTAAAATTCAACTTCACTTGTCAGCTCCTTGATTCCATCTCATCATCAGACCTGATGAGACCTGGTTTTGATGGAGGAAAAGTTAGAAAGGAGTAACAACTATCTTATTTACATGAAAATAAAACACTGATTGGCATCTTGATTTTCAAGAACTCAGTGAAATGTGAATAAAATTCATATCTTCTTCTATTGACCTATATGTCAATTACATATTTTAAACTTCTTTATCTAACATAAAAATTAAAGTGTATGTGTTTTTACTACCATTCAAAAAAAATCTACTACCCTAGTTCTTAATTTTGCATTGTGAAGTAGCCACAGAAATTTTCAGAAAGGAAAAATAGAAAAGATCCCAAAGCATTAAATAACAACCAATATTCAACCCTCCCAAAAAAGCAGATCAACCCTCCCAAAAACTGGCCAAGTATTTGCATACTGCACAACATTTTTCTTAATTGTAAGTCACCAATAGCCATAAGGCTGGAATATGCCCATGCACGGTGCTGACAACAGATCAGTTTCTTTTCCTGTGTAAAAATTTGTTTGATCTGCTGCAGTTTTGCTGTTGTGGCCTGTTTGTTTTCAAAGAAATGTTATATATGTGTGCTGAGGTGTCTGCAGGTATAAATTTGCTTACTTGATTATAGCTGTTGCAAAAATTAAAGACAAATAACGATTCATCATCATTTGGAATAAGATAAGTGGAAAATTAATGTTTCCCAAGAAACATTTCTCACCATATTTCTCACAACAGTGTATTTACTTCAGAGCAGAGTGTAGGAAAATTTCTCCAGAAGATGCCAATTCAAAAACAAAGCCAATTCAGTACGTGAGCTGAAAGAGATGCCAGGTCTAAATGCAGTACCAGACAGGACATGCCTAAAAATAGTGGAGGTATAATCAAACGACCTGTTCATAGCTGATCACAGTAGTGACTTTTCAGCAGGTCTACTTCTAGCACATTAATATCACCGTATGTGCTATAACCAGTTAAGAAAGCCTCTGGTGTCTGTTAATAGCAATACTCCCATTAGTTTTTAATTTCATTGAATTTAATCCAGGATTTACACTCAACAAATACTAAATATCTCCTATATGTTAGGTTTTAAGATATCTGTTTATTTTAGAATGCATATGTTCTATTTCAGATTTTTTTTTCAGATTTTTTTCCAGGTTTTTTTCCTAAATTCAACTATGTTTTTCTAAATTTAGATCATCACTGTCAAACCATTTATGAGGAAAAGAACCTTCCCTATAAATTTCTCCCTCTTAATTTTTCAGAAGGCAAATTTATAGAACAGAATTTGACTTGTTCCATAAATACAGATCAAGATAAATCACTGCATCTACTTTCCAAAAAAATAAGTAGGAACTATCAGATTTACCCTCAACTTCACACGGAAAGAGATTGGATCAGGCGTTTAAGGGAAACAGGGACAACTCAGCCAGTAAGTGTCTTTAAAATGTTTATGAGAATTTCTCTGGAGTCCTTAATTGCTCAATTTTAAACTGCCTTCAGCATTTAGCTAGGCACATAGAGCTGGGAGTAGGCCTTGAAAAACAGTTTTGCTGTAGGCTCAGAAATACCTAGGAACAGGTACAGCTGAGAAATGTATATTAAATGTACACTGGCATTTCTAGGATATTGTTTCTTACAGACATAGTCTTATCCTCTCAGTTCTGTTAACCTTCTACTAACGAATATATTGAATCCTCCACTGCAGTAAAACCTTTGCATTAGAGCTTATCTATAGATGAAACAGAACTTGAGAGATTTTCTTTCAACATCTTGTGTTGTACAGTGGTCCTCGCACTTACCGGTACCCTGAGGACTCTCATACAAATACACTGAGAGTCCCTAAGACCAGGAATCTCAATTTGCAATGCCTTCTGACAGTTGTACTTCCTAAAATCATACTTCATCCTTTTCCTTCTGTTCACTTATTGACACTTTAATTTCATAAGTATTATTGAGAACCTACTAAATGCCACTTATTGTGTTTGTGGCTTAGGATACAAATATGAATAAAACATGGTAACCAGTCTTAGGGAAGACAGCTTCATAGACTGGTGATTACAATATAACATACTTAGGATAATGCCAATGACATATTTGAAATAAATAAATGCATGAAGGAAGAGTAGCAAGAGTGACCTAGAGAGTCAGATTTCCTTAAAAAGGCTACACCTGTGCCTATTCCAAATTATAAGTGTTTTTCAAGAAGAGAGAAGAAAATTTCAGAATATATTACATAAATGAACAGAAATTACATAGCATAAGGTGCTGGCATAGTCAGGTTCCAGTGAGGGCTCTCTTCCTGCCTTGCAGATGACTGCCTTTGAGCTGTGTTCTTGTGTAGCCTTTCCTTGGTACATGCACGGGGAGGGAGAGGAGAAAAAGACAGTGAGGAGGGAGGGAGAGATCTCTTCCTCTCGTAAGGACGAGGAGAGGGAAGGAGGGAGAGCTCATCCTCTCGTAAGGTCACCAGTTCTATCATATTTGAACCCCGCCATTATGATTTCAGGGTTTCCTGGTGGCTCAGTGTTAAAAAAAAAAAACTGTCTTCAATTCAGAAGTCATAGGAGACATAAGTTTGATCCCTGGGTCAGGAAAATCCCCTGGAGAAGGGCATAGCAACCCACCCCAGTATTCTTGCCTACAGAATCCCATGGACTGAGAAGTCTGGTGGGCTATAATCCATAGGGTTGCAAAGAGTTGAAAAACACTACTGAAGTGACTAAGCACACACACACACACACACACACACACATTCTGATTTCATCCGGCCTCCTAAAGTGTCCTACCTCTAAAAGCAACCATACTGAAAATTTGTGCTTCAATATGTGGATTTCAGATGAAAGGGGGCATTCATTTCAGTACACAGCATTCCTTAATACAGTTAGTAGGTATAAGAGCAAGATAATTCCCATTGTACCTCTATCCAATGATTCCTGGAAATAGTGAATTCTGACTATGAGGAAAAAGGCACTATCTCTTGGTCCTGAGTTTCACACATATGCTACACACTATAGGAAAGTTCCCTAGTTTTGAAAGGCATATCTCCCAATTGCCACTTTAACCAAAGTATCTTCAGGTCATTTCATTGTTCTATGTGGCTAAAAACTATACAGAATAGGAAATGTGATAAAACACATAAATTTTCTGGGCATGAGCCATCCTGCAATTTGCTACAAAATGATTTTTTTTATATAGAGACAATAACATGTAAATGTCATGACAATATCAAAATCATTTTCTAAGACCACGTAAGATAGCATTGAAAAAACTCTGTTAAGGTATAAACTGTATATGACATGTGAAAATATTTATGTAAGGACAAAAATCTGTTTTCTTCGTGACAGAAAATCTTTATATGTCCACAAGGTGGCAAGGGGAGAAAGCTGACTGGCATCCAGAGGAAGGATCATATTATTTATCAAATTAGTGAAAAGATGCTTTGCAGTAGATGTTCAGTGAGGATATTTCCATGAGAATTTCTTTACACTCTACCCAATCAGAAAGATTCATTCACATATCCATTATTCAGATCTCCTTGTCATCATTCATCCATTTTTCTAGTCAACCTTTTAGTCATTGCACGTAACTGGGAGTACTTTGCACTTGTCTCCTTCAATTTGGCTTGGACAATCAATATTCTGTCCCTTCTCAAGGGGGAGCTTTTTTCTTCATTGTTGTTTTATAGTTTTCTCCCTAGAAAGGCTGTGGCACTTGATAGAAGCACATGGTATGGGCATCTGAGCAGCCGGTTATGCAGTTGTACTAGTCAGACATTTTCCGATTAGTAAGGCATGCTGTAGTGCACATCCATTTTTTGGATTATTTTAATCCAATAGCATCCACTTCAAAATGGGAATTTGAAAGCATATAGTTATATTGTACCAATAGCCAAGAGTTTAAAAACTATCAAATCTGAGTATAAATCTGAAATTTATTTTTCTAATAGAAGATAGATGTCATAATAGAATCACCCTTTGAAATTTGCCAAGAGTTCCACTTAGCATTTTCAACTGCCACAGACATTTTCTATACTATTAAGTTTGCTGGGTGTGAGGTCTAAGTACAGGAATGCTGTATTATAGCCTTGAGATAGAGTAGAGCATTTATTTCTTTGTTCCCAATTAAAAAATTGCCTTCTGATTTAGCAAAATATTGAAGCTGCACACCTAGATGTGATGCATATTATTTTTGACATCCAGTTTCATCATGCGCCACTTTCTTTGTGGGTTGTAAATGGCTCTACAACTTGTCTCTCACTTTTCAGAGGCTCTTTTGTGAGAATGTCAATTGGTGCCTTACTTTGATCCCAGTCCATCTGTATTGAGATATAATTGACACCTGATTTGGTAAATCATTTTTTGGAGTTTATCTCCCATTCCCTAGCAATCACATGTCTTACTAAGGTAATTGTGCTTCTTAGGATTTCTGCTACTGCCTACCTGATATGTTCAGTTAGTGTAGTATCATCAACATAATGGCCAAATGTGGTGGTCTGTAGGATGACCAAACAAAGAAAGTCTCTCTAAGCTATTATGAAAGAGAACAGATCAGAAATAATCCTCAGGTAAGACAGTAAATGTGAATTGCTTTCCTTGTCAAGTAAAAGCAAATGGCTTCTGATTACATTTGCTGATAGAAATTAGGGGGAAAAATGTAATATCTAAAGCAGTATACTAGTACAAGTGACTGTATACAACATCTGAACTGTAGCTCTTTTTTGTCATGACTCCTTCTTAAATTTGTAAAAGCCAATCATATTCCAAGATTCATCTATGTGACTTTTGTGCAGGCCAAACAGGAGAGGTAGATGGAGATAAAATAGGAATCTACTCTTTTTTTTTTTTTTCCAAATTCTGATGGTGGCACCAATGTCTGAAATTTCCCTAGGAATGCAATATTGCTTTCAGTATATTTGGGGAAAGTGAGATGTTCCATTAGCTTCCACCACCACTGCACATTTCATCAGTAGAGAAAATAATGTGAGCATTTTGGTATGCACTAAATATAGCTGTTTTCACTAGTCTGGGATTAGGAAAATAATTACCATGAGTTTTACCTGGACCAAGATTCTGTTTGTCTTCAATCTCTATAAGCCCCAAATCTGTCCTAAGTGTTTCAAGTCACTAGGGATTGGTGTCCATCTGGAGCTAGTGTCTACAAAACTCAAAGGCAGTTTTTCTTTTTGTCCTGTGCACACTTTCATAAGTTGCTGCATGTATTTTTGGGAGAAAATGTGGGGATGATTCCCTTGTGGCTACATTAAAAAATATTTCTTCAAAGTTAGCTGGCTTTCTCCATAAACAAAAACCAGTTTCCTCAGTCATCCTAAAGTAGAGCATTTCTGTGAAACCCTTTGTGAGCCAAAGTGGCATAAAGGGAAAAGTATTTCCCACTTTCTGAAAGTTTGCATTATGCCACTTCACTTTTAAGACAGACCTACAATAGTACCTGTTTTTGCTAACTGAAAGAAATCCAAAGAGGACTTTTACTTTTATTAAAAAAGCTGTTACTGTACTAATGTGTTTAATACAAGTGAAGTGGTATAATGTAAGCTTT
This sequence comes from Cervus elaphus, assembly GCF_910594005.1. Classification (NCBI taxonomy): domain Eukaryota; kingdom Metazoa; phylum Chordata; class Mammalia; order Artiodactyla; family Cervidae; genus Cervus; species Cervus elaphus. The sequence goes on along the minus strand of NC_057834.1, from coordinate 85,652,542 downwards.
CAGAAAGTGGGGGGGGGGGGTTACCTGTATGTTCTGTTAAATGTCTTAAATCTAGAACTTGGGTGTGGTGTGATGTGTGCCTGCTCAGTTGTGTCTGGCTCTTTGTGACCCCATAGACTGTGACCCACCAGGCTCCTCTGTTCCTGGGATTTCCCAGCCAAAATTACTGGAGTGGGTTGCCATTTCCTACTTCAGAGTATCTTCCTGACCCAGGGATTGAACCAGTGTCTCCTATACTGGCAAGTGAATTCTTGAGCCACTGAGCCAGCTGTGACTCCCAAAGCTTGAGTAAGAGAACATAAATCCACTACAACAATTTGAATCAGGCTTCTGCTCACCAGACCTAGAACTTTTCCATTTACACAGCTCAAAGTGCACCTTAATTGTCTCTCCACCTAAGTTACTCTTAGAGATCTTTTGATCAATCAGTTATATACTGGCTTGGCCTAAAATTTCATTGGGAACTTTAGTATGATCATATAGGAAAAAGAAAAATGGATGAACTTTTTGGCCAACCTAATACTTTTGCTTGGGATAGTACTCTGATTGTCACCTCTCTCTAAATTTTATTATGGTAATTGTCTTTTTTTTTTTTTTTTTTTTTTTTTTGCTAACAAGTAAGCATTTCTATTACTGTAGCATATCAAAATTCTACTACACACATGGAAACTGGGGAGTCCAATTTCATAACAGTAACACCCATCATCATCTCCAGCTTAATAAAGGACAGTCACAGAGTTTCTAAGAGGGCTTGGGGAAAGTATGTCCCCTAGGACAGGAAAGGAATGAGAGCTAGGAATCAAGAAAGTAGATTTCACATAGCAATTCATTCCAACATTCTTTGAGCCTTGGGGCGCCTTTCCTGTTCAAACTTCCAAATTCCAGCATCTCAATTTCATTGACTATAGGTCTGCCATTAATTCAACACCCTGCTTATTTAACTTATATGCAGTGTACATCAAGAGAAACACTGGGCTGGATGAAGCACAAGCTGGAATCAAGATTGCCAGGAGAAATATCAATAACCTCAGATATGCATATGACACCACCTTTATGGCAGAAAGCAAAGAGAAACTAAAGAGCCTCTTGATGAAAGTGAAAGAAGAGAGTGAAAAAGTTGGCTTAAAGTTCAACATTCAGAAAACTGAGATCATGGCATTTGGTCCCATCACTTCATGGCAAATAGATGGGGAAACAGTGCTAACAGTGGCTGACTTTATTTTTGTGGGCTCCAAAATCACTGCAGATGGTGATTGCAGCCATGAAATTGAAAGATGCTTGCTCCTTGGAAGGAAAGTTATGACCAACCTAGATAGCATATTAAAAAGCAGAGACATTACTTTGCCAACAAAGGTTCGTCCAGTCAAGGCTATGGTTTTTCCAGTAGTCATGTATGGACGTGAGAGTTGGACTATAAAGAAAGCCTAGCACCGAAGAATTGATGCTTTTGAACTGTGGTTTTGGGGAAGATTCTTGAGAGTCCCTTGGACTGTAAGGAGATCCAACCAGTCCATCCTAAAGGAGATCAGTCCTGAGTGTTCATTGGAAGGGCTGATGTTGAAGCTGAAACTCCAATACTTTGGCCACGTGATGCGATGAGCTGACTCATTGGAAAAGACCCTGATGCTGGGAAAGATTGAGGACAGGAGGAGAAGGGGATGACAGAGGATGAGATGGTTGGATAGCATCCCAGACTCAATGGACATGAGTTTGAGTAAACTCCAGGAGTTGGTGATGGACAGGGAGGCCTGGCATGCTGCGGTTCATGGGGTCGCAAAGAGTCGGACATGACTGAGCGAATGAACTGAACTGAACTGAAAATACTATCAATGTTTACTTTCGGTGCTTAAATCAATACAAATCATAAATGCTGAATAAATGTACTTATTTCAATAAATTCAACCCATGCTGATCATACATTTCACATTATTTGGCCTAGCAACCTTAGAATCCCTCTCAGTCATGCTCTTAAGACTTTTAAGGATACAAATTGGCAAGATTCTACAGATCTTTCTGAGGATAAGCTACTTTCTTCAAGATTAGTATTTGTATTTTTTCATTAAAACTAGGTTAGCATTTAGATCTTCCTCTATCCAGAGGCCATAAAAGAATTGAGAGTTAGGTCTGAGGATAACTGGCATATCACTGAAACACGATTTGCTGCAGCTTATGTAAAGAGGATCTACTTTTATTAACAGGAAATCTCAGGTGTTTTGGGGATTCAAATTTCTCACCTTTATCTGTTTCTTCCCTAATGCTTCCATACCATATCCAATTCTCCACTCTTTCATAACCATAGCTTTTTCTCAGCATAGAGTTATAGTAGAATTGCATATTTGATAAGGTGAAGGTACATAATTCTACTTTGGTTATGATTAGGCACTGAGCATGATCCTATTTTTTCAGGACATAAGACACTCTTAAAACTCCCTTTCTATCTGAATACTGCAATTGGTGTCCAGGGCAATCAGTGTTGTTTGTTGTTGCTGTTGGCATTCTCGGATCTTCAGAGGAGACACCTCTATCTATACCTCTATAGATACTTCTACTGTCACTATATTTCCTGAGTATCACAGACACTTGATCACAAAACTTTGCCTTGTATAGGCACTTCAAGTTTTTTTCTGTTGTTGACCATTTTTTGGAATTGAGATGTCAACACTTGTCCATTATTATCCACACCCTTAAAGAAGGATATCCATGTGTTTATAAAAAATGCAAAACAACAAAATCCCACAGTCTTAATTTTTTTAAGGTTTCTTTCCCTAGGGCTATTCCTGGTACCAATTACTCTCTTAATCAGAAAACAGATGGCACACACTAATGGAGTAATTAAGAAAAGCTTAATGTAGGCACCATTTTTCCTTTAAGTAAACCAACAAAGGATATGGAGTACCCCAGGGCTAGCAGACAGTGGAAAGTTATTACCATCTTTAGACTGGAAGTGGTAAGCAAAAAGAGCAGTTCCCAGATTTTGGAAGATCCATAGCTGCAAAAAAGGCTATCCAACAGGAACACAATCCCTGCCAGTGGCAGAAGGGCATTAGAGGACAAAAAGTTCTGACCCCTCTATCCTTCCATTGATCTTCTGCTGGTGCCTCTAACTGGCTGCAATCAGTCATATTGTAAGAATACAGTCCATAGTTTTTCCTCACTATTCTGGATGATTATTTTTATAACTCTCTTTCTCTCAGCTGATGATCTTTGATTTTAGTGAGAAAATCAAAGCAATCAGAAGAGAATTCTTACCTGTTCTCAACAAATATATCAACACACTCAACAGCATCTGTAGCCCCACAACACACTTTCATTTCTGTTACCTGTAGATCAGTTTCCAAGTTTCTAGATAAACCAGTCTTAATACAACATTTGTCACTGAAGCCTTTCACCTGCTGAAGCATTTCTCTCCAGCTATTCTCCCAAATTTCCTTCACGTCAGTGTTTCTTTTTCTTCTTCTTTTTTTTTTTTTTTTACTACTACCATGAACCCATTGTTCTTGTTCACTTGATAAGCCAAGTCTGACTCTTTGTTATCTTGTGGATTGTAGCACAATAAGTTCCTCTGTCCTCCACTATCTCCCAGAGTTTGCTCAAATTCATGTCCATTGAGTCACTGATGTTATCTAACCATCTCATCCACTTCCTCCCCCTTCATCTTTTGCCTTCAATCTTTCCCAGCCTCAGGGTGTTTTCCAATGAGTCGGATCTTTGCATCAGGTGGCCAGAGTATTAGAGCTTCAGCTTCAGCGTCAGTTCTTCCAATGAATATGAAAGGGTTGATTTCCTTTAGGATTGACTGGTTTCATATCCTTGTAGTCCAAGGGACTCTCAAGAGTCTTCTCCAGCACCACCATCTGAAAATATCAATTCTTTGGCACTCAGCCTTCTTTGTGATCCAACTCTCACATCTATACATAACGATTGGAAAAACCACAGCTTTGACTACATAGGACCCTCGTCAGCAAACTGATAGCTGTTCTTTGATACATTGTCTAGCTTTGTCATAGCTTTCCTTTCAAGGAGCAAGCATATTTTAATATCATGGCTGCAGTCACCATCTACATTGATTTTGGAGCCCAAGAAAACAAAACATGTCACTGCTTCTACTTTTTCTCCTTCTATTTGCCATGAAGTGCTGAAAGGTGATGGACAGGGAAGCCTGGCATGCTGCAGTCCACGCAGTTGCAAAGAGTTGGACATGACTGAGCAACTGAACTGAACTGAAATGATGGAACTGGATACTGTGATCTTAGTTTTTTGAATGTTGAGTTTCAAACCAGTTTTTTCACTCTCCTCTTTCACCCTCATGCAAAGGCTCTTTAGTTCCTCTTCACTTTTGCCATTTGTTTTGTATCATCTGCATAGATTGCTGATATTTCTCCTGGAAATCTTGATTCTAGCTTGTGATGCATCCAAGCTGGCATTTCACATGATGTATTATGCATATAAGTTACAATATACAGTCTTGTTATCCTACTTTCCCAATTCTTAACCAGTGAGTTGCTCCACGTCCTGTTCTAACTTGCTTCTTGACCTGCACAGACGTTTTGCAGGAGACAGGTAAGATAGTCTGGTACTCTCATCTCTTTAGGAATTTTCCACAGTTTGTTGTGATCCACACAGTCAAAGGTTTTAGCACAGTCAGTGAGGCAGAAGTAGATGTTTTTTATGGAACACTCTTGCTTTCTCCATGACCCAACAAATGATGGCAACCTGATCTCTGGCTCCTCTGCCTCTTCAAACCCAGCTTGTACATCTGGAAATTCATGCTTCAGGTGTTGTTGAAGCCTAGCTTGAAGGATTTTGAGCACAACCTTGCTACTATAGCATGGGAAATGAACACAATTATATGGTAGTTTGAACATTCTTTGGCATTACCGTTCTTTTGGATTAGAATGAAAAATGAACCCATTGACATAGTGTTATTTTTTTCCTGACATAAAATGCTTTGTATTGCTCTCCCTCTTGCATCTAGCTTCTACCACATTAATTTTTTCCTTCTTATAGGAAAGCACCATAAAACTTCAATACTGTTTCCAGAAACTTTCCTACTGTCAACCCCACCCCCATTTAAATCTGGTTTTTATCATGAAGCTGCTCTTGTTAACATCAATAATGACCCAACCTATTAAATCCAAAGGTTAAATTTCAGTCATTTTAATGTTCTCATCAGCAATAGTTGACATAGCTGATTACTCAATCCTTCTTAAATAGTTTATTTTAACTGGTAGAGAGGAATGCATGCATGCTAAGTGGCTTCAGTTGTATCCGACTCTTTGTGATCCCATGGACTGTAGACTGGCAGGATCCTTTGTCCATGGGATTCTGCAGGGAAGAATACTGGAGTGGTTTGCCACGCCCTCCTCCAGGGGATCTTCCTGACCCAGGGATCGCACCTGTGTCTCTTATGTTTCCTGCATTAGCAGGTGGGTTCTTTATCACTAGAGCCATCTGAGAATACTGCACACTATTAGTTTTCTAACTTTCTCTGTAGCCACTTCTTTTCAGTGTCATTTGCTGTGCTATCATTTTCTTTCCAAACTCTTAATACTGAAATGCCTCAGGCTCAGTGTTTTGTCCTCCTCTTCTGCCTATAGTCACTTCCTTAGTGATTTTATCTATTCTAATGGCTTTAAATAGCATTTATATATTCATGACTTCCAAAATAATACCATCATCTTAGATCTCTCATCTAACTTCCAAACTTAAGTATCAACTGCCTTCATGACACTTCTCTTGGGATGCCTAATGTCTTCATCATCTTTCTCTCAAATCTACTTTACTTATAGCCATCCCAATATGAACTAGAGGCAACTTTCCAGTTGGCTAAGAACCATAAATTCATTCTTGACTTCTCTCTTTGTTTCACACCATAACACAAATAATGTTTGGCTCTCCTTTAAAAAATATATCTAGAATCATATTCTTCTATCAATTATTGTAACCATATAGTATGGATCATCATCATCTCTTATCTGGGTGACTCCAGATTTCTCCCTGACTTTACTTTTAAAGTCTTCTATCAACACTGCAACCAGAATGTTGTATAAAAATCCTTTCAATGGCTCCTCCTCTCACTGAGAGTAAAGTCAAAAGTCCTTATAATTGCTTAGACAGTCCTACATGGCTGCATCTTCATTAAGTTTTGACTTTATCTTACTGTGGTCTATCTTCCCTATCCCTCTCTCTTAACACTGTTTATTTTCTTTGCCAAACCCTTGAAGACCCTCTGATAGCTCTTAGTATAAAGTTTAGGTTTATTGACATGATTTATAGAAACTTAACCTTGTCTTACCCACTTTTTCAGACTCATCTCCTGCTTCCCTCCCTTTACTCCCACCAAAATGACCTTCTGAATAACAAGCTCTTCTTTGCCTTAGGGGCCTTCAAGTGCTCTGTCTATGCTGAGGATGCTCTTGCCACTATTCTTTCTTAGTTACACATTATCCTGATCTCAACTCTGATCTCCTAGATTACTATCTGATCTCCACTATTATTCTATTTTTCTGCTAGTTAGCATTGCACTTTATGACAATTACATATGTGTATACACACAATAACATGAAGAAAGAACATATAACTGATTTCTGCTCTTATGTCTTTGGTGAAGCCTGTAATATTGTTTAAAACATAATATACCCAGAGCAGGTAGTTTTCGTTTGTTTCAACATTTCCCTCTTATGTCAGCAAGTATTGTTTACTACAAACCTGTTTTCAGAAGCTTTTTGACAAGGTTATATTTCAGAATTGTTACAGTTCAAAAAGTTTTTAAATTTAAGAATTTCTATTTTGGTGAGGGACAGAGAAGCCTGGCGTGCTGCAGTCCACAGGGTAGCAAAGAGTTGGAAACAACTGAGTGACTGAACAACAACAACCAGAAGTCACCCTTGTAACATGGGAAAATGTTCACAGAATAAGAGATGATATCAACTATATATAATCAGCAAAGGACTAGTTTCTAGAACATATCAAGTTTTCTAAAAACCATTAAGAAAATCAGAGCTATCCAATAAATGAACAAAAGATGTAAGAAGACATTTCACAAAAGAGGATATCCATCCAAATTACCAAAAAATATAAAATATATTCATCTGCATTGAGATTGTGTAGCAGAAAATGTAGATAAAAAGCACGATGTGATACCATAAAATACACACCAGAATAATTAAAGTAAAATGATGGAAAATATAAAGTATTAAGGGTTTGGGACACCTGAATCTCTCATTACCTGCTGGTGGAAGTAGCGATTAGTAAAACCATTTTGTAAGTCTGCTTGGCAGAATCTGTCAAAGCTAAAAAGGTGCACAGCCAGTAACCCAACAACTCTACTCCTAGATTTATACCTAGCACAAAATGCATATGTTTGCCAAAGATATGTATGAGACTATTCACAGCAGCACTTATAATCCACCAAAATGACAATTACCCAGGTTCCTGTCATTGAGTTAAGTGTGCTATATTCACAGAACAAAATGCCATACTGTAACAATGAGAATGGGTAATTATCAACAATATGGATAAATTTCACACACATAATTTTGAGCAAAATAAGTCACAAAGAAACACACACACACACCAAGATGTCATTCAAATATGGTACAAAGATACACAAAATAAACCTATGCTGTTAGAAATCAGGGAAGAGGTTACACTCACAGATGGAGTGACTGGAAGGAAAGAGAAACCTCTCTAGTACAGGTAATTAGCTGGGGTATTCATTTGTTTGTTCTGTTTTAGGGTTTTTATCTCAGAGCAATTAGGCAAGGCTATTTAGCTGGAAAATTTATCAAGCTGTACATTCATATGTGATCATTTTTGGATGTTGATTAAACTTCAATAGAAAGTTTTTTAAAGAGTGGAGAAGAGGTTTTATTTATTTTTCATCAGAAGGTCCCTAATTTTCACTGTATAATACACTTCTCTTTTATGCCATTGCACATATTTTTTCTTTGAATAATAAGATTTTGTTTTTATTAATAGACAAAATTCCAATCCAAGCTGGGCCCCATTATATACATCTTGTATTATATAACATGAGAGAGAGAGGATACAAGCTATTTAATTCTAATATTTCCACTTCTGGAATAAAAACCAGAAGTTTCAGATTTAAATAGTTTTTATTAGAACCACCCATGGCAAAAAAGCAGGCCCAACATGTGTGCCCCAAATTATTCCTGTCATCAGACTTTTCAACATACTCAGAATATGTAATCTTTCATTTTTATGATAGAAATGCATTAACTTATTCAATTTTGCAAACTTTAAAAATATTATTAAATATTCAAAGCAAAGACCCATCTTAAAAATGTTATGAATATTTCTCTAAAGAAATTTTATGCTGAATTTATCAGAACAAGTAAGTAGGCTTTCTTTTGAAAAAAGGAGAGGGAATCCACAATATTAAAAACAGAGACCATAAACATAATACTATGTGCTGCATTATGAATATTTAGATTAGAATTTTCATAATGATTTCTATTTAAAATTCTTACAAGTTCATGTTCCCATGGACTATAAATATTCAATGGTTGATATACTGAAATCCTATTTTTTTTTTTTTTTTTGTATCTGTAAGAAAATTATCAATCTGGTATGTGAGCTAGGAGTCTTGTTAGGTCTGATGAAAAGGAGCCACTGGGGTTCCTCTCATTTATAATGGAAAAATATCATCATTTTCTGATTTCATACGTCCATCAAATACCTTCTACATAATACAAAGTATTCCACACACAAATACTCATGCACTCTTTCACAGGTACAACTTAAATAGCTGGGCTTCCCAGGTGGTGCTAGTGGTGAAGAATGCACCTGCCAATGCAGGAGATGAAAGAGACACAGGTTTGATCCCTGGGTTGGAAAGATCCCCTGGAGGAGGGCATGAAAACCCACTCCAGTATTCTTACCTGGAGAATCCCATGGACAGAGGAGCCTAGTAGACTACAGCCCATGGGGTTGCAAAGAGTTGGATACAACTGAGCAACTAACAGTTACTTATTTACTAAAATACGCATGCTAAATAAAATGACCCTAAATAAACCAATTAAATAAAACACAATCTTTCTAAGTGCCTTGACAATTTATGTTACTTCACTCATTTCTAACTCATATATTACTTGAAATTACCAAATTCATGTAATTGTCACTATTGGCTTTGGCTTGAGTGTAGAAAGTTGAAATGGAGAAGGCAATGGTAACCCACTGCGGTACTCTTACCTGGAATCTCACATAGACGGAGAAGCCTGGTAGGTTGCAGTCTATGGGGTCACAAAGAGTCGGACACGACTGAGTGATTTCACTTTCACTTTCACTTTTCACTTTTATGCATCGGAGAAGGAAATTGCAACCCACTCAGGTATTATTGCCTGGAGAATCCCAGGGACTGCGGAGCCTGGTGGGCTGCCGTCTATGGGGTCGCACAGAGTTGGACACAACTGAAGCGACTTAGCAGCAGCAGCAGAAAGTTGAAAAAGGCATCATTTCTAGTGTAACACTAACCAAAACAACAACTGGTTAATTATTTTTAAGATCAAAGTATTTTAGTGACTCCATCAGCTTCATGAGATTTCCTGACAATCACATAACTTAAAATCTGAAACGGAGGAATCTCCAAGGGAAAAGTAAATGGGATTACTGGCTTGCCTGTAACAGGTACAAAATGCCATACGAGTTGGAAGAAATATTCAGCTGAAATTCTTAATAAATTGCTGAAAGCTGAATGTGCTAGTTCACATATATAGAAACGTGGAATTTTATGAACACAAGAGGAACTGACATCCACTTGAAGGCTCTTTTCCACAGACTTTACTATATGTTCTCAAGAAAGACTGATTAGAGGACCATAGTCTAGACATAGCTTTACTTATCATGCAAGCCTAGAGGAGAAGAAAAATAGCTTCTGTGGAAAGATACAAATTCCCACTGGGATTCTTCTTTCTTATATCTCCTATAGAAGAAAAGTTTAAAGATTCTAAAGGAAGCAAAACAAACACTGCCATCCCCAGGCCATAGATAAAAACCCATTACATCTAAGGGAAGAGAAACTAACAAAAAACAGCCCCTACTTCTCAGCTTCCCTGGTGACTCTGGTAAAGAATCTGCCTGCAATGCAGAAGACCCAGGTTCAGTTCTTTCGTTGGGAAGACCTGGAGAAGGAAATGGGAACCCACTCCCAATATTCTTGCCTGGAGTATCCCATGGACAGAGGAGCCTGGCAGGTTACAAAGAGTTGGACACAAGTGAGTGACTAAACAACACTTTTGGGGTAGGCCACGAATATATCCTGAGCTGAGACCACAGGAACTTCTCTACTGCTGGACGAGAGATAGGACCACTGAGAGGTCTCCATTCCTGACAGCCAGAGGCATAAAACCTGCCTAAGACTGAGGTACGACCACCACAACAGAGATTTCCCTTTCTGCCAACCACTACCAACCTAGAAAGTGTAGCAGCCATTTAATCCTGGAAAAAAATCAAGAGAGAGATATCTTCTTTAAAGGCAGATGCAATGGGAAGACCTAAAACTACAGGTGGAACAACCAACCAAAAAAAAAAAAAACTCTCTGGAAGATCAGTCCCCAACATAAAACAGGTAACTCAGAGGCATTTGAATCCAGTCAGTGATACACTGAGGGCAGCCATAGCAAGAAATCAGACCTAGCTAAACCCCTGACTAAAGTGACTCAAGTTCAGTTCAGTTCAGTCGCTGAGTCGTGTCTGACTTTTTGCAACCCCATGAACCGCAGCATGCCAGGCCTCCCTCTCCATCACCAACTCCCAGAGTTTACTCAAACTAATGCCCATCGAGTCGGTGATGCCATCCAATCATCTCATCCTCTGTCGTCCCCTTCTCCTCCTGCCCCCAATCCCTCCCAGCATCAGGATCTTTGCCAATGAGTCAGCTCTTCGCATCAGGTGGTCAAAGTATTGGTTTCAACGTCAGCATCAGTCCTTCCAATGAACACCCAGGACTGATCTCCTTTAGGATGGACTGGTTGGATCTCCTTGCAGTCCAAGGGACTCTCAAGAGTCTTCTCTAACACCACAGTTCAAAAGCAGCAATTCTTTGGTGCTCAGCTTTCTTCACAGTCCAACTCTCACATCCATACATGGCCACTGGAAAAACCATAGCCTTGACTAGACGGACTTTTGTTGGCAAACCTCAACACTAAAAACAGAAAAAAGAGGGTATGTGCATTTCCAAGCAAGAATATAATCTATCTAATTTTCTGCTATTCTATGTAAATTGCCTGTATTTCATCACCAAATTACAAGCACACCCAGAACCACGAAAAACCATACATGGTCAAGAGACAAAGCAATCAGCAAAACCAGATTCAGATATGACAAAGCTATTGGAACTATCAGACAGGGAATTTAAAACAAGTTTAGCTAAATCAAAGCCTGTAGTGGAAATGGTAGACAACATGCATTGTCTATGGTACATAATAAAAAAGAACATAATAGAAATACTGGAAATGAAATACACAGCAAATTTGATAAAGAATGTTTCCAGTGGTCCCATCAGTAGATGATACCTGTAAGGAAAAAATCAGGTAACTGAAGATAAAATAATAGAAATTGATCAAACTGAAATGCAAAGAGGAAAAAATGAAACATTAATTTTAAAACAAAATAGAGCATAATGAAGCCAAGGACAGTGGGAAAATATAAATTTAGCATACATGTTAGTAGATCTATGAAAGGAGAAAAGTGAAAAAAAAATGGGGCAAAGATGACAATGTATAAGAAATTTCTATAACTAATGAAAAATAAAAGCAATAGTTTCAGGAAGCTTTGAAAATATAAAGAAAACAATTAAAACAAAAACAAAATAACAACAAGCTAGTCATAAGTTATTTAAGCAGGTAAAAATCTAACATAACTAAAACAGCCAGAGAATATACCATAATGTGTACAGATAAACAACAGTAAAATTTACATCAGAATTTTTGTCAGTGAAAATACAAAAGTGCCATCTTGATTATGCTTAAGAAAGTCAATTCAGAATTGCATACTCAGTGAAGAAATCTTTCAAAAATGAAGCCACAGTAAAGGCTCTTTTTTTCAGACAGAGAAAAGCAGAGTTCTTTATTGAAGACCTAAATACAATAAATTTTAAAGAAAGTTCTTTTGTCATAAAAAAATATAATAGTAAAAGCTTTTATCTACATAGAGAGATTGATTATGTTATTATTCCACATAAAGATGATTATATAGATGAATAATAATAATAAAGATGATTATATAATTTACTTTTTATTCTTGTAGTTGCTCTAAATGATAACTGACTGCTTTAAACAAAATGGTAGCAATGTAGGACTTACCTGGTGGTCCAGTGGTAAAGAATCCATCTGCCAGTGCTAGGGACATGGGTTCGATCCCTGGTCCAGGAAGATCCCATATGCCTCAGGACAACTAAACCTGTGTGCCACAACTACTGAGCCTGTGCTCTGTAGCCCACAAGATGCAACAACTAAAGCCCATGTGCCCTACAGCCTGTGCGCCTCAACAATAGGAGTCACCACAATAAGCCTGCGCATGGCAACCAGAGAGTAGTTCCCGCTGACTGCAGCTAGACAAAGCATTTGCACAGGAATGAAGACAGCACAGTCAAAAATAACTAAATAAATATGTTTTAAAAAATTACAAAAAATAGTAGCAATGCACTTATGTGTTTATAGCATATGTAGAAATAAAATAGATAGCACAATGCATTAGAGAAGCCATTGTAAGATACTCTGTCTGTACATGAAGTGGTACAGTATTATTTGAAGGTCAATTGGGATTAAAGAGGTATATTGGGGAGTCTAGGATAACAACCAAATTAGTTTTTAAAAATAGGTATATGTAATGAGTCACAAAGGAGATAAGTTGGATTTATAAAAAAAAAAAAATAATCAAAAAAATGGCAAGAAAAGAAACAGAAGCAAAAACATTTTAAGCAATTAGGAAAAATAATAGACATTAATTCAATTATATTAGCAACAATAAATATTCTATCACACCTACCACACATTCATTTTAGGCAGACATATTGTCCACCCAAATAACAAAATAAAGCAAAAGACAACTCTAAGCCATCTAAAAAACAATACCAATAAAAAAGTATAAAGACACTGATAGGTTAAAGAAAGATGGGGGAAAATATATACCACACAAGCATTATCAAAAAAGCTGAAGTAGTTGTATCGGTATCAGATAACGTAAACCTCAGAATAAGGAATATTGCAAATTATACTTAGAGAAATTGAATAACTATAATGTATCACTCTACAAGAAATGATAACAATCCTAAATGGATACATACCTAAAATAGAGCTTCAAATTACATGTAAGAAAACTGACAGTTATAGTTGGAGAATTTATCAAACTCGTCTCAAAAATGACAAAACAAGTAATTGTAAACCATTCGGGGTTAAACAGATCGGAAAACAATATAGAAATTTGACCTAATTTTGATTTAGAGATTTCACCAAACTACAGACCATACAGTCATTCAATCATATATGCAACTTTTACCAAGATAGATCATACTTGGAGCCATGAAACAAACTTTAACAAATTTAAGCACAAATGATAATTATATAGTGTGTGTTTTAAGACCATAGCAAAATTGAAAGGTGTGTTTGTGTGTAAAACTCACGAGTTGATTCTAAAATATTTATGAAAATGCACAGTGTGAAAAATAACAAAAACAGCCAAGTTTGAGGACACACACTATCTGAATTCAGGAGTCATTGTAAAGCTGCAGTATGTTATTGGAGAAAGGATGGACACATAGATCAGTGAAACAGAATTGAGAAATTAGAAGTAAATATGCACATATATGGTCAATTGATTTTTGACAAAGGTGCAATGGGAATTCAATGAAAAAATAGTATTTTCAACATATAATGATAAAACAATGCCAAAGTAGTCAGACTCCAAATGCTACAGACTGCTGCTGCTAAGTCGCTTCAGTTGTGTCCAACTCTTAGCGACCCCATGGACTGCAGCCTACCAGGCTCCTCTGTTCATGGGATTTTCCAGGCAAGAGTACTGGAGTGGGTCGCCACTGTCTTCTCTGATTGTGTCAGGGGAGTGTGCAATTTTCTCGGTTCTGTCTAGCCATTGCAAAAGTTTGAAATGGTGGACCAGTGTTATAGCTCAGTTACAGTTAGTTTTATAATAAAGGATAGAAAGCCCTCGACGTGTGAGGGCAGGCAGACCCCAAAGGAGAGGCCTCAGTCTGTCTTGGCTTCCTCCTTTTATATGTTTGCATCCTCTCCACCTTGAGCTTGCCCTATGCAAACTGGGCTAGCCAAGAAGGGGGCATATTTGTTTCATCTGAAGTTCTCGCTCCAGTCTATGGATTTTCTTTTGTTTCATTTTTGCAGGTTTTTCCCTTTCTTTGTCTTTTAGCCACCTCCTGTTAGCCCAATTTTGGGCTCCTGTTTCCTATTCTAACTACCTAACATTCACATCCCCCCTCAAGAGATGGGAGGCACAATTCTTTGGGAGTAGGGGCATCAAGGTCTCTCTGGCTACTTCCTGCTGAACTGGGATGGTGAGGGGCATTGGACCTCTCCCTCTTGCTAATCTCAAGCCTCAGGGTCCTTATAGTGGTGTCCATCCAAGGGTGAGTGATATTTTCCATGGTCGGGTGTAGTTTTATGTATCCTTCTTGAACTGGCACTGCATGTTATAGATTATTGACCTGTACTGCTAAGTCACTTCAGTCGTGTCTGACTTTGTGCAACCCCATAGATGGCAGCCCACCAGGCCCCCCTGTCCCTGGGATTCTCCAGGCAAGAATACTGGAGTGGGTTGACATTTCCTTCTCCAATGCATGAAAGTGAAAAATGAAAGTGAAGTCACTCTGTCATGTATGACTCTTAGTGACCCCATGGACTGCAGCCTACCAGGCTCCTCCATCCATGGGATTTTCCAGGCAAGAGTACTAGAGTGGGGTGCCATTGCCTTCTCCGAGCTTATTGACCTAGGCAGAGACAAAACAGGTTAGACAATTGATAATACATGGAGAAATAATATGCAGCATCAATATGGTGATAACAGGGATTAGTAAGGGCATTCAGTTCAGTCCAGTTCAGTTCAGTTGTTCAGTCATGTCCAACTCTTTGCAACCCCATGAATCGCAGCACGCCAAGCCTCCATGTCCATCACCAACTCCTGGAGTTTACTCAAATTCATGTCCATCGAGTTGGTGATGCCATCCAGCCATCTCATCCTCTGTCGTCCCCTTCTCCTCCTGCCCCCAATCTCTCCCAGCATCAGGGTCTTTTCCAATGAGTCACCTCTTCGCATCAGGTGGCCAAAGTATTGGAGTTTCAGCTTCAACATAAGTCCTTCCAATGAACACCCAGGACTGATTTCCTATAGGATGGACTGGTTAGATCTCCTTGCAGTCCAAGGGATTCTCAAGAGTCTTCTCCAACACCACAATTCAAAAGCATCAATTTTTCGGCACTCAGCTTTCTTCACAATCCAACTTTCACATCCATGCATGACCACTGGAAAAACCATAGCCTTGACTAGATGGACCTTTGTTGACAGAGTAATGTCTCTGCTTTTTAATATGCTGTCTAGCTTGGTCATAACTTTCCTTTCAAGGAGTAAGCGTCTTTCAATTTCATGGCTGCAACCACCATCTGCAGTGATTTTGGAGCCCAAAAAAAATAAAGTCTGACACTGTTTCTACTGTTTTCCCATCTATTTCCTATGAAGTGATGGGACCAGATGTCATGATTTAGTTTTCTGAATGTTGAGCTTTAAGCCAACTTTTTCACTTTCCTCTTTCACTTTCATCAAGAGGCTTTTTAGTTCCTCTTCACTTTCTGCCATAAGGGTGGTGTCATCTTCATATCCGAGGTTATTGATATTTCTCCTGGCAATCTTTAGCCTACTCCAAATCTCCCTTGAAAGAAGAAGGATCACCCCAAAAGAGACTGTAGCCACCCTGAGAACTCCCCAGCTCATTCTTTGAGGTCCTGTAGGATCTGACTGTTTTTCTTGAGGACCGTGAAAGTTTCTTTAACTTAGCTGGAGGCATTTACCCAGAAACAACATGTCTCATTCAAGATGGCTCAAGTCCCTCCTTGTTCAGGGATCAAAGATCTATCTTCTGTCTATTCTGGAGTACACACATGCCAAGCTGTGCTGACTCTTTAGAGCTATCCTGAGAAATTTTATCCCCAGAAACTTGATTTTCGGGTGTTCAGTAGAATGGCACTCATTTGTAGTCCTGAATAGGTGTCTGAGATTTCCCAGGGGCTCACAGGTGTACTGAGTGTTCTTTTCTGTTTTCTTCCATTGCTTGACTCATGAGTAGTGAATCCAGAAGTCGTGTCCTGGTACCTTAACTGCTATGGGGGTAGAAAGTATTACAGGGTATGAGCCCTTCCATGTGAACTGGAGTTGAGCCTTTGGGGACCCATCTTTCCAGACTTTAATAGGACTTGAGTCCCTGGACCATATAGTGGCAGCTCTTTAGAATCTCTTGAGTCCTGGTTGACACCCCACAAATGTATAGCCTGTTGGAATTACCCAGTGGCCATGGTATAAGACTGGAGGTTCTGAGCCTCTGGATCTAGGGAGAGGTCATTGACATAAACAAAAGGTCTCCCATAGAGCATCTCATAAGGACTAAGAACAACCTGTTCCTTAGGGGCAATATGGCTGTGGAGGAGAGCTATTGGTAAAGCCTCCTTCCATCCAAGGGAAGTCTCCTGGGTTATCTTTCTTATCTCTGATTTTAAGAATTGGTTGGCTGTTTCTACTTTTCCTGAAGACAGAGGTCTCCAGGCACAGTAGAGATAGTAAGTAATATCGAATTCTTACCCTGTAGCTTAGTCAGTAAAGAAACTGCCTGCAATTCTGGAGACCTGGGTTTGATTCCTGGGTTGGGAAGATCACCTGGAAAAGGAAATGGCAATCCACCCCAGTATTCTTGCTTGGAAAATCCCATAGGCAGAGGAGACTGGCAGGCTACAGTCCATAGGTCACAAGAGTCAGACACAACTTAGCACTATCTCTCTTTCTTTCAATGCTTTAGAGATCCATTGGGTGACCTTAGAAGTAAATGATGTCCCATTGTCACCTTGTAATGACCTGGGCAGGCCAAGTCTCAGAATGATTTCATGGAACAGATTTTTTACCACCTCCTGAGTGTTCTCAGGGTCTTCCCTGATAGCTCAGTTGGTAAAGAATCCATCTGTAATACAGGAGACCCCGGTTCAAATCCTGGGTTGGGAAGATCCCCTGGAGAAGGGATAGGCTACTCACTCCAGTATTCTTGGGCTTCCCTTGTGGCTCAGCTGGTAAAGACCCTGCCTGCAATGTGGGAGACCTGGGTTTGATCCCTGGGTTGGGAAGATCCCCTGGAGAAGGGAAAGGCTCCCCACTGCAGTATTCTGGCCTGAAGAATTCCATAGACAGTCCATGGGGTTGCAAACAGTCGGACACCACTGAGTGACTTTCATTTTCACAGCCTTCTCAGTCCAGGTGGGAAGGTCTTCAATTCACCCTGTGAATGTATCTATCATGACTAATAGGTATTTATACCCTTGAGAAACTGGCACCTGGGTGAATTCCAACTGTCAGGCCTCTTCTGGGTAGGTCCCACACCATTGGGTGTCCTGGGCTGGCTGGGGCCTTAGAGCTCCTTAGGGGTTGTTTAATTGGCAAGTGGGACAAGAGGAGACCACTCGCCTTATAGTCATTTAGAGGCCTGTTCCTCTGAAGGACTTTTCCAGTAATCTTTGAAAAGCCTTCCACCCTAAATGAGTAGTGGCATGTAAGGAGTTAATCAACTTCCATTGGAGGTTCCCAGGCAGAAAAAGGAGTCCCTCCTTTTGGAACCACACCCATATAATCTTCTTGAAAGCCCTCACTCTTAGCTTTAAGAGTCTCACCTTCAGTATATAAAGGAGTTTCTGGCAAATTAGGCTGTGGAACAAAGGTAGCAACACCTATTAAGTCATTGTTCTGTAATGTTGCTCTCTTAGCTGCCTGATCAGCTGCTTGGTTCCCTCATGCCACTTCTGTGCTCCCTTTTTGGTGTCCTCAACAATAGGAGACTGAAACCTCAGTGGGCAGAAGGAATGTCTCCAAGAGCCTAAGGATTTGGACACCATATTAGACTGGGGACCCTCAGGTGGTAAAGTGGCCTCTTTCTTTCCGAATAGCAACACGTGCATGTAGCACCAGAAAAGCATACTTGGAGTCAGTGTAAATGGCTACTCTTTTTCCTTTTCCCAGTTCTACAGCTTGAGTCAGGGCTATGAGCTCAGCCAACTGGGCTGAAGTACCTGGTGGCAAAGGTTTAGCCTTTATGTCTCAAAATTGGAGACTACTGCATATCCAGCTCTTCTTTTTCCATCCAAGACAAAGCTGCTTCCATCAATGTACCAGATTTCCTCAGATTGGTCAGAGGATCTTCTGACAATCCCTATGGGGTTTTGTCCAGTGGTCCAAGGTTTCTAGGCAAGAGTGAAAGAGGAGAGAGCCCTTGGGGGTAGGCAGGAGGGTAGCTGGTTTAAGAACCTCATAAGGAGATATAGTCAGGCCTGGATTTTCCATCAGCACTAATTGATATCTGAGGATACTTTGATTAGACATCCATAAATGGCCTCTCCCATTCAGGAGTTGCTTCACTTGGTGGCTGGTCAAAATAGTTTGTTTGCCCCCAAGAGAGAGTTTTAAAGCATCTTCTATCAGGATTGCAGTAGCTGCAAGATTTCAAAAGCAGGGAAAGATTTCTTCCTAATAAGGGAGTAGGACACTCAGGGACCACCAGAAACTGGTGGAAAAATATGTGTCTATCCCAGCAACAAAACAGTGCTTGGGTGAATCTTTTTGCAATTGTTTTTCTTGTAGCAACCAAAATGGTACAGGTTTGGGAGAAGAAGGCTCTGGAGTAGGAGGTCAGGACAGAGTAGGTAGACTCTGTGTCAACCAAGAAATTTTCAGACCTATCTGCCACATCCAGTTGCTCCCTTGGCTCCAGCCCCATGATGGTTATCTGTGACAAACAGGCTGGCTGGAGCTGGCCACTTCAGTCTTGCTGAACGATCATGAGGGAAGGGTTGGCACTAGATCTTAAGGTTCTTGGGTCCCTAGGTCAGAGTGCTGCCCAATGTCCCGGTTGATGGCATTTGTAGGAAGCCATTTTAGGAGACTCATGGTTTGGACAGTCTCTGGCCTAATGTCCAACCTGTCTACAGATTAGGCATTTGCCTTGTGCCTTGTCCTTCAAGGACTTGGGGTTTGCCATAGAGCTTCTCTGGAGGGCAGCCAGTATCTGGGCATGCCTTGTCTCTCTCCTTTTCTCCCTTTCCTGGGCCTTAGCCTCTCCCGTTCTCTGTTATGAAAGGTATTGGTGGCTGTCTGGACCATCCCATCTAAAGAGGCAGCAGGGTCCTGCTGCTGTAGCTGTTGTAACTTTAGCCTGATGTCTGATGCACACTGGGACAGGACTTTGTCCTTTAAAATCACCTGTCCCTCATAAGAGTCTAAGTCAAGATTGGCAAGCTTTTGAAGGGCCTCTTTTAGACATTCTAGAAAGACAATGGGGTTCTAGTTGGACTCCTGAGTTATTGCTGAGACCAGGTACAGTCCCACAATTAATAGGCTTCCTTCAATTTCCATAGGTGGACTTCCTTAGGGGTGAGTCTTTCTGAAGTTTATCCTACCCAGTACTATTGCAACCTGAGAGCCAGGCGTCCCCAGGTCAGGGTGCAAATCCCCAGGCAGGCTGAGGCATGTCAGCCTCCCTAGAATTGGGTCCCTGGGCAGGTTGAGGCACGTCAACTGCTTGGAACCCTTGGACTGGTGGATCCCCGAGCAGGTTGAGGCATGACAGCCTCCCAAGGACGAGATCCCTAGGCAGGTCAAGGCAGGTCAACCTTCTGGGACCCCATGCTGGAGCTGAGCATCCCCAAAGTCTCCAGCATAACTAGTACTGGGTAAGATGAAGGGGTTGTCTTAACTCATTGCTGGTTTGTCTACCACAGATGGGAACAGGTACCGTGATATAAAGCAATCCGAGCCTGTGCCCTGAGACTGGGAACATGGACAAACAGCCATACGCCTTATCTTCTTATTGCTCTAAGGGAATGTAAATCACTGATTTCTTCCCCTAGTCCTCCATAAGAGCAGTTGAGGGTGTTTCCAATGATAAACATTTCATTGTCATAGACCCACTTTAGGTAATAACAGAAGTAATGACATAGGAGTGGGTTATCTGGTCCTGTTAGGAGCATTAAGAGTAGTTTAATAATAAGCTGGGTGGAGCAATGTTGCCTACAAAGGGGCAGGGCCCTGGTTGTAGGAGTTAGTAAGTGGTTTAAGAACAAATTGATAAGAGGCAACAAACCAGATGTTCTAAAAAAGTGGAGTGGAGATTTGATTCAGGGGTATGTTTTTAACGTTAGGAGAAGGGTTGTAAGGGTTTGGGCCCTAATGGCCTGCAAGGCTAACTTCCGAAGTGGCAAACATTATCCCTGGAAGCCCAATTGCCCTTGGAGGGATCCCACCAACAGATGGACTTCTAGCAGGCATTGTGGGCCTGTCACCCGCCATAGTGGGATCACTGAGAGATGCTGTTGTTGCACATGTTGTTGCACATGTAGGAAACATGGAAGATGAAGACCTGAATTTCTAGAAGGATTGGGTATTATACAGTATTTCCCTCCCAAAGGCCGGCTATTTTCTGTTTGTCCCTCCATAAGATTGTAGAGGTAACATTGTAGGCCCAGACAGGCTCAGGAAAAGAGCATGAAACAGGAAGGAAGGGTGCAGGGCACAAAGAATGACATAGCCCAAGGGCTTAACATAAACTGATTAAAACCAAATGGGTCCAAGATGACAGACAAATCAAATGCAGCTAAACCTTCATCCTCAATCTGCAAGCTAAATGACTCACCCATGAGGCACCAGGACTATTTCAAGGCACTATCAAAAGACCAAGGAGTGGGGAGTTCCCCAATTGTTGGAATGATCCTCCCACTCATTAGCATATGAAATCACTCAGCCCAGGAAAACTTACCACAGGACATTCCATGGCCAAGGGCACTCACCTTCTGTGATGGCCCACACCCCCATGGAGTGTGCTTTTCTCTAAATCTGAACAAATCTACCACCTTTGGCTGTGTCTCTCACTGATTTTTTTTTTTTTCCAATGAGACATCAAGAACCTGAGCTTCCTCAGGTCCTGAAACCAGGCATAGTGGGTTTTGGCCAGGCTCAAGTTGCAAGCAATGGCAACCCACTCCAGCATTCTTGCCTGGAAAATTCCATGGATGGAGGAACCTCGTAGGCTACAGTTCATGGGATCGCAAAGAGTCTGACACAACTGAGTGACTCTGCTTTCTTTTCAAGTTGCAGTCAGATATGACTGAGTGACTAAGCATAGCAGAGTCCCTGCCACTTGGGTTTGAATCCCAATCTTAGGTAAACAGTTTCAAACAAAACTTTTCCACTTCAGGAAAGATGATGACCTGCCCAACACTTTGTGAACTGTGGCATAGGTGGGGAGAGGAGGTGAAGGACAGGATGAAAAAGCAGTGGGAAAAACGTGATGAGGAATCCCCTTCATAGCCTGCTGGAAAATGTGCTAATGCCTGACTTGTGCCCACAATTTTCATTAACCTTGTCGACTAAAAAAAGATGTACAACTTGAGAGCTGTGAGTTAAGTTTTATTTGAGGCAAAATGAGGACTGAAGCCTGGGAAGCAGCATCTCAGATAGCTCTGATTGACTGCTCCAAAGCAGCAGTCGGGGGAAGTCAATATATAAGGTTTTGGTGAAGGGGGACTTCAATACCTTTAAGCATTTATTTTACAAAAAGTTTGTTGCTAGTCATGAGGACCTGATGTCACCATGAAGGGATTTAGTGCTTTTCTAGATATGAGGAGATGCAAGGATTGAGATCATAAAATCTGTTCCTTAAAACATCCAACTGTCTAAAGACCTGTCCCACCAGATCCCCTGGAGCACAGAGGGCCTCACTCCACCCTGACCTCCCTCAACAGCTATAGCAGCATGGGGTTCAGTCTCCATAGAGGCAATGGAAAATGCTTTTGTGTTCAGTCATTGGCAATGCTCTTGGTAAATGCCAATTTGTAGTTGACAACCAGATCCTTGGCACAAAGAAAATTAAGGACAGAAGAACCCTCACTCACTTGGGCAACAGCTACTAAGGTGCAGCAGATAGTAGAGCCTTCAGGACATACTAGGGAATGGCCCCTGCCAGAGGCCCTCAGCTGCACCCACTGCTGCTCACCTGTTCGCAGGGGGTTCAAGGAAACAAGAAATGATAGATAGTAAAGGAATTAAAATTTTGTTACCTATATGTCCTTCCATACCATTTCTGTCCTTTAGTGTGCCCATCTTTGCGTGACATGTCCCCTTGGTATCTCTAATTTTCTTGAAGAGATCTCTAGTCTTTCCCAGTCTATTGTTGTCTTCTATTTCTTTGCACTGATCATTGAGGAAGGCTTTCTTATCTCTCCTTGCTATTCTTTGGAACTCTGCATTCAAATGGGTATATCTTTCCTTTTCTTCTTTGCCTTTAGCTTCTCTTCTATTCTCAGCTATTTGTAAGGCCTCCACAGACAACAATTTTGCCTTTTTGCTTTTATTTTTCTTGGGGATGGTCTTGATCACTGCCTCCTATAAAGTGTCACAAACCTCCACCAGTGTTTCTTCAGGCACTCTATCAGACCTGATCCCTGGAATCTATTTGTCATTTCCACTGTATAATTGTAAGGTATTTGATTTAGGTCATACCTGAATGGTCTAGTGGTTTTCCCTCCTTTCTTCAATTTAAGTCTGAATTTTGCAATAAGGAGATCATGATCTGAACCACAGTCAGCTCCTGGTATGGTTTTTGCTGACTGTATAGCGCTTCTCCATCTTTGGCTGCAAAGAATATATTCAACCTGATTTCAGTGTTGACCGTTTTTCAAATCCTAAAAGATGATGCTGTGAATTAGAAAGTGTTGCACCAATATGCAAGCAAATTTTGAAAACTCAGCAGTGACCACAGGATTGGAAAAGGTCAGTTTTCATTCCAATCCTAAAGAAAGGCAATGGGCAAAGAAGGTTCAAAGTACATACATGAGTACATACAATTGCACTCATCTCACATGCTAGCAAAGTAATGCTCAAAATTTTCCAAGCCAGGCTTCAATAGTACGAGAATCGTGAACTTCCAGATGTTTAAGCTGGATTTAGAAAAGGCCGAAGAACCAGAGATCAAATTGCCAACATTTGTTGGATCAATGAAAAAGCAAGAGAGTTCCAGAAAAACATCTACTTCTGCTTTATTGGCTACGCCAAAGCCTTTCACTGTGTGGATCACAACAAACTGTGGAAGTTCTTCAAGAGAAGGGAATACCAGACCACCTGACCTGCCTCCTGAGAAATCTGTGCACAGGTCAAGAAGCAACAGTTAGTACTGGACATGGAACAACAGACTGGTTCCAAATCATGAAACGAGTATGTCAAGGCTGTATATTATCACCCAGCTTTTTTAACTTATGTGCAGAGTACATCATGCGAAATGCTGGGCCGGATGAAGCACAAGCTGGAATCAGGATTGCCAGGACAAATATCAATAAACTCAGTTATACAGATGACACCACCCTTATGGCAGAAAGTGAATTAGAACTAAAGAGCCTCTTGGTGAAAGTGAAAGAGGAGAGTGAAAAAGTTGGCTTAAAACTAACATTCAGAAAACTAATATCATGACATCCATCTCCATCACTTCACGGCAAATAGATGGGAAAACAATGGAAACAGTGAGAAGCTTTATTTTTGGGGGGCTCCAAAAACTCTGCAGATGGTGACTGCAGCCATGAAATTAAAAACTTGCCCCTTCAAAGAAAAGCTATGACCAACCTAGACAGCATATTAAAAAGCAGAGACAGAACTTTGCCAACAAAGGTCCATCTAATCAAAGCTATGGTTTTTCCAGTAGTCATGTATGGATGTGAGAGCTGGACTATAAAGAAAGCTTACTGCTGGAGAATTGATGCTTTTGAACTATAGTGTTGGGGAACACTCTTGAAAGTCCCTTGCAAGGGTATCCAACCAGTCCATCCTAAGGAATCAGTCCTGAATATTCATTGGAAGGGCTGATGCTGAAGCTGAAACTCCAATACTTTGGCCACCTGATACAAAGAACTGACTCTCTGGAAAAGACCCTGATGCTGGAAAAGATTGTAGGCAGGAGAAGGGGACTACAGAGGATGAGATAGTTGGATGGCAACACTGACTCGATGCACATGAGTGTCAGTAGGCTCTGGGAATTTCTGATGGACAGGGAAGGCTGCCGTGCTGCAGTCCTTGGGGTCGCAAAGCGTGGAACATGACCCTGTGACTGAACTGAACTGATTGCCTTCCAGCCATAGGAGTGATGACCTCTTATCTTAACCAGATGTCTTCTAGAATCTGATAGTGAACCACATGAGATTTCTGCTGAGTTTGTTTTTGCTGTCCCTGTTTCCAGCAGGGCAGGCTTCTTGTCACTTCTACTGCACTGGGTCTTCCTCACTTTCAGCTTCCACCGCGGGAGCTTTTCCTGAGTTGGGTTTCTGCTGTCCTTGGTCTCCGCCTCACAGGGGCCAAGCCTAGGTTGTTTCAGCCAGGTTAAATCCAAGAAATGGCACCAGAAATGTTGGTGGGGTGTTTAATTTCCTCTGTCTTGCCGCAGCAAAGATTTGAAACGGTGGACAAGTGTTGTAGCTCAGTTACAGCTTAGTTTTATTTGGCAAGCAAAGGAAAGCTCATCCTTGAGGTGTGAAAGCAGGCTGACCCCAAAGGAGAGGCCTCAATCTGTCTTGGCTTCCCCCTTTTATACATTTGTCTCCTCCCCACCTTGAGCCTGCCCTATGTAAATTGGGCTAGCCAAGAAGGGTCGCATTTGTTTCACCTGAAGTTTTCACTCCAGTCCATGGATTTTCTTTTGTTCTGCTTTTGCGGCCTTTTCCCTTCCTTTGTCTTTTAGTCATCGCTATTTTGGACTGCTTTTTTCCATTCTAACTACCTAACAACAGTAAAGCCATTATAGTAACTGACTATATATAACTACTTTTTCAGTGACGCTATGACAATCAAAAGTTTTTTTAACATTCGATGATTGTAGTTTTTTGAAAATTTTCTCATGGAAATTTTGCATAGTTGTGTGCATTTATCAAATCATAATTTGGATCAGATGCATCATTATACATAATACAGAAAATGAAGAGAAAATGCCTCTCATTTTTCCCAAAAACAAACTTTATAAATAAAAGTTATGTTTCAGTTACAGAACAAATTACAGCATATAACCAAGAACATTCAAAGAGAAGAAAAAGAAGAAATAAAAGTGTTTAACAATAAGAGACAGCAGAGAACTTTTAAGCCGTATTTCCAAATCCATCCAAGAGCTATAGGAAAGATAGAAGCCTTCAGATATAAGCTTTCATTATTAAAAACCACTGGGAGCCATTGTAAGAAGACACACCTGTTTTACTTAATAGCCCTTTGGGAGCTAAGGATTTATGTTAAGATTACGTACATCTCCTTTTTGTTTCCTTTACCTGATTATCAATACATAGCCTGCAGTTCCATAGCTATCTTTTTTATCAGCTATTCACAACATTTTGGTTGTCACAAAATCACTAGATAATTGGTCTTTCTGCCTTAATTGATTTGAAATACATGTCATTTCAAAACTAAAGGACAATGGACTTAATTTCTAATGACAGGCAAGTATGGTTTTCAAAGGTTGAGTTGATGGAGTTTTGACTAGACAAATGAGCTATTAAGGTCCTTTAAACAATTCATTAGTTGCTAATGGTTTTAGGGACATCTGTTGATGACACTGAAGTTGATCAATTTTAGGTACAGCTTTACTGCTGGGAAATTCAACTACCAAATCACTCAGATTTAAATGAGGTTAATGCCTGCATGTCTCTCTTCTTTGTAGAACACAGCTTCTGATCTTTCCTTGTCATCCTTTGTGGCAAGACAACAAAATAATAAAATATGAAGAGTAAAGTTAATAATTTTTTAACTTAAAAATTTTACACAAATGACAAATTAATTTTGCATTAGTGTTCTGTAAATTTAGAGACATATCAATTAACATTTTTGGTACTATAAAGCTTTAATGCTTAAAAGGAGAAACATAAAAAATTCATCCTTCCAAATTTAATCATGTATGTAAAAATAAAGCATGTCTTTATTTTTTTCTAATATATTAACTTGGATTTGATATCCATTCCACAGCCTTTGTCATTTTTGATGTGCCTATTCTCCAGTGGGCTTCCCAGGTGACACTAGTGGTAAAGAGCCTGCCTGCCTATGCAGGAGATGCAAGAGACTCAAGTTTAATCCCTGGGGCAGGAAGATCCCCTGGAGAAGGAAATGGAAATCCACACCAGTATTCTTGACTGGAGAATCCCATCGACAGAGGAGCCAGGAAGGCTGCAGTCCATGGAGTTGCAAAGAGTTGGACATGACTGATGCAACTTAGCATTCTCAGCGAAGGCAAGACACTTGGATCACATTCAGTGCTAACATATGGGGAAACCTCTCTCTCCATCTTTTGTCAGTTCTCATGAATACATTGCCCATATTCCCTGAATATTATTATCCCATTTGACATGTTCCCTTCGGGTCTCATACCAATGCATTTATCAGGTCATGATACTCTTTTCCCTCTGAAGCCTAGCTCTCTGCCTGAGAAGTTGCCAGGGTGTAAAATGCTGGAGTCAACCAGACCTGGATTTGACCCTTGACTCTACTGTTTAATTGCTGTGTGACCTTGAACAAATTGCTTCATCATTCCAAGCCTCAGCTTCTTCAGCTCTAATACGGGTAATAAAAAAATCACCAAACTGACTGTGCTGTCACCGTGTTGTGGTACTGAATAAGAAAATATATGTAAATCACTTAGCATGCTGCTAAACACATTGTAATGAAGTTAAGCTATTTGGTAGCTATGTATATATTTATCAGCATTAGTTCCTCTTTGAAGATATTGACACAGATCATTGTAAAAACAAAATAAGTAAACAAAAAGCAAACGACAGAAATAGCGTGCATGACTTGGTTCATCACAAGTATTAATGCAGCATCTTGATACAGCATCTATGATGTGAAAATAATGAGCAACTGTAACAGAATAAATGGAATAAAAGATATTGTGCCTTCTCTCAAGAACCTTATAATACAACCAAAGAGACAAACATATACCCTCAAAATGACTGCATGTATGCAAGTATAATGTTGTTTGTGAAGTGCTAATGGAATATTATTATAGGAATTCCCAGAATAAAGTTCAAAATAATGATTAGATGATGGGTTGAAGCTTAGACATAGAAGCACTAGTTGAAGAATGTGGAGAAAAAATAATTTTTTTTTTGTTTTTGTTGCTGTTTTTGAGACTGAGCATGATGAACATACACAAAACAGATTTCTGAAGGACAAAAAGGAATTAGTAAAGTAGATAATGAGTGATCACAAATGTAGGAGGAGAACAGAGAAAATAAGAGAGAAAGATTTAATCAAGTGACAAATGCATCCTAGATGCCATATATGACAAATACCAAAACAAAACAAAAAGCAAAGCAAAAATAAAAATAAAGGCCTTTGAATTTTGGTTGAATCGCTTAGAGCACAGAGCAGAGAATCTTCTTCTTCCACTACTGTTAGCTCCAGGTTTATGAACAGGTTTTATTTTACCAGAAACATGGACTGAGCCTCTCCTTATGCCAGGCTAATAAACAGTAACAGTAATGAGAAGATAGCAAAAGTGTAAAAGTCCTTTGATATAATATTTTGTCAGATGAGATGGAAAAAGGGCTTCCTTTTCTTTAAGAAATTAAATCTCTTGACCCAGATTCAATGAACATGCTTCTAAGAAGCCATTCCATTAGAAAGAACAGTGGTATTAGCACCTCAGACAAAGACACTTGAGATTGGAGAGACCTTTCTGTGTCCCAATATCCACCATGCAAAGATGAAGATTCTACTACAGCTGCATAATCCAGCCTTTCACATGTTCTTTTGCTTGAGTTGACACCAAGACATCTACTTATTTCCTGAAAGGAGCCCTAACTACAGAAGGAAAGACAATGCTTTTAAGTTTTTCCTAAACTTGATATATTAAAGGCCGCTCAGTAGACTCCTTGGAGAAGCTATTATGGAAATTAAAATGCCCTTTTAAAAATCAAATAAATCCCTACTAGAGTTATGTTCCATCTCTATGCCATTTTGCTTCCTTATGAAAAAAAAAAAAAAAGCTTATGGATAATGTTCACTGCACTGGGAATATCCAAAGCAATGAATGGCTTTTAGAGTTGATTAAATGCTAAAGTGAGGCTTTTTGATAACCATGAGAGCTGACTATTGTAAGTGTACTCTAGTGTCATGAATATTACTGCCAATACATGATAAGATTTTTAAAAGGACATAATAAAGTATAATAAAGAATAGATCACTTCCTTCCCTTTTGAGGTTTGGAAAGAGCTATCTTCTTTTCCTTTGGTCTTTACAGTGGTATTAATAGCAAAAGGGGAGTCCTTTAAAAGTGAATGACTTGGGCAGGGAGGTTACATAATGAGATTAATAACTTAAAGGAGTGGACTGTGCAATAGTCCATGATGAGACTAAATATGTTTTAATATCAAAAAGGGCTTTGTGGCTTGCTGTGGAGAATACAATTTAACATTTGAGGGCTGAGATTGACAGAATCTTTTGTTGATTAATAATGGTGGGTGCATCTTTCTGAAACCGATGAGCTTGGGACATTGTGAGAAGAGTATTTTATAGTACTGAGACTATATTAATATAAAAATATAATAAGTAGAGGATTATAATGAAATGAACTATTACACTTTGAGTCAATGTTTTAAATTATATTTCAGTTAGAAAAAGTGAAATCTACATATTTAAACAAATGTGTATTCAAAGGATAATAGATTCATAATGGTCAAGAGTTTTTTTTTTGGGGGGGAGGGACTATAGTATTATTACATTTAAAATACATAATGTAAAAAAAATATAATAAAATACATAATGTATATTTTACTTTCCTTACATTAAGTATATATATTTATACCTTGTATAATATATATATACTTAAGTATATATATTTATATTACTAAAGACATCAATCATCAATGCCTTACTGATCATCTTCCAAGCATTATATTTGAATTTTACCAGTGTGATTTTATTAAAAATTTTCAACAGTTGAATAATGTTTATAAACTCTAAGTGTAAGAATTAAGACTCAAACCCAAACTCTCAAACTTTAAAGCCCAAGATATATATATTTGTTTTTATATATTAATATCTCTAATACATTTTTAAAATATATTAATTTCCCAAGGACTGATAATTAAATATGGGAGAAGGCACTAATCTCTGTAAAGCTGCAGTAGATAGTTCAATAATAAACTGGGGGAGTAAGAGAACACAGAGATGACCTCCTTTTACATACACATCAAAAATACACCTACATGCAGAGAAATTCTCACTGAAAACAAACCTGAGACTGGTAGAAATTCTCTTATATAATTAAGACTGTAGTAAATATACACACAGATTGGGTAGCAAGGGAAAAGAATTAGGTTGGTCCTATGTTTTTGGAAGAAGACACAGCGTAGAAGGGGGATTATACAGAGACCCTCCCTGGGCAGGCAGTGGGGTGGGGGCGGTGATTCAAACCACATATTGGGTGGCCCAGCCTGAGGTCTGACACTGGTAGGATAAATCCCCTTAGTCAGTTTCAAAACCAGTGGGACTGATAGCATAGCTGTAAGCCAAGACTCCATTCATGAAGAGCACATATATTTCACTCTAGAAAAGGAAAGGAAACAGGCTGAAACTGCCTAGAACCCCAGCTGGATTTCTGTGACCACTCCAATGTGCTCCCCAGGCCAAGCTGAGTACCCACTTGGGAATACTTGCTCCAAGGTACAGCTCCACACTAGAGTGAAGACTGCCTCAGCTGAAGAAAATGCATGGTATTCCAACAAGGCAAGGTCAACCATTTCTGGCAGTCACAGGGGGGCAATGAATCAGATGCAGTCCAGAACTCTGGGTCTGAGACCACCCAGTATGCAAGCCAGCCCATGCTGAGTAGATGCCTCAGCCCCTCTTGCTCTGTGACTCACACTTGGCTCTGGCTGTAGCCACTCCACCTGCAGCCATGCCTCCTACCAAGGTGATTGGCAGGAGGTGATATCACCCAGGATATGCTGGGTGATTGCTCCCAGCATATCCGATAGGAAGACATGAGTCATGCTCACATCAGATACAACTCTTCCACCAAAGCCACTGGGTTGACACAGATTGTATAGGGACACTCCCACATAAGAACACCACATCAAGACCCCAATATGTAGCTGTTTCAGCTAATTTCACAGAGATAGAAAGTTAAGCCAAATGAGAAGACAGAGGAAGTTGTTTCAAATAAAAAATCACTGAAAAAACAATTAGAGAAACAGATAATTTACCAGTTGAGATCAAAGCAGTAGAGTACTGGCACAAAAACAGACACATAAATCAGTGCAACAGAATAGAGAGCCCAGAACTAAACTCATACAACTATGATCGATTAATATAAGACAAAGGAGGTAAGAATACATAATAGAGAAAAGACAGTTTCTTCAATAAGTAATGTTGGAGAAACTGGACAGCTACATGTGAAAGAATAAAATTAGACCATTGTCTAATATCATATATAAACATAACCTCAAGATGGATTAAAGATCTAAATATAAGATTGAAATTCATATAACTCCTAGAATAAAACAGGCAAAACATCTCTGGCATACATTATAGTAACATTTTTTTTTTCTTGATTTGTGTTCCAAGGCAAAGGAAACAGAAGAAAAATAAACAAATGGGATCTAATTTAACTTAAAAGCACTTGCACAGCAAAGGAAACCACTGGAAAAATGAAATGACAACCTACTGAATGGGGAACATATTTACAAATGATATTACGTATAAGGGGTCAATATAAATAAACAGTTCATACAATTCAGTATCAAAAAATGACCCACTTAAAAATGGGCAGAAGGCTTGAATAGACAGTTTCCAAAGAAGATATGCAGATAACCAATAGGCACATAAAAACATAAATATTGTATTATTAATAATATTTTGAATTTTTGTCTAAAATTTTATGACTATTGCCTGATCATCTAAAGGGCTTTTTTGAGATGCATAAAAAGTGGTGCACAAGTAAGTTATCCCTGAAGCAGAAGAAAGGACTATTCTCCCACTCTTGTGAACAAGTGGAGGTGTTTTGCACATAAAGCAAAACAACTTTCTCACAAATGCATGCTTCTCACTGGTGGAAGATGAGGGGTTGCTGCAGAAGTTAAAACATATGACCTGGTAAATATTTGATTTGGGGCTTTCCGTACAGACAATTTAGTAGGTTAGTTATCAGGAGTGTGAGGGAAAGGATAAAAAGCTGAGTTCTTCTTTCTGACTACTGACCCTGACTCCAAACATTGGTTCTATAACTAATTAAGTTTTCAAGCTTCTGCAGTGGTACATAAGGCCCTATTTCTGTTTTTCACAAATGTTAGGTCTTATGTTTACTATTAGTACCTTCCTAGCTTCTATGTTTTACTTCTTTGTTTTCTCTTTTGCATTCATGCTTTTCTTGTTTTAGGTCCTTTTACTACTATGTTCTTGTAATTTCTTTGTAAATATATTTTGTTTTTTAAACTTTATTGAGATATAGTTGATTTACAATATTGGGTTAGTTTCAGGTATACAGCCAAGTGAACCAGTGTGTGTGTGTGTGTGTGTGCATGTGCGTGCATGTGTGTATGTATATATTCTTGTTTATTTTGTGCTATAGGTTAGTATAAGATGTGAAGTATACTTGCCTGTGCTATATAGTAGGTCCTCCTGTTTGGTTATATATTTTATATATGATTGTATATTTTAATCCCAAATTCCTAATTTATCCCTTTCTTTCCCTTTGGTAACTATAAGTTTATTTTCTATGTCTATGGGTATATTTAGTTTTGTAAATATGTTAATTTGTATCATTTTTTAGGTTCCACCTATAGCACTATCATATGATATTTTCTCTCTCTGTCTGACTTCAGTTAATAAGCTAATCTCTAGATTCAAACCTGTTGTTGCAGATGGCATCATTTTATTCTTTTTGTGGCTGAGTAGTATTCCATTGCATCAGGAAGTTAAAAGACAAAAGTATTAAAATCATCTATATATACAAAACACACTTAAGGGATAATCAAAACAATTAGATATAAAATATGATATCAAAACCAGTCATCAAGAAGGGAGGAAAATAAAAGTACAGGGTATTTAAAATATTTTTGAAATTAAGAGATCAGCAAGCTAAAACAATCATGTTTGTATATAGATTACTAAACCAAAACCTTATGATAACTGCAAACCAAAATCTTTAATAGATATACAAAGAGAAAGAAGAAGGAAACCAAGCAAAAAACTAAAGATAGCTATCAAATCACAGTAAAACAAAAGGGAATAAAAAAGACCTACAAAAACAAATCTAAAACAATTAACAAAATGGCAATAAGAATATACAATGTTCTCAATGAATAGTTACCTTAAATTTAAATGAACTAAAGGCTCCAACCAAAAGAGAGACTGGCTAAATGGATACAAAAATAAGATCTGCATATATGCTGCTGACAAGACACCCATTTCAGATCTAGAGACACATATAGACTGAAAGTGAGGGAATAGAAAAAGGTATTCTGTGCAATTGGAAATCAAAAGATAACAGGAGTATCAACTTATATCAGACAAAATAGAATTTTTAATTGATTATTTTATCATTAAAACTGTATCTAAAACTTCTGAGCTTACTATGTTTTTTTTAGGTACTTCAGTTCAGTTCATTTCAGTCGCTCAGTCATGTCCGACTCCTTGCGACACCATGAATCACAGCACGCCAGGCCTCCCTGTCCATCACCAACTCCTGGAGTTTACCACAACTGATGTCCATAGAGTTGGTAATGCCATCCAACCATCTAATCCTCTGTCGTCCCCTTCTTTTCCTGCCCCCAATCTTTCCCAGCATCATGGTCTTTTCAAAGAAGTCAGCTCTTCACATCACGTGGCCAAAGTACTGGAGTTTCAGTTTCAACATCAGCCCTTCCAATAAATGCCCAGAACTGATCTCCTTTAGGATGGACTGCTTGGATCTCCTTGCAGTCCAAGGGACTCTCAAGAGTCTTCTCCAACACCACAGTTCAAAAGCATCAATTCTTCAGTGCTCAGCTTTCTTTATAGTCCAACTCTCACATCCATACATGACTACTGGAAAAACCATAGTCTTGACTAGACGAACCTTTGTTGGCAAAGTAATATCTCTGCTTTTTAATATGCTGTCTAGGTTGGTCATAACTTTCCTTCCAAGGAGTAAGTGTCTTTTAATTTCATGGTTGTAATCACCATCTGCAGTGATTTCGGAGCCCCCCAAAATAAAATCAGCCACTGTTTACCCATCTATTCACCATGAAGTGATGGGACCAGATTCCATGATCTTAGTTTTCTGAATGTTGAGCTTACCCTAATACTATATCATACTGTTCATGGGGTTCTTGAGGCAAGAATAACGTGAGTGAAAAAGGTGGCTTAAAACTCGGCATTCAAAAAACTAAGACCATGGCATCCAGTCCCATCACTTCATGGCAAATAAGTGGAAACAGTGACAGATTTTGTTTTCTTGGGCTCCAAATCACAGTAATTGTGGCAGATGGGCTAGAAGCCATGGTTCCCAGGCTCTTGGGCACATAACTCAATAGTTACGATGCAAGGGTTTAGAT
This sequence comes from Cervus elaphus, assembly GCF_910594005.1. Classification (NCBI taxonomy): domain Eukaryota; kingdom Metazoa; phylum Chordata; class Mammalia; order Artiodactyla; family Cervidae; genus Cervus; species Cervus elaphus. The sequence goes on along the minus strand of NC_057834.1, from coordinate 85,618,703 downwards.
GCTCCGAGCATGTGGGATCTTAACCAGGTTAGGTATCAACTCATGTCTCCTGCATTGGCAGATGAATTCTTTACCGTTGAGTCACCAGGGAAGCTCAACCCTGGATGATTTTTAAGTATACTCAGCTTTGATAACCTGTGTCCTAAATTACTCAGCTACTTTATATTAAAGCATTTATATGACTATAAATATTCTATCATTTCTATCCTAAATAACTGTTGAATACTAGGAAAATTATTTTGTCAGAACAATAAAGACAGTTAAAAAGTAACTCTTAAAGTTGAATTGTATTATGGAACAATTAAGCAGTTCTTATATTGTTCCATCACTGTACTTGAACAGAAAGCAGGAAAGAGGAATTTGAGATATTGTCCTGGAGCCTGCTTTATATTAACCTTACCCAAAGTCATCATTAACTGCTTCATAGTAGTTCTAGAAAGCATCAGATCCCCAGATAATCTCTCTGTAGAATTGCAGTTATACATAACATTATCAGTATTACTTTCAGTTCAGTTCAATTCAATTCAGTTGCTCAGTCATGTCCGACTCTTTGCGAACCCATGAATCGCAGCACACCAGGCCTCCCTGTCCATCACAAACTCCGGAATTTACTCAAACTCATGTCCATCGAGTCGGTGATACCATCCAACCATCTCATCCTCTATCGTCCCCTTCTCCTCCTGCCCCCAATCCCTCCAAGCATGAGGGTCTTTTCCAATGAGTCAACTCTTTCCATGAGGTGGCCAAAGTATTGGAGTTTCCGCTTCAACATCAGCGCTTCCAATGAACAGCCAGGACTTATCTCCTTCAGGATGGACTGGTTGGATCTCCTTGCAGTCCAAGGGACTCTCAAGAGTCTTCTCCAACACCATAGTTCAAAAGCATCAATTTTTCGGCGCTCAGCTTTCTTCACAGTCCAACTCTCACATCCATACATGACCACTGGAAAAACCATAGCCTTGACCAGACGGACCTTCGTTGGCAAAGTAATGTCTCTGCTTTTTAATATGCTATCTAGGTTGGTCATAACTTTCCTCCCAAGGAGTAAGCGTCTTTTAATTTCATGGCTGCAGTCACCATCTGCAGTGATTTTGGAGCCCCAAAAAATAAAGTCTGACATTGTTTCCACTGTCTCCCCATCTATTTCCCATGAAGTGATGGGACCAGATGCCATGATCTTAGTTTTCTGAATGTTGAGCTTTAAGCCAACTTCTTCACTCTCCTTTTTCACTTTCATCAAGAGACTTTTTAGTTCCTTCACTTTCTGCCATAAGGGTGGTATCATCTGCATATCTGAGGTTATTGATATTTCTCCCAGCAATCTTGATTCCAGTTTGTGTTTCTTCCAGTCCAGCATTTCTCATGATGTACTCTGCATATAAGTTAAATAAGCAGGGTGACAGTATACAGCATTGCTGTATTTGTTTTCCTATTTGGAACCAGTCTGTTGTTCCATGTCCAGTTCTAACTGTTGCTTCCTGAGCTGCATACAGGTTTCTCAAGAGGCAGGTCAGGTGGTCTGGTATTCCCATCTCCTTCAGAATTTTCCACAGTTTATTGTGATCCACACAGTTGAAGGCTTTGGTGTAGTCAGTAAAGCAGAAATAGATGTTTTTCTGGAACTCTCTTGCTTTTTCGATGATCCAGCAGATATTGGCAATTTGATCTCTGGTTCCTCTGCCTTTTCTAAAACCAGCTTGAACATCTGGAAGTTCTCGGTTCACATATTGCTGAAGCCTGGCTTGGAGAATTTTGAGCATTACCTTAGTAGTATATGAGATGAGTGCAATTGTGCGGTAGTTTGAGCACTCTTTAGCCAAGTTAAATTTCTATCACAAGCCTGTCTTTGCTCATACATTATCTTCTGCTACATTCTAGGCTGTTCCAGAGGAAGCGTTATGTCATTGTTCTTATACTCTATGCAAGAAACATGCCTAGCACAGAGTAAATTTTCAAAGAACATTTTTTATCAATGAATAAGTAATAACTATTTATTTAAACAAAAAATTTGTTTCTGCAGATCCTGACTTTGATCTCCAATATGATGGTAATTATTTGCATTTTTTTTAAAATTTTCCTCCACATACAAAACCTCTTTAATGTTGTAGGTAGAACATATTTTCCCACCCCAGATATACTAGGCATAACTAAATATCTTTTGCCCATTCAGTTTTATTGGATATAACACACAGAGGCCTTAAATATGCATATGTGGTTCTGTTTGTGTTTGTGCTCTACGATTTGATTTTAAAAGTATAATATGTCTAACATAGCTGCTGCTCCTTTTGCTTGGGTTCCCGAACAAGAAAAATGGAATAAAAATGTACTGAACCACTGCCTGGATCCAAGTCTCACCAATACGCAGCCTGAAGCAGAGCTGTCCAGACAAGACAGGTCTAGATCAGCTAAACCACTGTTAACTAAGTGACTTGTAGCAATGGGAACCTACTCCTGTAGCAAGAACTAAGTTTTGGAGTAATTTGCTAGCATCATGTTGCAATAATAGGTTTCTGATACAGTTTTACGGAGAGAAAATTGACTACATACAAAAAAAAATTTAAATGTATTTAGAGTCATGACATAATGTTGAAAGATATATATCTGTTTTCTAATTTAGATGTAGGTAGTTCCATGCATGGATAATAATCCAGAATTCTTATATAATCTTTACTTTTCAAAAAATCTATTCATCATCTTTTTGCTTATTTGAGGGATTATTAATAGAGTAATGCAGGTAGAAAAGAGGTTGGAAATTGCCAATCAGTGCTATTTAGATTCTGGCTTTTTGTATATTAGTCCAGATTCTTAAACTCTGCAAAGTCCATTTTTTCTGCATGAAGCTCTCCCACAAGGAACTTTCCTATGCTGAAATTATTACTATAGTACTTTTAGAAAGTACCTTATATTTAGCAGTCAATGATATATTCTTTTGTATTATCTTCCAGAGGTACCACTGGTAAATTTTATTTCTCTAATGAAACTGCTAACTTTTCAGGTCATCTGCTAATTTTATTATGCCCTTCCATAGTGCCTAAAACAATCTTAAACATAAAGTAGATATTTCATAAACAGAATGACTACACACCACAATTTTTCTGGGATACTCTCATTTATATTTTTTAGTCCAGAGTATTACTAATAGCCCTACTCATTCTTAACGTATCCAGCTTGGACAGTGAGTTATCTGGTCAACATATTTTTATCTCTTTTTGGCTGCACCGTGCAGTATGTGGGATCTTTGTTCCCCAACCAGAGTTTGAACCTGAGCCCCCTGCAGTGGAAGCACAGAGTCTTAACCACTAGGCTACCAGGGAAGTCCCTGGTGAACATGCTAAGAAATAACTGCTAAATGACTAAATTACCCCTTGGATAAAGTTATGTGTGTACTATCTACCATCAAAATAGATTAAATTTGTAGACATGCTAACAAGTATTAATATATAACAAATTATCATTTTCTTGTGAGTTCTGCTTGTCCCAATAACTGGAGAAAAAATAGTGGTTAAACATTTATTTGCCTTCTGCCTTTCAAAGGACAGTGTCTAATATGATATTCATGTCTGGTTTTTCTCATAACATGATATGCTGATATTCGAAATCTTTGTTTGTATAGCAGGAACTCATGGCATATTTCAATTCTATTTATACTTTATTTATATTTCAAAGGCAGAAGCCAAAAGCAAAGTGAGTTCAGCAAAGTATACAGAATAAAACACTTGTGGTTAAGCATTTATCAATGCCTTTGGAGTCAAACAAGTCAGTGAAAGGCTCTAAGGAGAGATGTATTAAAATCAGAAGAAAACCACATAATGTAATCTAAACTTTTGATTTTCCTTCTCTAGAACTTACATGCTTCTCATTGACTTAAGACTATGGGTCTTAATGAGCAATGGAGTAGAGCAATTCTAGATTTTAGAGTCATCAACCTCTGTGTTTAAAAGCTACCTTTGCTATTTACTAACTATGTGACCTTGAACATCTCTGGCAATGTTGTTTTTAATTTGTAAAATGGAGAAGTTCATGTCTTCTTCTTTGACTATTTTTACTCTTATTTGACTTCTTTGTTTATGCAGTTAAAGAAAAAAATATATAATACTAAATACAGTGTTTAGCACAAGTCATTGTTCAGAAATGATGTGACTGACATGAATTAACACTTTTTCCAAAGACTAAATTTCATCTCAAATTCCTAGGAATTATTGGAGATTGTGGATTTATTTTGGAGTTTCTCTGGCAATGTTTTAACTTCAGATTTCTGCTCTCCAAAGGACTACTTTATTGATAACATATCTTTTTTTTTTTTTTTTTTTTTTTGTATATTTACCCATCATTAGGAAAAACTGAACTGTTCTGAGCTGTTTAATGATGTCAAAGTCTATAGATAAAAGGGAAATGCAGCGGGGAGGGGCTGAAGGTCCTCTGTTACAGCCAGTTCTTGAGCAGACACACATGCTCTCTTGCTTTTATGTGCTGCTCTGCTACCTGGGTCAGGAAGACCCCTGGAGGAGGGCATGGCTACCCACTCCAGTATTCTTGCCTGAAAAATCTCCTGGACAGAGGAGCCTGGTGGGCTACTGTCCATGGGGTCAGAAAGAGTCAGATACAACTGAACACACACATATGCTTCTACTGTTGCTAGACGGGAACGATGTTAACTTCGAATAGTATGGTCAAACTATGAAAGACAAAGGGGAATTGAATGCTGAGCTCACATTTATATAATCTAATGCATTTAGTGAAACCTGGGAAATGACAGCAAGACTGCTGCATACATAGCAGGCAGGACAGACATGAACACCATATTCTTAACCTGGATCAGGGCCACTTGAGGGTGTCTTTATAAATCAGTTTGAGACTACTTATAAACTAGTTTCCCCAGTTCAATGTAAAAGCAAATGACCAAGATCTTTATGATTTTGTAGGAATACAGATGTGCCTTTGTGTCTTCTTCTTTATACTTATAAGAAATATATAAATAATTATGCTGTCCTAATGTTTAAGCAGCAGTTCTTTCTGAACTTTGAAGGGCTTTTATTTAAAACAATTAGAGGGGTATTCCTCCACAGAATGAAAAAGCAGTAACAAATCTACAAGTTGAACAAACCTACAGATACAATTTTGCTTTTGTCAAAATGATTTTGATGTGTAGTAATTCCAGTCTAAGTGCATCTAACCAGGGCTTATCAAAAATTTCAGCTAAACTAATGTGTAATTTAATCTTTCTCTAGCTCTAGGTTGTTCATTCTGGAGTTTTAGCAATAGTGAGATTTATGGATATACAACATTAATTTGACTGTGTTAAAGATACAATGTTTAAATGTGCTTAAAAAACCCTAGAACAGAAAACAGTCATGAACTCTTACCCCCCAAAAAAATAAATAAATAAAAATAAAACTGATATAGAGAACATATTTCATGACAAAATAACTAAAGGAAAAGGAAATAACCAATTTTCAAACTTTAAGTCAAATGTTCTTGCAGGTCAAGTGGAATATATGTTGGGTACTTTTATTCTTAGACAAGGCAGAGGTTTATGAACAGATCTAAAATATCCTTAAGAAGCACAGATTACTCATATATAGTTATTAAATACTTAAATTTCTTCATAAATCTTAAGGACATCAGTTGTCAGAATATCTGTGCTCTATGGGTTTTCAGTTTTTGTTCCCTTTAATAGCTTAGAGAAGAAGATATGAACTATGAGAATTGTTAAAGCAACAAAAAGTCTTTCTGTGTTTTCTTTTGAGGGAAAAGGTAATTTGTTAAGAAACCTCCTTGACAGGATGATGGAACATACTTCTTTTGTTTTTTTCCCACCGTGTAGAGCCATGAGAATCAAACGAAAGCTAGGCTTACTGTAACACATTGACTGACAATTAGATTTTAAAACCCCAGGAAACAGGATCACATAATGGTGCCTAATGGGACTCTGAAATAAAGTCTACCACTCTCAGGTATCATCAGGTAGTGAAATTAAAAGAAAAGCACAGAAACTCAATTATTGCTAGAATCGGCTCGTTAAGTCCGTTGCTGTCACAACTGGAAGATTCTTTAACTCCATGGCAATAATGTGTATTTTTGGTTTCCTGTGCCATTAGAGATTATCATGCCTCATAAACTTAGAAATGTGAATCAAATTTTGGCATCTTTTACACATGGAAATCTTTCGAGACATTTTGTATATACCTTTATCACAAAACAGGGTAATTTTATTAAGATATTTAGGAAATAAAATTGATAGTAAATATCCTTGAATATGATGACTTGATAATTGTAGTATTTTCAGAATCCCATGTTTTACTACTGCTTAATACATTACTTTCATATCATATCAAGTTGCATTGAATGAGACAATACTAAGAATTTGATGAAACAGAGTAGAAAGCAATCATTATTAGAAAAATTTAGACATTCAGGGATAACAAGGATGCAAGCGCAGGCAATAAAAATCATGATTGTTTTACCATTACATTGTATGCTATGATAGCAATAGATGCAAATGTTTGATTTTTGTTGTTTGATTAAAAATTTGCCCTTAGAATTTTATTGAATTTTCTCTTCCACAGTCCATTATTAGCAACGATCCAAAAATTAATTAGAAGAATGAAAAATGTATTGTTTGGACTATGACTCAGTCACTAGAGATACAAAAATTTCAGTTAGGAGTTCATTATTCTAAAGTTTTGTTTTGTTTTGTTTTTAAATGCATTTTAAGTAAAGTTTGTTAATCACAACATCCTAATAATTTATATACATTGTTTTTCTTTGGGGGTTAACAAAATGTAATGCCAAAAGAGAAACTGATTCTTTTTTTTACAAAGGAAAGAGCAAGGCTGACTGCTGACAAATATAAAAAGATGCATTCTTAAGACTCCCAAGGCAGAACATCCCTTGTATCTGTCGAGGCTTGGTTTCAGAAGCTGAGTTCTCCTTAGCTGCATAAAGAGGTGCTTTGGGCAAACTCCCTCAGAAGACATCCTCATTCTCTTTCACAGGAGCAAGAGGATATAAATAGAAAGAACAAAGAAAAACTCAGTGGATTTAGGAAAACCAAGTTGCACCCATGGCAGCTGCTCTACACTTTAAAATATAAATCATTTGAGCCTATTTAATTTCTAAGTTGTTATTCCTTATTCAAGAGACCAAAAAAGTACTGAGTTTTTACTGAATTCTGGGAAGAAGAGAATTCAAAAAGATATGTTGCTCCAGACATGAGAATAGAAAATCAAAAGACTTAATTGTCATAATTTTGCCTTACTATAAAAAGTCAGGGATGCTTTGCGCAGGGGAAAAAAAAAATGGACAAAATACACCGGGAAGTTAAGAATATTAGAATTTATGTAATAAAGAAGTTTTGTTTTTCAGAATACTAGTTGGTTGCAGTACATCCAATGAAAGTATGAAGTGAAAGTGAAAGTGTCAGTTGCTCAGTACTGTCTGACAATTTGCGACCCCATTATAGCCTGCCAGTCTTCTATGTCCAAGGGATGTTTCAGGCAAGAATACTGGAGTGGATTGCCATTTTCTTCTCCAGGGATCTTCCCGACACAAGAACTGAACCCAGGTTTCTCACATTGCGAGCAGACTCTTTACTGTCTGAGCCACCAGAGATGAAAGTATGGAAAATGTGAAACATGTTACATTTCAGCAACATTCAAGTTTTTGTTTTTGTTCTTGTTTTTTTCCTAGCAGAACTCAGGCATCAACAAGCAAACAGTATAATACAAACAGTGAAGTTAAACTCTGGCATTTGATTTCTAAATCATCACACTGTAACATGAAGAAGAATTACATCATGAGTGTTAATTATTTAAGAGACGCTTGGGAGTGACGGGGAGGGTGATAGGGGGTGAAAGTAAGTTGTGAAAAAAGCTACAACCTGAATATCATCTTTTTCTTTTAAGTAAGAAGATAAAGATATTAAAGGCAACAGTGTGTGATGGTTAAATACATGGTTTTGGACTCAGGTCTGAGTTTGAGTCCTGCCTTTGTTATACTCTAGATCATTATTATACACCTTATTTCCTTCATTTGCAATATGAGGTTAACAATGATAGTTGTTTCATGCTGTTCTTTTGGAATAACATCAGAGAGTTAGCACATCAAAGTATTTAGCACACTACCTGGCACAGTATACATTAAATAAATAACTTTTCTTATAATAAGGCACAAGTACACATATCTGTGGTTCAGCTAGTAAAGAATCCGCCTGCAATGTGGGAGATCTGGGTTCAATCCCTGGGTTGGGAAGATCCCCTGGAGAAGGGAAAGGCTACCCTCTCCAGTATTCTGGCCTGGAGAGTTCCATGGACTATCGTCCATGGAGTGGCAAAGAGATGGACATAACTGAGCAACTTTCATACACACACACACATAAAATGAAATACCTTGCTGCTGCTTGATAAGGTGGTTTTTTGTAATCTTCCCCAAAATGTTCTGCTGGGGAATGTGTTAAGCTCTGAAATGCCCAAGTTCTACTCAAGAAGTTCACAAATCTTGAGCCCTAGAGCAGGGCCCTGTTCCTTCAGAGAGGCACTGTCAACTCTCCAAGCTAGTACGCAGCATGGCCCACCTGGGTAGCTTTGTTTTTGTTTGTTGGTTTTGTTTTTAATTCACACAAAAGTTCTCTCTTATTTCAGTTCTGATCACAGTACCCTTCGCACCCATAGAAGTATAGTAAGGTTTCTTAGCCTTGTAAACAGCTCTGCATCTTGGGCCAAAGGAGTCACCTCATTTTTGATTTATGAATTGCTATGGGTTTATTTGTATCTGTTTTAATTCCTAGAGTTATACCACTGAGACTTTTCAATCTATTTCTGTGGTTCTCAGGCAACAGTTTGCCTGATCACCTTGCTCGTTTAGCAACAATGCATACTGCAGTTAGTTTTTAATATCTCTAATTTTCTTCACTCTTCGTGGTTAAAACCTGGGTGATTCACAGAATAGGAAGAGAGTGGAAAGGAAGTAATCAGATGTTTTAGAAAGTTTAGAACTTTTGATACAACTGTTTGATTTCGAAGTCGATGATGATTTACTATTTGCATGAAGAATAGCAAATGGTCTGGTATTTTACTCGTGAGTTACAAAGCTAATTTGCTATAGTTTCATAGATGCTGGCGAAAAACACAAGATTCCTAGGTCAGAGACACAAAACTTTTCGTTATTCACTGCAACAGAAATAATAAGATTAATGGCATTTTCATTTTTTTTTTTTTTTTTTTTTGGTTCACATAGGGAGATGCAAAGAGGGACAACTGTTACCTGCACATGCAGTGGGTTTCATTACAGGAGAAAAAAATGCCATGAGTGAGGAGCCCCGATCTTTATAAGAGACAGTAAGTATACCTTCTTCCTTTGCTCCAGAAGAAGATACTAATCTAGCATCTAAGGCTTTTCTTTATACAAACATCCTTGAAAAGATATTCCAGAACAAAGAAAATCTCTGTGCTTACAAGACATGTAGGAACAGGAGCTACCGAGGGAGAACTATCTTCCAACGATATGAATATTGAAAGGTTTCTTCAAGGGGCATGTGTGCACGCTCAGCCTCTGTCATGTCCGCCTCTTCATGACCCCATGGACTGTGACCAGCCAGGCTCCTCTCTCACTGGAATTCTCCAGTCAGGAATACTGGAGTGGGTTGTCATTTCCTCCTCCATAGAATCTTTCTGACCCAGGGATTGAACCCATGTTTCCTGTGGCTATTGCATTGGCAGGCAGAATCTTTACCACTGAGTCACCTGGGAAGCCCCTTTTCAAGGGACATATCATGTTTAAGCATTAGATGTAGAGATTATTTTTATAAATTTGAGCAAAATGTGATTTTAATAGTATTGGAAACCTTTCTGAAAATAAATTCAAAGTTCATATCCTTGCAGGGAGAAGTATCCAAGTGCAATTTTTGCTTAAAAAAGTGAAAAACCTGAAATTATAAGAAGCTCAACTCTCCCCTATTTTTATCCTCTGTTCACTTTATATAAACAATAAAAAACAATTTACATATAACTTTGAGCACAGATATCATGGGCTGATTACTCCTAGGTTATTTTCCCTTAAAATAATTACTTTTTCAATTTCAATATAGCTGGAGTGATTGCCTTTAAAAACTAATAGTAAGAAGATTAGGTTTTGAAATAAAGAGGAAAAACAAAGTAATTTTTCAGTTAATCTTCACAGTGAAAGGATTACAACCAAAAATAAATAAGTGAGATAATTATAACTAAAGAAGTTAATTAAGTGGTTTTTACAAATATATAAAGTGAAAGGCAAATAGAATAGAGAAAATAGATCCTCTAGTAATAAGCAAAGGAGTAAAATTAATGATGCTACAACACACTTGAATTATTGAATTCCTTCCTTTCATCAGACTTTAACAGAAAAAAAAATGAAGAAAGGAAAACAATTAAAAAATAATGAAGAATGTAAAAAACGCAATGTTCCTTTCCTTACCAAGGAGGTATGGGGAATTTTGAAAACCATTTATATTAAGCAACTTTACAGGACTCAAATTGATGAACACTAAGGAACGATGAGCATATTTAATGAACCAGTGTATTTTATTTTATTTTTATTTTTTTAGAATTCTTTTATTTTTTATTTTATTTTTTTCCATTTATTTTTATTAGTTGGAGGCTAATTACTTTACAATATTGTAGTGGTTTTTGTCATACATTGACATGAATCAGCCATGGATTTACATGTGTTCCCCATCCTGAACCCCCCTCCCACCTCCCTCCCCATCCCATCCCTCTGGGTCATCCCAGTGTACCAGCCCCGAGCACTTGTCTCATGCATCCAACCTGGGCTGGTGATCTGTAATATACATGTTTCAATGCTGTTCTCTCAGATCATCCAACCCTCGCCTTCTCCTATAGAGTCCAAAAGTCTGTCCTATACATCTGTGTCTCTTTTCCTGTCTTGCATATAGGGTAATCATTACCATTTTTCTAAATTACATATATATGCTTTAGTATACTGTATTGGTGTTTATCTTTCTGGCTTAACACTCTGTGTAATGGGCTCCAGTTTCATCCATCTCATTAGAACTGATTCAAATGAATTCTTTTTAATGGCTGAGTAATATTCCATCGTGTATATGTACCATAGCTTCCTTATCCATTCGTCTGCTGATGGGCGTCTAGGTTGCTTCCATGTCCTGGCTATTATAAACAGTGCTGCGATGAACATTGGGGTGCACGTGTCTCTTTCAGATCTGGTTTCCTCAGTGTGTATGCCCAGCAGTGGGATTGCTTGGTCCTATGGCAGTTCTATTTCCAGTTTTTTAAGAAATCTCCACACTGTTCTCCATAGCGGCTGTACTAGTTTGCATTCCCACCAACAGTGTAAGAGGGTTTCCTTTTCTCCACACCCTCTCCAGCATTTATTGCTTGTAGACCTTTGGATAGCAGCCATCCTGACTGGTGTGTAATGGTACCTCATTGTGGTTTTGATTTGCATTTCTCTGATAATGAGTGATGTTGAGCATCTTTTCATGTGTTTGTTAGCCATCTGTATGTCTTCTTTGGAGAAATGTTTGTTTAGATCTTTGGCCCGTTTTTTGATTGGGTCATTTATTTTTCTGGAATTGAGCTGCAGGAGTTGCTTGTATATTTTTGAGATTAATCCTTTGTCTGTTACTTCATTTGCTATTATTTTCTCCCATTCTGAAAGCTGTCTTTTCACCTTGCTTATAGCTTCCTTTGTTGTGCAAAAGCTTTTAAGTTTCATTAGGTCCCATTTGTTTATTTTTGCTTTTATTTCCAATATTCGGGGAGGTGGGTCATAGAGGATCTTGCTGTGATTTATGTTGGAGAGTGTTTTGCCTATGTTCTCCTCTAGGAGTTTTATAGTTTCTGGTCTTACATTTAGATCTTTAATCCATTTTGAGTTTATTTTTGTGTATGGTGTTAGAAAGTGTTCTAGTTTCATTCTTTTACAATTGGTTAACCAGTTTTCTCAGCAGCACTTGTTGAAGAGGTTGTCCTTTTTCCATTGTATATTCTTGCCTCCTTTGTCAAAGATAAGGTGTCCATAGGTATGTGGACTTATCTCTGGGCTTTTTATTTTGTTCCATTGATCTATATTTCTGTCTTTGTGCCAGTACCATACTGTCTTGATGACTGTGGCTTTATAGTAGAGCCTGAAGTCAGGCAGTGAACCAATGTATTTTAAATAAACATGAAGAAGGTAATAGGCATTAAATGATTAGAAAGCATAAGTGTATTCAGTGGAAAATATCCAGAATGAAGGTGAACAATTCAAAGGACAAGTGGAACATTCCTCTGGTGTAGAATTTACCAAAAAGGAAAAAAAGAAAAAATGCTTGATGGCAAAGAAGTAACCTGGAGAATGTAACCACTCAACTTAGAGTATAAAAGAGCCCCAAGCAAAAGAAATAATTTTAATAATAGGAATAAATCACTACTGGAACAGGTAAAAATGTACCTTAAATTTTAGGGAAAAAATTTAAGTTATAAATTAGTTAAGCATAATCTTATAACCAATGATTTTGAAAGGAGAGAATGATAGGAGGTTTCAAAAATGGATTTTGATAATATATTCATAAATAAACCTGTAGAAAAATAAAGAGGTGTCATCTCCTTAAAGAATTTAACTCATATGGCTGAAAATAAACAATTTCCAAAAGACCAAAAGAAAGGGTACTTAAGTAAAAGAAAAATCTTAGGAAATGACATAAAATAGTAATGATAATATAAATAAAATTAAACCCATAGGAACAAATCTTTTGACAGAAAGAAGGCAACCAAAATCTTACTCACTTAGCTCAACAAACTTGGTTGAGCATATGCTCATGAAGAGTCGGAGTGAGCTTATGCTGCCTGGGGAGAGCCAATTGTTAAGTATCAAATAATTTGCAAGATGGATGCTAAAATGTTGGCAGTTTGATATCAGCCATAATAGGAGCATTTACAACATGGAAATCAGCAAATGATACAAATCAGGATGATTTTTCTCTTCTTCACTAGTCAACACTGCAGCTACTATGAGAGAGGACTTATTACTGTGGGCTGATTGTGCAGTATTAACAAATGACAAATTCAGGCTAAACTTATCAAATCCTTTTGCCTCTTTCTTTATTCGGAAACAAGCTTTAAACTGGAAAAGATAAACTTACATTGTTAAACAAGGAATTACAGTCTAAGACCAGAAAGCTTGGTCTATCTGGAATTTTAAAATGGTATTTTTTTTTTCTCAATTATATAAACAATGAATCATCATTATCATGACAAATTTGAAATTTGAAACATCTATAAGCCTATAGTCAAGGGATCAATATTGCTAATATTTCAAGGTATTATAATTAAATATTAAAAAATAAATGTGTTTTTTATATACATTTAGATAGCATCATGGACTCAACAGACATGAGTTTGAGCAAACTCCAAAAGATTGTGAAGGACAGGGAAGCCTGGCGTGCTACAATCCATGGGGTCACAAAGAGTCGGACACAACTGAGCGACTGAACAGCAATATTTTTATATACTCTGTTTGGCAACTTGCTTTTTGTATACATTTCAGCTGCATAGTGTTTTATTGTAATCATTCTTCTATTTTAATCATTACAATCATTTTTCCACTGTTGGTTCTTTAGCATGTATTTCTTATACATAGTTATAATTATAAATAAAACTTCAATGAATATTTGTGAACACAGATCCCTACATTCCTGCATATTTCCACAAGCTAAAATTGCCAGAGGAGGAATTACCGAGACTCAGAGAACAAATATTGTTAAGGCTCTTCCATGTATTACAACAAAGTTTCTGAGAAAGTAGGTTTGCATCTTAATTTCTTCATCTTTGTACATGAATGTCCATCTCTCCACACCTGTCTGCCATGAATGATTATCATTTTTAGGAAATGGAATCAGAGTCAGCATCTGTAAAGGTTTCCTGAATCTGAAGCCAAAGATGCTCTACCACTGAAAGCTGTCAGTCCTCTAGAGTAATACAGCATGTACCCAGGTCCCAAATTGTCCATCTGAAGTCTTGAAATTTCCCCTATTTTCCCCAGATGCTTCAAATGATCTGCATTTTTTCTCGTTTGTTCTGTTTCTCCTATTCAATAGAATTATACTTTCATTTCAGTTTGTCTCTAGGAGATGCAGGCTCTCCAGCATTGCAGTTAATCCAAAGCTTGACATATACTGGACAAATCACTGGTAGTAGATATAGCCAGTGTTACCATTAACAAGTAATGTAAAGGGTGTAAGACTCCTGATTAGCACAGACATTTTCCATTTCCTACATTTACACTCTCACCTGCAACTTGGGGTTTGACCAGAAGCCAATACTAGAACTCTTACAGTTGATAAAGCTGGTCTCTTGTTTTAATTTTCAATTCTTATTTTTAAGAATGAGGTTAAAAATAACAAATTTAATTAACTGCCATTGTTTGTTTGTTTTCTTCTAGTAGTTCCCATTAACATCTTTCCTTGTTTCTCTTCCTGGGAGAGAGGAAAATTTCAGTGTAATTCTCACTCAGTATCTAATAGTCCCCGTATCCTATCTTTTGATGTTTCATCACCGTTTTGTCCAGCTCTTTTGTGACCCCCTGGATTTAGCCCTTCCTCTGTCCATGGGATCTCCCAGGCAAGAATACTGGAGTGGGTTGCCATTTCCTTCTCCTGTGGATCTTCCCATCCCAGAGATCTAACCCATGTATGCCATGTTGGCAGGTGGATTCTTTACCACCGCGCCACCAGGGAAGCCCCAAGATCCTATAGGTTTTGCCTTTTTCTTATTCTCAAATTTTTCTCCTCCTGTCCTTCCCCATTGTTGCTTTCTCCATCATCTCCCTCATTCTGCATGCTGGTTTCACTACTGGTAAGCTTTCCACCCATTGCTGCATGAGTAACTGTTCTAAAATAATTAAAAATGAATCATATATTCTTTTAGGTTAAATGCCTTGTTGACTCCCTCTGACTTTACAACTTTGATCTGGCTTCTAGTCTCTATTTTTCCATTAGATCCATCCATGTATTTTATTCTATAATATTAATACTTAGGAACTCTTGTCCAGTTCTGTAACAACCCAGAATTTTCCCCCTTTATGAGACTTTACTTCTTTCTTTTTAAAGTACACAGAACCAAACACAATGCTACAGTTAAAATTATACAAAGAAACTCAAATTTCCATTTGATAACTGATTTCTTACCGACTCACATGCCTTACTAACCTTACTGTAAACTCAATCCTCACATATTTTTACAGAAACTGCTATGATGTTTCTTTCATCCTGTACTTGTATAATTGACTTTAGGGTACCTTTGTAGGGTATTGGTTCAGTCCTGTTCAATTTCACTTTATAAAATAAAGGAGAGAAAAAGTAAATTTAAAAAGGGCTTGGTACTGTATACAGTAATTAAGAATAACCTGTGTGCTTAGTCGCTTAGTCTTGTCCAACTCTTTGGGACCCCATGGACTGTAGCCCACCAGGCTCCTCTGTCCATGGGACTCTCCAGGCAAGAATACTGGAGTGGGTTGCCATGCCCTCCTTCAGGGGATCTTCCCAACCCAGGGATCAAATCCAGCTCTCTTGCACAGCAGGTGGATTCTTTACTATCTGAGCCACCCGGAAGCCCAAGAATAACCTACTAAGGTCCATAGGGTGTTTTATTACTCATAGAAAATATAAATAGAAATATAATTCCCTAAAACATTGTTAACTAATGACAATAAGATAAATATAAAAATTGAGAACAAGTGTTTAAAATTTTTTTTAAATAATTTGATATGTATATGATGCCTAATTCAGTATACAATTTTGGGTTAGTTGAATGTAAACAGTATTTCATTATTAATGAAGAGGAGGCTATGATGTAAAAGAACATTTAAAGTGTTAAATAACCAGCACTGGTTGAGAGATGGAGAAAAATCAAGCAGATTTTGATATTCCAAAATTATTAAAGATTAAATTGCTTCACTGGTGTTGTGAGACAAATAAGTTTAGCAGTCCCTTTTGAGAAAATTAGGAAAGTTGTATTCTATAATTTTTGAAGCACTGTCATTGTTAATATCAATTGTAGGAACAATCTCACACTTGATAGGTGTTAGATAAACTCAAAATTTAGAGGTAAGGTTTTCACAGCAAATGCCTATAGTTTGCATTTCTGATGAACCAGGCAGCATATGAATCAAAACAGCAGTCCCTGAGATGTAATATATATTGTAGAGTTATAGTGTAACATATTAATTATGGGAACTTCTATTTGAAGAAAATGAAATGTTTATAGTTCTTTATTACCTTAAAATATTATGTGTATCAAAATTTTACCCAGGGTAGTCTGTAAACTGGAAAACTGACTAGCCATAAGCTCATTATGATATTAATAATACCTAGAATTATTACCCCAATACACAAGAAGAATTGGTTTAATTTCTAAAAAGAAATTAAATGTTGTTATGCTATGAATACACTCTGAGTGAGCATTAATGAAGCATAACATGAGTTAAGAATGTTTTATATAGATGGCTGCTTGAAATTTTTAAAATGTTTTAAAAAAGGAATGACTTATTTTATATATAAAAAAGGTCTACTTGAAAATTTTAAATATTTTATAAATGATTCATAAATATTTTAAAAGGATGACTGCCACTCAGCTTCCATGTTTTATGTCATGCTTGCATTCTACTACTTTCTTTACATTACAGTATTTAAAATTATTTTCAGTTGCTTTTCCAAGATATGCTGGCTGACAGTTACTCTCATCTCAACTCCCTCCCATTATCCACATCTTGTCCCCCGTTGGCTTTACTGATGCCAGAGTGATCTTTCTGAATTGCAAATTTGAGCCTCTAGCTCTTTTCCTTGTAAGCTTTCAATAACAACCTATAGGGTCAAGTCCAATTCTTTAGTGTTCACAGCTTTCATGGGCTGCCCTACCGATTTTCAGTCCTGAACTGAGGCTAATTCTTCCTGATGCAATCTATTCAATGGACACAAAATGCAACCTTCAGGGTCTTTAGTATGCTTGGAACTTATGTGTCCATGTTCTTTTGTGCACACTGTTATGTCTGCACTGAATGCTCTTTCCCAACCCCACCTTATTGGAAAGTCTGATCCCTTCTTCAAAGAATACGCCACGATCTTGAAAGTGAAGCCTCCTTTGACTTCTTCTTCTACTAAGTAGAATTAGTAACTTATTTCTCATCATCCTGAGCTTTCACAAAACATAAACTCTCTTTCTCTCTGATTGTATATACAATCACTTAATAAGAGCAATATAGAAAATATAAATTTCACAGGGTCTTCAATTTTTCATTTAAAAGCAATTCATTTGTTCCATTCTACATTTATTGTATATAGATTTTACTACAATTTTTTTTCCCCCTAAATTTGCACTCAATTTAGGTGAAACAGGAACCTGCCTGTCCACACTGATGTACTTTCTAAGATTTCTGCTGGGCTAAAAAATCACTGTAGGTACAGTGTTTTTACCCTAGAAGATCTGGATCTCATCTAACAATTCTCTAGCTGCTTCTTTTCTGTGTATTATCCTTCTAGCACACCCTGAGATTTTAGTGGCACTCTAATTAAGATATACAGATGACCCCACCCTTATGCAGAAAGTGAAGAAGAACTAAAGAGCCTCTTGATGAAAGTGAAAGAGGAGAGTGAAAAAGTTGGCTTAAAGCTCAACATTCAGAAAACTAAGATCATGGCATCTGGTCCCATCACTTCATGACAAATAGATGGGGAAACAGTGGCAGACTATTTTTCTGGGCTCCAAAATCACTGCAAATGGTGATTGCAGCAATGAAACTAAAAGACGCTTACTCCTTGGAAGGAAAGTTATGACCAACCTAGACAGCATATTAAAAAACAGAGACATTACTTTGCCAACAAAGGTCTGTCTAGTCAACGCTATGGTTTTTCCAGTGATCATGTATGGATGTGAGAGTTGTACTGTGAAGAAAGCTGAGCACTGAAAAATAGATGCTTTTGAACTGTGGTGTTGGAGAAGACTCTTGAGAGTCCCTTGGACTGTAAGGAGATCCAACCAGTCCATCCTAAAGGAGATCAGTCCTGGGTGTTCATTGGAAGGACTGATGCTGAAGCTGAAACTCCAATACTTTGGCCACATGATGCGAAGAGCTGACTCATTAGAAAAGACCCTGATGCTGGCAAGGATTGAGGGCAGGAGGAGAAGGGGACAACAGAGGATGAGATGGTTAGATGGCATCACTGACTCAACGGACATGGCTTTCGGTGGACTCCAGGAGTTGGTGATGGACAGGGAGGCGTGGTGTGCTGCAGTTCATGGGGTCGCAAAGAGCTGGACATGACTGAGTGACTGAACTGAACTGAATTAATGTGAATATTTGCTTCCTACAAATTTTTTCTGAGTCCCAAGTATCCTTTATTTTCCCCCAATTGCTCTTTGTTTAGTTTAGCCAAAGTCCACTTTTATTGTTGACTGCCAACATTGCAAACTGATTTACAAGCTTAACAAAAATGGTGAGGTTTAGGTTAGGATCCATATTGACTTGGACTTCTGTGGTGACTCAGTAGTCAAAAAAAACCTCCCTGCCAACTGGGTTTGATCTCTGGTCAGGAAAGATCCCCTGGAGAAGGAATGGCTACCTACTTCAGTACTTTTGCATGGGGAATCCTACGTACAGAGGAGCCTGGTGGGTTACAGTCCATAGGGTTCCAGTCAGGTACAACTTAAGTGACTGAGCATGCACATTATGAATTTAACTGAAGTTCTGGTGGTTTGAAGTACCAATGAGACTTTCTCTGTGAGCTTTTAAGTAAGCAGCTTGGATATATGAGGATAGTGCTACCAAGTAGGATTGGAGATCTAGATATCGATTGGAAATTTATTTACTTGTAAGTGGTAGTTGAAGGCATTGCCTTAGATGAGATCAGCAGAGGACATTGCTTAGAGAGAGCAATAGAAAGAGAAATAAAGACATCAATCTGTAAAGAATCATCAAAGATCCTTTTACTGAGAAAATCTATATCTGGATATTTACTTAAAGGAAATAACACTAAATCAAAAAAGACCTATGCCCAAATCGTTTGTCACACTCAGAGACAGTTATTGGGATATTTGTACATTTCTTTTCTTGGAACTATTTGTCCAAATTCACAAGGGAGCATCTTTTGCTGGCTGCCATATTTGTATATTGTTGATTAGCGATAGGGAGACACATGGCACAATCAAGGCTCCAGGATTTTTCCCTTTTGACATTTGAACTGAAGGACATGGAGGTTGAGTGTTGGAAGAATTTATGTCAATAAATGAGTGGAAACACTAGCAAAATAATGCTCAAAACTTTCCAAGCTAGGCTTCAACAGTACGTGACCCAAGAACTTCTAGATGTTCAAGCTGGATTTAGAAAAGGCAGAGGAACCAGAGATTAAATTGTCAACAGCTGATGGATCATAGAAAAAGCAAGAGAATTCCAGAAAAAACATCTAATTCTCCTTCACTGACTACTCTAAAGCCTTTAACTGTGTGGATTACAACAAACTGTGGAATATTTTGAAAGAGATGTGAATACTAGATCACAATAGCTGCCTCCTGAGAAACCTATACGCAGGTCAAGAAGCCATAGCTAGAACCAGACATGGAATGATGGACCGATTCAAAGTTGGGGAAGGAGTACATCAAGGCTGTGTATTGTCACCCTGCTTATTTAACTTCTCTGCAGAGTACATCATGTGAAATGCTGGGTTGGATGAAGCACAAGCTTGAATCAAGATTTCAGGGAGAAATATCAATAACCTCAGATATGCAAAGCATAGAAGAACTAAAGAACCTCTTGATGAAGGTGAAAGAGAGTGAAACAGCTTGCTTAAAACTCAACATTCAAAAAACTAAGATGATGGGATCTGGTCCCATCACTTCATGGCAAACTGATAGGGAAACAGTGGAAATAGTGACAGACTTTATTTTCTTGGGCTCCAAAATCACCGCAGATGTTGACTGCAGCCATGAAATTAAAAGACACTTGCTCCTTGAAAGAAAAGCTATGACCAATCTAGACAGCATTTTTTTTTTTTTTTTTTAGACAGCATTTTAAAAAGCAGAGACATTACTTTGCCAACGAAGGTCCATATAGTCAAATCTATGGTTTTTCCAGTACTCATGTATGGATGTGAGTGTTGTACCATAAAGAAGGCTGAGCGCTGAAGAATTGATATTTTTGAACTGTGGTGTTGGAGAAGACTCTTTAGAGTCCCTTGGACTGCAAGGAGATCAAACCAGTCAATCCTCAAGGAAATGAATCCTGAATATTCATTGGAAGGACTGAAGCTCCAATACTTTGGCCATCTGATGTGAACAGCTGACTCATTGCAAAAGACCCTGATGCTGGGAAAGATTGAAGGCAGGCAGAGAAAGGGATGACAGAGGATCAGATGGTTGTGTGGCATCACTGACTTAATGGATATGGGTTTGAGCAAGCTCTGGGGAAGGGGAGGGAAGCCCGGCCTTCTGAAGTCCATGGTATCATAAAGAGACAGATGCGACTGAGTGACTGAACAAAACAAGAACTAAGTGGAAGAGAGAAAATAAAATCCATTTCCTGTGGTGAGCCTCAGAACTGCCCCAGTCTCAGAGCCAACTGAAAAGTTTGTTCAGTTTTTCCTTAGATTGTCAGGGGCAAATATCTATTTTTTTCTGTTTTTTTTTTTTTTTTGAATGAGCTAAGTCCATTTGCTTTCTGTTATACACAACCAGAATAGATTAAGAATGTACTCTTCATTACAGAGGAAACATAGGAGGAAAAAATCTTAATGGCCCCAATAATAGAATAGTTATCCATTTGGCAATCAGTGTAATTTGAAGTTATTAAATGGCATATCTATGAAGAACATGTAACAACCAACACAAAAACATATAAGGCAAAAACATGTGAAAGCTAGAAGAATACAAAATTGTTTATGCCATATAATAGAAATAACTTTATAGTCTATATAAAGGAAGAATCAAATACTGATAGGAATTGTTTGGGAAAAGACAAAAGCATTTGAAGTATAAATGCCTAATTGGTAATAAGACTTTAAATGTCTATTCATATTTGAATACTTACTATTTCTATGACTTCTGAATATGAAAGTAACACATATTTATTGTAACAATAAAAGTAAAGGAAACACACAAGTAAAAAGGGAAGTTTCATACTCATGCAAGATAACCAGTAGAGTAAGAGTTTAATGCAAACACATACCATACCCTTGATTAATACCCTTGATTCCTTCCACAAAAAGAGTGTGATAAAAGCCATTAAAAGAAAGTACTTTCTACAAAAAAAAAAGAAAGTACTTTCTGTAACAAAATATTCTGAATAAAACATCATAATTTGTTTTTCTCCATACTGAAGTTATAGTCTCCTCAGCCCCCAAAATCCCAGAAATTGGAGAAGTGAAGGCCCTCACCACTACTGTCTCCCAGGCTCATTCATTCTCTTTCTGGGGCTTTTGTGCTACCATCCTGAGCAAACACGTGCCAGAGAAGTGTCAAGTTCAGCTGCATAGTGCTGTTCTGTGGTAATTTTTCATTTCTCTCCATGAGTGTAAAAAACTATTTGATAACTTTGAAATCGGTCTTTCAATGTGTATCTAAAAATAACACAATACAAACACATGTTGCTTGTTAGTGAATGTCTATCTTTTTTCTACACATCGTCATGTAACTTAGACATTAGGGGTCTCTCTGCCTTAGTATCCAAAAGGCTGGCCTTGAGCCACCATTCCATAGTCTGAAGACTGTACAAATCTGTACTCCAGTATTCCTTGAATTCAACTGCTGCTACCGCAGCTAAGTCACTTCAGTCATGTCCACTCTGTGTGACCCCATAGACGGCAGCCCACCAGGCTCCGCCATCCCTGGGATTCTCCAGGCAAGAGAACCAGAGTGGGTTGCCATTGCCTTCTCCAGTGAATTTAACTGGATACTCTTAAAGACTTCTTTCTGATACTGATGCATTTGTTTTTTTCTCAACTATGCTTTTTTTCCACTACGTCTTTATTTCTCCCCTTGTATCACTCCAAATATCATACAAAGCTCTTGTACATGGAGTCAACTTTACTAGAAGTTTGTGAGGAGAGAGGGGAGGGTGTCATATGCTTACAGAATTTTGACCTCAAAATTAAATACTAGACATTCTCATTTTGCAGACCCTGCCATGTTGCTGGATAGCAGTTTGTTACTTTTTCCTTTTAGAAATTTCACTCTGTCATATAGAGTGAAGTAAGTCAGAGACAGAAAGACAAATATCACTTATATGTGCAATCTAGAAAAACGGTACTGATGAACTTATTTGCAAAGCAGAAATAGAGACACAGATGTAGAGAACAAATATATGGATACCAAGGGGGCAAAGGGAGGGGGTGGGATGAATTGGGAGATTTGCATCAACATATATACACCACTATACTTAAAATACATAACTAATGGGAAGCCACTGTACAACACAGGAAACTATACTCAATGCTCTCTAGTAACCTAAATGGAAAAGAAATCTTAAAAAAAAGGCGGGGGTGACTTATGTATAAATCATTCACTGTGTTGTACAAGAGAAACGAACAGCAGTGCATAGCAACTATACTCCCCAAAATTTTAAAAATAAATAAATAAAATCCCTTATTGGTTTAAACAAAGAATAATTTACCTATTTTGATATTTTTGCTCTTGCTAATTCAAGACATTAAAATTGTACTCAAAAAAAAAAAAAAATTGTACTCAATCTCAATTAGCCTAATAAAATAATCTCCAAAATAGCATGCTATCTCCCTAATGAGAATTTGGATGACAATTTTAAATGAACAATTTTATCAAATAAGTCATCCAATTTTTATCCAAATATAAAATATATATTTTATTTCATTTTTAAAAAATGATTTAAATTACATTTGTATTAAGCTGAAGTTGAACAAGTCTATGAGGACCTACAAAACCTTCTAAAACTAACACTGAAAAAGCTGTCCTTCTTTTCATCAAAGGGGACTGGGATGCAAAAATAGGAAGTCATGACATACCTGGAGTAACAGGATAGTTTGGCCTTGGAGTACAAAATGAAGCAGGGCAAAGTCTAACAATCTCAGTTGGTAAAGAATCTACCTGCAATGTAGCAGACCTTGGTTCATTTCCTGGGTTGGGAAGATCTGCTGGAGAAGGGATAGGCTACCTACTCCAGTATTCTTGGGCTTTCCTTGTGACTCAGTTGATAAAGAATCCACCTGTAATGCGGGCAACCTGGGTTTGATCCGTGTGTTGGGAAGATCCCCTGAAGAAGGGAAAGGCTACCCACTCCAGTATTCTAGCCTGGAGAATTCCATGGACTACACAGTCCATGGGGTCGCAAAGAGTAGGACATGATTGGGCGACTTTCACTTTCACAGGCTATCAGTTTTGCCAAGAGAATGTACCAATCATAGCAAACACCCTTTTCCAACAACACAAAAGACAATACTACACATGGACTTCACCAGATGGTCAATACCAAAAGCAGGTTTATTATATTCTTTGTAGTTGGAGAAGCTCTACACAGTCAGCAAAAAAAAAAAAGATTGAGAGCTGACTGTGGATCAGATCATGAACTTGTTATTGCAAATTCAGACTTAAAGTGAAGAAAGTAGGGAAAAACATTAGACCATTCAGGTATGACCTAAATCAAATCCCTTATGATTATACAGTGGAAGTGACAAATAGGTCCAAGGAAGGGTAGATCAGATAGACAGAGTGCCTGAAGAACTATGGGTGGAAGTTCATAACACTGTACAGAGGAAGTGATCAAAATCATCCCCATGAAAAGTAAATACAAAAATGCAAAATAGTTGTCTGAGAAGGCCTCACAAATAGCTGAGAAAAGAAAAGAAAAGCAAAAGACAAGGGAGAAAAGGAAAGATATACCCATCTGAATGCAAAGTACCAAAGAATAACAAGGAGAGATAAGAAAGCCTTTTTAAGTGAACAATACAAAGAAATAGAGGAAAACTATAGAATGGGAAAGATTGGAGATCTCGTCAAGAAAATTAGAGATACCAAGGGAACATTTCATACAAAGATGGCCATGATAAAGGACAGAAATGTTATGGACCTAAGAGAGGCAGAAGATATTAAGAATAGGTGACAAGAAATACACAGAACTATACAAAAAAAAAAAAACTTAATGACCCGGGTAACCACATCACCCACCTAGAGCTAGACACACATCCTGGAGTGTGAAGTCTTGTGGGCCTTTGGAAGCATCACTACAAACAAAGTGAGTGGAGATGATGGAATTCCAGCTGAGCTATTACAAATCATAAAAGATGATGCCGTTAAAGTGCTGCACACAATATGTCAGCAAATTTGAAAAACTCAGTAGTGGCCATAGGACTGGAAAAAGTCAGTTTTCATTCCAATACCAAAGAAGAGGAATGACAAAGGGTGTTCAAACTACTGCACTATTGCACTCATTTCACATGCTAGCACAGTAATGCTCAAAATCCTTCAAGCTAGGTATCAACAGTATGTGAGCCAAAAACTTTCAGATGTACAAGGTGGATTCAGAAAAGGCAGAGGAATCAGAGATCAAACTGCCAACATCTGCTGGATCACAGGAAAAACAAGAGAATTCCAGAAAAACATCTACTTCTACTTCAGCAACTGTGCTAAAGCCTTTGACTGCATGGATCACAACAAACTGCGGAAAATTCTTAAAGAGATGGGAATACCAGACCACCTTATCTGCCTCCTGAACCTGTATGCAAGTCAAGTAGCAACAGTTAGAACTGGACGTGGAACAAAGACTGGTTCAAAGTTAGGGAAGGAGAACATCAAGGCTGTATATTGTTACCCTGCACATTAATTTACATGCAAAGTATATCATGTGAAATGCCAGGCTGGATGGAGCACAAGCTGGAATCAGGATTGCAGGGAGAAATATCAATAACCTCAAATATGCAGATGACATAACCCTAATCACAGAAAGCAAAGAGGAACTAAAAATCCTCTTGATGAAAGTGAAAGAGGAGTCAAAAAGCTGGCTTATAACTCAACATTCAAAAAATGAAGATCATGGAATCTGGTCCCATCACTTCATGGCAAATGGATGGGGAAACAATGGAAATAGTGACAGACTTTATCTTCTTTGACTCCAAAATCACTGTGGACAGTGGTTGCAGCCATGAAATTAAAAGACACTTGTTCCTTGAAAGAAAAGCTATGACAAACCTAGACAGCATATTAAAAAGCAGAAAAATTACTTTACCTACAAAGGCCCATATAGTCAAATCTATGGTTTTTCCAGTAGTCATATATGGATGTGTGAGCTGGAAAATAAAAAAGGCTGAGAGCTGAAGAATCGATGCCTTTGAACCATGGTGCTGAAGAAGTCTCTTGAGAGTTCCTTGGACTCAAGATCACACTAGTTAATCCCAAAGGAAGGTAGTAAAGGAGAGAAAAATAGTCTATTTCTTCATGCAGTGGAGGGCTGTGCTCCCTCCTGCTACTGCAGACTTAGTGTGCTAGAGGACTTTTCTCAGTGTTTCTGTTTCACGCTATTCCTGAGGCCCTGAATACCTGCAGCATAGAGGGGGCTCTCTCAAAACTGTTACATTTCTGCAGCTGGAGACTACTGATGCATGCTACTCCATGCAAGACTTATGGTGGAGGATGGATGAGAGATTCTTGGTTATCTTAACCTCAGTCTTAGGTGGGTCCTGTGAACCTGTTATTTAAGGATGTTACTATCTTAGTATTTCTGTTTCTCTCCCAACCTTAATAGCCAGACTTTGCCTGTGCCTGTGATGGTCTTAGGTTATAGAGAATTTCTCACCCTTGCCTCAATAGTAGCAAACATCATCTTTATGTCAATGTGAGATCCTGTGCCCAAGTGGGTTTCCTGCCCCTTCCCTAGGAACCGACAGCTTTGTTTTCACCTCCTATTTCCAGAGCAGAATATATTTGCCTGGGACCAGTGGGGGCTTCTCAGGTGGCACTAGGGGTAAAGAACCCACCTGCCATTGCAGGAGACGTAAGAGACATGGTTCGGTCCCTGGAACTAGTAGAAGGAAGGTTCCTCATCTTTCACAGTAGCAGACTATTGTCAATGTTTCTTGGTGTTATAAACTAAATGTTTCCATCTTCCCCTGTGCCCATCAAATTCACATATTGATGCCCTGAACCCTAATGTGATGATAGTAGAAAGTGGAGCCCTGTTAAAGTAATTAGGGTTTAGATGAGGTCATGAGAGCAGAACATGCATGATGGGATTAGTGCCCATTTTAAAGAAGAAGACAAAAGCTTTGTCAGTGAGGAGACAGCAAGAAGGCAGCTGTTTGCATATCAGGAAAGGCTTCTACCAGAATCTGACTATGTTATTACCCTAATCTCAGGCTTCCCAGCCTCCGGATCTCTGAGAAACAAATGTCCACCATTTAAGCTGCCTAGTCAATGGTTTTGTATTTTGGTAGCTGGACCAAGATACTTTGCATAATGGTGTGGTTGTCATGGGGACAAGTAAATGCCTTTCCCTTCTCTCAGAGACAAACAGCTTTACCAATATGAGAAAGAGCCTGGAGAAGTGAGGAGGGTTTTGTGCCTGCTGGTCACCAATGGGAACTTACTCAAGTCCCTGCTCTTCCTCAAGTCTTGTAATTACAGAATGAAGGCCCATGGAAAAAAAGCTTTTGAATGAAAACAGATTTTTTCTTATGTCTGAGGTTCCTGGAGATTCTAAATTTCTCCTCCAGCCCTCACTCGAGCTTTAAGAGTGTGTTAATATCTTAGAAGTTTTCTTATTATCCACTTTTTTGGTGGTTGCCACTTGCCCCATGTTCCATTCATCATAGGCAAAAGAGTCCATGTATCCTGTCTCTTCAGAGGGCTTGGAATTCAGTGTGCTTGATTGCCTGTGCACTAAGCATTCTGAGTAAGACAAACACAAGCTTTTATAGATTATCTAACTTTTGTGTTCTTAAGGGGGAAGCAATCTAGTTCAGAGGATTTTCTACAATCTAAGTGGAAACAGAAGTCCATAACCTAATGTCAAATTCTGTCACTCATTATTTTTTGACCCCCAAAATATGTAATGAAAAATATTATAGGTAGTATAACTAAATTTACTACATTATTTTTAATGACTGCATAATAGTCCCTAAATCACACAAGTAAGCTAGGATTTATATACTAGCATATTCACTTAGTAAAAAAAAAAAAAAAAAATCAGAGAAGTTGTTATCTAACATTAAAAATGTTACATTAAAGTTAAATGATTGAAGAAGTTAAAATGTAAAGTTGGTTCCTTTTAAAAGCAACTTCAGTTACCAAAGGAAAAAGTTAGGATTACTACATTAAAATTACAGAATCAAAAATATCCAAGATAGTTTTTTAAAGAAGTAAATTATGTATTTATTATAGCTAAGTTAGGTAGGAGAATGAGCTTCCCAGGAGACCCAGTGATAAAAAAAATCTGCCTGCCAATGTAGGAGATGCAGGTTCAATCCCTGATTCAGGAAGACCCCTGGGGAAGGAATGGCAGCCCACTGACATATTCTTGCCTGGAGAATTCTATGAAGAGAGGAGCCTGGTGGGCTACAGCCCATGAGGTCACAAAGAATCAGATATGCTGAGTGACTAAGCATGCACCATGAACACACACATGGGTAGGAGGAACATGCAATGGGAAACACTTGTGTTTCTTTCACTTCAACAGTAGAATTAATAAACACAGGACTTTACAAATAAAACATATTAGAAACATTATCAAATTTAATGATTATTTATATTACACTAGGCTCTTTGCTAAGACTTGTGACTATAAGAATTTTAAAAAGGATTATTTCTGAACTGAGAGCTTATGTAGAATGATGTCTATACACATCAGGGACTGGATTGAACAAGGATTTATTGAGACATGGCATTTGAGATTGATTGTAAAGAATGCATATGTATTTGTCACATAGAGAAGGCGAAATTAGCAGCTTAAAGAATAGTTTGTGTAAAAGTGTGCAAGTGTGATTTTTTTTTTCCTGAATGGAAGGAAAGCATCTTGCAGAAGTAATATCTACATATTTGTCTTATTTTGCATGTATTTTTGACATTAATGTAAAATCTGAAAGCCCGCCACTCCCAATGTAAGGAGGTAAACAACCAGGCTAAGAATCCACAAAACATAACGTTTGTTTACAGCTTTAAACAAACTCACATAAAAAAATCAGGACACATAAAAGCAGCAATATCTTACATGCTCCTATTTGCATTGTTCATATATCCCTGACTTTTATCATTAAGAAAGCTAGCAATTCACTTGTATATCAGTGAAATAGCTGATAATTTCTAGGCTACACTGAAGTAACAAACCTGAAAATCTCAATAACCATAAAGAAGACATGACATAATTAGCACTTTATCCAAATGGGAGGTAAGGGATCTAGGTTACTCTACTGTCCTGGTATCTTTCATTTCCAGTCTAGAAGACAGAAGATCATGTGCATGGGAAAGGCACATCCACACCCGTCAGCCTTGGGCTGGAAGTGACACGTGACTTCTGTCTATCTGCCATTGATGAGAACCATAAATATAACCCTTCACTTGAAGGCTGGGAAAGGTAGTTTCATTCTGAGCCCAGATAAATGAAATAATCTGGTGAACACATGATATTTTCTCCTCTATAACCCACCGACTCTAAAATGTCTTTGTCATTTCATGAATAAAACATTCAGAAGAGTAAAAAATATGCAAATACTGAAGATCATCCATAAGCTTCTCCTGAGAAAAATCTTACCAACTTTTCAATTTGTTTACTTTCCATATTTTTTCAAGTGTATATTTTTCTAATAAAGATAAGATTTTATGAAAAGTTTTGGGCAGCTTTTTATGAACATAACATGCATTCCCAATTATGTTATATGATACATATTTGAGTATATTACATATACATAATTTAATGACTTTATATTATCCCAACATATGCATACACTATAACTTAGCTAACTGTAATCATTGAGTATTTGTCTCCAACATATATAACACAGTGTATCTTTCTATAAAAATCTTTACATATGAATTTCAGATTATGTCCTTGAGAAAGGTGAAATTATCCTGTCAAAGTATGTGGATATTTTTAAGGCAGTGTAAAACTATTTCAACATTGCCTTTCAAATTTTTTCAATTTAAAATCCTACCAGCAGTGTAGAAAGAGTGAATCTTCCAAACATACAGTTAGTTCGGATTCAGCAACTTGATACTTAAAACTGAAAATATCCCAGTCCATACCACAGAGCATACAAAAACCCAAGCAAAGAAGAAAATGAAAATATGAACCCCTTTGCTTATGTAATTAACATGAATTTGACTTTCCTAACATAGATGCTTTCTATGATCTGATTACTCACCAGACTACCTGAATGATTGGGTTTGTGAACCACCCTATAATGGTTTGTGAAGGTTTATGAACACTTCCTATAATGTAATCCAACTTATTAAGAGAAAAAGATTTAAGACTTACTGTCAAGACCAAAGTTATGTGTCATTATTGCATTCTTTCCCTTCCACTTTGTATACATACACATTTTTTGGAGGGGTTGGAGAGGGAGAATAAAAAATTCTGACTCCTCTATCAAGCACCTAGATTCTTCTGGTTTTCATCATTTGGTTATAATAAACATTTTGTTTTACCAAGCTTCCTTCATAAATATTGCTAGACCTCTCAGTAGCTACCATTTCACTCAATATAGACATCTTAATCTGCCTATGCTTTCAAGTAATCATAATGTTTATGTGCTTTCCTGATGGGGGTATAGTTTTTTGCCCTTGATGATGATTGCAAATTAGTCAACAATTAATAATGTATGTGCATCTGTTTTAGTGAGTACACAGAGAAAGAGTGGGTTTAGGCATATAGTAAATGAATTCATCTGTGGTACAGACTCCTTTCCTGAATTTCAAGGAAAACATCCAGAAAGATGGCATTTATCAGACAACTGTTAAGTATTCTTGAGATAAAAGTTTGGTTAACAGAAATATACCCCCTTACAAATTATTTCAGTTTTTCTTTAAATTCAAATTTAATGCCCTGAAGTTATCATTACTTGGCTTTCTGAATGTTACTGACAATTGACATGTAAAACAGAAAAAAGTGGCTTCAGAACCTACAGAGAAATAACTATTGCCCTCTCCACTTTTCTGGAGAGTCCAGACATCAATAAACAGCTGCTCTGCAAAGTGCTTTTATAGCCTAATGTCTGCAGCTTGTACTTGATTCCTGTGTCGAGAGCATGTTTCCAAACTGGCAGTAGCAAACAGTTACGTTGCTATATGTTTAGAGGGCAAAGTGGAGGAAAATCCCAGTATGATGCTGCTGGGGCATGCTCACAAATGGTTCAAGTCGGCCACAAAGAAAGGTTGTAAATCACGATCCGAAAGAGATTGATGATGTTTGTGAAATATTCTCTCAGGGTGCCAAAGGGGTGTTTGTTCCTGAGGCTTAAGAATTATTTTTGTGGAAGGATTTTATCATTAAGTCTGATGATATGCCTGCAACCAAAGAAGATGGGGGTGGGGGAGAAAGGGAGGTAGAGAAGAAGGGAGGGAGGAAAGGAAGGAAGGAGAGAAATAAGGGAAAGAAATCCTTGCAACAACGCAATGATTAATATTCCTTTGTATGACACAAACTTTATTATCTATATCACTGACAGTTATGATTTGTTAAAAGTTTTCTTTGGGGTGTTTGTTATAAACATAGAATTTATTGTTTTGTGATTTGCATCTTTATTTCGAGGTAGATGGAACCTGTAGTATTTAGGTACTCTACAAGCCTTAGACTATATACAGTAGGAGACCTTTTTTCAGCACAAACCCTTGGTGTACAATAAATTAGTTCTTTTGGAAGAGGCTGGCTTTTCTTTTTATGAGGTGTTAAGTAA
Organism: Cervus elaphus; assembly: GCF_910594005.1. NCBI lineage: Eukaryota > Metazoa > Chordata > Mammalia > Artiodactyla > Cervidae > Cervus > Cervus elaphus. The sequence goes on along the minus strand of NC_057834.1, from coordinate 85,587,817 downwards.
GGATGGCCTCACCAATGCAAAAACATTGACAAAGTTGGCTCATAGCAAACACAGTCCTATAACTGAGTGTTTCATTTAGCAAAGTGTACTGCACATGCCTACGGGCTAGTGTGGGGATTTTAAAAAAAGGAATTGGGGAAAACATATGAAATTTCTACCTAAATTTATGAGTCTAAAAGTTCTTGTAAAAAAAGAGAAGACATTTAAAAAACGAGATGAAAAAAATTTTAAATTATGATGAAATCCATCACAATTTTGCTTATGCTTGTTTTCTTACTGATTTGTTGGAAGAATTATAATTAAAAAGTAATTTGTAGCATGAAATAGAACTTTAAAGATGGTGTTTTTTTTACTCTAAATCCACTTTCAATTATTCCCCTAAGACCTACCTTATAAAATAATGAAACATGCTGTGGAATTGTATTTCATCGACTATGGGTTTCTTAACTATTAAGTATACATGCTCCACAGAGAGTAAGCTATTAATATACTCAATGAGGCATTTAGAGTGTTCTAACTTAAAATAGCCAGAGTTGTTATCAGAGATTGATGAGCCTCCAAAAGTCCTGGCTTAGGTGCCACTTTGAGTAAGAATTAGATAATTTGCCAAAAAACAAAACCAAAAAACAGACTGTTTGAAGGTTATCAATAAAAGGTTCATCATTTTTGAAGCTCTCATTTCATAACACACAATAGAAACTCACCTCTGTCTACCTTTATTGGAGCATTTTGTGATCAGGTGTGGAGATTCTATCCCTGGGTCAGGCAGACCCCTGGAGTAGGAAATGGCGACCCACTCCAGTATTCTTATCTGGAAAGTCCCATAGACAGAGGAGCCTGGAGAGCTACAGTCATGTTGCAAAGAGTTGGACATGACTGAGCACACACATACAATTCTTTTTTTTTTTTTCCAGACTAGCAAAATTTGGTAAAATAAAAGGAGTTTGACTATTTGATTCACTTTCCCTTTGGTTCACCAAATAAATGTTGAATTTATGTGATTTACTAGGTAAGAAAGATAAATCCACAGCAGATTTTTCAATTTAACCCTGGGAGACAAGACATGAGACATAGTGGGAAAGGCTTGACTGAAGTAAAAAACTCCAGTTACTTATTTCAGCTCTGATTATCTCAATAGTGTAATTTAATGTCTATTTGTCTCATTTTCCTCATCAAACAAGACCTTTGACTAGATGATCATTCAGAGCTAAACATCTGTAAGGGATACCTATTATCTTTTTATCCATTTATCTGTTTATATCTATATACTGTGAGGGCTACTTATCCTGATAATAATCTAATTCAGTAATTTTAAAAACCCAGTGCTGAATGTGGAACTCTCTCAGTGTTATGTGGCAACCTGGATGGGAGGGGAGTTTGGGAGAGAATGGATACATGTACATGTTTAACTGAGTTCCTTCCTTGTTCACCTGAAACTATCACAACAGTGTTAACGGGCTATACTCAGATACAAAATAAAAAGCTTAAAAAGAAACACAACGCTGAAAGATTGTAGTGTAATAGGTCCTATCTCAGGTAGCAACAGCTGACTAATATATAAATGAACTGGCATATTTTTTTAATAAGTGGGATATTCATAAATAATAAACAAACTTTCAAATGCAAATCTCCTAGCAGAGAAACAAAACATGAGTGGTGTGAATTTACGCAAGCTACAATAATAAAGGGCACTTGAGGAAATTGGATGTTTCTTCATCATTAAATTACAAAAATGCTTTTGCACTGCAATTTTTCTTTCTGTTTACTTTTATTATAAATGCAATTTTTAATTGTGAAATGCATCCTTAAAAATGATCCATACATTGCAGCTATGTCTGGCAAACTTCATTTGTTTCAAAATATCATTTAATTATGCTATATTTGGATATTTATAAATATTTACCTAAGAAAAGCTGAGTACCAATTTCTACCAAAATTATATCATATATCCATTTCAATTAATTTGGCTATAAAATTATATTGACTTTTTTCCCAAGAATTACATATCTTAAGAATAAGTCACATAAATATGGGTGGCTTAGTACATCATAAAAAATGATGAAATCATCAAAACCAACTTTCAATATATGTGTACATGTGTGCAAAGCCTGAGAAAGAAATGGTAGCCCATGACTTTTGGGAGCTGGTCCATCCTAGGTGTAGCTAGGCACTAACCTCAGTACTTGGGGAAGGTCATGGTGTTCTCCTGTAGCACATAAATACTCTCACAGGTCACCAACACCAGACAAGGTTACCATGCGACCATGATGAAGTAGACAAAAATAAGCCACTCAATAGTCATGGCTGGACACAAACCACAATAAGATTGTTGTTCAAGCCACACACAATAGTCACCAATAGCCCCCACTTCCAACTGACATCAGTGATTACTGCTACTTTTCCAATTACAATTTTAGCCCTACTTCTTTCTTCCCACTCTTAAGATGCTCCATCACAGAACCGTCTCTGCTTCTTTAAGGTACCAACTCCAAGTACTACTTTCATAAATGCTCCCCTACGATAACCTAACACAATCCTTAAACCTAGAAGTCCCTTCCAATACCCTCTTACTGAGATGTGCCACTGTTCCCATGGAACGTGGTTTCCACCTCCTTCATAGAAATACACAGTTCAATCAAACTGTTTGACCACAGCAGTGTTCTGTGATGGTCTATGGGCATGAGACATTGGCAAAACACTCATGCATTACTCTGAGATACATATTTTGAGTGAAAAATAGAAACTATCTAAATGTGTATGCATAAAGAATTTAGGAACAAATACATAATTGAGTAAGACGCCGCTTTACAAAACTCCCCATGAAAAATAATCCACATAATTTCCTTTTCCTAAATATAAAATCAGAGCCCAAATAAATGATGCCTGGATTTGCATAACATAATCTCTTCATTCAGATGCAAATTCTATTAACATTAATTCATCACCTTTTTATCTGCCAAGCAGTGTGCTAGGTACTTTTCATGTAAATGTTCTATTTAACCCTCATAGCAGCGTGTAAGTTAGATATTTCTATCTTATTTAATCCCAGTAACAGCCTAGGGAAGCTGGTGTTTAAAGACTCATTTTATAGGTAAGAAAATATTAAATGATTTACCTGCCAGTGAATGTATGAGGCAACAATCAGACATGAATTCTCAAGTATGATTATAACAACAATTTATTAATTCACTTTAAAATGTTTGTGGCTTCAAATCTGTCAGGTCACTAAAAAATAGACATGGAAACCCTTGTTTTCCTGGATTTCTGTTCTAGTGAAGCAGGACAAACAATAAAAGTACAAATAAAGAAAGTACGCAGATGAAAATTAGCCTGTAAATATAAATAAAAATTAAGCAAGTGTGATAAGGTTGTATCAGGAAGGGTTTCTGCTTCAAAAGGAAGTGAGGGAGCTGGTCATGAAGATGTCTGACAGAAGAAGCTGCAGGCAGAGGGGGGAACAAGAAGAAAGAGCGGGAGACTAGACCTTGCCTGGTGTGTCTACAGAACAGGAGAAAGGCCACCTTGTATGGAGAAATGGGACTGTAGTACTGCCAAGGCAGAGAAGACTGAAGTGATAGGGTGGTAGGTCATCCGTGAAACTGAGTGGTGGAGGATTTGATCCCAGGTATTCTGAGTCTGAGAGGCATTCTGAGAGTATTCTGAGCATTAGACCATAAAGACGACAGAGGGCCAAACAACTGATACTTTCAAACTGTCCTGGAGAAGACTATTGAGAGTTCCTTGGACAGCAAGGAAATCAAACCAGTCAATCCTAAAAGAAATCAACCTGAATATTCATTGGAAGGATTAATGCTGAAGTTCCATACTTTGGCCACCTGACGTGAAGAGTTGACTCATTAGAAAAGACCCTGAAGCTGGGAAAGATTGAGGGCAGGAAGAGAAGAGGGTGACAGAGATGAGATGGTTGGATGGAATCACCAACTCAATGGACTTGAGCTTGAGCAAACTCTGGGAGACAGTGAAGGACAGGGAAAACTGGTGTGCTGCAATCCATGGGTTTGCAAAGAGTAGGGTACCATTTAGTGACTGAACAACAATTCTGACTCTAGACTTCAGTTCTCTTCAGAAGTGCATTGTTATAAACTATGAAGTACCATTATAAATTATTTTAAAATAACAACTTGCTTATTTTCAGTTGGCTTCTAAGATGCAGCTATTTTATAAAGCTACCATGATTTTCCATGTGATTACTCATGAGCTAAAAAAATTATATTAAAAGATTATCTCATGAGTTAGGAGCACAGAAATTTTATCTCTAAGACGTAAAAGCCAGTATCAATTATGTGCTGTTTCTTCATTTAGCTTCCAATTTAGTTAATTATTTTCCTTTCCAAACAGGCATTTTAATGAAACAATTAGGCTTTTACAGAAGTCAGAATATGTGTCAGCTTGTATACTGTGTATCACTTTAGAGTAATTTTTGGTAGAGGTTTTTCTCTGAATCAGTTTCTAGTTTTGTATAAGTTTAAGGGGTTTTTCAAATAAGTTCCCAAATATATATATCTGAAAGTCAGTGGGTAATTCTTAATTTTTTTCTTGCCTTCTTTAAAGATAATTATTATTACCAATCAGTTTCCAACAAAGAAACATTCTCTCTGTCAATTCATTTTCTCCATCTGCTTTCACATACTGCAAAATTATAATCATCCATAATTTGTGATAGATTCTTGCCAAACGTTGCTAAAACAATTTGGAAAGTGCCAGACAAGGAGACTTGCCAACTAACACACAGTGCAGATGCTTTTGTTCTTTATACTTTCCTCCAGAAAAGTTGAATATGAGTTATTTTTGATGGACTTTGAATTCCCAAGTAACTATGACAGTGAATTCATTTTTATCCATCTAGAACAAATGACATATGCCCCCTCCCCCAGAGGTGGCAACACAATAGATACGGCACTGAATTGTACTGCCCCTCAGAATAAGACAAATTTAATTAGGCTGTGAGCTCCTTAATGGCCGAGACTGTCTTTTTACTTTAGACTCTTTGAAACGTAGTGTTAGTATTGGTATGTGTACTTGACCACAAGTCTTAGCAAGATAATGCAGTTATTCTAACTGAAAAAAGGATCTACTCATGTGGGAAGGTCATCATCATTTTTCACCAAGCTTGTAGCTTCAAGGAGAAAAGAAAAGAGTGACACACACAGAAAAGGGGGCTAGATTGCCTGAACCAACCTGAAGATAATATTCTGACAGCTGCTTCAGCCAGAGAGCTTTCATGTTTTACTTTTTAAGTGAAAGAAATGAATGAATTTATATTCCCAAGCTAGCCATTTTTCTTTCTTCTTCAGAGCCAAACTTCTCAGAAGATTTGCCTTTACTCATTATTTCCATATCCTAACCTTCAATACGCTTTTCAACATTTCCAATAAGGCTGTTCCTCCCCAGGATTCTAACTGATACCAGCACAGACTGTGTCCTACCAAGGCCAATCTGATTCCACCTGCACACAACCTGGTGACATTTACCATCCATTTCTTCTCAAAATATTTTCTTTTCTAAATCTGTTTGGTCTCTCAGTCTCCTTGCTTACCATTATTTCTCTAGCCTCTTCTTCACAGAATTTTTTGCTGGTTCTTCTTCCATTATAGACCACCAAATTTTGTATACTTAAGGTCTTCATCGGAGAAGGCAATGGCACCCCACTCCAGTATTCTTGCCTGAAGAATCCCAGGGATGGGGGAGCCTGGTGGGCTGCCATCTATGGGGTCGCACAGAGTCAGACATGACTGAAGTGACTTAGCAGTAGCAGCAAGGTCTTCATTTTTGTTTCCTTCTCTTGTCTAGCTCCCTGTGATTTCATCCACGCCCATGACTTTATTTGTATTCTATATGCCAATAACTACTTTTCTATTTGCAGTTTGCCTTCTTCTGTCACCTCCTCATTCATGTGTCTAACTTCCTTTTGGCTATTTTCACCACGGTATCTATAGACATCTCAAATGCAATGCAGCCCAAACAGAACAATTAATTGCATCCTGCCCAGATATTTGCTTTTCCTGTTCTCAAACAGAAGCAAACAGCAGCAACATCAGCTCGGTTTCTCAAACGAAACACAACAAACAAAACTTAATAGTCTTACTGGACTATTCTATTTTACTCTCTCCCATCTTATCCATAAGGAAGATCCCTCAAAACACATATTCTAAATCTGACCATCTCTTCATAACCACCCACTTAGTCTAATTCACTGCACCAACAGTCAACTATTTCACCATCTCCCTACTTCCCACTCTCCTATTATCCATCCAGCACTCAAAATTCTATTTCTAATCTTTCAATGTAATCAAAGCACTGCCAATAGGTTTTACACTGCAAGAAATAAAATATAACTTCTTGCCATGGCACTCAAGACACTACATGATCTGTCTTCACTCAATGTCATCTCCCCCTACTCTCTTCCTTCATCACTTGCCTCAGACACATGGCCTTTTAGTCTGTGGAATACACCCTGTGCATTCCAGGCTCAAAACCCTGGTACCCATGCTTTTCCTTGGAACGCTCTTCATAGAGATTATCAAAAAGCTCCAAGAAACAAGGATCCCCTTGACTGCTTCATGTAAATAACTCCTTTACACACACACAATCCCTTTCAAGTGTATAATACCATTTCACCTTAATATTGTTTATCATACCTGAATCATTTATTTATTTCAGTTTTCTGTATGTATGGACACACTGTCTACCTATAATACTCCTGGGCATAAGCTCCCTGACAGGAGGGATTTTATCTTGAATAATCCCAATACCTAGAACAATTACTGAGATATTTGGCATTCTGAACACACTTGTTTATCATCTGAAAAGCAATGCAAGAACAAGCAGGACTTGAATTAAATGTCCTGTAAATAATACCTGATGAATAAATGTTTAGTTTGATATCTATATATAAAATAAAACATTGTATTAAATATTGATACATTTTCCTCACTATCTTTTAAGTCAACCTTCAACTCGTCATGATGTTTATCACAGACCCCTATATACAGTGTGAATTTCAAGAACTATAACATATTTCTCTATCCACTTGAAAGAAAAGAGGAGACTTTTATTCATATATTTTCTAATATTAAGCTCACATATTTTTATATTATTATTATTAGTTCATCACAAACTTTCTAAAACATTTGTATAAAACACACTGTATGTATACAATAGTTAAAACTGTGATTGTACTCATGCTGTAGAAGTTAATCATCTTTAACGAGAAAATTCTAACATATCCTAACCTTTTATTATTTACATAACTTTTGGCTAGAGGAGATTAAAACATTTCTTTTAATTGAGAAGCATTAATGACATTTAGTTAAAACTAAACATTCTCTTCCTTGATAAGTACGAAGAGAAACAATGTTCTAACCGAAAAATAACTAATATCTCTTTGGACATTAATTACAATTGAACTTAGTCCAGAGCTTTAAAGCAAGCTAAAATTAATCTCTATGGCAGCAAAGAAAAATCAGAAGTTACATGAGAAAGAATCTGGTTTGCACACTCACAAATTGCTCCTTAGGGTTCACATTCATTAACGTAGTCATAATGAGAGTCATAGCAAACACCCTCTTCTAACAACACAAGAGAACACTCTACACAAGGACATCACCAGATGGTCAACACTGAAATCAGATTGATTATATTCTTTGCAGCCAAAGATGGAGAAGCTTTATACAGTCAGCAAAAACAAGACCGGGAGCTGACTGTGGTTCAGATCATGAACTACTTATTGTCAAATTCAGACTTAAATTGAAGAAAGTAGAGAAAACCACTAGACCATTCAGGTATAACCTAAATCAAATCCTTTAACGATTATACAGTGGAAGTAAGAAATAGATTTAAGGGATTAGATCTGATTGACACAGTGCCTGATGAACTATCGATGGAGGCTCATGACATTGTACTGGAGACAATGATCAAGACCATTCCCAAGAAAAAGACATGCAAAAAAACAAAATGGCTGTCTGAGGAGGCCTTACAAATAGCTCTGAAAAGAGAAGCCAAAGGCAAAGGAGAAAAGGAAAGATATACCCATCTGAATACAGAGTTCCAAAGAATAGCAAGGAGAGATAAGAAAGCCTTCCTCACGATCAGTGCACTGAAAGAGAGGAAAACAACAGAATGGGAAAGATTAGAGATCTCTTCAAGAAAATTAGAGATACCAAGGGAATATTTCATTCAAAGATGGGCTAAATAAAGGACAGAAATGGTATGGACCTAACAGAAGCAGAAGATATTAAAAAGAGGTGACAAGAATACACAGAAGAACTGTACAGAAAAGATTTTCATGACCCAGATAATCATAATGGTGTGATCACTCAGCTAGAGCCAGACATCCTGGAATGTGAAGTCAAGTGGGCTTAGGAAGCATCACTACAAACAAAGCTAGTGGAGGTGATGGAATTCCAGTTGAGCTATTTCAAATCTTAAAAGATGATGCCGTGAAAATGCTGCACTCAGTATGCCAGAAATTTGGAAAACTCAGCAGTGGCCGCAGGACTGGAATAGGTTAGTTTTCATTCCAATCACAAAGAAAGGCAATGCCAAAGAATGCTCAAACTACCCCACAGTTGCACTCATCTCACGCGCTAGTAAAGTAATGCTCAAAATTCTCCAAGCCAGGCTTCAACAGTACATGAACCGTGAACTTCCCGATGTTCAAGCCGGATTTAGAAAAGGCAGAGGAACCAGAGATCAAATTGCCAACATCTGTTGGATCATCGAAAAACCAAAAGAGTTCCAGAAAAACATCTATTTCTGCTTTACTGACTATGCCAAAGCCTTTGAATGTGTGGATCACAATAAACTGTGGGAAATTCTGAAAGAGATGGGAATACCAGACCACCTGACCTGCCTCTTGAGAAACCTGTATGCAGGTCAGAAGCAACAGTTAGAACTGGACATGGAACAACAGACTGGTTCCAAATAGGGAAAGGATTACGTCAAGGCTGTATATTGTCACCCTGCTTATTTAACTTATATGCAGAGTACATCATGAGAAATGCTGGGCTGGATGAAGCAGAAGTTGGAATCAAGATTGCTAGGAGAAATTCAATAACCTCAGATATGCAGGTGACACCACCCTTATGGCAGAAACGAAGAACTAAAGAGCCTCAGGATGAAAGTGAAAGAGGAGAGTGAAAAAGTTGCCTTAAAGCTCAACATTCAGAAAACTAAGACCCATCAGGTCCCATCACTTCATGTCAAATAGATGGGCAAACAGTGGAAACAGTGGCTGACTTTATTTTTGGGGGCTCCAAAATCACTGCAGATGGTGACTGCAGCCATGAAATTAAAAGATGCTTACTCCTTGGAAGGAAAGTTATGACCAACCTAGACAGCTTATTAATAAGCAGAGACGTTACTTTGCCAACAAAAGTCCGTCTGGTCAAGGCTATGTTTTTTCCAGTAGTCATGTATGGATGTGAGAGTTGGACTATCAAGAAAGCTGAGTGCCAAAGAATTGATACTTTTGAACTGTGGTATTGGAGAAGACTCCTTCGAGTCCCTTGGACAGCAAGGAGATCCAAGGAGTCCATCCTAAAGGAGGTCAGTCCTGAGTCTTCATTAGAAGGACTGATATTGAAACTGAAACTCCAATATTTTGGCCACCTGATGCGAAGAGCTGACTCTTTTGAAAGCACCCTGATGCTGGGAAAGTTTGAAGGTGGGAGGAGAAGGGGACGACAGAGGATGAGATGGTTGGATGGCATCACCAACTCGATGGACACGGATTTGGGTAGACTCCAGGAGTTGTGACGAACAGTGAGGCCTGGAGTGCTGCAATCCAAGGGGTCACAAAGAGTCGGACATGACCTAGCGACTGAACTGAATGAGAGTTTGAAAACATTTACTACATACTCATTTCATAATCTTGTATTTTTTTCTTCTCTGATAAACATACACACCAACCTTTTGTCCCAATTTTATAATCAATTTACCTTTATACAATTTATTTCTTGCCATAGATGAGATGGTTGGATGGTATTGCCGACTCGATGGACATGAGTTTGAGTAAACTCCGGGAGTTGGTGATCGACAGAGAGGCCTGGTGTGCTGGAGTCCATGGGGTTGCAGAGTGGAACTCGACTGAGTGACTGAACTGAACTGATAGATGTATTCTTTATAGAAATATTAAAAGAATTCTAATTCATGAACTTAAGTCTTTCAACTCAGAGAAAGACTAAATTGTCTTTTGATTGTACTACTCATTAATTGTCTTTTGATTGATTGTAAGCTTTCATTTATATTTGTATAATAACAAGTCATACAGAATTTATATACTAAAAGATATATGTATATATCTTTACATGTATACATACACACCATACACACACACACATATATATATGATCTTACAGGCAGATTATTCATTAGGAAGAACTGCTAAGTTTGTTTGTATTAATCATATACACAACTGTGGTAAGGGTTCTGAGTAATAAAAATCAGTGATAATGGCTTGGTAGTTAACAAATTTATAATTCAAAGGGAGAATAGGATAACCACAAACACCTCATTAGTGTTTAAGCATAAAATTTAAGCAAAAAAATTTAAGCATACATAATTAATCATATATGATGATGAAATATCTCATGTATAGTGTTTATTCCATTATAGACACTGTTCTCAGTGCTTTCCATATATTAAGCAATTGAATTCTCATCACTCCATAAAATTGTTAATGCTATTATTTTAATCCTGTTTATGCAGATGAGGTAACTGAGGCTCAGAAAGCTCAAGTCACTTGCTCAAGGTCACAAAGCTCATTGATTGTGAGTATTTGCTTGGAAGTTATGATTTTTGATTCCAGAGTGTGTTATATTCCATTGCAGGGTACTTAATGTCAATGCATAACTGTATCAAATTATATAGAAAGAAGAAAAGAATTCCACTGAAGAATTAGAATAGCAGAAGTAACCCAACTATCCAACCACTGAGGTTTATGTTACTAGAAGTGAATAAATACACAGACACATATACTTGCATCCATAGTCAGCTCTTCTTATCTTGAGGTTCCACATTTATGGATTCCACCAACCACAGATCCTGTGCTATGTTTGAGATCTACAGCTGGTTGCATTTGCAGATCCAGAATGTGTGGGTAAAAAGGGCTAAGTATAGAATTTGAGAATGCATGGACTTTGATAATTGTGGCGATCCTAGAACCAATCTTTCCAGGGATGATTGTACAACATGTCGTTTTGTGCTTACTTTTACCAGGCATAGCTTTAAATATTTGCACACATGAATCCATTCAATCTTTCCTTATAAAAACTGTCAGCTACTATTATTTTACACAGACCTAAATACAGTGAGGCACAGAGATATTTGGCAAATAACCTAAAGCAAGAGCATTACAAAGTAGTGGTACTCATAATCAGTGTTTAAGTGGTATTTAAAGCCAGCAGACTGAATAAAATCACTCAAGACCTCAGAGTATATCCAGAAAAATAAGAATTGGGACCTCAACTTTGAATTACTTTCAAAATAGAGAAGTCTGACTGAGGAAGAACAGGCAACAAAATAACTATGAGATAGCAATTAGCACTGAAGGAGAAAACAGGGAAGGTGATATGGCAAGGAAGCTGAGAAGAAAATGATACCAAGAGGTCAACTTCATCAGATGCCTGAGAAACTATGGAAGGATGAAGAACTTAAAAGACTGACTGCAAGTTGATAGTGACCATAAGAGTACTGCCAAAGGAAAGATTGATTATGGGAGGTAAAGACAAAAATGGGAATGAAATAATAAATAAAGTTAATTCTATACTTTTATGGAAGCAAAGAAAATAGTACAGACGGCATGAAGGAGAGGCAGGATTAAGGCAGGATTTCTAGAAGATGGTAAACATTAAAATATGTTTATATGCCAATGGGAAAGATCAAGGAGAGCATAAAACTGACCATGTGGGAAATAAGAGGGGGGATATCCAGAATTAAGTCTACACTCATGCAAGAAGACTGGTGAGATGGTTAATTTTATGTGTCAACTTACCTGGGCCATGGGGTTCCCAGATATCTGGCCAAACATTATTCTGGGTGTTTTTGGTTGACATTATAGCTTTAAGTCAGTAAACTGATAAAGCAGATTGTCCTCCCTAATGTGCATGGACTTCATCCAATCACGTGAGGGTCTGAACAGAACAAAAAGGCTGACCATCCCTCAAACAAGGCTTCCCTGGTGGCTCAGCTGGTAAAGAATCTCCTGCAATGCAGGAGACCTGTGTTCGAACTCTGAGTTGCAAAGATCCCCTGGAGAAGGGAATGGCTACCTACTCCAGTATTCTGGCCTGGAGAATTCCATAGACTGTAGAGTCCATGGGGTTGCAAAGAGTTGGACATGACTGAGTAACTTTCACTTTCACTCCCTCAAATGAGAGAATCCCTCCTGTCTGTCTTCTAACCAGGACATCAACTTTTGTCTGCCTTCAGACTAACACTAACACATCCACTCTTCCTGTGTCTCCAGTCAGCTGATAGCAGGTCCTGGGACTTATCAGCCTCCATAATTACATGAGCCAAAATCTTAAAAGAAATCTCTGTCTCTGCACATATAACACACACATGTATATACCTATATATAGATATTTTATATATACACACACATTTCTTTTTTTTTTTTCTTTTTTTCTTTTTTTTTCTTTTTTATTAGTTGGAGGCTAATTACTTCACAACATTTCAGTGGGTTTTGTCATACATTGATATGAATCAGCCATAGAGTTACACGCATTCCCCAACCTGAAGAACCCTGATACAACTCGGATCCAGAGCACAATTTCCAAATTCACCTGAGCTATGAGTTAGACACAGTACTTGAGCTCAGCTGACCATCAAACCAGATCAGATCAAAAAGTGGCAGAAATGATGACTCTTCAAGTTGCTCTCACTTCACACCCTTGGCAAAGTAGCAGAGTAGTGTTCCAAAGACTATCAAGACCAAGAATATAAGGGAATGGACATGGCCATTGGTGCTTCCCTTTGCCCCTCACCGAAGTGATGGTTCTGTTTGGGAGTGAGGAACAGGGACAAGGTCAGCATTCAGGAATCCATCATAGGACTTCTAAGGAAATTCTTGCTGTATGGCAGTGTGTAGTATATGTTCTATTTTTCTGTGTTTCATTGACCCTATCCAAGGATCTCAGAGCAATCAGACAAACAAGGCCTAACCATAGAGTTCTTTATTTCCTTTCATATTTTTCTGAATTATATTTTCAAATTTATCTACAATCAATATTCACTATTTGTGTAATTACAAAATCAATTACAGTCATTTATTAAATTTAGAAAAAGGTGAATCACCACTGATAACATCATTCTCCTGCTTACAATACTTGTTAATAATTTTAGTTTTCAGAATAAAATCCAGCATCTGAAGATAAAATTTCTAGTCTAACAATAGGTAGGAACAATTTTTTTTCTTAAATTAATTTGATTAGTTTTTCTTACAAACAAATGATCCCCAAGACATTACTATTCTAGATCTTAGGCAGCAGAACAATTTTATTTGTTGTTTGTTTATGGTTTATTTGTCTGCTTAATTTCTTCAGTGGATGGTACATCATCATAGTTGTTTTGTGAGCATGTTTGGTTTCTGATTGTGTTTTTGTTTTAATCAGTGAAAGGAGAAATAATGACCAAGGGCAGCTACCACACTATGATGAATAGGACTATAGAGAGATAGATGAATGAAAGATGGCATTTTAGGAATGCTTTCTGTACATGTTGAAATCTAATTCAACCTTTACAGGAGTCTGCACATTTGTTTTTAATTTGCATACATAATGCTTCATGTATATAATTTCGTATTTTTCATGTTTGACTAAGCACTTTGTTTTTAACCTCCATAGTTGTTGCTATGCTGTATGTAATTACTTACTGCCAAGTACAGTATATTATTTGCATGAAAATGACCCTCAGATAGGATGACATTTGGAACTAGAAAAATAGATTACATTGTCAGATTTATGTTGTGTAATAATTTTCTATGTTTACATTTTAAAATAGAATATAGATGTCAGGGCTACATTGGAACACCCATTTGCAGATAGGAGTTGGATTAGATAGTTTCAGAGACTATTTGATTTTATCATCAATGTTCACCTAATTTAAAAAATAAAATTCACTGATCTAAAGACTATTTTAGTAATATTATTCAATAGCTTCAATTAGCTTTATAAAGATGAATTATCTTGATTCACTTCTATAAAATGTATAAATATGTTGCCATGAAGAGTTTTTCTCCATGCACTGTAAAATATTGCCAAAGTTTTTCCCTCACACTAACCATAAATAATGCTTAAATGAGGCTGTAATTTTTGCAATCTGGGGCTATTCACAGATGAATTATTTGGCTAAAAGTGATATCTCTACTAGCATAGCCTTGCCTCATTATCTCATTCTAAGATGAATGAAGGGGAGGAGAAATGTTATGCTGATTCATATTGTTGCCACAGTTAAACTGTTCCCTAATCAATTGTAATGTTGTTTGGTAAACTAAGAGATATTTGTAACAACTTCAAACTTGTTTAAAATGCAAGAATTTCTCATAAAAAAATATAATGCCATTTTTATTCAAAAGATATTCTTTTATATTATTATGTAACTCGAAGAGGATTTTTAATGTAAATATATTAACTAAAATAAAATTAGCTTATATATGTTTTAAGGTATGAAATAAGAGACATGTTTTTAAGTTTATCTACACACGCACATACTAGGTTTAAAGTCAAACTTTATTCCCAGCATTAGAAATACAAAAAGAATACATTATTTAATTTAAAAATCCTTGAAAGATTCATCTTCCTGAAAATGCTCACAGGTCATGGTGATATGTTAATATCATCTTACTCTTTAGGGTTTAAGATCATTATCTGACTCTTTGGGAATCAATTCATGAATCTTTAGGCACCACCAGCACCATTATAAAAATACACAGATAGGCAGAACACTACAACCCACAATCAATACATACTGACTACACAGTTGGCTCATATATGCATGGGCTTTCTATTTAGATCATAAGAAATTTCATTTGTTATGAAACAAGTATATTTTCTTTTATTTTGGAAACTGATACTGAAAACATGTAAGATAGGTGGTAGCCCAGAAATAATGTCACTAGGAATCTATTTCAAGGCACCATCATCTTTCCCCTGGACTATAAGACAGTTTCTGAAATGTCCTCCCATGTCCATTCTTAATCCTTCTAATGCATCCTCAAAGAGCATCCTCTAATGCATCCTCAAAGACAGTCTTCTTTTATTTTTTTTTAATTTTTTTTGACCATCATCTTTTAAAAACCTGGAATCTGATCATCTTGTTATCCTGATTAAAACTTTTCACTTGCTTCCCAGTTTTTTGTTTGTTTGCTTGCTTGTTTGTTTTCCAGAAAGGCTAGAGACCATAGCAAGTTAATAAGGTATTACATGGTCTGGCTCCTTATCTCCTCCTCTGGCCTCATCAACTCTTCTCCCCCCACCCCCAATTCACATTAATAAACAGCTTTGGGCTTCAGCCTTCTTTAAACTTAAAAAAGCACAGTCCTCTTTTTTTCCACAAGACTTTCAAAATCCTATTCATCTCTCTCATCTTAGCCTAAATGTGGCCTTCTCAGTGAAGATCACCATATTTCTCCATATAAGCTTATGTGTCCCCATCACATACAGTTACCACACCCCGTACATTGCCTTCCTTTTACTACCTACCACTGAAATTGAAGAGGAACTTTTATAATATCCATCTCCCCACCTCTTCCAAATTACATACATCCTAATGGGCATGCCTGATATTCATTCTAATACCCTGAATCGTAACTGACATATAGATATCAAATAAATATTTTTGAACAAATGAAATAGTTGTAAATATATCTTAATCAGTAAATTTTAATTGTATATCTGTTTGATTTTTTACATGCCTTATATATGAATTGGTTTATGTTTTCTAATCTGTATTGTATGCTCATGGAGACCTTTCAGACTCCATTTGCTTTATGATGTTATCTTTGACTCCCCATACTAAGTATGACTGATATGTGATCTCATGGTCTGTAACTTTTCACCTTGTATCCTAAATAGATACTCTTTTGTGTCCAAGCTTTAGATTCCTTGGAAGCAAGAATTGGGTGCTTTTTCATCTTTGTATCCTTCTGCTATAGCTCACCAGAGAAGGCAATGGCACCCCACTCCAGTACTCTTGCCTGGAAAATCCCACGGATGGAGGGGCCTGGTAGGCTGCGGTCCATGGGGTCACTAAGAGTCGGACACGAATGAGCGACTTCACTTTCACTTTTCACTTTCCCGCATTGGAGAAGGAAATGGCAACCCACTCCAGTGTTCTTGCCTGGAGAATCCCAGGGACCGGGGAGCCTGGTGGGCTGACGTCTGTGGGGTCGCACAGAGTCGGACACGACTGAAGCGACTTAGCAGCAGCAACAGCTTGTTGCGGAGCACAGGCTCTGGAGCATGTAGTTGAAGCATGAAGCTCAGGGCTTCAGTAGTTGTGGTACATGGGCTTCAGGGCACGGGCTCAGCTGCCGTGAGGAAAGTGAAACCTTCCCAAAGTAGGAATTGAGCCTGTGTTCTCTGCATTGGCAGGTGGATTCTTCATTACTGGACCACCATGGAAATCACAGATCATTTCTTTTTAATGCTAAATAACATTCAATTGTCTGGATAAATCACACTTTCCTTAGTCACTTACTGAAGAACATCTTGGTTGCTTCTTGGTTTTGGCAATTATGAATAAAGCTGCTATAAACACCTGCATGGAGGGTTTAATATGGACATACACTTCCATCTCCTTTGGGTAAAAACCAAGGAGCACAACTGCTGAATCATGGCTTTGAGTTTTCAACAGTTACACCAATAAGAATATGTTCTGAACAGATGTTTAGCACAGCATCAGATATTACTTAGACTTGATAGATTACTCTCAGAAAATGTGTCATGTATTTTTCAATTTTCTAGGTTTAATATATTGTACAAGGTAATACATTCATCTTCGAGTAAAGATTAATATGCACCTACCTAAATTATCTGTGTAGATTATAGTATTTCAAAAAACCATTTTAATATAAGGCAATAAATGCAAAATATGTTCATGTGTGTGTTGTGTGTGTGTGCAAACTTATATATATTTATATGAGGCCCTTAGCAACTTGGCAACCATTTCCTTTCCAGGGAAGTGTTCACAGGTGAACCTTTAATTTTATTCCTAAATAAAACAATGGCAAAAAAAATTCTATTTTTTTTCTTTTCAGCAGCATAAAAATTCCTTGTTTATTCCTCTCTTTTTTAATCTAAATTTAACATTTTAGGCAGGAAAAAAGATGACTGCTCCTTTGTTCATTGACAGGCAAATTCTGTTATAAACAAAGCAGGTTATAAACAAACAAACTGAGAAAGAGTGATACAGACACAAAAGACACAAGTTTTACACAATAGTAAAATGTGTTACAGATTTAGCACTTCAACCTTGCCCTACCCTGGCAATTCTTTTTTATTATTCATTACTAAACTGAGATAGAGCTGTAAGAAATGCATGCTTCTGGTTAGCCTTTAAAGACAAATATTTCTATCTAATAAATATGAGGTCCAGCTTTGGATCAATGAACTAGGAGCCAGGATTCCTACAATTAATGCATGAATCTTTGACTGATTTTTCCATAGATCTGGGAAGAGCCACTTAAGCTCTTTATAGCCTCCCTTTGCAATGTGAATAACAACAAGCATATGCATCCCTGGACCCTGTAACACTTTAATTCTTCACAAAAGCACTTTAAAAGAGTTTGATGAGAAATACTATATTTAAGCAAATTATTACTGTTACTCATTTAGCTGATTGGAAAACATTGTGAACAAAGGAAAACATGAGCTCATTGCATGCTAGATAAGGGAAGCAGGAAATCATTAATGCAGTCAGATTTCTCAGAGTAAACAATTTCAATTCTACAAGCAGTTGTCGCTGATAGAGACATGACTGTCCCTACTTGATGTGCTGGTGTGCTACTCACTATGTTGAATCTAACAAGCAATTTGGTTTCCAGCATGAAATAGAATAAAAAATTACATTCCTTCTTCTTGGTATTCTGTGTCATAAGCAATCCATATTCAAATATGCTTTATGTTGTGACTTCTAACCTCCAGAGAGGCAACAGGTTTATGAATCTTAAAATCTAGCATAATTTTCAACATTAGTCCTCTCATTGGTTCAATAAAAGACATAATGTCATGTGTATTTTTAAAAGTATTCAATCATTAATTGAAATTAACTTATGTCTAGTAACATAATGTTCATTACTATGTCTTTTCTAATGAATTTTTTAAATGTAACTTTTGAGCTTAGCTTCCTCTCTCCTGGCCATTAACTTCACTGGGGATGCTTTTATGCTCCACAAATGAAGTTCTTGTGCAAAAATCAAGCTTACTTTCCTATGCCTTTCCTATGCATTACTTTCCTAAGCCTTGTAACATGTATCCCACTTTCAGAGACTACAAGCCATCAAGGATGTGTTGCCATTTTTTTCCCTTAAAAGAAACCAGAAACCTCTTGCTTTTGCCAAGCACAGTCATTGATCAGAGGGTTCTCTTAAATTGACTTGTCATCAGAGAAAACCTCATTTTCTTTCTTCCTTCCTCTCTCTCTCCTCAATGAAGAGGTCACTGATGGGAACAAGAATATATCACAAAAAGGAGTTTAGAATTTCTCCTTGGCCTTTTCAGAAAGCTACATCCAGCACAAGTTCACACAACATCACATTTCACAAGACACAGTGCCTTAAAAATCCAAGAACTGCAGAGAATACCTGTTACTGTTTTTCAAAAAACCCTTTGTCTTTGAATGTAAGAAAATTATAAGAATTTATGGTTTATGAATAATTGCAAGTTACTATTCATTGGTTTTATTTTCCTTCTAGAATGGCTATTTGTTCTGAACTATAGGGTTCAGGCCAGGTTTTAGGGATGTGATCTGATCATATTAGGGAGTATAAACAGACTCCAAATAGACCTATAGTTGCTTGAAAAATCTAAAAAAAAAAAAAAAAACACAGAACTTTGTTATGAGGAGACAAGAAGAACTGATTTTAGAAGAATAGATCTAAGAATTAAGGACACATTCTATTAAAAGGTCCTAGGAAGAACTAAGAAATAATGCAGCCAATATACACTGACAGCAATTCCACCCCTTCGGGGGCTTCAGGCTTAGTGTAGGTCCTCCTCTTCAAGGGCCAAAATTTCCTTCCATTCTGTTATATCCCCAGCACTTGGAGCAACACCTGACACCAAGGAACACTCAAATATTGCTTAATGAATGAATCAAAGAGTGATCCCTGCTCATCTGATTTTTGAATGAGTAAAAAAGAGTCCTTAACTAGGCTGACATTTAGTACTTATGGCTGCAATCAGTCTGCTTCTGAAATTCCCATTCTTACCTGAAGACTATCTGGGATAATTTTAAAATAACCCTGCTCACCCCTGTCAACTCTCTTCTCACGTACAGCAGTCTATAAATTTTATATTGATATATGCTCATCTATTTGTTCAGTATTTCTTATTCAAATAGAGCCTATAAAGAAGAAATAAAAAGACTAGAGAAAGTTAGCAGAAAATAATGAAGAACAAGCCATAAAACCACACACTGTTATGCTTTCCTAAATTTGAGTCATATTGTGAGAGACTACTGAAGTTTCAATAGAAACTTCTAACTTTCTTTCATTTGTCTTATCAACTTAACAGTTGAAAATTGATTCCTTGCTTTGTTAAAAAGACAGAAGGGAAAGGAATATGACAGCCAACACTCTTTTCTCAATCAGAAGTGGGTGGGATAGGATAAATACCGAGTCATAAATATTCAGTGTTGTCATCAAAGAAAATAAAGAAAGAAAGATTGTTGTTGAAGTCCCAAATTACAGCAGATGGGTTATGGGAACTTTCTGGGCCTCAGTTTTCTCATTTACATTAGGAATAATGATAATGTCAGTGCTATCATAATACAAAAAGTCAGCATATATGAGTCCCTGAATGCTATCCTGCTATTTACCACTTTCTAAGAGATACCTGCCACAGGAGATACAACATTGTTTTTTCATTTGTTTGCTTCATATTTTTTTCCTTTATTTCTAAATTCCTATTTGGCATGATTAGAATACTACCTTGCCATTTTAAATTAAATCCTAAATTAGAAACTTTTATTTAAATTAGAGTTACTATAGAAGTCAGCATCACAGCTTAGGAATCAAACCTAACAGAGCTGAAATCCAGGTTCTGACACTGTCTAGTTGACTAATTTCAGAAGCTATTTTTTCTTCAGTCAGTTAAGGATACAAAAATGCACTGGATTGCTGAAACATTAAATATAACATGTATCAGGTATTTGTTAAAGCATGAAACATACTATGTGCATGACAAAAGGGACACCATTGTTCCAGGCACATAATCTTTTCCTTAGCCTTCACCATCCCCAACACCATAGGAGAAGACAGAATGAGGTAACTAAATGAGAACATTTCACATAAAAGTGGTTCACAAGAGCACAGAGGATTTAGCCAGATTTATGTGTATTTCTTCATTTCTCATTCTGAAATATCCACCTAATTAAAGACTGGCTTAGTTGTATATTTCCGAAGTCTTCTGTTCATCTTCAATTTCACCTCAAAGATGGAGTAGAATCAACACACATGTATTCCCAGAGTCTACTAGATAAAAACACAGTTTCTGTTTTTTTTTGTTGTTGTTTCAGGAACTATCTGGCTCTTATTCGTGTTATTTACCACGATGTAAATATTCTGTGGATTTCTTACATGTTCTCTCTCATTCTAGTTTTCTTCTACTATATTCCAAAAAAATAAGCAAGTCTAATAAAAAGTTTGTAGGTGTTCAGTCATGTCCAACTCTCTGCGATCCCATGGACTGTAGCCCCCCCAGGCTCCTTTGTCCATGGCAAGAATACTGGAGCAGGTTGCCATTTTCTATTCCAGGGGATCTTTCGGACTCAGGGATTCAAAGTGTGTCTCTTTGGCAAGTGGATTCTTTACCACTGTGACACCAGGGAAGCCCTAACAAAGTATAGGCCTCCCTAAGTAGGAAATTCTCTCTATATATATCTGGGCTAAATTAGTCTATCCCTGTCAAAATGAAATTAAATTAATTTCCAACAGGTTAATCAATTAGCATATGGAAGTGAGTTCTTTGTGATAGCAAGCGTATCTAACACCTAACATATGATAGATATAACATGTGATTTTATTTTAGCAAGCCTTTTCTAACACCTAACATTCGTGATTTCTTTAGCTACACCCAAGGTAATAACTTCAAGAAGAATCTCTGCAGTCTTGGCCACTGCTTTGAAAAAGCCATGAAAATGGATTATCATGGTAGAAAGTAGAATATAAGGAGAATAGCATTAGATTTGAAGCCATTTAGACCTGGATTTTTCTAGGTCTGCCTCCTCTTTGTTATGTAAGTAATCTCAGGCAAGTTATTCACATTTTCAGAGACTTAATTTTCCCTTCTGTGAAATGGCAATATATCTTCACTAAATAGTAATTGTGACAATAATACTGATAAAGTACAGGGCTTGACACATTATTATTACTTGACAATTTTATTTTTTTATTTCCTATATTTATCATAAGCTGTAATAATTACTTAGAAAACTCTCTTTTACATGAATGCTTTCAAAGACAATGTTCTAAACTTGACAATTTAATGGCTTGAAGAATAAAAACAGTGCATATTTGAAGTAGCTAAAATGACATACATTATCCAGAAATCAAACTGCTTTTCATGAATTCAGAGCAGGAATCCAAATTTGCAAAACTGTATTTCTCAAATATACTCAAATAATTTTGAACAGTGTTAAGAGGAGAAACAAGGAATACAATGCAATTTATCTTTTACTTATAGTCTTGCTCTAGCCTTTAATTTAGGTAAGGAAAACAATTTTGACTTAATAGACATGATTGTCTGGTAACATAAACTGCATCTGCATAAGTCTCATTAATGATGGACTATGTAATCACTATGTATTCATATAGTTTTTCAGTCTTCTGAGGCCCATTAAATGTTGTGTTTGAGGTTCCAAGAATAGACATTGACTCCAATGATATTTGAGCCAACCTATAATTAATTTCAGTATTCATACTCCAAAAACTTATTCAATAAATATCTGTTGCATGTTAACACGTGTAATAAAGTCTACTATTATCTGTACTGAAATATCAATTGAATGGATAGAAAGTTATCTTTGCAGTCAATATTTAACAGAAACAAAACAATCATTTCTTTATATTTGAAATAAATATTTCTAACATCATGAGTTTCTCTTGACAAATTGTGAGATCACTATTAGAAATGTGAATAATTCTTTAGAATACACATAACAAAATATTTATTTGTAGTATCAAGGACTGGCAAACTTCCCTACATAGGTTTATGAAATCTATCAAACCATACTTAAATGTTTCCATTTCATAAAACTCAAAGCACTCTTGGCCAAGTATTTCTTGCTTAATTCCATACTGTATCTACATAAGTTTAATTCACATGTGTTTGATTCACTTAGAATTATGTATATGTTGCTTTTAAATTTATTTCTTTTGTTCTTAGGTAACGTCTTTCTTTGTAGGAGCTCAAAGTCTACTCTATAAATGTTAATGAGCATTTTCACAATATCCCTATGAAAGAGACGTCAATGAGTTCTGTGAATTTCACTTAAGTCAAGAAATGTTAACACATAAAACCTCATAGTCTTAGTAGTGCTAGGCCCTAAGAGGAATGTCTAACATAAAAAAAATTAGCAGATTTCACTCTGGTCTCTCCTCTGTTATCACCAAAATGATATTCTAAAAATGGTACACAATTGATTAGAGAAGTTATCATTGTAAGTTTACCTGGTGGTAAGAGAACCTGTTTTCTATTTCCTTCTCCACTTCACTCTCGATATACCTGAATAATCCTTCTCCTCTCCCAACTTTCCACAGGTTAGGAAGTAGATGATAATTGTGCAAGCTTATATATATACATTCCAGAGTATGCTCTTAAAAATTGGGGGGGGGGGGAATTAAGCTAAATAGATATTTAGTGACAAAGTTCCTAAATGTAACTAAAAATCAAGTACAGTAAAAACAACAAAACTAACAAACCTTTGATACTTTGTGTTCCTCACCCAATAAATACCATGTGCTAGAAATTTAAAATTTAGAAACTGCACTAAACATATAAGGCTACACAACACTTCACATACTCCAACATGTCCTTAATATGTAAGGTAAATTTATAATGTTTCTTGGGCTTACAGAATTCGAATGGTAACTTCACACAGTGTTAGATGGTTAATTTCTGTTAGTTAGCAAAATCTACAATTTTCACTTTAAAGGAAAGTAGAGACTGGTTTCTAAATAATACATAGCTTCCTGTGGGGGTGGGGGGAAAGAACTTATATGGTTTTCTATATTTAAATTTGAATTAATAAAATGCACTTGAGTATGAAAGAAATCTGAATCGCATTGAATTAAAATCATGATTATCAAGTAAAGAAAGAGATGGACAATCCGTGAATCAGTGCCCAGAGACTATTTCACAGTTCAGAGGAGAGAGGAATAACACAAACAGGTATTCATAAAATTCAAAGCTGTTGCTTTATTGTAATAAAATAACCTTTACCAATGAAAATAATACTCTATAATTAATGGTAGTATTTGACAGAACCTAACTTTTCCATGCTTCAACAATCAGATTATCAACAAGTTGGGGGATATTGGAGGACAGCCAATCATGTCTATACTCCATTGTGATTTTTGCCTCAGTCTCAAATTATCCCTTTTCTTGTTAGAAACAAAAGTGAAATTTATAAATGAGTACATTTATAAGTAACTTACTTTTTTTTGTAATTCTATTCTGCAGCCTATCATTATTAATTGCTACAAAAACATATTTTGACCACATTTATTCTGATCTTCTTTATCTAAAATCTTTTTTTATATGCATGTATGAGCTCTGTAATATCTTTTTAAATATAAAAATAAGGTAAAACTAACACACATCGGAGAAGGCAATGGCACCCCACTCCAGTACTTTGCCTGGAAAATCCCATGGACAGAGGAGCCTGGTAGGCTGTGGTCCATGGGGTCGCCAAGAGTCGGACACGACTGAGCGACTTTCACTTTCACGCATTGGAGAAGGAAATGGCAACCCACTCCAGTGTTCTTGCCTGGAGAATCCCAGGGACGGAAGAGCCTGGTGGGCTGCTGTCTATAGGATCACACAGAATCGGACACGATTGAAGTGACTTAGCAGCAGCAGCAACACACATACAGAAAAAATACCAACTGAACACCTAGGCCATCTAATTCTCATTAAATTTCCTATGAGATAGCTATTTTTATTACAATAGTCCCATTTTTAAATAAGCCAAGAAATAAGCTTAGAGTATTAAACAACTTTACCATGGTCACACACCTTAAAAGTACTAAAACCTGGATTCAGATCCCAAATTGCCTAACATTAGAATGAACATTAGATGCATATCACTGAAATCCAATTTACTGTTGCTGATGAATGTGTTACAAAGAAAAATTATTTAACTTTTTATTTTTATTTTACTAGTCAAAATAAGAAAATAATAAATGTCTTATTAAGTTAAATTATTTCAGGGGGAAAAAGATGGTGAATTAAAACAATAAACTAAGACTGGAAATTTTTCCAGCAGAAATTTTACTAAAAAAACAAAAACAAAAAAAAAAACTACTCTTGAAAATGTAATTGGGCACACATCAAAATATCATCAAGGATATTAGAACCCATTGTTAGGATGAAATAAGATAAAAACTAATTTTGCTAAATGGAATCAACAAGGTCTTTAAGCACAATTATATTTAAACCATAATAGGAGCACTGAGCTGTTTTATGAGGCAATAATCTAGTTCCCGCGTGGATAAACTATAAGGCTGAAGGCTGGTTAGAGTTTTGTAATAAGAGAACTGGATTATTGCCTCATAAAATTGTTCAGCACTTTTCTCATTGTGATTATTCTACAAGGCTTTGAGAATTCACTTTTAAATAAACGTCAGTTAGACTAGTAAGTACTTATATGAAAAAAAGAAAACCTATGATGAAAATGATGAAGGTGTTAGGAGAAGCACACTGATTGAAACCGTCCACCCTGGCCAGGCACCATAGTAACCATTTGCAAGAGTTGTTTTATGACAGGAGGTCCTGGTAAGGAACAGGGAACTAATAAACCTCCACCAACCAGAAGAGTTCGGGAAAGGTCAAAAGGAGACACCACCTGTCCAACCACCTCCCAGAATCCTTCTCTCTGGCATCCATCTTGGCTGAACAAGGCGTGCACCACCAGGAAGGACTCTGAGTCAGAATGATTGGCTAAGGACAACCCAGAAACTAATCCCATCACCATAAAACCTGAGACTGCAAGCCATATAACAGAGCAGTTCTCCTGGGTTCCCATGCCCTACTGCTCTCCACCCAGGTGCCCTTTCCCAGTAAAATCTCTTGCTTTGTCAGCACATGCATCTCCTCAGACAATTCACTTCCAAGTGTAGGACAAGAACCCAGTTTTGGGCCCTGGAAGGGGTCTCCCTTCCTGCAACAAAGGTAGACAGCCTTTGTAAATAATAAATAATAGTCTTAGGTCTAAACTTTTTTTGTTTTAATATATAATGTGATAAGGTAACAATTCTCAATTTTCAAGACTTTTTTGATTAAAAAAAAATAGTTTTATTTTCTAGGGCATCTGGTCACCAGTTTCCATAGGAAGGTAATAAAGAGATCTTTTGTGTCTGTAACTGGATCATACTGGGTTCATTTTTAACATGGATCAAATGTTCATATTCCCATTAGATGAGAAGATGTACTTCCAATTCAGTTTTCTTCAGTTTATTGTCTTTACAGAAATGTTAGTGAACCTTCTCCTGTTCTTTCACTTTACAAATGTTTATCACTTAATAATCATATTTGGTTAGCATTTCTGCAGTACATTTCACTGCACTGAAATATGACTTGAGTTTAAAAAGAATTAGATATACATCATTAGAGACTGGTCAATGACTTTTACTATATTTCACTTCCAAATGGACCTAAGTATATAGATAATAGTACTATAAAACTCTAGATCTGTGATCAATAAGGCATTTTTCCCCCATACTCATTCACTTAACTCTCACTTCCCAAATATATCTCATTCATACTGAAATAGTCTGAAAGTCTATCAAATCATGGCAACTGGCTCAGTACCCAAGGCCTCATGACCTAAGTTAGGTCCAAATGTGGTCCCTCTTGATTTAGGGGACTATGAGCTAAAATAGATGAATAACCTGTCTTCTATATACTCAATATACAATGATGAAACAGGGAAAAGCTAAAAAAAAAAAAAAAAAATTACAGAGGAGGGGAAAATGGGAGGCACACAAAAGTAAGCAGTTCATAACAATTCAGAAAACTTGCTGAGCAAATATTGCTAGAACTCCCTACTTTGGTAACAGAATAGACCTTGTTCTTCATGGGTATAGGTATTCATTCTATTCTCTTTGCAGCATCCTCTATCATCACCCTTCCTCACATCTGAAAAGGACATGGCAGTCCAACTCCTGACAGTAGAAGACATTTCCTAGTCTACTTTCTACCTGGCCAATATTGGGGGGTGGGGGGTCAGATATCTTTTTTGATCTTCAAAAGTCACAGTCTCTTTTAATCCAGAATGATAAGAGAACTCTGTTAAAATTGTATTTATATTTATATATATGTGTGTATATATATATTTATTTATTTTTCATTTTAATTGAAGGCTAATTGCTTTACAATATTGTCATGGTTTTTGCCATACATTCACATGAATCAGCCATGGGTGTGCATGTGTTCCCCACCCAGACCCTCCTTCCTACCTCCTTCCCCAACCTATCTCTCAGGACCATCCCAGTGCACCAGCCCTGAGCACCCTGCCTCATGAGCACCCTGCATCAAACCTGGACTGGTGATCTATTTCACATATGATAATATACATGTTTCAATGCTATTCTCTCAAATCATCCCACCCTCGCCTTCTCCCATGGAGCCCAACAGTCTGTTCTTTACATATGTGTCTCTTTTGCTATCTTGCATATAGGGTCATCATTACCATCTTTCTAAATTCCACATATATGTGTTAATATACTGTATTGGTGTTTTTCTTTCTGACTTACTTTGTTCTGTATAATAGGCTCCAGTTGCATCCACCTCATTAGAACTGATTCAAATGCATTCTTTTTAATGGCTGAGTAATATTCCATTGTGTATATGTATCACAGCTTTCTTATCCATTTGTCTGCCGATGGACATCTAGGTTGCTTCCGCATCCTGGCTATTGTAAACAGTGCTGCAATGAACACTGGGGTACACGGGTCTCTTTCAATGCTGGTTTCCTCAGTGTTAATGCCCAGCAGTGGGATTGCTGGGTCGTATGGCAGTTCTATTTCCAGCTTTTTAAGGAATCTCCACACTGTTCTCCATAATGGCTGTACTAGTTTGCATTCCCACCAGCAGTGTAAGAGGGTTCCTTTTTCTCCACACCCTCTCCAGCATTTATTGTTTGGAGACTTTTTTTTTTTTTAGACTTTTTGATAGCAGCCATTCTGACCAGCGTGAGATGGTACCTCATCATGGTTTTGATTTGCATTTCTCTGATAATGAGTGATGTTGAGCATCTTGTCATGTGTTTTTAGCCATCTGTATATCTTCTTTGGAGAAATGTCTGTTTAGTTCTTTGGTCCATTTTTGATTGGGTCATTCATTTTTCTGGAATTGAGCTGCAGGAGTTGCTTGTATATTTTTGAGATTAATTATTTGTCAGTTGCTTCGTTTGTTAATATTTTCTCCCATTCTGAAGGTTGTCTTTTCACCTTGCTTATAATTCCCTTTGTTGTGCAAAAGCTTTTAAGTTTAATTAGGTCCCATTTGTTTATTTTTGCTTTTATTTCCATTACTCTGGGAGGTGGGTTATAGAGGATCCTGCTGTGATTTATATCAGAGAGTGTTTTGACCATGTTTTCCTCTAGGAATTTTATAGTTTCTGGTCTTACATTTACATCTTTAATCCATTTTGAGTTTATTTTTGTGTATGGTGTTAGAAAGTGTTCTGGTTTCATTGTTTTAACAAGTGGTTGACCAGCTTTCCCAGCACCACTTGTTAAAGAGATTGCCTTTCCTCCATTGTATATTCTTGCCTCCTTTGTCAAAGATAAGGTGTCCATAGCTGCATGGATTTATCTCTGGGCTTTCTATTTTGTTCCATTGACCTATGTTTCTGTCTTTGTGCCAGTATCATACTATCTTGATGACTGTTGCTATGTAGTATAGCATGAAGTCAGACAGGTTGATTCTTCCAATTCCACTCTTCTTTCTCTAGATTACTTTGGCTATTCAAAGGTTTTTTGTAATTCCATACAAATTGTGAAATTGTTTGTTCTAGTTCTCTGAAAAATACCATTGGTAGCTTGATAGGGATTGCATTGAATCTATAGATTGCTTTGGGTAGTATACTCATTTTCACTTTAGCGCTTCTTCTGATCCATGAACATGGTATATTTCTCCATCTATTTGTGTCATCTTTGATTTCTTTCATCAGTGTTTTATAGTTCTCTATATATAGGTCTTTTGTTTCTTTAGGTAGATTTATTCTTAAGTATTTTATTCTTTTCATTGCAATGGTGAATGAATTGTTTCCTTAATTTCTCTTCCTGTTTTTTCATTGTTGAATGCAAGGAATTTCTGTGTGTTAATTTTATATCCTGCAACTTTACTATATTCATTAATTAGCTCTGGTAATTTTCTGGTGGAGTCTTTAGGGTTTTCTATGTAGAGGATCATGTAATTTTCAAACAGTGAGAGTTTTACTTCTTCTTTTCCAATCTAGATTCTTTCTTTTTACTTCTTTTTCTTCTCTGATTGCTGTGGCCAAAACTTCCAAAACTATGTTGAATAGTAGTGGTGTGAGTGGGCACTCTTGTCTTGTTCCTGACTTTAGGGGAAATGCTTTCAATTTTTCACCACCGAGGATACTGTTTGCTGTGGATTTATCATATATGGCTTTTAATATGTTGAGGTATGTTCCTTCTATGCCTGCTTTCTGGAAGGTTTTATCATAAATGGATTTTGAATTTTGTCAAAGGCTTTCTCTGCATCTATTAAGATAATCATATGGTTTTTATCTTTCAAATTGTTAATGTGGTGTATCACATTGATTAATTTGTGAATATTGAAGAATCCTTGCATCCCTGGGATAAAGCCCACTTGGTCATGATGTATGATCTTTTTAATACATTGTTGGATTCATTTGCTAGAATTTTAAGGATTTTTCCATCTATGTTCATCAGTGATACTGGCCTGTAGTTTTCTTTTTTTGTGGCATCTTTGATTTTGGTATTAGGGTGATGGTGGCCTCATAAAGTGAGTTTGGGAGCTTACCTTCCTCTGCAATTTTCTTGAAGGGTTTCAGTAGCATAGGTGTTAGATCTTCTCTATATTTTTGGTAGAATTCAGCTATGAAGTCATCTGATCCTGGGCTTTTGTTTGTTGGAAGATTTCTGATCATGGTTTCAATTTCTGTGCTTGTGATGGGTCTGTTAAGATTTTCTATTTCTTCCTGGTTCAGTTTTGGAAAGTTATACTTTTCTAAGAATTTATCCATTTCTTCCAAGTTGTCCATTTTATTGGCATATAGTTGCTAGTAGTAGTCTCTTATGATCTTTGTATTTCTGTGTTGTCTGTTGTGAGTTCTCCATTTTCATTTCTAATTTTATTGATTTGATTATTCTCCCTTTGTTTCTTGATGAGTCTGGCTAATGGTTTGTCTACTTTATCTTCTCGAAGAACCAGCTTTGAGCTTTGTTGGGTTTTGCTATGGTCTCTTTTGTTTCTTTTGCATCTATTTCTGCCCTAATTTTTAAGATTTCTTTCCTTCTACTAACCCTGGGGTTCGTCATTTCTTCCTTTTCTAGTTGCTTTATGTGTAGAGTTGGGTTATTTATTTGATTTCTCTCCTGTTTCTTGAGGTAGGCTTGTATTGCTATGAACCTCCCCCTTAACACTGCTTTTACTGAATCCCATAAGTTTTGGGTTGTTCTGTTTTAATTTTCATTCATTTCTGTGCATATTTTGATTTCTTTTTTTATTTCTTCTGTGATTTGCTGGTTATTCAGAAGTGTGTTGTTTAGCTTCCATATGTTTGTATTTTTCATAGTTTTTTCCTGTAATTGACATCTAAGCTTACCACATTGTGATCAGAAAAGATGCTTGACATGATTTCAATTTTTTTTTTTAATTTACCAAGGCTATATTTATGGCCAGGATATGACCTATCCTGGAGAAGGTTCCATGTGCACTTGAGAAAAAGGTGAAATTCATTGTCTTAGGGTGAAATGTCCTATAGATATCAATTAGGTCTAATTGTTCCATTGTATCATTTAAAGTTTATGTTTCCTTGCTAATTTTCTGTTTAGTTGATCTATCCCTAGTTGTGAGTGGGGATTAAAGTCTTCCACTATTATTGTGTTACTGTTAATTTCCCCTTTCATACTTGTTAATATTTGCCTTACATATTGTAGTGCTCCTATGTTGGGTGCATATATATTTATAATTGTTATATCTTTTTGGATTGATCCTTTGATCATTATTAGTGTCTGTCTTTTTATCTTTTCACAGCCTTTATTTCAAAGTCTATTTGATCTAAGTAATGCTACTCCTGCTTTCTTTTGGTCTCCATTTGCATGAAATATCTTTTCCAACCCTTCACTTTCAGACTGTATGTGACCCTTGTTTTGAGGTGGGTTTCTTGTAGACAGCATATATAGGGGTCTTGTTTTTTATCCATTCAGCCAGTCTTTGTCTTTTGGTTGGGGCATTAAACCCATTTACATTTAAGGTAATTATTGATAAGTATGATCCCATTGCCATTTACTTTGCTGTTTTGGGTTTGTGTTTATGATACTTTTCTTGTTTCCTGTCTAGAGAAGATCCTTTAGCATTTGTTGGAGAGCTGGTTTGGTAGTGCTGAATTCTCTAAACTTTTGCTTGTCTGTAAAGCTTTTGATTTCTCCTTCATATTTGAATGAGATCCTTGCTGGGTACAGTAATCTGGGTTGTAGGTTTTTCTCTTTCTTCACTTTAAGTATGTCCTGCCATTCCCTTCTGGCTTGAAGGGTTTCTATTGAAATATCAGCTGTTAAAAAAAAAAAAGAAAGAAAGAAACATCAGCTGTTATCCTTATGGGGAGCCCCTTGTGGGTTAACTGTTGTTTTTCCCTTGCTGTTTTTAATATTTGTTCTTTGTGTTTGATCTTTGTTAATTTGATTAATATATGTCTTGGGGTGTTTCGCCTTGGGTTTATCCTATTTGTGACTCTCTGGGTCTCTTGGATTTGGGTGACTATTTCCTACCTCATTTTAGGGAAGTTTTCAACTATTATCTCCTCAAGAATTTTCTCATGGCCTTTCTTTTGTCTTCTTCTTCTGGGACTCCTATGATTTGAATGTTAGGGCATTTAACATTGTCCCAGAGGTCCCTGAGGTTGTCCTTGTTTCTTTTAATTCTTTCTTTTTTCCTCTCTGCTTCATTTATTTCTACCATTCTATCTTCCACCTCACTTATCTTATCTTCTGCCTCCATTATTCGACTGTTGGTTCCCTCCAGAGTGTTTTTTATCTCATTTATTGCATTATTCATTATTAATTGACTCTTTTTTATTTCTTTTAGGCCCTTGTTAAACATTTCTTGCATCTTCTTAATCCTTGTCTCCAGACTATTTATCCAAGATTTTGGATCATTCTTACTATCATTATTCTGAATTCTTTTTCAGGTAGACTCCCTGTCTCCTCCTGATTTGTTTGGTTTGGTGGGCTTTTATCATGTTCCTTTACCTGCTGAATATTTCTCTGCCTTTTCATCTTGTTTAGGTTGCTGTGTTTGGAGTGGCCTTTCTGTATGCTGGAAGTTTGTGGTTCCTCTTTATTGTGGAGGTTCCTCCCTTGGGTGGGGTTGGGTGAGTAGTTTGTCAAGGTTTCCTGGTTAGGGAAGCTGGCATCAGTGTTCTGGTGGGTGGAGCTGGATCTCTTCCTTCTGGGAAGCAATGAAGTGCCCAGTAGTGAGTTTTGAGGTGTCTATGGGTTTGGTGTGACTCTCGGCTGCCTGTATTTTTGTGCTTAGGGTTATGTTCCTGCATTGTTGGAGAATTAGCTTGGTATGTCTTGCTCTGAAACTTGTTGGCCCTCGGGTGGAGCTTGGTTTCAGTGTAGGTATGGAGGCTTTTGTATGAGCTTTTGTTGATTAATGGTCCCTGGAGTCAGGAGATTTCTGGTGATCTCAAGTTTTGGTTTTAGGCCTCCTGCCTCTGGCTTTCAGTCTTATTCTTGTAGTAGCCTCAAGACTTCTCCATCCATACAACACTGATGACAAAACATCTAGGTTAATGGTGAAAAGATTCTCCACAGTGAGGGACACCCAGAGAGGTTCACAGAGTTACATGAAGAAGAAAAAAGGGAGCAGGGAGATAGAGGTGACCAGGAGAAGAAGAGGGGGGATCAAAGGGGGAGAGAACAGTCTAGTCAGTAATGAATTTCCTATTTGCTCTCCACAGTCTGGAACACTCAGAGAGGTTCACGGAGTTCCATAGAGAAGAGAAAAGGGTGGAAGGAGATAGAGGAGACCAGGAGGAGAGGAGGAGGACTCAAAAGGAGAAAGATCAACCTAGCCTGTGATCAGTTCCTCAAGTTTTCTCCACAGCCTGGAACATCCAAAGAGATTCACAGAGTTAGGTAGAGAAGAGAAGGGGGAAGGAGGAGATAGAGGTGACCTGGGGGAGAAAAATGAGAGTCAAAGGGGAGAGAGCAATTAAGTAGTAATCACACACCTAAGTAAAAATGGGTACTGAAGACTGGATTCTTAAAGGTACAAAATTGATAGCAAATACCAAAAAGCAAAGATTAAAAATCTAGAGTGGAAGATAGACTCTCAAAAATACAATATATTAAAAAAAATTGCAAAAGTTATATTAAAAAATATGAAATTTGCTTTAAAAATAGGATATTTTTTTCAAGGTAATAGGTTTTAAAATGAAAATTAAAGGATTAATAAAGAACTTAAAAATTAAAAAATTTAAAAAGAAATTTAAAAATGATAATAGTAAAATATATCTAGGAATTTCTCTGGAGCTGTTAAGAAGCAGTGTGTGGTCAGTTCAGTTTCAGATAGCTCCTTGTTCCACCTTATACTTCATCTCAAGGTCTATAGGTCCCTTCCAATGTAGTCAGTGTTAACTACAGGGTTTTAATCTGTTGCACCTGTCACTTCCAGTGCTGTTCCCTCTTCTTTGTTTATTTTGGCTTCCTTTGTTTGCAAGTCTCTTCAGTATCTAACTTCCGCCCTGACACAAGGGGGCAAAAGTGGTCATTTATTTAGGCTCACTTTTTCAATTGTGCTGCAGGGAGGGAGGAACACTGCATACAAATATTACTGGCATGCGTGGGGAGTGCTCGCAGTGTCTGGGTCACACTGGGTTTGCCCCAGCTCACAACGTGTGTGCTTTCCCAGTCTACACTGCTTAGGCTTCAGGTTGCTCTGCCGGGAACTGTCTGAGGCAGGCCAAGGGTTGCGTGCACTTCCCAAATCTACACTGCTCAGGTTCAGGTTCTCGAGTACTCCACAAAGGCACAGACTCAGTTTGGCCTGCGTTTTGTGCCCGCGTTTCGTGCCCTTCCCAGGTCCGAGCAGCTCAGGTGACCAAGTGCTTGGCCAGCGCACAATCCCCAGGTGCGGTGCGTCTCATCACCTCCCCGGTCCCGGCCACTCGGTTTCCTGGGTGCACAGCTGCATCTCAGGTGTGCCACGTCTCTCTTCTGGGGATCTGATATCTGGCTGCAACCCTCCTGATGGATGTCAACTGTCCAGGATCCCAGGAAGACTTGGTTAGTGACTGAGAGCCAGCTCGCAGTTTGGTAGGGGATGCTGTCTCTGGGGCTGAGTATGCCCCTTGCCTCCCAGCTCTGGCTGGTGCCCGCCTGCCTCCCTGCCTCCTGTGGGGGGTGGGCCGGTCCACATCTGGCTAGCTCTCCTGTGCTATTCGCTCAGTCCTTTGTTCTGTGATCTGCCTGGCAGTGCCTTAGGTTAGAGCTTTTTGCAAGAAAGTTGTCTCTCTCTCTCATCTTTTTTTTCTTTTTTTTCCCTCTCTGGCTATCCCACAGTTTGGCTTGTTATCTCACATTAGCTCCCTCAGATTTCCCTCGGGGCATCCAGGCCTTGTCCTTACCATAAGCAGTGCAGCCCACGCCTCCCTGTTCAGCCCCCCACTTGCTGGTGGCGGACACACGCATCTGGGCTACTTCTCCATTGGGAGTTGTAGTTGGACCCGTAATCTGTGGGTTTTATTTATTTATTTTTTTCCTCCTGGTTATGTTGCTCTCTGAGATTCCAAAACTCCCCATATACCTGCCGGTGAGAGGGTCTCCTGGTGTTTGGAAACTTCTCTTTTAAGACTCCCTCCCCAGGATGGTTCTCTATCCCTAACTCTTTTGCCTGTCTTTTTATCTTTTATATTTTGTCCTACCTCCTTTAGAAGACAATGGGCTGCCTTTCTGGGTGCCTGGTGTCCTCTGCCAGTGTTCAGAAGCTGTTTTGTGGTATTTGCTCAGTGTTCAAATGATCTTCTGATGAAACTGTGGAGGAGAAAGTGGTCTCCCCGTCCTATTCCTCCACCATCTTAGGGCCCCCCTCAAAATTTTATTTTATATATAAAAAAAATTTGATCCCAAACAATTTCATGTCCCATGATCCCTAATTTTCTGAAGTACCTTTTAAAAGGCACTTCAGTGCAAGCACCTTAAGTC
The DNA here is from genome assembly GCF_910594005.1 of Cervus elaphus. Taxonomy (NCBI): domain Eukaryota; kingdom Metazoa; phylum Chordata; class Mammalia; order Artiodactyla; family Cervidae; genus Cervus; species Cervus elaphus. The sequence continues at coordinate 85,552,932 of NC_057834.1, read as the reverse complement.
AGCAATATCCTGACCTCTTGTTCAACACTACAAATTATTTAGGCTTATTTTCTGTATTCCAGATTATCCCAGGCTGTAGTTTTAAACTCCACATATTTCACCATTGTGTAAGAAAGTTGTCCAGTTCTTCATCCTCTTATAACGGTTTCATCACTGTCACTCCTACCCAAAGCCAATTCCATGTATTTAATCCTCATTTTATTGGCAACCCAATCTCATAATGAGATTTTGGTCATATTTCTGCTGCAATTATGCTTCATAAAATAAACCTCAAGATATCAGGAACTTTCAACAACTGCTTTTTATCTTTCTTGATAAAGATGCAGGCAGCCTCTAGAAGGTATCTCTGTAGTCAATCGGGGCATGATATTCTCAGTCAGAGAGAGAGAGCATATGTACAGGATCCCAAGCCTAATAACACAAGTACTTTTACTGGCTTTGTTTTTGTCCATCCCCTAATATAAGCCATTGCAAATGCAAGTCACATGACTGGGGATATATACCCCACATACTTGACTAGGAGTAAATGCAAGGCCCCAAGGTAAAGAATGTAAATATATAAACCTGTTACAAGAAGGCAGTGAAGGATTAAAAAATATATACATTTTAGAAGAAATTAACAAATCTACAATCATGGAAGATTCTAACAAACATCTGACCAGAATAAAAAACTAAGTTGATAGGTCTAAGCATACCAAGAATTAAAAAATACAATTAACTTGGTTTACCTCATATAGCTAAGGCCTGTCACATATACAGACTTTTTTCCCAACACAAATACCTAGAGACAAATGAAAATGAAAGCACAATGATCCAAAACCTACGGGACACAGCAGGAGGAGTTCCAAAAGGGAAGTTTACAGCAATACAATCTTACCTCAGGAAACAAGAAAAATCACAAATAAACAATCTAACCTTACACTTAAAGCTACTAGAGAAAGAAGAACAAATGATACTCAAAGTTAACAGAAGGAAAGTAATCAAAAATCAGAGCAGAAATAAATGAAATAGAGATGAACAATAGCAAAGATCAATGAAACTGACTTTTGGTTCTTTGAAAAGATAAACAAAATAGACAAACTTTTGGCCAGACTCATCAAGAAAATAAGGGAATGGGCTCAAATAAAATTAGAAATGGAAGTTACACTGGATACTACAGAAATACAAAGGATCATAAGAGACTACTACCAGCAATTGTATGCCAGTAAAATGAACAACCTGGCAGAAATGACAAATTCTTGGAAAGGTATAATCTCCCAAGATTGGAACAGGAAGAAACATGAACAGACCAATTACAAGTACTGAAACTGAAACTGTGACCAAAATGATTCCCCAAAACTGAAAGTCCAGGACCCGATGGCTTCACAGGCAAATTCTATCAAACATTTAAAGAGTTAACACCTATCATTTTAAAATTGTTCAAAAAATTGCAGAGAAAGGAATATTCCCAAACTCATTCTATGCGGCCACCATCACCCTGATATCAAAACCAGACAAAGATACTACCAAAAAAAAAATAATAATAATAAAATAAAATTACAGATTAAATTATAAAAATAAATTTAGCCATGCTGCAGGGGAAGAAAGGCCTCAGAAAATTCTACCTAGAAATCGGAAAGGCTATATTTTTTGAACAATAGGAATATAATAGATGTTGACAAAATGGAAAAACATGTAAAATAAGAACTGAATAGATTTGGAAACCAAAAAGTAACTACCTAAACAACTCTTGGATCAAAAAGAAAATGGAAATAGCAATTATACTCTATTTAGGAATTACGGAAAATGAGAAGATTCATATCAAAACTCATCATTGCAACCAGAACACTTCTCAGAGGCAAATGTATAATCATGAATGCACTGCTTAGGAAACAAAAAAGACTGAAAATATCAAAATAAGCTTTTAATATAAGAAGCTATAACAAGAATAGTCAAAATATCACAAAGTAGAAAGACGGAATTAATGAAGTCATAGAGAACAAAAGGGGGATTGAATAAAACTAAAGCAACATTATATACTGCTTCATACATATAAATTTGAAAACTCCAAACTAAATGGAAGCTTATAGAAAAATGTAAATTTGTTAAAATGGACTCAAATGTATTAAACATTGATTAAGAACATAAGAAACAAGCAAAGATTTCCAATGCATGGTTCATACAGAATCAACATCAACACTGGAATAAAAAAACAAATACCAAATATAAGCTTCATATATAATCAAACAAATAAAGATTTAAAATAGGAGATTAACTATAAAAGCACTATACTAAAATAACAACAGATCATGACAAAGTGTAACTCATCTCACAACATGTAAGGAAGGCTCAAAATTAAAAGTTCTGATTCAAATTTATAGTCTGACCTCTTAAAAAAGTGTCTTTTTTTTTTTTTTTTTAAAGCTTTGGTCAATCTAACCTCAATAAGGTGGTTGGTATGCATTGCTAAGTTAAAAATTCATTTCAAATTGAAAACTACCAACGCATTTCCTTTTCCATATACACAGGTACATCAGTGTAAAGGCATACATACACATACTTATCCACATCTACAAAAGAACAATAGAAGAATATTTCTTTTTAAAGAAAATTTTATGGAACATGACATAAAATTAGTAATAATAAAACATTAAAAACATTCTTATAAACTTAAGAACAACATGGTCATGTCTTATGTTATAGCTCCTATCTCAAGCACTTAAAATGATTTAATCAAAATAGGAACAAAAATATAAAATATTTAAATTTTAATTCAATAAAATCATACAAGACCAAATGAAAAAAAATCTATAAAATCTGGATAAAAAGAGAAACATCTTTGGAAGGGAAGATATTATCTTAGAAAAATAAGTGATTATTGAAATAATCTATTAATTCAGTGCAATCCCAAAGAAAATTCTAGAGTAATACTCTCCATGTTTAACAAAATGATCATAAAATTGTCCAGAATATGAAATAATGGGACTTCCAAGAAATTTATTTTTTAAAAATATGAAGAACGTCTTGTATTTGTTTAAAAAAAAACATACTGTAAAATCATTTTACTGGTGAGTAGAATTATACAGGAGGCAAACTTCAGATTCTAGTATGTAGGTGGTGGTTTAGTCGCTAAGTTGTGTCTGACTCTTTTGTGATCCTATGGACTGTGGCCTACCAGACTCCTCTATCGATGGGATTATCCCAGCAAGAGTACTTGAATGGGTTGCACCATTTCCTTCTCCAGGGGATCATTCCGACCGAAGAATTGAACCTGACTCTCCCGCATTGCAGGCAGACTCTTTACTGACTGAGTCACCAGGGAAGCATTAAATAGTACAGTATAAATCATTTTGCTGGTGAGTAGAATTGAACAGGATATAACAGAATAGAATAGAAAGGAATTAGAATAGAACAAAAGAAAAAGTATCATTGAATTTAGGAATCACAATGTTAGCATTTCAAAAAGTACTGTGACAGTGACTATCCATTTTTGAAGCATACAGAAAATTTTCCTCAGAGGTATTTAAACTAAACTCAAACTAAACACTTAAGATAAAATTGAGTATGTATGTGTTTATACACACACAAACACACACACACACACACACATGTATGAGGCCTTAGAGATAAAAAGAAAAGATTTATAGATATAGTTGCTTAATATTTTAATACTGCTGTATGACAACAGATATATTGTTAAAAAGTCAAAAAGAGAATTAAGAGAATGTGGGTAAACATATATGTGTCGGTGTATATATATACATATATATACTCACTATATATATATATACTATATATATACATATTATATATATATATCTACTATATACATACTATATACTATATATAGTGTGTGTGTGTATATATATATATATATATATAATATTCAGAGAAAGGCAATTTCAAATGAGGATTTTTTTTCAATCAGACTTGAAGAATTTAAAATGTTTGTTAATATCCAGTTTTGGCAAAGGTGTGGAAAAACTAATTCTGTGATGTTTTTGTTACAATGGACTTTCCACTGAGGAAAATTGAGTTTAATTGTTGAATCCAGAAATGTCTTCTCTATGTGTGTGTGAGTGCTCAGTTGTATCCAACAGTTTGAGACCCTACGGACTGGGGCCTACCAAGCTCCTCTGTCCATGGGGTTATCCAGGCAAGATACTGGAGTGGGTTGCTATTATCTACTCCAGGGGATCTTCCAGACTCAGGGATCAAATTCATGTCTCCTGCATTTCCTGCACGGGCAGGTGGATTCTTTACCACTGAGCCACCTGGGAAGCCCATATCTCCTCTAGCTTCTATTGTAAACCACCATAAGTTCTGTTTGAACAGTTCTATGAAGACCTACAAGAGTTTCTAGAACTAACACCCAAAAAGATGTCCTTTTCATTATAGGAGACTGGAATGCAAAAGTAGGAAGTCAAGAGACACCTGGAGTAACAGGCAAATTTGGCCTTGGAGTACAGAATGAAGCAGGGCAAAGGCTAACAGAGTTCTGCCAAGAGAACGCACTGGTCATAGCAGGCACCCACTTCCAACAACACAAGAGAAGACTCTACACATGGACATCACCAGATGGTCAACACTGAAATCAGATTGATTATATTCTTTGTAGCCAAAGTTGGAGAAGCTCTATACGATCAACAAAAACAAGACCGTGAGCTGACTGTGGCTCAGATCATGAACTCCCTATTGCCAAATTCACACTGAAATTGAAGAAAGTGGAGAAAACCACTAGATCATTCAGGTATGACCTAAATCAAATCCCTTATGACTATACAGTGGAAGTGAGAAATAGATTTAAGAACTAGATCTGATAGACAGAGTGCCTGATGAACTATGGGTGGAGGTTCGTGACACTGTACAGGAGACAGGGATCAAGACCATCCCCAAGAAAAAGAAATGCAAAAAAGCAAAATGGCTGTCTGAGGAGGCCTTACAAATAGCTGTGAAAAAAAGGGAAGTAAAAAGCAAAGGAGAAAAGGAAAGATGTACCCATTTGAACGCAGAGTTCCAAAGAGTATCAAGGAGAGATAAGAAAGGCTTCCTCAGCGATCAATGCAAAGAAATAGGGGAAAACAATGGAATGGGAAAGACTAGAGATCTCGTCAAGAAAATTAGAGATACCAAGGGAATATTTCATGCAAAGATGGGCTCAATAAAGGACAGAAATGATATGGACCTAACAGAAGGAGAATATATTAAGACGCAGAAAGAATACACAGAAGAACTGTACAAAAAAGATCTTCATGACCCAGATGACCATGATGGTGTGATGACTCACCTAGAGCCAGACATCCTGGAATATGAAGTCAAGTGGGCCTTAGGAAGCATCACTGCAAACAAAGCTAGTGAAGGTGATGGAATTCCAGTTGAGCTATTTCAAATCCTGAAAGATGATGCTGTGCAAGTGCTGCACTCAATATGCCAGCAAATTTGGAAAACTCAGCAGTGGCTGCAGGACTGGAAAAGGTCAGTATTCATTCCAATCCCAAAGAAAGGCAATCCCAAAGAATGCTCAAACTACCTCACAGTTGCACTCATCTCACATGCTAGTAAAGTAATGCTTAAAATTCTCCAAGCCAGGCTTTAGCAATACATGAATTGTAAACTTCCAGATGTTCAAGCTGGTTTTAGAAAAGGCAGAGGAACCAGAGATCAAATTGCCAATATCTGCTGGATCATCGAAAAAGCAAGAGAGTTCCAGAAAAACATCTATTTCTGCTCTATTGACTATGCCAAAGCCTTTGACTGTGTGGATCACAATAAACTGTGGAAAATTCTGAAAGAGATGGGCATACCAGACCACCTGACCTGCCTCTTGAGAAACCTATATGCAGGTCAGGAAGCAACAGTTAGAACTGGACCTGGAACAACAGACTGATTCCAAATAGGAAAAGGAGTATATCAAGGCTGTATATTGTCACCCTGCTTATTTAACTTATATGCAGAGTACATCATGAGAAACACCGGGCTGCGTGAAGCACAAGCTGGAATCAAGATTGCTGGCAGAAATATCAATAACCTCAGATATGCCGATGACACCACCCTTATGGCAGAAAGTGAAGAAGAACTAAAGAGCCTCTTGATGAAAGTGAAAGAGTTGGCTTAAAGCTCAACATTCAGAAAACTAAGATCATGGCATCTGGTCCCATTACTTCATGTCAAATAGATGGGGAAACAGTGGCTGACTTTATTTTTCTGGCCTTCAAAATCACTGCAGATGGTGACTGCAGCCATAAAATTAAAAGGCACTTACTCCTTGGAAGGATAGTTATGACCAACCTAGACAGCATCTTAAAAAGCAGAGTCATTACCTTGCCAACAAAGGTCCGTCTAGTTAAGGCTATGGTTTTTCCAGTGGTCATGTATGGATATGAGAGTTGGACTGTGAAGAAAGCTGAGCACCAAAAAATTGATGCTTCTGAACTGTGGTGTTGGAGAAGACTCTTGAGAGTCCCTTGGACTGCAAGGAGATCCAACCAGTCCATCCTAAAGGAAATCAGTTCTGGGTGTTCATTGGAAGAACTTATGTTGACGCTGAAACTCCAATACTTTGGTCACCTGATGTGAAGAGCTGACTCATTGGAAAAGACCCTGATGCTGGGAGGGATTGGGGGCAGGAGGAGAAGGGGATGACAGAGGATGAAATGGTTGGATGGCATCACCAACTCAAAGCACATGGGTTTGGGTGGACTCTGGGAGTTGGGCATGGACAGGGAGGCCTGATGTGCTGCAGTTCATGGGGTCACATAGAGTCAGATATGACTGAGTGACTGAACTGAACTAAACATGTTTCTCCAAAGAGACTTTGTACAGTATTTAAAATTGCCCACTTTTTCAAAAAGCTAGAGGAAAATGTACAGTAAGTGCAGAAATATGAATAGAATTTGACTCAATAGTTTCACTAATATTTTGCTGTAATCCAATGTAAAACAAACAGAATTGGGCAAACAGTTCGAGGTTATTCCAGAACCACAGTCTAACTTTCTCAGACTGGGCCTGTCTGACTTCCCCATGACAAACCAAGACAGAAACCTGGTACCATAGCTCTCCACATCACCATCTCCTTCCTCTGCAACTCAGCTCCTGTGCTAATGGCGGATATCCCTTGGAAATCACAACTCTTTCCTTCAGGGTCTGAATCTAATCTCACAGCCCTTCTGAACACAGTAATTCAAGTAACTATCAACAGTGTTTTAGAGCTCACATTCAAAATGAAGTATATTGTCCATTTCCCTCCTACATTAACAATTTTAACCATTTTTGTCTGCTTTTTTCGCTAACACAATCATACATACTCCTGCTAATATACCTTTACTCTTTTTCTTTCACCTTTAAAATGTCCTCTTACAACATTAAAGAAAACAAAGAAAAACTGCAGTCTCTGTTCTAACCTCCCCCACATATAGTCCCATATCTCAGAGCCTTCTGGGTATAGTTATTCCATTGTGTGTGTGTTTAGTCTGACTCTTTGCGACCCCATGGACTGTAGACTGCCAGGCTCCTCTGTCAGTGGAATTTTCCAGGCAAGAATACTGGAGTGGGTTGCTATTTCCCCAACCCAGGGATCTTCCTTCCCAACCCAGCGATAGAACCTGCATCTTTTGTGTCACCTGCAGGGCAGGCAGATTCTTCACCACTAGCACCACCTGGGAAGCCCTCTTTCAACATTGCTCCCATTCAAATCCTCACCATCTTTCAAGTCAGGTTCCTATCCCGTTTTTTTTTGTTTTTTTTTTTTTAATCAGCCTCTCAGACAATGGTCTGGCAGGCCACTGGGAACTCTGACTCCTCTGAAGGCCTCCTTCAGTATTTCTCACACAGAGTAGGGAGTTGACTTTATCAGTAATCCTGTTAATTCTTTAACTTACAAATGCCACTATCACTGGGAATATGCTCCATCAGTTCAGTTCAGTTCAGTCGCTCAGTCGTGTCCAACTCTTTGTGACTCCATCGACTGCAGCATGCTAGGCTTCCCTGTCCACCACCAACTCCCGGAGCTTACTCAAATAGAGCAGAGAAAGGGTTACTAACAATAATTAGTAACACCTCTAGGTTTTTAATGATTCTAAGTACAGGCTAAAAGACATTAGTGAAGCTGATTATTTTTCCTAGTTAAGAACAAGTCCCTTCAAATTGTGTTTTTTTTTTTTTCTTTCAGGAGTACTACACTGGAACAGGATTTCAAAAACTATTCATGAGAATTAAAAAAGTGCAGATGACATTTGAGAACTTCATTTAAGAAATATCATTCGTAGACAGCAAAATACATGTTATATTCCCATGAGATATAACATTCAAATCAAATTAGAAAATGTTACTTTATAAACTTTATAATAAAATTGCTTCAGCTTCTTATCAGTGAGCAACATCCTCTTAATTCTCCTGGATTGGAGCATGAAAACTATATACATTTACTTTCACTCGTGATGATCTATTTATTCTGAATTAATTCTACCTACAAAGCACATTAACATGTACATTGCAAAGGTACTGTACTGCCATCTAATCCAGTGGAGAAGAGAAATGGATTTTATTTCAAAAAGATTGTAAAGATCTGGGGGGGGGGCAGATTTAAATGCTAAATATGTGCATACTTCACATATTTGAAATACTCATTAATAGATTTAAGCACGATTAAGAAAATCCTAGTAACTCACTATTTTAAAGTTAAGCATTGATACTGTAATATATTAAATGTATAGTATTACATTTAACATCAATATAGAGGATCATGAAGCAGGGAGAGGTGTTTGATTTATTTTCCCCCCACAAAGGACATTCGTACTGTCAAAGCATAATTTTCAAAAAGTTTAAAGTGTGACTCACTCAAATAGAGAATAGGTATATGTCAAAGATTTATTCAACTCATTCATAAGGAAACTGTAAGGTGATAAAGCCAATTCAATGAGTATTAGAGAGAGAGAGATGGAAATAACTAATAAGGAGGAATGTTATGCTAAAAGAAGTTTGCGAAGTTAAACAGGTTAAAGTCTTGCGGGGCAATACAACAGTAAACATTAGTATCTAGTTCTATCTGTGGTAGGGATCATTTGCATTTTTTCTAGATAAAACCCACAAGTTCGCATAGAATATAACAAAATCAGTGGAACATCAAACCAAGGCACGATCTCCTAAGGAAAAATCATTTGAAAGCTCTGTTAGATAGTGTTCCAGCATGACATGGAAAGCTTTGCAGTCATGTTTATGGCTTAGTTAAATTTCTAGATACTTTTTCTTAACACTAAGAAATATCATCTTTGTAGGTAGTTCACTTCTTACTTATATCATTAGGATTTTTAATTCACTTCTTATTGAAGCCATCTCAATCTCTCCCTCTACCTCCCCCATCTCTGCCTCACCACAACATACACCCAGAGAAAGCTCTTATTTGTGTTTTCAACATCTTATGAGAATTATTCCACATATGGAAGTGTAATGTATAAAGAAACTGTGTGGTGATATGGATGCTTGACTGGTCTCAGCGATCAAGTTCTGAAGTATCTCAGTAAAATTACAATTTGCCTCATGTTTTAGATCTTCAGATCTTTTAAATAGTACAAAGAAAGTCTTATATCATAAATTATGGGGTAAGCCATACTGTTTTATGAGGCATCTGGGTCTTTTCTTTCTCATCTTTAAAATAATCTAATAAAGATGTTCTTTACTAAATATGATATGATTGAATTTGCAGGCAACAGCTCTTTCAGGATACAGACCTGGAGTGGAAGACACCATGACATCCCTTTGCAATTAACATGTCTATGGAAATAAACAAATCAATCTAATTTTCTATCAGTTTGGCACTTCTAATCCCCCACATCCCTTACTGAACATAAGTAAATTTTACTATGAAAACATTACCAATGATTTTCTGTTTTGGCATTTGCTCCAGGCAGGAAGTGTATATATTAGCAAGCAGCATCAAGAAAAGGAAAACAGGTTGAGCTCTGTCTAAGACTCTTGTCCAGGAAGATGAGAGATGCTGAATTCAGTCCCAGCTTCCCTCTTCAAGCCTGGGATCCATGGGGCTTCATATCTCTGAAGAGAATACTACATTAAAAATTCACACAAAGGTAACTTTCGGATAAACTATGGTTGCTAGTGATCCACCTTTTCAAAGCAATAGTGGCCTCATTCTACCTCTGAATCAGAAGGCACATTCTAAGTGGACAGATTTCATATGTGCATATATAGCCACACACATATAAATATGCTTTACACAACTATTTTTAGAGAAGCAAAATTAAATAACTAAATATGGGACAGGTGTGGACAGGAGACTCAGAAATTAGAAATTCACAGCACTTGAGAATGAAAATAATAGGTACTATGTCCCCAAACTAAACTACATTCTTTATGTGAATAATTTCAATATTGTGCTGCATAACAGATTCTACATATGTGTATGACTGAGTGAACTGATCAGAAATTCAAAAATTATACCATATAATCTGGAAGCAAACAGTAGAACCTACATTTTAAATCTTCATTCTTCATAACGTATTGTAAGAGATATTATTTTTAATTTCAACTAAAGAATTTCTGCATGGAACTAGTTAAGAATATACCCCAGCTGCTGCTCCTTCTTTTCAGTGTGACCCCAAACAAGGACTGTTTCACATGGTTTTGGGTTTCTGTGGGGAAGTTTTGCACAGCTGTGATATCAAATGAAATACCACCTGGCCTAATCACCATAACAATATGTCCTCTGTCCTGCAAGCTAACAGATGGATTGGGTATCAGTCTGATGTCATAATCTGTTAGGTTTGTAATATGGAGCATTACCCACCCATTTAGGATTCATCTCATCTTTTCTGATGGCATGTTGTACCCTAAATGGAGAGATGACACTATCATTATATGCCACTATCACTAGTCATATGGGATCTTCGTTTGCATTACTTAAGGATAATTATATGGTGTTCTAATTCATTTGGTGAACTGTCACTCCACTACTGAAATACTTATGTGGAATTTTAACAAATACTATGACATTCATAAAGCAGATTACTAGTCTTCAACATTTATTTCATTCTTTTTTTAAATTCAATATCTAAATACCATCTTTCTTAAATGTATGCTGCTGAATTTCTCTTTGGAACATTAAATTGAAACTCTAATTGTACAACTGAAGTGATTTTATATTTATATATAGGCTCACATAGGAAATATGATAATATAAAAGTTATCCATAACATACGCATCTATAATATATATAGTGAATATTTAAAAGAATGATACGATTACCAATAATTAATTCAACAAGCATTTATTCTCTTTTAAGTGCAAGGCAAAGTGAAAGGCAGTGGGAATGCAGAGACAAACACAAAAGTATTCCAGCTTCCTAGGTGCTTTTAGTCTTTTCTAATCCACCTCTTTTCTCCACTGCTCTTAGAAAAGTTCATCGTTGGAGGCATGCAAATAGAAGTTCTAGTATGTCAGATCCTGTCTGTTGAGTAGACCAATATTCATCACAAACTCCCCTTCCATTGTTGGTAACCTCCTATATATAGAAAAAGCACTGTTGATCTTGTCATTCTCCCTTTTACTCAGATTCAACTAGTGAGATATAGACAAAAATCTGGCACAAGTAATAATTGAAGTATGTTGGGGGAGCTGTAAGAGAGACTTCCCTTTTATCATAAAAGAAAGAGAAACATATTACCACCTCCAATCTCCTTCTTGAATGTGGACATGATGCTGGGAGGTGTAGCAGCATAAGACAATAAAATGATTGCTAAGGTTGGCAAGGTATAGGGTAGAAGGCAGCTGGGAATGCGATACTATTGTTGAACTTCTGCACAGGCCTGGTGTGACTTCTTATTGAATAGAAATAAACCTTTTTTGCTTGTTTAATCCAATGCCAGGTAATTTGGTATTTGCAGACAAAACCAATGAATATACCAATTAAGTCCAAATAAGTCAAATTTATGAATATATCAAGAATTTTATAATTTATATATTGCTTCCTTATAAAATTGTATTTATTTTCCAAAGAAGGTCAATTGTAGAACATTATTGCCACAGTTTAATTTGGCTTAAGATAGCTACCTTTATAGATATGTGATGCAAAAGCTTCACATTAAAATATAAATAAGTCCTATGTAATAAAGTATTAATATATCCCTTTAAGCCATATTGATGAAGTATTCATGAAAGCTATTGTAGCACATAATTTTTTATAAAAATGAGATTTATTTTACATTTGAATATTTAGAAATAATTTATCTTTATCCAGCATTATTATTTATTACTATCATCTTTAAAATGTTAAAATTTCTTCCACAAAACTACTTTTCTAGTACAATATCTTCATTCAACAAGTGTGTCTTCCTTGTGTTGGGAGCAAAGAGTGTAATGAAACCTGAGAAATGACCTCTTCCATCAAGGAGCTCACAGTCTAGTAAAACCAATAAGTAAACTTTAAGACTGAACATCACATCTGTGCCAGAGAAGCACTATAGTGGGTACTTTGCTGTTCCATTCAGCAAAGTACTGCTTTGCTTTCCATTCAGATGTCCTCAAGTCCAACACACTAAATACCTGCTGCTAGGATATGTGGTATCTAAAGCATCATTCACAATTGCCTGGATCACAGAAAATTTCCCTCAAAGAACTCCAGTCCCATCACTCCATGGCAAATAGAAGGGGAAAAAGTGGAAGCAGTGACAGATTTTATTTTCTTGGTATCCAAAATCACTGCGGACAGTGACTGCAGCACAGAATGAAAAGATGCTTGTTCCTTGGAAGAAAAGTTATGACAAACCTAGATGGTATATTAAAAAGCAGAGATATCACTTTGCCAACAAAGATTTTGTATAGTAAAAGCTATGGCTTTTCCAGTACAGATGTGGACATCCCATGGACAGCAAAGAGATACAACCAGACAATCTTGAACAAAATCAACCCTGAATGTTCATCAGAAGGACTGATGCTGAAGTTGAAACTCCAGTACTCATGGACACCTGATGCAAAGAGGTGACTCACTGGAAAAGACCCTGATGCCAGGAAAGATTGAAGGCAAAAGGAGAAGGGGCAGAAGATGTAACAGTTGAATAGCATCACCAACTCAATGGACATGAGTTTGAGCAAACTCCAAGAGATAGTGGAGGACAGAGGAGCTTGGCATGCTACAGTCCATGTCATCGCAAAGAGTTGGACACAACTTGGTGATTGAAAACAACTAAAATATGCCTGAAATCAATGTAGAAGAAAACCAAAAAGGATAGAAAGTTGACAAGGAAAGAAGGAATAATTAGATGCACGACTTTTAAAACTTGGGTGGAAGGAGATCAAGAGTTCCAGTGAAATTATTGGAATTTTATTTTAAAGAGGAATACATTAAATCTTTGTAAATATCTGTATGAATTATATTTGATTATAGATCTTTACCTGTGTTTACACTTTTCATGTGACATTTGCTTTTTCTCACTCATCAGGGAGAAACACAAATATCTTATTTATCAATTCAATAAAAATCTGAAAATATTTAAATATTTCACTAACAATTTAGAGGACACATAATAAGGATTCATAAGCATTCCCCTTTCTATGATCAGACATATTAATCCTGTAGAGATATGCTTTACTCTCAATTTTAGGCATTCTAAAGTGTTACAGATCATCTTATGTTAGATGTCTTTCCTCCATAAAGCAATTTCTACAGAATTTATTTTATAAAAATATTAAATACTAATAGCAAGATTTATTTCCTAAAGGGGTTTGCTATTTACCTAACATTTTAATTTTAACTTTCTCTCATTATGTTACTATTGTAGAGAAAGCAGATCTTTTAAAATGAATTTTGCCACATATAGAGAAAAAATATTTTTTAATTAACTTTCTGAGAAGCTTCACAGTTCTTACTACTTTAACAGGCTAATGACATCTTAATTCTCAGATGTAATTCTGGACATTTTTAAATTTAGAAATGAATTAAACTTTTTGTTACTGATAAACAATGTAGATTATTATGTAAAATATTTCATAAAGTCCTCCTGGAAATAGTTAAAAAAATACAAAATTTAATCAACATATATTTTAATATTATTTATATACAATAAATTAAAAATGCTTTGTAAATGAGGATGTAGGTTTTAATTACAAGTTTGTTTCACTAAAAGATTTTATAATATATACTTTAAATTGGACCTCTTCAGACAATTTTACCAATTTCATGTTTACTGTTTAATACTTCATTTCCAAGAATTAACTAAAGGAATTGAAAAATGGATGATATTGTATTTTCATGGCACTTATCATTTACATGCTTTTTTCCTGCAAACAATATAAATACAAAATGCTTAGTTTCCACATTTCTCTTTCCACTAGTGTATGTTTTCTTGATACCCATCTAATTATTATTTCCTGAACACTACATGCTCCTTAGGGTAATCTTGCACTATATAAGTGGCTTCTTCTTTTTGATATCTTCTTCTTTCCTCTATACATGGGAAATTTACTTTTAAGTTTCAGTGCATTATTTCCTTTAAGAAACATTCTCTTCCTGTTTTGCCGTAACAGAAATTAACTCCTAATCCCGTTCTCTATTTCTTTGCTTTTAGAATACTTTATGAGTACTTCGTTGAAATGTAATATATAGGTATCTCCATGTAAGTCTTCCTTTTATGTCCCCAGTCAAATTTTGAAGATTTTATCATACAATTTTACATTTCTGATTAAAATTAATCCTAGGTTTAAGATAATTGCTATTTCTATAGAAAATGATCTATTTTTTTCTAAGTTCTAGCTAGTAATAAGTTATAATAATAGGATAGCTAATGATTTTGTATATTTATTTCTTAACTATTTAGCTTACTCAATTATCTTACCATAGTAACAGTTTTTCAATTGATTCAGATGTGTCTTCTCAGAGGAATAATCGGACAAGCCATATATAATATAACTATCTCTGGTCTAATTTTTTTTGATTTTTAAATGTTCCCTTATCTAATTGCATTGGTGAGAACTTTTATGACAATTTTAGGTAGTTGTTCTTATGTCAGGTATGCCATGCAACTTCTGAATTTGATGGGAGTGTTTCTATTGTTTTACCAACAGAGAATAGTTGTTGACTTAAAATATACATTATGATGAACTGAATATAACTGCATGCTCTTTCAACACATACCAAGATAATTTTCTCCTTGAAACTTTGGTAAAGGGAATTTTATGATATCATTTTATTTATGGTGATTTTGTTAAAGTGAATTCGGAAGAATTTATAATCTTTTGAACAATATAATGGAAATAACATTTTCTGCTTTAGTGACTATGCCAAAGCCTTTGACTATATGGATCACAACAAGCTGTGGAAAATTCTTTAAAGAGATGGGAATGCCAGACCACCTGACCTGCCTTCTGAGAAATCTGTATGCAGGTCAAGAAGCAACAGTTAGAACTGGACACAGAACAACAGATTGGTTCCACATAGGGAAAGGAGTACGTCAAGGCTGTATATTGTCACCCTGCTTATTTAACTTATACACAGAGTACATTATGTGAAATACTGGGCTGGATGAACCACAAGCTGGAACCAAGATTGCTAGGAGAAATATCAATAACCTCAGATATGCAGATGACAACACCCTTAAGGCAGGAACTAAAGAAGAACTAAAGAGCCTCTTGATGAAAGTGAAAGAGGAGAGTGAAAAAGTTGGCTTAAAACTCAACATTCAGAAAACTAAGATCAAGCCATCTGGTCCCATCACTTCATGGCAAATAGATGGGGAAACAGTGGAAACAGTGACAGATTTTATTTTTGGGGGCTCCAAAATCACTGCAGATAGTGACGGCAGCATGAAATTAAAAGACACTTGTTCCTTAGAAGAAAAGCTATGACCAACCTAGACAGCATATTAAAAAACAGAGACATTATTTTGCCAACAAATGTCCATCTAGTGAAAGCTATGGTTTTTCTTTACAGTAGTCATGTATAGATGTGAGAGTTGGACTATAAAGAAAGCTGAGCACTGAAGAATTGATGCTTTTGAACTGTCGTGTTGGAGAAGACTCTTGAGAGAGCCCCATGGACTGCAAGGAGATCCAACCAGTCTATCCTAGAGGAAATCAGTTCTGAATATTCATTGGAAGGACTGATGCTGAAGCTGAAACTCCATTATTTTGGCCACCTGATGTGAAGAACTGACTCACTGGAAAAGACTCTGATGATGAGAAAAATTGAAGGCGGGAGCAGAAGGGGACAACAGAAGATGAGATAGTTGGATGGCATCACCAACTCAATGGACTTGAGTTTGAGTGAGCTCCAGGAATTGGTAATGCACAAGGAGGCCTGGTATGCTGCAGTCCATGGAGTCGCAGAGTCAGACACGACTGAGCAACTGAACTAACTGAACATTTTGAAAACACTGAATTTATATAATTTTCACTTTATCAAAAACCTTTCCAGTCATCTACTAAAATTTATTGAGGCTTATTGCCTAAGAAGAGCAGGAAAGCTTCAAAAATCACAGGTAGAAAAGTTCCCACCACCCAACATACAGAAAAAGAAAGGAGATGAATCCTTACAATCATAAGAGTGTCTGAGGGGAGGATGAGACAGTGGGGGGAAAAAAGAAGAAAGTATGGGGAATAGATACATAGGATGTTTTTCTCTCTCTGTCTCCTACCCTTCTCTTTGAAAGGCAGAAATTCAGGTAGTTCATACTTAGACATGTTTATGGGAAATTCTCAGTGTTTTTTCTCAAATTATAATCTAGAAAAACTTTTCAGTCAACCTTTTATCCTTAAAAGGTAGTTAAGAAACAAACGTGTTAGCTTTAGTATGTACAATAAGTAGCAATTTCACTCTCTCTGACTCTCCAAGTTGGTTCTGACAATAGAGGTAAGATACAAACTAAGAGGCTGTAAATTCACTGCACATATCTGCAGACCAGACGAAATTGAGGTTGGAGCAAGAAGCTAGGAATATTATGACCAAAATCTGTGACAGTTGTGAAGGTCATCAAAACCTTCAAAAAAACTACAAAAAAAAAAAAAAAAAAAAACAACATTAGTGGTACACTCTCCAAGTATATATGCCATATATTTATGAACTTATATTATTCTACCAATTGTAGAAATGAAATAAGTACATATGTGTGTATACACATGTAAACATAAAACCAATGAAAGATGAGATTTCAGCTATCTCTTAAATTTTTTGAATCTCATTCCCTACCTATTCCACATCTAAATTCTCTTTGAATAACAAGTTTTATGAAGATATACATTTTATTATTATTAGCTTCATGGTGTTTTATCTCTTTCAAAAAATATTTCTACATTTGCGTTTAATTTCACAATCATTCTGACTACAGTTATTTAGGTACTAAATCCAAGTATTACTGGATACATTTCTCAAAACCATTTCTTTTAAGTACAACTTCCCTCTACATGAGGTCAAATAACTAAACAACTCCAAATTTGTAACCAAAGTTTAAAAAAAAAAAAAAAAGATCGTGGAACATGAATTCCCTGAAATTTGGTATCTCTGAAAATGTAATTCTATTGTTTTTTTGCATTAACGATTGCTTGGTCCAGTGAATACTTTTCTGATAATTATGTTTTCTCCTAAATCAAAGGAGGTTTTCATTATTGTTTTCAAAAGTGTTGTATGAAAATAGGCACGATGTCAACAGTTTTTATATTTGTAATTTGTCTATTTTAAAAATAAATTTTGTGTTTATATGTCATCTTCCATACTAAATGTTTGATGTTTTAACGTAAAAATTTTGAATTTCACCAGGTTATGATTACATATAGGTCTCTTTTCACTTATTGTTCATGGTTCTCTTAAACAATGTAAACTTTAAGAAAGTTATCACTTTTCTTATTATTTGAATTCATATTTTATTACTTTTTTTCATATTTCACTTCTATATATATTATTATTTGCTAGAAGTATTATTATATATTCCTGGGATTTCTGAATGAGTCATTCATGTCTTTGATTTTTTTTTGTCATTGTCTTCATTTTTATATTAATCATTTCCTTGAGTTCTAGGAGAATTGTGAACTGATATAATTTATTGATTCAGTTATTTAAAGAATGCAATTGCTTGTTCACTGTTCCCACTAAGTTTTTCTTTTTTAAAACATGTTTTTAATCTGGTCAATATCTTTCTAGATTGCATTTTATTTCTTTCAATAAATATCACATCCTCTAAGATTTTGTTGAGAGGATGTGTTAGAAGCTTTATGTATTTGTAAAGTCTGGTTCATTACATTTTGAAAGAGGGAGAAAGGATTTTTCAGAATAGGTCTTTCTTTTTAAATTCCAGGTTACTCAGTCTCACTTGTAAATTCGCCATTTGTTGTTTATGAAATTATAAGATGTTACTGTCAGGTGAGTGTATGCTCCTCGGTTCTGTCTCATCACATCAAAGATTTGGAGTGACGGACATTAAAGCCCCCTCAGCATGTCACAGCTCTCGGGTCTTGGACAGACCGTGTTATAGCTCTCAGGTCTCGAACGGACCGTGTTATAGCTCTTGGACAAATCAGTGTTACAGCTCAGTGTTACAGCTCTATTTTATTTAGAAAATAGCAGGAAAATCCATCCTCCAGGCATGAGGGCATACTGACCCAAAGACTCCAAGAGAAGAGTGCCCCAGCATGCGGGGAGGAGAGAGGGAGAGAGCCCTTTGGCTCCTCTTTTTATATGTTTTTTTTCTTCCCTCTGGGCCTGCCCTATGCAAATTGGGCTTAGCCAGGAGTGCTATTTTACCTGAAGTCCTCACTCTGGTCCTCGGACCTTTCTTTGACCTTCCTTTGTTCTATTTTTGCAGGCTTTTCCCTTCCTTGTCTTTTAGCCACCATCATTTTGGACTCCTTTTCTCTCTTCTAACTACCTAACACCTGACAATAGATTCCCGAGCCTCTTTTCTTGGAGAGATCCTTTAGAAAGCTTACAACTATAAAAGTTCTCTCTGTCCCTCAGCAATATAAATCTTCTACCATCCAAAACTGTTTCCTTAAGTACTTGGGAGCCATCTCTTTGAAATGCAAACCTCCAGTGAGACAGCTTTTTCTCTCTTACTTCTAAGATCTATGAAAGGGTAAGGGCCTAACTTTGTTGGGCATGTTGTTCCAATTTGTAAAACTATCTCCTATCCTACAGACATGCTTCTTCAAATAAATACCAAGTAACAAACTCACATGGCTTAATCACATTGACCAACCCAATTCCTCAAATTTTATAATTATTCTGCTTCCCTCATTCTCTTTCTTACTTTCTTTAAAATACCCAGTCATTTGAGTTAAGCTAAGATGACAGTGAAGTCTGTTTCCTAATGCAGTAATGCTAAATAAAATGTCTTACTGCCTTTAACAAATATCTAGCATTGTTTTTCTTTAAAAAATTCAAACAAGGCTGATAAGCTTTGATGTTCATAAGAATCATCTGAGAGCTACTCAAACATAGATTCCTGGTCCCCTATATCAGAAATTCTGATTTCATAAGCAAAAGAGAGAACACAAAGTACTGAATTTCTAATACTTCATCAAGAAGTGCTGATGCTGCCTAGAGATCATACTCTGGTCTAGGTCAGTCATTCCATCTCTTTGAGGAGAAGGGAAAACAATACAAGGAGAAAGAAAAGACAATGAATGTACAACAAAAAAACTTACACATACTGTACATATACACACAACAATTAAATATATGTGGTTTCTCCTTATTTTAAGGCTCTGAAAAGTATCCTCAAATAAGTAACTGATCTAGTTCTAATCTTATTGGGGAGGAGAAAGGAGAGGAAAGGAAAGCTAGAAAGTAAAACAAGTGTTCACTTGCTGTTGTTTTTGCTCATTAAAAAGCTGTATAATTAGATCAACAGAAAAGCTTCTATCAACAGAAAATTAGATGGAGTCTGAAATAGTCAGTGACTTAAAGTTTATTTATCTTGCAAAAAGAAGAGGACAAAGTATGTTCCACATAGTAGGAAACAGCAGCTTCAAAAGTCCTGAGGGCACAGAAATTTATAGTATGTGCAAAATAGAAAGCAGAGCAGTGATTCAGAAGGGAAGAGGACAAGTAATAGGAGGAACACAAGATGAAGCATGATTTAAGAGCTCTGCTAACAATTTAGAAGGAAAAAAAAAAGAAGCAAATGGGAATTTGGCAGATAACCGATTTTTACTTCTAGAATAACCACCTCATATATACATACTTTAGGGAAAGTCACTTTAAAATGCTTTAAAATGAGTTCTTGGAATCTTCACCTAGAACATGAAGATGTTCATTTGGTCAGGAGATCTTTACCCGATTTATGTAATGGAATTGCATGGGGGAAAATTTTAAAAATATACATGTCCAGGCTTTCCCTGAGAAACTTTACTCAGCAGTTCTAGGTATGGTCTTCACTCTGGCAAACTTTCAGGCTGTCTCTGGTTTGAGAACTAGTATACAAAGTGATCACTGAAGATGTTTATAATAATGTTAGGCTCGTTGAGAGATAGAAGATGATAGTTATTATTCAAGGGCAGACCAAAGATATTTTTAATACTAACTAAAATCACTCTACTGGACAGTAATTCAGCAACTATACATGCTTATAAAAATTAATATTTTAAATATTGAATTCCATAGGCTGATCATAACTTTAGACTGGGTTATTCTTAGACAAATAGAGAATAAGACTGACAAATTCCAGTCATTGACCAGCTTATAGATTAGAATACCCTTGTAGGCAATAGCATCTATTGTTATTGCCTTCCCGGAATAGATACTCCCTTAATGAGAAGTGGATACCCACTCATTGCCTACTCTTTTCCATTCTGCAACTAGCCATATAAGTCTGAGTATTCTGATAAGCAGATGCCAAAACATAAACAAATTGTGCATAAAACAAATTTTTACTAGGGAAAATGTCTATGTGAAAGCAAACAGGGATAGAACAAAGAATAACAGGGCCAGTGACCAGATTGTTATGCATATCTGAACACAGAGTGAAGAAAAGAGGGAGAGAATGTCACAGTCGGTTATGTACTGGTAGATTCAACAAAGCTGAGAGGAGACCTTGAACCACCCTCAGCCAACACAGTAGGCATGTCCCTCTTGGAAATGAGTTTGTCATGGTAACCCCACTACACTTAGTCACTGACCAGGAGCAGCCCATGACGGGTATAACCTCAGTCAAATTTAGTGATGAGTTTTATAGCATAGAAACTGAAGATTAATACACCCTCTGTAGTAGAAAGTAAGTCTTCAAAGTGTTGTATTATCAACAGACCTCTCCCACCTATTCTCAGCACATGAGTTTATCTGTACCATCAATCATATGAGCCAGCAAATGATATGCAGCCCTAGCTCAGATCCTAAAAGATGATGCTATAGAAGTACTGTACTAAATATGCCAGCAAATTTGGAAAACTCAGCAGGGGCCACAGGATTGGAAAAGTCAGTTTTCATTCCAATCACAAAGGCCAAAGAATATTCAAACTACCATACAATTGTGCTCATTTTACATCATAGCAAGGTAATGCTCGCTGGCTACCATATATATTGCTGATTAGAGAAGGGAAACACCTGGCACAAATCAAGGTAAACCAGGATTTTTCCCTTTTGAAATTTGAACTCAAGGACATGGAGGTCGAGTGCTGAAAGAAGAATTTGTCAGTAACTGAATGGCAATGTTAGCAAAGTAATGCTCAAAATTCTCCAAGCTAGGCCTCAACAGTACATGAACCAAGAACTTCCAGATGTTCAAGTTGGAGTTATAAAAGACAGAGGAACCAGAGATCAAATTGTCAACATCCAGTGGATTATAGAAAAATCAGGAGAACTCCAGAAAAACATCTACTTCTTCTTCATTGACTACACTAAAGCCTTTGACTATGTGGATCATGACAAACTGTGGAAAATTCTGAAAGAGATGGGAATACCAGACCACCTCTCCTGCCTCCTGAGAAACCTGTATGCAGGTCAAGAAGCAATAGTTAGAAAAAGACATGGAACAACAAACTGGTTCAAAATTTGGAAAAGAGTACATCAAGGTTGTATATTGTCACCCTGCTTATTTAACTTATATGCAGAGTACATCATGCAAAATGTCAGGCTGGATGGAGCACAAGCTGGTATCAAGATTGCCAGGAGAAATATTAGTAACCTCACACACGCAGATGACACCATCCTTATGACAGAAAGCAAAGAGGAACTAAAGAGCCTCTTAATGAAGGTGAAAAAGGAGTGAAAAACCTGGCTTAAAACTAAACATTCAAAAAACTAAGATCATGGCATTGGGTCCCATAACTTAATGGTAAACAGATGGGGAAAAAAATGGAAACAGGGAGAGACTATTTTCTTGGGTTCCAAAATCACTGCAGATGGTGACTCCCACCATGAAATTAAAAGACACTTACTCCTTGGAAGAAAAGCTATGATAAACATAGGGTATTAAAAAGCAAAGACAACACTTTGCCAATAAGGTCCATATAGCCAAAGTTATGGTTTTCCCAGTATGGGAAAAACCCACATGGTGTGAAAGTTGGGCCATAAAGAAGGCTGAGCACCGAAGAATTGATGCTTTCAAATGGTGGTGCTTGAGAAGATGCCTGAGAGTCCCTTGGACAGCAAGGAGATCAAACCAGTCAATCCAAAAGGAAATTAATCCTGAATATTCATTGGAAGGACTGATACTGAAGCTGAAACTCCAATACGTTGGCCACTTGTGTGTGAAGAGCTGACTCATTGAAAGACTCCAATTTGGGAAAGATTGACGGCAGGAGGAGAAGCAGGGCACAGGGGATGATATGGCTGAATGGCATCACTGACTCGATGGACACAAGTCTGAGAAAACTCTGGGTGATTACGAAGGACAAGTGAAGCCTGGAGTGCTGCAATCCTTGGGGTTGCAGAGTTGAACACCACTGAGTGACTGAAAAACAGCAGCAACTAGTTCAGACAAGAAGGTGAGCTTCAAGTACCCGTTGCTATTACAGGGGAAAACAGTATATTGTTTTTGTTAGGCTTTTTAGCTATAATAATACTTTATGTCCAGAGCCGATAATGGATACCTTCCTCTGCCACTTTATGGGGGGAGTTTGGCAGAGAATGAAGCCAAACCAGAAAAAAAAAAAAAAATAGAAAGTAGTAGAGATTAAAGATAGATTCCTGGTTATATAGCTTGAACTCAACTCCATCAGAATCATTTTAACCTCCTGTTCTTTCCAGATATTTGTAATTAGAAATTTTATTTTGATTTTAAGCCAATTTGAGCCATTTTCTGTTCATTGCAATGAATGTCTTGTGCAATGCAATATTTTTCTGTAAATTATATAATTAAATCTGTACAAGAAACTTTAGAGATAGACATGTTATCCTCATTTTATAGATGGGAATAAAGCCCAGAAAGATGAAATGATTTCTCTAAGGTTAACTAAACTAGTAAGAGATTGAACAAGGACACAAATTCCTACTTTCTTAATTGAAATGTGATTGCCATCCAATTTTTTTTAATTTTAGCTTTTCTGTGCATGTGTAATTATTGTCTTCCTGTTTTATCATGAACTACATGGAATAATTTTTTTGGGCTCCAAAAATCACTGCAGATGGTGATTGCAGCCATGAAAAAGATGCTTACTCCTTGGAAGGAAAGTTATGACCAACCTAGATAGCATATTCAAAAGCAGAGACATTACTTTGCCAACGAAGGTCCATCTGGTCAAGGCTATGGTTTTTCCAGTGGTCATGTATGGATGTGAGAGTTGGACTGTGAAGAAAGCTGAGCACCGAAGAATTGATGCTTTTGAACTGTGGTGTTGGAGAAGACTTTTGAGAGTCCCTTGGACTGCAAGGAGATCCAACCAGTCCATTCTGAAGGAGATCAGTCCTGGGTGTTCATTGGAAGGACTGATGCGAAAGCTGGAACTCCAATACTTTGGCCACCTCATGTGAAGAGCTGACTCATTGGAAAAGACCCTGATGCTGGGAGGGATTGGGGGCAGGAGGAGAAGGGGACGACAGAGGATGAGATGGCTGGATGGCATCACTGACTCGATGGACATGAGTTTGAGTAAACTCTGGGAGTTGGTAATGGAGGGAGGCCTGGCATGCTGCAATTCATGGGGTCACAAAGAGTCAGACACGACTGAGCGACTGAATTGAACTGAACTGATGTGGAATAATCTCAGTATGTTGAAGTTACAGCACACATGTTTGCATTTAGCTTAATCCTATGGCTATGTACATGGGAGTAGGACTAAGCTTTCAAAATTTTGAAAACTAGCAAAATTACCTAAATATAGTACACTGTATTTGATTATATATTATTGATTTTCCCCTCATAAAATTATACAAGAGGTCATATATAGGATTATTATTTAGACCATTTACTGAGCACATATCTGATCTGAGTTATGTTGTCACATGGCACGTGTTTCTAATTTACATAGGCCTTGTGTGTTAATTTCAGTTGTTGTTTAAAGTCAAGAATGCAAGAATTTTTATATTTAAAGTTACATGCTTCAAATTACCTAATAAAACAGATCTAAGTAAATGGTAAAGAATGGACAGACAGATCAATCAGTAATAAGAGGTTGTTCTATAGCTCAGGTCAGCTATGAAAATTCTTGTCCTTTATATAAACTATGTTCATTCTGTATAGAAGTATGTATCCTTGACATAAGGACATATCATGCTGATTTTTGTACACATTATTGTCAGAAGCATTTGCCCTTCTTCTGGCATTTAGGGTGCTGGTGGCACCAATAAATCCTTTTATTCAAGAAACCCTTAGAGAAATTTTTAAAGCAGAAGTTAGTCTTAAACATCTAGTCTAACATCATTATTTTAGGGATATTAGAACTATGTTCTGTAATTAATGTCCCCTGCCTAAGATTACACAGATGGACTTTAGGACAGCTGGGACTAGAATCTACTGCTTAAAACTTCTACTTCCTTACTCATTCATTGAAACTACTCCACAAGGGAGAGCAAAATAGTATTTGCTAAACTACTTCTTAAGTACATTTGTTTGGTTTCCAATTATCTAAATTTTACATTTGCTTTATATTTCTCAAAACTATTTGCTCTTATAATTGTTCTTTATATTGGAGCCAAGTCCTAGTTTGTAACTCCCAGCCACAGTGCACCGCACTACCACAATAGCATGCATAGTATATATGTGTATGCATATACATGCACAAAAGTATATGCATACATACATGCATATGTATATATATAATTCTCAGATCTAAATAATTCTTATTTAGACATTAAGTAAAAAATAAGTTATTAGGTATTGTCAGAGTACATCAGCAATGAATGAAGAAAACTGAAGATAATATATTTTTCATGTGAAAGATAAATTAAAGCTTAGGTTGGGCAATGTGGTTAATTTCAGTTACACTATGGCCTTGTTTAAACACTTTGTATATCTTCTCCCTAATTTTCCACATGCTTATACATCACAGGCAACATCTCAAAAATCCATCTCCTGTACATTCCCATCATAATTTATTTAGACCAGGCCCTATCATTTCTTGCCTGAAATGAAAGTTATTGAAAACACTGATAAATCAATTCCTTTTTCTGTAATCCTTTTACTCTCTAATCTATGCCCTAACTCAGCAAGCAGAGTGATCTTTATAAAAGTCAAATCTGATCAAGTCACTTTCAAAAACCCCTGGAGTCCTTAAGAAAAGTTCACACTCCTTAGTATGCCATGAAAGGACCTTCAATGTCTCTACTCTCTTATCTCCCACCTCTATCTCCTTCCTGCTTTATCATCTCCTCTCCAGAAAGTCTTTCTGTCCTCCAGAGCACTCTAGGTTAGATGCCCATCCTTGGTTCTCAAATAGCATCCAGGTAATACCTCATCATGGAAAATCAAAGTCACTCAGTCGTGTCCGACTCTTTGTGACCCCATGGACTATATAGTCCATGGAATTCTCCAGGACAGAATACTGGAGTGGGTAGCCTATCCCTTCTCCAGAGGATCTCCCCAGCCCAGGGATCGAACCCATGTCTTCCAATTTGCAGGTGGATTCTTTACCTTCTAAGCCACCAGGGAAGCCCAAGAATATTGGAATGGGTACCCTATCCCTTCTCCAAGGGAACTTCCCGACCCAGGAATTGAATTGGGGTCTCCTGCATTGCAGGTTGATTCTTTACTAGCTGAGCTATGAGGGAAGCCCATACCTCATCACAGATGATCTCTATATAGCATGATAAATGCTATTTCTATGTCTGTTCTTCCTCACTAACCAGTACATATTTTGGAAATTTATCTAATCTTTTCATTTTCAGACC
The DNA here is from genome assembly GCF_910594005.1 of Cervus elaphus. Taxonomy (NCBI): domain Eukaryota; kingdom Metazoa; phylum Chordata; class Mammalia; order Artiodactyla; family Cervidae; genus Cervus; species Cervus elaphus. Next base: position 85,526,696 of record NC_057834.1, on the reverse strand, counting down.
CCACCATATCCTGGCTACCATACACGCAATACTCAAACACTGGCTGAATGATGGTTTCCCTGCCTTCTCTCTAGGCAAAGCCACAGGTTCTTAGAATCTTCAACTTTCCTTCAGATCCTATAAGTACTTATCCCAGATACAAGGAGTACACACATATCACACTCTTTCATAACAAAAGATTTTGTGAATTTTTTAACTCCCCCCCTCCAGAAAAATCTACCTTCTGTCTGAATGAAATTAAAGCACATTTTTGCAAGCTAGGCCACTTATTTGAAAGAGTAGAGGCACTAAAGGACTGCATGTAGCTGAACTCGAGTTACGTGAGAGCCATGTTCTAAAGAAGTCAACCTTTCTTTCGGCCTCACAATCTGAGTCCAACTTATTCCAGTATAACACTATACTCTTTGAACTCCCCAGAATAGTAACATTAAAACGACCTACCATAATATTCCTACAGTCTTAGTTTTATGTGCAAAAATGGCAATAAAATATTTGCTTTTTGAGGTCATTTTATAAAGTAACTTTAAAAAGTACTTCATTTAGCTTCTTGCCTCAAGTTTTATTTAAATAGGTTAATTGAACTAACCTCTCCTAATGATTTACAAAATCTGAACAAAATAATAAGAAATATTTATTAGATGGTCCTGGATACTGACTAAAAATATTTAGAACCTGATGAGGATTCTACTACTGAAAGACAATCAGTGACCTGTAAAATGTGAGCATTTTCAGTCTTTTGCCTGGGTCAAACTTAATCTTCACTTGGCTCCAGAAGCAGAATGCTGCAACCTTAATGACTTAAAGAGTCACAAAGGTTGAGGCTGCAGAGTAGCTGGAAAGTTAGCAGTATGTTCATGAGGTAACGGACAAGCAGAAGGGGTGAGACCCAATATCTGCATATAAAATCTACATAAATCTTTGACAGATCACTAAACAATTTATAACAAAGATTTCAGGGGTGTGGCAAAAAATCAACCAGTGAACATCGACATTTTAGAAATCAATGAACAAAAATGGACCAGAATGGGTGAATTTAATTCAGATAAATATTACATCTACTACTGTGGGCAAGAATTCCTTAGAAGAAATGGAGTAGCCCTCATAGTCAACAAAAGAGTCTGAAATGCAATTCTTGGTGCAATCTCAAAAATGACACAATGATCTCTCTTCATTTCCAAGGCAAAGCATTCAATTTCACAGTAATCCAAGTCTATTTCCCAACAAGTAATGCAGAAGAAGCTGAAGTTGAACGGTTCTATTATGACCTAAAAGACCTTCTAGAGCTAACACCAAAAAAAGATGTCCCTTTCATCATAGGGGACTGGAATGCAAAAGTAGGAAGTCAAGAGATACCTGGAGTAACAGGCAAGTTTGACCTTGCAGTACAAAATGAAGCAGGGCAAAGATTCAAGGGATTAAATCCAATGGATTCAAGGGATTAGATTAAATAGGAAAGAGAAAATAAATTAAATAAAAAAAAGAGATTAAATAGATTCAAGGGATTAGATCTGATAGAGTGCATGAAGAACTATGGATGGACATTACTGACATTATAAAAGAGATGGTGATCAAACTATCCCCAAGAAAAAGAAATGCAAGAAGGCAAAATGGTTGTCTGAGGAAGCCGTATAAGTAACTGAGAAAAGAAGAGAAGTGACAGGCAAAGGAGAAAAGGAAAGATATATCCATCTGAATACAGAGTTCCAAAGAATAGCAAGGATAGATAAAAAAGCCTTCCTAAGTGAACAATGCAAAGAAATAGAGGAAAACAATTAATGGGAAAGACTAGAGATCTCTTCAAGAAAATTAGAGCTACCAAGGGACTATTTCATGCAAAGATGGCCACAATAAAGGACAGAAATGGTATGGACCTAACAGAAGCAGAATATATTTAGAAGAGGTGGCAAGAATACACAGAAGAACTATATAAAACAGATCTTCTTGACCCAGATAACCATGATGGTGTGATCACTCACCTAGAGCCAGACATCCTGGAGTGTGAAGTCAAGTGGGCCTTAGGAAGCATTACTACGAACAAAGCTAGTGAAGGAGATGGAATTCCTGATGCACTATTTCAAATCCTAAAAAAAAAAAGAAAATGATGCTGTTAATGTGCTGCACTCAATATGCCAGCAAATTTGGAAAACTCAGCAGTAGCCACAGGGCTGGAAAAGGTCAGTTTTAATTCCAATCTCAAAGGAAGGCAATGCGAAAGAATGTTCAAACTACCACACAATTGCACTCTTCTCACAAGCTAGCAAAGTAATGCTCAAAATCTCCAAGTGAGACTTCAACAGTACGTGAACCGAGAGCTTCCAAATGTTCAAGCTGGATTTAGAAAAGGCAGAGGAACCAGAGATCAAATTGCCAATATCAGTTGGATCATAGATAAAGCAAGGGAGTTCCAGAAAAACATCCACTTCTGCTTTATTGAGTATGCCACAGCCTTTGACTATGTGGATCACAACAAACTGTGGAAAATTCTGAAAGAGATGGGAATACCAGACCACCTCTCTTGCCTCCTGACAAATCTGTATGCACGTCAAGAAGCAACAGTTATAACCAGACATAGAACAATGGACTGGTTTCAAATTAGGGAAGGAGTACAACAAGTCTGTATATTATCACCCTGCTTTTTTGAACTTATATGCAGAGTACATCATGTGAAATGCCTGGTTGGATGAAGCACAAGCTGGAATCAAAACTTCCTAGAGAAATATCAATAACCTCAGATATGCAGATGACACCACCCTTATGTCAGAAAGTGAAGAGGAACTAAAGAACCTCTTGATGAAAGTGAAAGAAGACAGTGAAAAAGCTAGCTTAAAACTCAACATTCAAAAAATGAAGATCATGGCCTCTGGTCCCATTACTTCATGGCAAATAGATGGAGAAACAATGGAAACAGGGACAGACTATTTTCGTGGGCTCCAAAATCACTGCAGAGGGTGACTGCAGCCATGAAATTAAAAGGTATATGCTCCTTGGAAGAAAAGCTATGACCAACCTAGATAGCATGTTAAAAATAACAGACATTACTTTGCTGACAATGGTCCCTCTAGTCAAAGTTATTGTCATGTGGCCAGTGGTCATGTACGGATGTGGGAGTTGGACCATAATAAAAGCTGAGCACTGAAAAATTGATACCTTTGAACTGTGGTTTGGAGAAGACTCTTGAGAGTCCCTTGGACTGCAAGGAGAACAAACCATTGAATCCTAAAGGAAATCGGTCCTGAATATTCATTGGAAGAACTGATGCTGAAGCTGAAACTCGAACACTTTGGCCCCCTGATGCGAAGAACTGACTCATTGGAAAAGACCCTGATGCTGGGAAAGATTGAAGGCAGGAGGAGAAGGGGACAGAGGATGAGAAGGTTGGATGGCATCACTGACTTAATGGGCGTGAGTTTGATCGAGGTCTGGGAGTTGGTGATGGACAGGGAAGTCTGATGTGCTGCAGTCCATGGGGTCACAAATAGTCAGACATGACTGAGTGACCGAGCTGATATTCAGAGCAGAATGATTACCGAGTTTGAGTACAGCCAAACTAAATTAGTAGACCATTGCTACAGAAAAACTTAACAGAATGTAAAGGCTCTACAAGAATTTATTCCTGGTGTCTAGAATACAATTAAAACTAGTCAGATATGCAAAAAAAGGAAAATAATGTCATATTCCTTTTAAAGTAATTAATAGAAAACCTTCCTAAAAGGCCCTACATATTGCAAATAGCAAAGATTTTCAAACAACTACAATAAATATGTCCATCAACTCAGAGGAAATTTATAATGAATGACTGGGAATCACACCAAAAAAATGGAAATCATAAAAGATGAGCAAAACAGAAATTCTTTGGTTACTGTACTATGTATTTCAAAGTTTCTAAGAAAGTAGGTCTTAAAAGTTCTCATCACAAGAAAAACAATTTAACTATGTATGATGATGGATGTTATCTAGACTTATTGTGATAATAATTCTATGAAATTTACAAATATTTAATCATTATATTGTATGTATGTAACTTATATCTCAAAAAATTCCAGAATCAAAAAGTACAATTCCTAAAAAATTTTGAAGTTACTCTTTTTGATTAACAGAAGATTAGAATCAGCAGCAGTTAGTGAATTTGAAATATATCAGTAGCAGTTATCCAGTCTAAGGAACAGAAATATAAAATAAAGAAAAATGAATAGAATTTGAGGGACCTACGAGACAGTATTTAATTATAACATCTGTACAAATAGAGTTCTAGTAAGAGAGAAACTGGAAGGAAAAATATGACCAAAATTACGTCAAATCTGGAAAGGCATCAACTAATATATCTAAAAGCTCAACAAAACCCAAACAGGGTGAATAATAAGAACACCATATCTAAAGAAATTATAGTCTAACTGCTGAAATTCAAAAGCAAAATGATGATCTTTAAAGTAACAAGACTAGAGTCACAGATTAAATATATGCAAAAATAATACAAATGACAATGACTTCTCAAAAAAGACAACCAAGCCGGAAGACAGCAGTCTAAGGAAAATATTTTCACACTGAAAAGACAATAATATGATAATACCAATAAATGAGGAGAACTATAATAATGCAACATTAACCAATATTTCAATATTAATCCTTTCACTGTTACCTGAAACTATCACAATATTGTTAATCAGCTATACCCCAATACAAAATAAAAAGTTTTAAAAAATAAGGGTGGAAACAATACCTGATAATCTTGATACATCAAAAGTTGACATAATTTAACACCAAAATTTTTAAAAAATATTTCTGAAACAAGAAGTGAAAAGGAATTTCCTGAATCTAATATAGAACAAGTATAAACAACCTATACATAACATTATACTTAGTGGCAAAGATTTAATACTTTCCCCCTAAGGTCGAGAATAAGGCAGGAATATTTACTTTCATCACAAGTATTCGATATAACTGGATGTCCTAGCCAGTGCAATAAAGCATAAAATGAATAAACAGGACATTAAAATTTCAAAGAAAAACTGCAGTTTCTTCTATTAACACAGTGTAATTGTTTATATACAAACTAACAAAGAATCAAATAATACTTTAAGAAAAATAACAAAACTAGCAAACTCTCCAAAAATGTTAACATACAGAATCTATTTTTTATAAATAGCAGCAATTGAAAAATAAAATTTTATAGTAGCATTAAAAGCAAACATTTCAGAATAAAATTTTAAAAAGGCATTTAAAACTTATACACCAAAAACTAAAACAAACAAACAAAAATGCAAAATCATAAAACGTTGCTAAGGCATTAGAATGCCAAGTTCGATAGGAAGGCTAAATATTATTAAGATATTAATACTCCTCAGCAACATCAACTTAGTTTCTTTTTTTCTTTAATGGAAATTGGCAAGCTTTTTCTAAAAATATTTATGAAAATGCAAAAGTCCTAGAATAGCCAAAATAATCTTTAAAACAAGCGTATGCTGCTGCAGAAAGGACTTTTAATAGCTGACTGAGTTAGGCAGAATTCTAAGAAGGCCCTCAAGATACCCTGAGGTACACAATCTGTGACTGTGAATATGATGGATTTTACACTAGTGATTGGCATATGTTATATAAGTTGATTTTAAGAAATGAGGATGATCTGGGTAATCCTGAGCTAAACATATGAGTCCTATATATTTAAGTTTAGACATTAAAAACAGAGGAAACTAGATATTTGAAGCATAAAGTCACTCAGTCATGTCTGAACCTTTGAGACCCCATGGACTATAGCCTACCACACTCCTCTGTCCGTGGGATTTTCCAGGCAAGAGTACTGGAGTGGGTTTCCATTTCCTCCTCCAGAGGATCTTCCCAACCCAGGGATTGAACCCGGGTCTCCTGCATTGTAGGCAGACGCTTTACCATCTGAGCCACCAGGGAAATCATTTGAAGTATAACAGGAAATCAACTCAAAGGAAACTTCCATTGCGTGCCTTGAAGATGGAGGAGTCCTACGGCAAGGAAAGTGGGTGGCCTTTGGGAACTGAGATTGGCCCCTAACCATCCAGCTAGAAAATGCCACCCTCAGTTGTACAACTGCAAACAGCTGAATTTTGCCAATAAACTAAATTATCTTGGAACAGCACTGCAAGGTCTAGATGAGAATTCAGACATTTGACACCTTGATTCCAGCCTGTGGGAACTTGAATAAAGAGCTTAGCCATGTAGTATCTGTAGTTATACAGAACTGCAAAATAATCCATGGCTATAGTCTCAAATCTTCGTGTGTAGTAATCTGTTATAGAATAATAAAAGCAGTGCTAGTGGCAAAGAATCCACCTGTCACTGCAGGAGACACAAGAGACGCAGGTTCAATCCTTGGGTCGGGAAGATCCTCTGGAGTAGGAAATGGTAAGCCACTCCAGTATTCTTGCCCGGAGAATCTTGTGAACAGAGAAGCCTGGTGGGCTACAGTCCATGGGGTTGCAAAGAGTTGGACACGACTGAAGCGGCAGCAACTGATTTAATGACTTACCCAAAATTATAATTAAGTCATTATGAGTTAGGATAAACAAATGAAATAATAACCAAAAACTTATCTAATATATAAATGGCCATTTTATTTTCAAAGCACTCTACAATTAATTAAGAGAAGGAACATTTTCAACAAATGAAGCTGGTACATCTGCTATATCTATACGAAGAAAAGATGAGCATTTATACCCACTTCATATGACATTCCAATTTTTTTTTGCAAAATGTACCATAAACCTGATTATAAAGTTAAAAAACCAAAATGCATTTATAAAAATATACAGGAGAATTAATTCACAACTTGAGGGTAGACAAAGATTTCTTAGGACACAAAAACATTGACTATAAAGAAAACAGTTGGATTGATGATGTCAGCAAAACAGTAGAATAGTCAAGACTGGTACTTTCTTTCTTCCCATGGACTCACTGATTTACAACAATACACAGATCAGTTCCCTCTCTAAGAAACTGAGAAACAAGTTGAGAAGTTTTTGGACCCCAAGCAAGTGCAAAACTAGCCAATTCAAAATTGGTTGGTAAATGTGAGACACCCATTCATCATAACCCCCTGGCGTATAACACCATATAATTGGGAGGAAGCATCTAGCTTCTGACTTCTCTCTGGGGAAGAAAAAAGTTGGACAACATACACCCCAAAATTACAACTTATCTGAGGGCTACCTGAGCGACTAACTGGATTTATCTCAAAGCACTGATGGAACTTAGAATATTCTAGAAGCCTGAGGGCCAATGAGAAGATGATGATTTAAATTAGCAAAAAGGCAGTTGCCACAATCCTTCCTCCAAGTCCAGTATAGATCAAATGGGTGAAAAAACCCAGCATCTAGCTTTTTCCATCGGAGAGAAAATTAGACTATTCACCCAAACTTTCAACTTTTCCAGGTGCTTCTTGAGCAAGTAGCTCTTACAAAGTGGTGTAGGACCCAACATTCCCCAAATACCTGAGGGCCAGTTCAAACAAACACAGCAATTTGGACTTGCATGAAGGTTGGTGATACCCAGAGAATCTGTGACTTAACTCTCAGTCTTATACAGAAGATGACCATCAACCACCTATAAAGATTGGAAGAGGCGGCAATTTTTTCTAACGTATGGATACCAATAAAAAGACCGAGGAACTGAAATATGAACCAAATAAAGGAACAAGAAAAAACTATAGAGTGTGGCCCTAATGAAACAGAGTTGACCCTTGAACAACATGGCTTTGAAATGCCTGTGTCCACTTACATGTGAATTTTTTCAACAGCAAATGCTACAGTACTACACATTCATCAATTCAGTTCAGTCGCTCAGTCATGTCCAGCTCTTTGCGACCCCATGGACTGCAGCATGCTGGACTTCCCTGTTCATCACCAACTCCCAAAGCTTGCTCAAACTCATGTCCATCAAGTCGGTGATGTCATCGAACCATCTCATCCTCTGTTGTCCCCTTCTCCTCCTGCCTTCAATCTTTCCCAGCATCAGCGTCTTTTTAAAAGAGTCAGTCCTTCACCTCAGGTGGCCAAAGAATTGGAGTTTCAGCTTCAGCATCAGTCTTCCCAATGAGTACTCAGGACTGATTTCCTTTAGGATTGACTGGTTTGATCTCTTTGCATTCCAAGGGACTCTCAAGAGTCTTCTCCAACACCACAGTTCAAAAGCATCAATTCTTCAGCGCTCAGCCTTTTTTATAGTTGAACTCTCACATCCATACACGACTATTGGAAAAACCACAGCTTTGACTAGATGGACCTTCATCAGCAAAGTAATGCCTGTGCTTTTTAATATGCTGTCTAGGTTGGTCAGAGCTTTACTTCCAAGGAACACGCATCTTTTAATTTCATGGCTGCAGTCACCATCTGCAGTAATTTTGGAGCCCAAGAAAATGAAGTCTGTCACTGTTTCTATTGTTTCCTCATCTATATGACATGAAGTGATAGGACCAGATGCCATGATCTTAGTCTTTTGAACACTGAGTTTTAAGCCACACACATTCATCAGTTGGTTTTATTCGTGAATGCAGAATCAAGGGTCTGGAGGAAACTTGGATACAGAGGAACTGCATAAACAGAGGGCTGACAATAAGTTATACATGGATTTTTGACTGCATGAAGGGTCTGTGTCCTGAACCCCTGCATTTTTCAAGAGTCAACTGTATATGCATTACTCAATAGGGAATCCAAAATAATTAATATTAAAAATGCTTAATGAGTTTAAAGAACAATGCATAAATAAAGTGAGAATGTTAACAAGATAGAGAAAATTAAGGAAAAAAACAGAAATCTTGGAGTTGAAGAATATATTTTAAAAAATCAATAGAGGAGTTGAACAGCAGACTAGATTAAAAAGAACAAACCAGCAAACTTAGAAACAGCTCACCTGAAATTGTTCAGAGGAGCAAAAAGAAAATTAAAAAAGGAAAAGCAAAAATAAAGTTTAAGGAATTTACAAAAAAATTGTCATAAAGAACAATATACACATCCTAAAGGAAATCAACCCTGAATATTCACTAGAAGGACTGATGCTAACTAAAGCTGAAGCTCCAATACTTTGGCCACCTGATGAAAAGAGCTGACTCATTGGTAAAGACCCTGATGCTGGGAAAGTTGAAGGCAGGAGGAGAAGGGGATGGCAGAGGGTGAGATGGTTGGATGGCATCACTAACTCAATGGACATGAGTTTGAGCAAGCTCCAGGAGATGGTGAAGGACAGGGAAGTCTGGAATGCTGCAGTTCATGGGGACACAAAGAGTTGGACATGAGCAACTGAGTGACTGAGCAACAACGAACATATAAGGTAGTCTAAGAAGGACAAGAGAAAGAGAAAAGACCAGAAAGTTTATTTAAAAAAATAATGGCTGAAAATTCCTCAAACCAAAGGAAGAAAACAGACACTACTGCTAGCAAGTTCAAAGGACCACAGATAAAATTATTTCAAAGAATCCTCACAGAATTAATTATAATCACATTTTCAAAAACCAAAAACTAAGAATTTTAAAATTAGCAAGAAAAAGGTAATTGTCACATACAAAGGAAACTTCATAAGACTATCACCAGACTTTTCAGTAGAAACCTGGCAGGCCAAAAGGCAGTGAAAATAATGTATTCAAAATGCTTATTAAAAAAAAAAAAAAAAAACTGCCAAATAACAATGGTGTTCCTGGGCAAACCTGTCTTTCAAAAATGTAGAGAGAAAAAAACTTTCCCAAACCAAAGCTATTCAGTTCAGTTCAGTCGTTCAGTTATGTCCAACTCGACTCTTTGCAACTGACTGGCCATGGACTGCAGCATGCCAGGCCTCCCTGTCCATCACCAACTCCCGGAGTTTACTCAAACTCACGTCCATCAAGTCGGTGATGCATTCCAGCCATCTCATCCTCTGTTATCTCCTTCTCCTCACAACTTCAAGCTTTCCCAGCATCAGGGTCTTTACTAAGGAGTTAGTTCTTTGCATCAAGTGGCCAAAGTATTAGAGTTTCAGCTTCAGCATCAGTCTTTCCAGTGAACATTCAGAACTCATTTCCTTTAGAATGGACTGGTTGGATCTCCTTGCCGTCCAAGGGACTCTTGAGAGTCTTCTCCAACACCACAGTTCAAAAGCATCAATTCTTCAGTGCTCAGCTTTCTTTATAGTCCAACTCTCACATCCATACATGACTACTGGAAAAACCATAGCCTTGACTAGACAGACCTTTGTTGGCAAAGTAATGTCTCTGCTTTTTTAATACGCTGTCTAGGTTGGTCATAACTTTTCTGCCAAGGAGCAAGCGTCTTTTAATTTCATGGCTGCAGTCACCATCTGCAGTGATTTTGGAGCCCAAAAAATAAAGTCTGTCACTGTTTCCACTGTTTCCCCAACTATTTGCCATGAAGAAATGGGACCAGATGGCTTGATCTTAGTTTTCTGAATGCTGAGTTTTAAGCCAACTTTTTCACTCTCCTCTTTCACTTTCATCAAGAGGCTCTTTAGTTCTTCTTCACTTTCTGCCATAAGGGTGGTGTCATCTGCATATCTGAGGTTATTTATATTGAACTAAAGCTGAATCTGCCTTAAAAGAAATCTTCACAATTAAACCTACCATAAAAGAAATTCTTCAACAGTATCTATGACAAAACCCACTACAATATTGTAAAGTAATTAGCCTCAAACTAATAAAAATAAATGAAAAAAAAAAGAAATTCTTCAACATTAAATCTGCTTTAAAAGAAATTCTAAAAGGACTTCTTGAGTAGAAATGAAGGATGCCATACAGCAACATAATAACATAATAAACTGTAAAACTCATTGGTAAAAGTAAATATATGTATATATAGTAAATATCACATTACTGCATGTGGTAGGTAAGTCATTTGCTATTTAAGTAAAAAGTCAAAAGAGTATGAAAAATAACTATAACTCAAAACTACGTTTATGGATACGTGCATGTATGCTCAGTCACTCAGCTGTGTCTGACTCTTGAGACCTTATGGACTGCAGCCAACTAACTCCTCTGCCCATGGAATTCTCCAGGCGAGAATACTGGAGTAAGTTGCCATTTCCTCCTCCAAGGGATCTTCCAGACCCAGGGATAGAACCCAAATCTCTTGCATCTTTTGCATTAACATGCATATTCTTTACCACTTCATCATGTTAATAGATACACAATATAAATAGACATAAATTGTAACATAAAACACAAGTATATCAGAGGGAAATAAAAGTGTAGACTTTTTTTGTATATGATTGAACTAAAGCTGTTAAAATCTAAAATAGACTACTATATTTTACGTAAGCCTCATGGAAACCATAAATATTACAACTATGAAAGTTACATGAAAGAAAATAGGAAAGAATCACAACACATTAAAAAAAAAACAATGAAGCACAAAAGAAAATAGAAAAAGAAGAAAAGAGCTAAAGGATAGAAAACAAAATGGAAATAACAAATATTTCTGTATCAGTAATTAACTGTCAACTGATTAAGGCATAGAGTAGCTAGCTGTATGTATAGAAAAACAAAACTAAAAGAAAAAACCAAGATTCAGCCAACTACAACAGCCTCACTTTAGATAAAAAGACACATAGTTAAAAGTAACGAAAAAAGATGTTCAATGCAAATAGTTCAATGCAAAAAAGAGCAGGAGTGAACTTAAGTGTATCAGACAAAATAGGCTTTATGTCAAAAACCGCCACAAGAACATATCTCAGACCATACAAAAATCAATTTAAAATTGATTAGAAACTTAAACATAAGGCATGAAACTGTAAAATTCCTAGAGGGAACATACCGGAAAATCTTTGTAACATTGGTTTTGAAAATGATTTCATGGATATGACACCAGAAGCACAGACAATAAAAGCAAATATGAACAAGTGGAACTGCACTGACTAAAATGCTTCTGCTTTCTACAGATATTCAACAAGGTAAAAAGGAAACCTACAGAAAGGAGGAAAATATCTATAAACCATATATATAATAAGGGGTTAATTTTCACAATACATAAAAACTCCTATAATTAAATAGCAAAAAATAATAACAATTAAAAATTGAACAAAGGACTGCAATAGACATATCAAGAAACAGCCAGTGAGTGTATAAAAAAATGTTTGAACTCACTTTTATCTGGCAAATGAAAAACAAAACCACAATGATATATCACCTCACAGCTGTTAAGAAGGCTACTATCAAAGAAACAAAAGACAACAAGTTTTGGTGAGGATGTAGAGAAATCAGAATCTTTGTACACTTGGTAGAGGGATGAAAAATGGTGCAGTCACTATAAATAATAGTATATAAGTTCTCTAAATATTTAAAATATAGCTACCACGACCTGTGCTGTGCTTAGTCATTCAGTTGTGTCAGACGCTTTGCAACCCCATGGACTGTAGACCACCAGGGTCCTCTGTCTATGGGGAGTCTCCAGGAAAGAATCCTGGAGTGGGTTGCCATGCCCTTCTCCAGAGGATCTTCCCAACCCAGGGAACGAACCCAGGTCTCCTGCATTGCAGGCAGATTCTTTATCATTCAAGATACCATGGAAGCCCAAACTACCATATGGTCCATTGATTACTGGATATTCTGGGTATTTATCCAAAGATTAAAATCAGAATCTCATAGGTGTATTTACTGAAGCACTACCTACAATAGCCAAATTATGGAAACCACCTAAATGACCACAGTAGAATGAATGGTTAAAGGAAATGTGATAATATACATATAATGGAATGCCACTTGGCTTTAAATAAAAGGAAATCCTGTAATATTGGACAACATGAATAAACACTGAGGATATTATGCTAAGTGGAATAAATTAGTCGCAAAAGGGAAGATACTGACTGCACTTAAATGAGACATCTTAAATAGTTAAACCCAAAGAATCAGAGAATTGCATGGTGTTTGACAGGGGCTAGGCAAAAAGGGATATGGAGAGTTGCTATTCATTGGTATAAACTTTTGTTTATCAAGATGAATAAATTCTAGAGATCTACTATATAACATTGTTTCTATTGTTAATAATATTATACTGTACATTTAAGAACTTTTTAATAGAAAAGATCTCAAATGTTCTTAGCATGATAACAAAAATTTAGATTTCATCAAAATTTAAATTGTCTACTCAGAGAAATCATTACAGACATAAATAGACAAGTGACAAAAAGAAAATACCCACAATGAATATATCTATCAGAGGATTTAAACTGAAAATATAGAAAGAAATCTTATAACTTAATTATAAGAAAACTAATAGCATATTTTCTTTAACATGCAAAAGAAAATACACTCCACAATGAAGACATGAATGGCCAATAAGCACTTTAAAAATGTCTTCAAATCTGTAAGTCATTGGGAAATTTCATGTTAATATCAAATAAGATACCACAAAACACAAAAATGTGTAAAATATAATTGCTTTAAATATAAAATTTTGGCATGATTATGGAGCAACCATGTCTTTATGTGTTGCTACTAAGAATGTAAACTGTTAGAGTCACTTTGCAAAATGTATTTTTAATTTTTCACAGTGTTTAAAAAACTTATCCTTTGACCAGAAATTCTACGTTTAGATATTTAGCTAATAAAAATGATAATACATGTCTAAAATTAATTTATACATGAATATTCATATATGAAATTCTAGAACAAGCAAGAGTAGTCTAAGGTTTAAAAAAGAGAAAGAGAAAACAGTGATTTCTATGCAGGGTGTGCGGTGGGGTGAAGACTGGAGATTAATTGGTAAAAAACAAGAGGGAACTCCGGGAATTGTTCTCCATCAAAGCAGGATGTGGATCATATGGGTTTATCCATTTGTCAAAATTGTAAACCTAATTAAACCTAATATGTGTGCTTTTTAATGGATATGAATTTTATGTAAATCATCATCATCATCTTCTTCCACCATGTGGTTGGTAGAGAGTAAATGGAGGGAGGTAGAGATAAAACAAGAATGGGAGGTTATTAGTAATTGGTGATTGGAGTAGGAGATGATTCTTGCCTGGAGAATCCCATGGACAGAAGGGGGCTGGCAGGCTAATATACTTTTCTGTTTACTCTGTGTATGTATGAAATTTTCATAATAACTAAAAAATGTTATCCAGTAAAGACAAATCTTTTTCTACAACTCTTTCCCCATATTATGATCCGTTCTTAAAAAAAAAAGACTAAAAACAACTCTGTTAAATATCTACTTAGTGTTAGAAAATGATCAAGGTATTCCACGTTATTTTATTTAATGCTTTTTAAAATTCTACAAATCCATCATTATTATCCTTATTTGGTATGCTGTGTGTTGTTTCAGTCTCTCAGTCATGTCCAACCCTTTGTGACTACATGGACTGTAGCCCACCAGGCTCCTCTGTCCATGGGATTCTCCAGGCAAGAGTACTGGAGTGAATTGCCATGACCTCCTCCAGGGACCTTCTCAACCCAGAGATCGCACCCAGGTCTCCTGCATTGCAGGCAGATTCTTCATTTGGTATATGCAGAAAAAATATAGGAGTTATGTAACATTACAAAGATTTTGAATGAGAGCCTTAGAATTTGAGCCATGTCTACCTGATTCTAAAACCTATGCTTTTTTTACTACATATAAATCAACTGTTCTAAGTAATGATAAATCTTGTTTTTGAGGAAGTGAGAAATCAGTAATCAGGATGAAGGTAGAAGATACTGAACTTAGTTATTTTATAGAAAGTTTCATAGGAAACTACTGCAATAGAGGTAAATTTTATTTCAATTCAAATTTGATTGTTGATACATTCACTTTTTGAGGGAGGTGGCATATGTCAAGCCATAGATGAACAAGTTCCAGATAGAGAGCTCAGAGACTGGTGAGGCACAAAGACAAAAATGAATCTCTGCCAGTTACTCTATGTCACTAAAGTTCTGTTTCACTGGCAAACAGAAAACAATAATGAGTTTTTTAATATGCAAAAATAGACAAAGAGCAGAGTAGGAATTAGAACACCATTTTGTTGAAAAGAAAGGAAAATGTTACTTTGTCGACAAAGGTCTATATAGTCAAGCATGGATATAAGAGTTGGACCATAAAGAAAACTGAGTACCCAAGAACTGACGCTTTTGAACTGTGGTGTTGGAGAAGACTCTTGAGAGTCCCTTGGACTGCAAGGAGATTACACCAGTCAATCCTAAAGGAAATCAGTCCTGAATATTCATTGGAAGGACTGATGCTGAAGCTCCAATACTTTGGTCACCTGTTGTAAAGAACTGACTTCTTAGAAAGGACCCTGATGCTGGGAAAGACTGAAGGCAGGGGGAGAAGGGGACAAAAGAGGATGAGATGTTTGGATGGCATCACCAATCTGATGGACATGAATGTGAGCAAGCTCTGGGAGTTCATAACAGACAAGGAAGCCTGGCATGCTGCAGTCCATGGCGTCTCAAAGAGTTGGACATGACTGAGCGACTGAACTGAAGGAACACGTGTTATGGGGAATAACTTGTAGAAGGGAGGGTGTGTCACTTAGAGTTCAGTAGAAAATGAGGAAAAAATGGAACATATGTATATACATAAAGAGAAATGCTCCTTTAAGGAATTAGTCACTATGACTGTAAAGCCGGAAAGTCCAAAATTTATAGGCTTGGAAAAATCAGGTAAGACAAAGTTGCAGGTTTGAGGCTAACAACTGTAGGGCAGACCAGCAGACTAGAAACTCAGGCAAACTATCAATGTTAGTCCTGAAGCAGAATTCCTTCTTCTCCATAAAGCCTCAGTTTTTGCTCTTTAAAGTTTTCATCTAACTGAATGTGACCCACCCACCTTTTCAAGAGCAGTGACCTTTACTTTAAAACAACTGATTCTAGGTATTAATCACATTTACATAGTACCTTCACAGCTACATAGGGACTAGTGTTTGACAAAACAACTGAACCCCAGAGCCTAACCAAGTTGACATGTAAAAATAACCATTACAGAATCTGAGAAACAGAAAGGCAGTGAGGCCCAGAGGTTCACTGGGAACAAGAGTAAAGAGCTTTGTGAAAGGAAATGTCTAATCTTCAGCATTTACTTTTATGCTATATAGTGTTATGCTATAAATTCTATCACTTCAAGTAACTGTATGTGAGACACACACATTTCTCGTGTGAATAATATTTGGGGAATAAAGTAACTGACTATAGTCATTGCTTAGGTCAAAAAATGAGAAAATGGCATAGAATGTTCTCTATGACTGGTTGATCTATGACTTTTAATATTTCAGCAGATAGAGGAAGTCAAACCAGAAGAGATCTGGAAGAAGACGAGACAACCCTCTCCATGAGAATTCCCAGAGATATTAGTAAGGGCACAAGGTTCTCATGCACATGGGATGGAATTCAAGCTAATGTTTTTGAATCCCAAAAGTCAGTTAGCTCATAAAACAGCTCAGACAGCCAAATTGCAGGTTTTAAGTATAAAACCAAAAGTTATTTAGAGATTTTGTGAAATTTTCTGAGTCAGTGGGATCTTCCAAAACATCCAGAAGCTTGGGACATTGAAATAAGTCATTAGATATCCCTTAGGTTATGAAAACTATTGCCTAGAAATTCATTTTTTTTTCCCATCAAAGTGTGAACAAAGGTAAGGGAAGTATTATGGCAGAGCTTCTGTTTTGTATATATCCCAGGGCAGAATAAAATCTGTCCTATTAGGGGAAGGATTAATAGATCCTCCGCTTGAAGTGAAGTTTAAAAAAACACCTCCCAAAACAACCTCTAGTGAGGGAGTAAACCCAGTTTCAAAAACCCTGAACTGTAATTTACATTCCCATTTGGGAGTAAAGCTCAGCAAACAGTTTCAGGAAAAATTCCCCTGCTCAGCCTTTAGCAAAACAGGAATTTGCCATTTCTCTATAAAGTTTTGCAGGGTCAACGCAAAAGTAAATCTCATTGTTTTCCTCAAATTCACTGAGGTATATCTTCTGTAGTGCCTGTAATCTATAATCCAACTTGGTGTTTTTATGTAGATACGGGTGTAAATACTTGAAGACAGACTATTTCTGTTTCCATGTAGAACAGAAATCTCGAAATATTTAAGCATTATTATTTTCATTTCTCTAAAGTCTGGAAAACCTCATCATGGTAGGTGATGATTATAAGGAACCTAAGAAAGGCTAGCATTGCTATTTTGATGGGCATCTTGGCAAAACATAAAGAAGGAAATGAGGCAGTAATGATGTTGATGTGTGTTTCAGATACATTTCATGACAAAACTGATATTCTCCTCTTTCTCTGTCCACATTTTTAAATTGCTCTGTTTCAACACATTAGTCAATTTCCATTTGCCTCAGTTTCTTCTTTTATAAAATTGAATGTACTTATTCTACAAATATTTATTGATCATTCACTGTGAGGTGGGCTCTGTACTAGGTATGAGAATACAGAAGTAAACTAAACATTACCTATCTTCCCCAAAATGGGATAAATACGTAAATATTATAAGGCAATATGGGAATCCTTGGTGGCTCAGTGGTAAAGAATCCACCTGCAAAGCAGAATACACAGGAGATGTGGGTTCAATCCCTGTGTTGGGAAGACACCCTTGGAGGAGGAAATGGCAACCCACTCCTGTATTCTTACCTGGGAAAGATGCATAAATATTATAAGGCAATAGAAAAGCACCATCAACTTATCACTTTCTAGGGACAAAAAGTAGAGGTAAAAATGCTGAGTTTCAGCAGGAAAGCAAACTGTTTGATTTTGGAAATGTTGAGAATAAGTAGAATGCAGAATTTACAAGTAGATGTCTAGAAGCAGTTTAAAATATGTGTTTACAGTCAAACAGATTAAAATAGCTAAAAATGGTTGGAGATTAAATGAGATTATGAGTAAGAGCACTTTGGAAACTTAAAAGCATCACGCAAGTGTGATTTCTATATATATGTGCTGAGAGCAAGCAATAAAAATGTGAATTATTATTACATTTATGTGAAATTAGCAGTAAACTAATTTGCAGTTGTTTTATGTTGATTTTAAAGAACTCAATCTTTCATCCAAGCAGAATATTCTAATTTAGAAAGTCAAATATAGTTTCTCCAAGACAAAGCATTTTCTGTAAGCATGTGTTAGTCCCTCAGTCTTGTCCAACTCTTTGTGACCCATGGACTACAGCCTGCTAGCCTCCTCTGTCTATGGAATTCTCCAAGCAAAAATACTGGAGTGGGTTGCCATTACCTTCTCCAGGGGATCTTCCAGTCCCAGCGACTGAAGCCAGGCTTCCTGCATTGCAGATGGATTCTTTTTTTTTTCTTTTTTTTTTTTTTTTAACCAGGGGAAAGCGCGAAAGCAGTCCCCCACTACCACAAATTATGCAGTCGAGTTTCCCACATTTGGGGAAATCGCAGGGGTCAGCACATCCGGAGTGCAATGGATAAGCCTCGCCCTGGGAAAACCACCTTCGTGATCATGGTATCTCCCCTGCCAGGTAAGTATGCAGATGGATTCTTTAGTGTCTGAGCTACCAGGTAAGACCTTTCTGTAAGTATATATTACCCATAATACAGATGCTTCATAAATGTTGTTGACTTGCTAGCAAATGGGAGAGTTTTACACAGTGATGGAAGAAAAAATTAACACCTATTGCTAAATGCAACCAAATATGTACTCTTGAGATCTTTAGTTTTTAAGCCACACTATCCAAAAATGGAATTCTTAAGGGATCACAGATTCTAATTATCACATCATTATCATAACCTTATAATATCTGAGGAATAGCTATTTTAAAAAGGGCTTTCACTGTGTAATCCCCAATCCCATGAGGATGCTGTGCTAGAGCCAGTAGATGAGGGTGGTCAAAGGAAGAGCTCTGCACTCAGGCTAGATTAGAAATTTGGCTCCAATGCTTACTATCACCACATGTGGTGATTTGAACAATTTAAATCTGTCACAATATCTTCACCAATATAAAGTTTAATAATAACATCTGTTTTAGGGCTTTCTAAGGGTGAAATGAGGTAGTTTATCTAAAGTAGTTAAAACAGTGCCTAGAATATATATTTTTAAAATAAATATCAGCTATTGCTGCTAGACTACAATATTTTTCTACTTACTTTTGTCATACATGAAATTTTTATTAGCATATCTAAATCTAATCTGTACAAATTAAGAGATCTATTTGATTCTAAAGTTTCAGAGTAAAGGAAAGTTTTCTTTTTGATCTTGTTTGTATCATTTGAGTGATATTTATTCATCTTGTCTTTGAAATACTTTCATACAGACATTCATAATTGAAATTGTATCTTTTCACTTAAACAGGGTAACAAATTTAGGATAAGTGTGATTTGGAAGTAGTGAATACATTAGTAGCCATAAGAATGATAAAACAATGAATGGAATGATTGCTTTAGTCTTCATCCCAGGAGAATTGTAAGAATTTGCAACTGCCTGTCCCTTAAGACAGTCAGAATACTAGATTATCTGATCCCTGGTGGCAGTTCCTAGCTCCCAGATTCTGTGATTTAAGTAACTCAGAATGAACACACCCTTATGATGCCTTTGTCTATGGGCTTGTGTAAAAGTAGTATGTATTTATGGGACTTCCCAGTGGCTCAGCAGTAAAGAATCCACTTTCAATGCAGAAAGACATAGGAGATGCAGGTTTGATCTGTGGGTTGCAAAGATCCCCTGAAGGAGGAAATGGCAACCCTCTCCAGTATTCTTGCATGGGAAATCCTATGGACAAAGAAGCCTTGTGGGCTACAGTCCATGGGGTAGCAAAAATGTCAGACATGACTCCGCACACACACACACAACACATATTCATATATAAAAAATGACATTACACCTTACACTTGCATCTGATTATATAATCAGCTTTTGTTGGACTTTTGTTCAAATTTCTCACCTCGTTTAATATTACTTTTAGTTACAATATATATTCTCATGTCAATGACTCAGGTTACTGCTGATGAGCTTGAGATACTATGTGTGTGTGCATGTTTTCAGTCACTCAGTCATGTTCAACTCTTTGCAACCCTGTGGACTGTAGCCCCTCCACGCTCCTCTGCCCATGGAGTTTTCTAGGCAAGAATTCTAGAAAGGGTTGCACTTCCTACTTCAGGGGATCTTCCTGACTCAGGGATGGAACTTGCGTCTCTTGCATCTCCTGTATTGGCAGGGGGATTTTTACCAATGTGCCACTTGGGAAGCCCTTGAGATATTACACTCCTATTTAATTAGTTTTCTTAAATGGGATTTTTAAAAGGCAAAACACTATCCAAATCTTATTTGTATTGGTATGGTTCTTTGCAAATTTGTATACATACAACAATGTAGTATGAGCTTCTCTCAGAAATGACCTACAGCAAAGAACACCAAGTATTCAGAACCTCTGTTTTTTGCTGTTGTTTTTTTAACAGCATATCAGTAATGCCTGCACTTTGCTAATGACTTTAAATGTTAAATTAAGTCATATTTAAATTTCTCAAAATCTGCTTTAGTTCTTATCTCCTTTGGCAGCCAGTTTCCAAATCCTCACTCTTATACTATCAGAATCCTCTTGTGTATTGTCTGACAGATGAGATGAGTTTATGGTGATCCCCTTCTCTAGGTCTCAAAATATTAAGTCTGAATCTAAACATGGTTAGCAAATAACTAGGGGGAGTTTTCTAAACAGGATTTAATACACTGAGCTTCAATTTGAACAGTCTTGCATCTACCCAGGAAACAGACTGGTTTGCTCGTATAAACCACAGCTATGTATTTTTTATAGTCTCTTAAATTACTAACCTGCAAGTTAGCCTAAAGACAATTTTTTATTTTATTTAAAACACATATCATCTTACTTTTCTCTTTAGGACTAAAAAAGCATTTTACAATAAATATGAGAGAAAATGTAATTTATGAGCTATAAATCTATGTGGTTTTTAAAGGATAGTGAAGACTAATGATCTGGGGATGGGGATAAGGATACATTTCAAAATAACCTCCTAACTCCTTATTAAATTTAAAATAAAATAATTCTCCACACCACCTAATTAAAATAAATAAACTAGTCTCCATTGTAAACACTCTGTTTCTTTCACACCACCCCTAATCCTTTCCCCTCATTTTGTGCTTCATAAAAAACATCTATAAATATGCTGAGACAGGATACATTTTCACTAATAAAAGATGGGTCAAGGAATGATCTCTCTACAACATAATATCTAAATAAAGAGGATTATATTCAACATTTACTAAGCATTATTTTTCAAAGAATTTAGTTACCAAATACACACACACATACATACACACACACACACACAATCCCAAACTATACCCTGCCCCTATTATGATTCAGCTGAAAGTTTAGACTTTTCAGTCCCATCATAAAACTCATCCTCAAGTACTCTATTATCTCACTGTATCACCAATTAAGAGGATTTATCCATATGTATATGCTAAAACTGGTTACCTAAATAACTCTGATTTAAATTTCTCTAATTATCCTTTATCTGTCTCATATAAGCTAAGAAGCAGATATGCAAGACAAAGATGGTCACATTGCTTTTCTAATTATTTGGGATTTCAGAACCAAAACAACAGCAACAAAAACAATTAGCAACCCCATATAAAAACCTATTTGTTGCTAACTTTGATTTCTAAGATCTTCATTACCATATTCCCATTTCTGCGTAGTGGGAGCACTGCTCGTAGCTTACTAATTCATGGAAATATTGAAGCATTAGTCAATACTTTAAAAGCACTTTATAAGGCCATTGTAATGTGCAGTGTAATGAATTCTTCAAAGACTTTTATTGATTTCACTTGAGAAAAGAATAATTTATTATAATATGAATTGGACTGTGAATATAATTAAATTTATGGGAATTATTCTAGAACCAAAAGATGTTGGTTTCTCCCAGCACATCTATTTCAGTATTGAAAACATATCATCAGATATTACAAATTGCTCTCAATACATTGTGACTATTCTGTCTTTAGATAATGGTCCTTAACTGAACTAAATTCAGTCAGCATTTATGTATTACATGCCCAGTATGTACCAAACATTCATTTTCTACTAGAATATGATGAAGAACAAGGCAGACAGACCCATCATTCTAGATAAGAATCTGAAGCTTCTGGTGATGACTAAGTCTCTTCTATCTTGCCTTTACCCAAGTGATAAAACCCAAATGTTGGAATCTGGCCCCTTGTATGTCATTCCAAGTATAAATTCAGTTATATCTCACAGTACAGTCTATGTGACTAACTAGATTTTTGAAGTCTCTGCAACTTTGCCTCTCCCTTAAGCGCCACATGCACGCTTGTAACTGATGAATGTTTCCTCACATAAATTAAGCTTTGCTACTTCTATGTACTCCTGTGACTTCTTTAAAAAGTGGAATAATTTTCATTCTTCCACAGCACTTTGTAATATATTCCAATTGTAACACTTCTACTACATTGTAAATACCTATGCCTGCCCTCTGCATTGGACTGTAAACTTCTTGAAAGGGAAGACTACATTTTCTTCACTTCACTGCTCAGACAAAAACCTCAATATGTGGTACACAGAACACATTTAAAAAATGTTTAATTTAATCAGCTATATTTTACTACATGATTGAAGGTAATAAATTTTAAAATTATATAAAGTAGTCTGGAAAAATATTTTTCAAAATTGATTCATTTAAAAAATATGTCCAATAGTACAAATAATGTGAAAATCATAAAAAATTCTGGTAGAAAGAGTTAGAATCAAATATACTATGCAAATTTTTTGTCCAATATTTCAAAGTAATATACCATGTAGTTTAAAGTGTTCCTATTCAGGCTCTCCTGGTACATTTCAATTTAATACTGAAACGTATATATTGTATATAAATGCTATAAATCTAGATAATTATATAATTTATAATTTTATTAATCAAAGGGAAAAAGTATCAAATAATAGGGATTAGTTTTAAAAAATATGGCATTCAGGAGAATGCCAAACACAAGAACTTATGCTGTAAGAATAGGTAATAACATGGCAAATGTTTAAAAATAATTTGTTTTGAAGAGTTACAAAACAATATAAAAAGAATGCCAACTGCAATAAAATAAAATTTGAGTGTGATTATTTATGTGTATAAATTGACATGCACTGAGATAAACAGGTATATCTCTTGGGAATAAAAGCACTATCAGCCTAACAATATTCCTAGGAAAAAAACTGATATACCTTTTAAGCTGTTCAGCAAAATGCCTCACATAAATTGAACTAAACCTGGATTATTATAAACCTCAAAATAATATTTTTAAATTGTCATTGATTTGCATTTCTATCTTTCTTCAGTTGAAATTTTCTAGTTTCTTTTGTTCTAGAACATTAAATATTATTTTCACCATAATGAATAAATTATAAAAGAGCACTCAACTAGCAAAATGCTATGAATATGACCAATGAAACATACCCAGGAAGCAATTATTCTATAACCTACTCTGTCTCTTAGTGAAATCATCTTTCTCTTGAAATCCCTATTGTATCTCCTTCCTTTTAGGCACCATTTGAAAGAATACAGATCATGGAAGAAGAAATAGCCCCAACAGTATAATTAAAATGCTACCTACACCATGTTATTGATCACTTTATATTTTTTTTTTTGAGGTCTTATATTTTTCTGTTTGAGATTTTTTTTTTCCATTTATTTTTATTCGTTGGAGGCTAATTACTTTACAATATTGTAGTGGTATTTGCCATACATTGACATGAATCAGCCATGGATTTACATGTGTTCCCCATCCCGATCCCCCTTCCTGCCTCCCTCTCCATCCCATCCCTCTGGGTCTTCCCAGTGCACCAGCACTTTAAAGTGTTGAATTAACCACTAGCCAATGGCCATCGATGTGGTTGAGAAAGGGTAAATTTTGAGCCTACTCTTGCATGCCCCATGATCCTAAAACTATGCCAGATCTATAGTTGTTACCCCTATGATGACCATTTTTCCCCCAGTCTATGTGCTCTGCCTACTACCGGGGATATTATTCTATTAACATCTGTCATTTCAATACAACAAATTATCTGACTCAAGGCATTTATTTGGTGCAAATTAGAGATAATGTCAACACTAGAAGTGCCTATCCATTTGTTAATTTGAGTGCCTGCCACTTTTCAGTAATCCATAAAATGAATAGTAGTTGCACCAATGTGGAAGACCAAAAAAAAAAAAAAACACTTGTCCAATCCTCTGGAAAACACTTTTGTATTTCATAGTTCGCCAAGTGGTACTTTTGGGAAATACGTATATTGGGAGAAGAAAAAAGTTTATTGACTGCTATTTTTCAATTTTATTTTGCTTTTCTATATTGTTTCCAAATTGAATTTCAGTGTTAAGATATTTATTTCTAGTGTAAGTTGAAGATAGAAAGAGGAGACATTTTCTTATAAATCAACTTAGAATGCTGTGGATATTTTTCTTCCTAATTATTTTACGAAATCGCCACAACTCATGTGTTTGATCACGAAACATAACATTAAGCATCAGTTGGAAGTACCGTAGAAAAGTACTTTTAGGAGAACCATTATGAGGAAAATTATAATTTTTCATCACAGTTGTTTTTTCTGGTAAAAGTAAAGGCTAATTACTTTGGACTTCAAAGCATTTGGATAATTTCTCAGTAAGAGAAACTGTGAAAACTGAAGTGTTTCTGCTTAAAAAGGAAACCAGCATACACATGCAATATAGTTGTAAAATTAGGATTCATTTTCAATATTTAGCTGCCAGCCCATAAATTTTAATTGACAGGATGTAAACTAGATACTTATAGGAAGATTTGGTGAACTAAGGGAAAAGACTCAAGTACAACACAGACTAACGTTATTTGAGTATAATAACTTGGATTTTTAAAGTGACAGTACTGTAGATCTTAAACACTATGGGCAAATGCTCATTAAACCTTATTCATGGAGCTTTTCATAGCTTTACCTATTGCTCTTTCTTATCCATTTTCTTCTTCTAGAAAGTTAAGAAAACAAACAGGTATGAGGTATTTTGCTTTATTTTTACTTAAGAGAAATGTAAAAGATTAGTATTTAAATAGAGCTGAAATTACAAATACCAGAACCATGCTGGCATATTAGCAGTGAGAATTGGACTGTGAAGAAAGCTGAGCACTGAAGAATTGATGCTTTTCAACTGTGGTGTTGGAGAAGACTCTTGAGAGTCCCTTGGACTGCAAGGAGATCCAACCAGTCCATCCTAAAGGAGATCAGTCCTGGGTGTTCATTGGAAGGACTGATGCTGAAGCTGACACTCCAATGCTTTGGCCACCTCATGCGAAGAGTTGACTCATTGGAAAAGACCCTGATGCTGGGAGGGATTGGGGGCAGGAGGAGAAGGGGACAACAGAGGATGAGATGGCTGGATGGCATCACCAACTCGATGGGCATGAGTTTGAGTAAACTCCAGGAACTCAAGTTTAGACAGGGAGGCCTGGCGTGCTGCGATTCATGGGGTCGCAGAGTCGGACACGACTGAGCGACTGAACTGAACTGAGGTACCACAACTCAGTCCTGAGTGGTTTCACAGTGGGACACTCTGCTCAAGGCCATTCTGCAAGGGGCTCTCCATCAGTACTGTTGGGTGTGGGTCTAGCACCACTTGGTGAAGCAAGAGACACACTCCATTCAACAGAAAGTATAGAAAAGCTATTAGTGACAGTGCAGCTATATTGGAAGACAAATGGAACAAAGAGATTATGAATGCTTTTAGCAGGCCAAATTTAAAATGGAACTCATTTGTTTACTAGCCAAAGTTTTTGTTGTTGCTATTGTTGTTTTTAGGCCAGTTTAGTTGGTTTCATTTCATTCAATAATAAATACCTTATTTTGAACTTTTCTTCTTTAGTAACTGACTCCTCACTTTAAAAGTATTCCAAGCACTGAAACTCAGATGAGTATTCCAATCACTATAATCACTGCGTTTGCATCTGAATTTTAGTTTCAGGGTGATTCATTATTTTTATCACTAGTAGAAATACAATCTGTCTCCATACATTCTGATCTTTGAGAAGAGTGAGGAAAGAATTGGTGGGAGAAAGTTAAATTGACTGACAATCACATTCCCTCTATGTGTGTGTGTTTGCATATGTGTATGTGCACTCACTCAGTCGTGTCTGACTCTTTGCAACCCCATGGACTGTAGCTCATCAGGCTTCTTTGTCCATGGAATTTTTCAGGCAAGGATACTGTGGGTTGCCATTTCCTACTCCAGGGGATTTTCTTGACCAGGGAACAAACCCGTGTCTCCTGCATTGGCAAGTGGATTCTTTATCACTGTGCCCCCAGGAAGCCTCAATGCCCTCTATAGCAGTTACAAATCATTTGAAATACATAATTTGAAAAGCTGTAACTGATAGTGGCATTATCATAAGACCACTCTAAAATCAACTAGCATTACACTGAATGCCTTGGATTTCCAAAGGTTTCAACATGAATGCATATTTCTAGGTTTTTACACAATAAATATGGAACCCATATATTTCTTTTTAACCAAAGTCTTCCTGTTCAAAATCTACACCTGCCTCCACGATATTTTAATAGCTTATTTTCAAAAGTTAATTTTTCCCTGTAAAATTTTAAAGGCAGAAGTCTCTTAAGACATCTGGCATTATTTTTAGTTTACCTATTATAATAAAATTACGAGGTGAACTCTTTGCTATTTTCTTGTTTTTTATTCAAGTCAAATGTTCATGGGTTATTACTTAGATTTATGCTCACAGGCAAAAGAGAAATTTTCCACTTGCAAAGAGAAACAGTTTGTTGGGGCTGAGAGGAAGATAGTATATAAAGTGACTGAGCACTAGAACATTTCTAATTGTTGAGCTTTTAATGCTGCTCCTTAACAGACAAAAGATGTTCAGCCAAAACTTTGTTCATCCACCTTCTGCAGATAAAAACAAAAATTGAGCTAGGAAGATTTCCTAGTAGTTTTTCACTTGCAAATCTGTTTCACAGGAGCACAACACATATGTTTCAATGCTTATATTGTCATTGTTTCTTTTTTTCTTTTTTTTTTCCCTTTTCCAACTGGGCACACAATATGCACCCAACATACCTATAAAAGGTTGACTGAAAAATCACATTTTATAGTCTGCCAAAGGAATGTTTGTATTAAATTGCTTCAGATGGAGAAAGTTTCATTGTGATCAGAACCCAAGAGATATAAAAGGGCCATAAACTTTGGGTCATAATGTGAGTTTATAAGCCTGGCTTCTACTTAATTTAAATTATAGTGGCAGTGCAAGAAATTGTGGTTTACCAATAGCACTAGGCCTCAGGCCAAATGCTTTTGTTCCACTAGCTGCCTGGATATCTTGCCTCTGTTGGAAAGAGTTAATGGCCTTGCATAGATATTTCTTGTAATTCGTCATGTGAGAAAAATAAAAGTTAGTAATCACACATAGGCACATGTATTACTAAGGTTTACAGTTATAAAGTAGTGAGTATAGTGTAGACACCATTTTATAAACTTTTTGTTTTTTGGTTTGTTTTGCTTGGCTTTTTTGTTCCTGGATTAGTGCCAGCATTCAAATATCTGCCTAGAGCTAGTGCATGAGCTCTAGAGAGAGGATGGATTTAGCATCTCCATTTAAAATTAAAGTTTACCTTATAATTTAGTCCAATTTGACTGAATACATCTGTGATTTTTTAGTTCCCCATATTGAACATTACAAATCAAAATTATATTTATACTAAGATAAATTATATTCTTATTTTCTACTCTATTTGACTTTTAAAGCATACAGCTTTCTATACAAAAGATGCTGGAACATAACAGACAAACTCGATTTGCCTAATCTTTGACCATATCTGTTTGGTGAGTTTTTTAAAAGATGAAAATGACACAAGGGCTTTGATTAAATCCAGTCAGCTTTAGAATTTATCCTAAAGTCTAATATCATAGCATACTAGCAAACTGAAGAGAAAAAAAGTACAAAAAGGCATTTTCCCTTATTATTATTTTCCAAGTTAAACATATAAAATTATATCTTAGAATTTTACAATATTAACCTCAAGCTGTATTTTTATGGTATAAAGTAATGTCACAATAACAAAGAAAAAGAAATGGCAAAAACTAATATCTGGAAAGGAAACAATTTAAACATCACAACATCTGTATATATGTTTTAATTATTCTATAAACAAGATTTTTATCGCAAATTCAGCTTAGTAAAATATTTCTCAAATAAGCATTCCATAGCTAAAATACATGGTAGACAATGAATAATTGCTTATAGGTACTACAGTAGAGTGAAAATAAATAAATAAAGGCATATTTGAATGGTGTATTTAGGTAATAAAACTTACATTGTGGAAAGTCTATTGCCATATTAGCTGTGTATTCACATCCATGGTGCCTAATTCCTGGTCTTAATTTGATTCTTGAGATAACATTGCAGCTTGGAAGGAAGCTGAGAGGTTGTCTGGTTCTATCTGTCACTCAGTGAAAGACTCTTTTACAAAGGTAACTTGTATTTCCAGTATCTTCTTATATACTTTCAGTTCAAGTAGATTAATTGCCTAGAAAAGTGTCCAGTCTGCTTTTTAAGAGTTCCAATTAATATGTCTCTTTTATTGGATCAAAAGTGGCCTCTCCCTGACTTCCTAAGTCATATACCTACTTGAGTCACAAAGAATAAATTTTATCCGTATTTCATATATGATCCCTTTAAATAGCTAAGGCAGGTATTATGCATCCCTAATATCTATCTTTCTACAGACAAATTGTTCCCATTTTCTTCAAATGTTTAACGGACACATTTTTAGTATAATGTCCCTGACGTGACTAGTGTACTCAGTCCCACTGTTCTCTGGTCTGGGATAATTCCCTCTCTTTTTCAGTCTCCTTAAAATTAATGCAGCCTACCATCAGGCTGGGCTTCCCTGGTGGCTCAGTGGTAAAGAATTCACATGCCAATGCAGGAGATGCAGGTTTGATCCCCTGGAGAAGAAAATGGTAACCCACCCCAGTATTCTTGCTTGGGACATTCCATGGACAGAGGAACCTGGTGGGCTAGCCCATGGGGTCACAAAGAGTCAGACACAACGACTGAACAACAATTGGGTTGTTTTTCTGGCATAATAACTCACTGTTGATAAATATTAAGCTCACACTCAATGAAGTCAGTAAGTATGACAATGTGAAACATTTCTTTCCTATCCTACACTTACACAACAAATGTTTTGAACCGAGTCACCAGACTTTATAATTATTCCATAGGATTTCCTCTCATTAATTTCAATTCATTCTTTCTGCTTATTGAGATCTCTTTCAGCCTTGACTGTTCTGTCATATGTTAAAACTCCTCACTAGCATAGCAGTAGTGTCTGCAGACAGAAGTCTTCACACACCACTAACGTCCTAACCGTTGACATCTATTTATTCATCAATCTCTTGGGAGTATGATATAAGAAGCTACTAAATCAACTATTTGTTTTATTAACAAGCTCATACTTCTCTGTCATATTTAGGAAATAATATGTGCAATATTGCTAAATCTCTAGCTTCCCTCTAATCTACCAATCTGATATACCTATTAAAAATAAATGCCTTTGAAAAGCAAAGTTTGGGGATTTGATGTTTTGCTTCCTAATTCAGTGGACAAACCATTTTTAAATCTTTCAGTCATTCAAGACGTAAAATGATATTATCATACATCCATTTTTCATATTCACTCCTAATTATATAGTGTTCTCTTTATTCTTTATCTGAGTGGTCAATTCTATTGAAAGTTAATATGAAAATGACCCAGGTATATACTATTTCAAACACTATATCATATACATTAGCTTATTAAAATAGCAAAATGTAATTAGGCTTGTCAAAAGTTGCACAACTTTAATATGTGGAAATTGTATGCCCAGGGGATTATGTTGAGATAGTATCTAGGTTAGTATAGGGGTTGTTGTCCTTTTTAATGTGCTATTTGGGGAGATGAAAGAAAAACACTGTTGCTTTAAAACAAAAACAAATACAGAACACAGAAGACATGCCCTCTATTCTGATTTAATTTCACCTCAGTAAACTATATGACACTTTAACTTTCCTTCTAGTTATATTTGGAATGACAATCTTTTCTTTCTTCTCTGACTTTTCATATCAATTCCAGATTACATATTTTGTGTTTAAACCATTACTTTCTGTATGTCTAATTTTGTGTAAGTTACACCATCTTCTCTCTTAATGCTATGGCAAAAAAGTAGTAGTAAGTACAAAACAATATTAGACTCCTTCAGTAAGAGGAAGATTCCTTTATTAATATTTTTGTATATTTGTTTTCTATAAATATATTTATAGACTATTCTATAAGAGGATTATTAACAGATGGCCAATCCAGAGTATAAATCATAATTATCTTTCCAAATCTGATTTCTCTGCAAACAAAATGAGAAGATGGCCTATAAGACATAGTGAGAAACAAGTGTACTTTTAGATAATCTTTCTTGCCACTGGGCCAGTTACTGCAGTCACATGTAACTTGGTCAAAGTGAAGATTCTAGTACCATTTGTCTAATGGTACCAATGTTGCCATGGGAGAAAAATGGGCATCCTCGTTCATAATCTATGACCTACTTTCTTCTCTGCCTCATTCTGATCCATCCCCAACACCACTGTGACAGCATGGCTCAGCTTCTGTGCATTATTTCAGGGTGGCTAAATGAATTAAAATTAGGTAAGTCTAGACTTGAATACTAGCTTTGCACTTCTGGTTGAGTGTTACCAGGAAAATTTGAACCTTGTACTTACTCTGTCTAAGGCCAGTTATAGAATTTGTGGGACCCAGTGAAATATAAAACTGAGGGCCCCTGTTCAAAACAGGAAAAAATTTCCACTGAAGATCTAAAAACAGAAAACTTCTTCCTTTTATTTCATGCTCTTTCTCCCTAGACTTGTCACTTTTTTTTTTAATTTGCTACTTAATGTCATTCTAATTTAAAATAAATATTTAAATTATTAGCATAAATTTTACCACTCTTTATGCTGTGAAATGCCAGTTTTAAATGAAAATACAGGAGCATTTAATTCCTAAACAGAATCACTAAAGTTGCATCTTGCATTTCATAGTTTATACACATTTTTGTGTTTTGTTCTTAACATTGGAAACACCACACAAATCTGGGTTTTATTATACTTTTTGATACACACAAATTCTACTAATAATCTCTACCTTCATCTTTCCACAAGGGGAAACCCTTGTGGCTCAGCTAGTAAAGAATCCGCCTACAATGCAGGGGACCTGGGTTCAATCCCTGGGTCAGGAAGATCCCCTGAAGAAGGGAAAGGCTACCCACTCCAGTATTCTGGCCTAGAGAATCCCAAGGACTGTATATCCACGGGGTCACAAAGATTCAGACACAACTGAGCGACTTTCACTCACCTTCATCTTACTGATGAGTAACAAGGACTGACAGGGAAAGAAAGTATGAGCTTACCTACTATTTCTTCACTCTGCGTCATCACTTTCAAGACAGTGGTTGGCTAATTTAGGGAAGTAACCAGAGAAAAAGAATACAACAAGGTCCCTTGATCACTCCTGTTTCTTAGAACATCACTGCCTTCTTTCTGTGTTTGAAGCAAGTTCCTGTGACTTGCAAGACCAAAGGTGTCTTTGCTTACTTAGTTAAGATATAACTCAGTTATCTTGTGTTCCCCAGTTGAACTCTCATGAATAATGGACCCACCACAGGATTTTGTGCTCAGAGGCATCATAAATGCT
This sequence comes from Cervus elaphus, assembly GCF_910594005.1. Lineage (NCBI taxonomy): Eukaryota > Metazoa > Chordata > Mammalia > Artiodactyla > Cervidae > Cervus > Cervus elaphus. The sequence goes on along the minus strand of NC_057834.1, from coordinate 85,495,039 downwards.
ACGTGACAATGAAGAGGTAAGAAATGACAGCAAACATGCACACTATGTATATCTCCTATACTCATATGCATTCTCCAGTGTTCTATTACACTTCAGATACAAAATATAAGTTTGAAAATAAAACAAAAACTTTCTAGACAGTGAAAACAGGACATTAAACCAAGCACAGGATCTTCTGAGCATCTGGCCTTGTGGGACTATACAGGTTGCATATGCATGAAGCTGGCCCTGTCTCTATCATAGCTAGCATCTTAGTTTCCTTTTCTGTCCTCCCCAATGGGGTATAACTTTTACTTTGAATTATCATCCTGATGCCCAGTCTAGTGCCTTAGTAAGCACTCATAATACAAATAATAAGTGAATGACACTTAACCCATCTCCTCAGTTTCTTCTTAGCAAACAAGAACTTAAAAAAGTAAATACACAGAAAAAAAATATCAAATGAGGCATTATTAAGCACATGAAAATTCCATGTTAAAAATTATGTTCAATATGATACAAAATCTAAAATATCAGCTAGACAGAAACAATACAATAAATTAATAAAGGGCAGACATTCTGAGGTAATACGCTTAAGGCTGAATGTAGATGAGATAGATACACGGATAGATCAGTTCGATAACCATTTTAGAAAAGGCAAATTCTATGAGGACAGGGACTTACTGTCCATTATTCTATTCCCAAAACTTTTTCCTAAATATGGTTATCCACAAGTATACACATACTGAATAGAGTAGAATACACAATAGAATAGAACACACAAGTGTGTGAAAAAAGTGTGACATGAACAAGAAAAAATAATGTGATTAAGTTAACATTTTGAGATTTTGAGTGAAATGATTCCAAGTGTTTTAAACAATAAACATGAGAATTTCTCAGTGCATAGTATTTTTCTCTTCCCTTAATACAAAGAGCAAGTCCTCATTCGAAAGCTTCTCACTTTCCTGATTTCCCAGAAAACTTTTTCTATAAGATCTACCTCTGAGAAAGAAGTGGTAAAACAATAAAAGTAGAGGCTAATCGGGTGGAGAGGGAGGTGGGAGGGGGGATCGGGATTGGGAATACATGTAAATCCATGGCTGATTCATATCAATGTATGACAAAACCCACTGGAAAAAAAAAATAATTAAAAAAATAAAAAATAAAAAAAATAAAAGCAAAAAAAAAAAAAAAACTCTGAATAATAAATATATAATTATTTCTTTTTAACTAGTCATCAATTATTCTGAAGAGAGCAGTCCTTTTAATATTTACTTATGTCATTACAAATAAGTAATCGACTGCTCATGACCTATTGCCCTGCTTATGTTTTTAGAGAAAAGCTTTGTCCAGATAGTGATAGATTCCTTCCCTGTGACTCATACATTACCCAGAAACTTCTAGCTTCCTGGAATTTCTGTTCAAAATTTCAAATTTCTTGGCAATAACCCCTAGTTTTTGTAAGAAGGCTTTAATTTTAAAGAAAAATATTGTAAGAAATTAGTCAAAAATGTATTTCTAGTTCTGGGCACCAACAAAGACTGATCTTGCAAAATAAAACTGCTAACTTTTGACATACTGTTGAGTTTTTAACTCTTTATGTGTGTGTCATCTGTATAGGCTATCTTGAACTCTATCATCAGTAGGTTTCACCTTCCTTACAAAACTCTTCCTCCTTGTTACACCATGCTACAGTTTTTCATATCAACTTTAGTGATACACAATTGCATAAAAATACTAACAGTACACAGACATACTCTCAACCCCACTACTCCAAAGTAACCAAATTATGAGAGCTTAGTAGCTACTTGTTTATCTAAAGAGCACAATATTCCATATCCTGAACTCCACATCTTGCTCTTTTCAGTTATAATATATCACAAATATTCTTTTGGGTCAATATCTGTAGATTCAACTCATCCTTTTAATAGGTGATTAATATTTCTTCATGGACATGTACTGTAACATTTTGATCACTCTCCTACCAATAGACACCCAATATGCTTCCAGACTGAGAGCCACTAGAAATAATAATGTATTAAATATCTTTACATATATGATCTTCTATATTGAATACTTATATTTTTATAAACAGTTCCTAAAGGTAGAAATGCTATTTCACAGATGTGTTCATACTTAAATATTAATAGATGCTGGTGAATTACTTTCCAAAATGCTTGCAGAATTCTGCTGAAGGGGAGCAGAATCATGACTCCCCCAAATATGCCACTTTGGCATGTAGATTATTTTGAGCTGAAGGCACTCAAGAACAGACTCAAAACCATTTATCTTTCCCTTTAACTGCCTTAAAGAATTTAGAGAGGGGGACTGACTCAGAAAAAGAGACCTATTACCAGAGAGAATTTTTATCTGAATGACCCATCTGTATAACAGGGCAAACATCAAGCTGCTAAACATCTGATCTTCTCATTGTCCTGTGAATTACCCTCTTCCCCTTTGAAGCCCGAGGCCCCATTCCATTCCTTAGCTCAGAATGGCATATAAGCTTCAATTGCCCCACTCACCCTTGGGCATCATTTTCTTATGAGACTCCCTTACATACCCAATTAGTAATTAAATTTGGTTTTCTCCTGTTACTGTTTTATGTCAATTTAATTAATAGTCCAACCAAACGAACCTAAAAGGGTGAAGGAAAAATTTTTCTCCCTCCAAACTACATTCCCATCAGCTCTATTAGAGCAAGAATGTTTTATGCTCCTCTAAACAGCACTGAAAATGTATGAATATTGCTAACTTGTGCTGATCTGATGTGTTTTTGCTTTATTTTTCTAAAATGACATGCTTTTATTTCACAGCTTTCCCTAACTAGGAAAGTTGATATTTTTAATGGCCATCGTGGTTTCCAGGGGTAATCACACTAGAATCCTACAGAGAGGACTAACAGAATTGTCACCCATTTCTTGACAAAAAGCAACTCTAGACCCTCTTTTTCCATTTTTTTTTTTCAATTGGTCTTTAGCACACCACATGTAGGGAACTGTTTTATCTAGATAGCCTACAGAAAAAGATTTTTATAAAATCCAACCTCGGTATGAATTGGTAATGACTCTTTAACATATCACCATTTGCAGTTGTATTTGCATTTCAAAAGGGAATGACCCACAGAAATGAAATGAAAGTGAAAACATTTTTCTGTGTAGAAGCATCAGTGTAGTAAATGTAAGGTATCCTTAAAAGGAATAGAGAAGTAAAGAAGAAATACAAATCAACAGTTTTACACTGAAAACAAATAAATAGGAGAGAATGGCCAACAAGGGGGATTTCAACTTCTAGTTGCTCTCAACATACTTGTGTATATCTTAAGATAAAATCACTCAAAACGATGATAATGGCTCCTCTGTGAAGAAAGAAATTAATATTACTTTTAATACAAAGCTTATTCCAGTCCTTTCTTAGCTTATACTTGATTTCTGAAATACCAATCATTTTTTCCATACTAGACTGAATCAGGCAAACATTGACTTAGAAGACTATAAATGGATGGATGGACGAATAATTGCATTCTTAAGAATTTTTCCAGGTCATCTTGAAATATACTAAAATTTGAGAGGTAAAATGTAAAGAGTAGGCAGTCATATTATGTGGTTTGCTGCTCCCTAAAGCTGCTGTTTCTTACTGCCTTTAAAATGCAATTCCACTGACAATAATATTCTTCCTTTTTTCCTACCCAACTTTTATACCATTGTTTATACTCAGCTCATTAATTTATAATTAATTTATAACTCTCTCCCCCAAGAATTTACCATATTCTGTGCACAGATACTAACATAGGCTTATTCTAGAACATGTTCAATTATACTTTTTATTTCTTTACTAGAATAATATTTCAAGTTGTTTAAGGAAAACTGTCATATTTTATGTATCTTTGTGCTAATATGAGGCTCCCACTTTTAACCAATTATCATCATTACTATTCTCATGATATTTACCATATAATCAAGAACCTATATTTTTTTCAAGTTTTATACTATAACTTTCAATTATAATAATTTAAAAATTCCCAATAGGTTCCATGTCACAGACAAGGAAAATGGGACTCAAAGAGTAAAATAATATGTTCAAATTTGAACAAATAGAAAATAACAGAGCCAGGACTGAAACGTAGTCCTATCTGCTTCTAAAGCCTGTGCTCTTTCTATGGTATTTCAGTAAATGTTGGTTAAATGATTGATTGCATTATATTCTAGCTAATTCTTTAAAATTTGGCAATTAAACAATCATCACTCATTTCTGTAAACCTTGAAGGGATCTATTAAAAATGCTTTCTTTTTCCTCAGCACTCATTCTCAGTAATATTTCCCACAAAGATTAGTAAAAGAAAAAAAAATATTACTTTACATTTTAAAGAGCTATAATCCTATCTTGGTTTTAAAGGGGTCTTCAAGTTCACCTGAAAAATGACTCATTCTCATAATCAGGGCAAGAGATTTAGATGGTTACAGCTTTATTTAATGATGTTTAAAAAAAAAAACTAACAAAATCTAAATATTTTTATTAAAAATAAGGGAATCAGTAATAAATTATAATCACCTTTTAAGCATCTACTTGATGTCATACTTTACATACAAATTTCTCCTTAGCTTCACAGCACATTGGAAGTTAGATGTTAGACCCATTTTAAACACTATGACCCAGTAATCCCACTCCTGGGCATACACGCCAAGGAAACCAGATCTGAAAGAGACACGTGCACCCCAATGTTCATCGCAGCACTGTTTAGAATAGCCAGGACATGGAAGCAACCTAGATGCCCATCAGCAGATGAATGGATAAGGAAGCTGTGGTACATATACACCATGGAATATTACTCAGCCATTAAAAAGAATACATTTTAATCACTTCTAATGAGATGGATGAAACTGGAGCCCATTATACAGAGTGAAGTAAGCCAGAAAGATAAACACCAATACAGTATACTAACGCATATATATGGAATTTAAAAAGATGGTAACGATATCCCTATATGCAGGACAGAATAAGAGACACAGATGTATAGAACAGACTTTTGGACTCTGTGGGAGAAGGTGAGGGTGGGATGATCTGAGAGAACAGCATTGAAACATGTATATTATCAAGCGTGAAACAGATCACCAGCCCAGGTTGGATGCATGAGACAAGTGCTCAGGGCTGGTGCACTGGGAAAACCCAGAGGGAAGGGATGGGGAGGGAGGTGGGATGTGGGATCAGGATGGGGAACACATGTAAATCCATGGCTGATTCATGTCAATGTGTGGCAAAAATCACTACAATACTGTAAAGTAATTAGCCTACAACTAATAAAAACAAATGAAAAAAATAAATAAATAAACACTATGAAAAAGACTCTCAAAATAATATGTATCCCTACTAACAAGTTGGAGATTCTTAAAGACTGGTTTGCAACCTAGTTCATTCTGACTTTGCAGTTTAGCATTTTTTCCCCGAATCTAATATTTTGCTTTACCTTGCTGTACTTCCTGTGGCATTTATCCATACCACTGAGCTTAACTAAAACCCAAACATACCACTCACGCATTAATATCATAACCAAATAATACAGACAATAAGACAATTCAATGCATGTTTAAAAATAACTGAAATCATTTTTCTGCTAATTATTAGATAAATTTAAACAGGCATGTAAACAGCTATAATCACTTTTATTTTACCCAATTAAAGTATTCCTAGCCTAATCTAAAACAAAACAAGAAAATTTGACCAGTTTTTCAAATTAAAGAAGATGCATGTGCCTCCACTTCTTAGATAAACAATAGCCCAAGTTTTCTCTTTGGTTAGGATTATAGAATTTTGCTTCTTCTTTCCTTCCCAGAAGCTACTCACATATTTCAGTGGAATTCCATTTAAGGGTAATTCTCAACACCTCAAATAAACTCCTATTCCTAAGGTATAAATTAATTTAAACAGACTTGTTTCCTCAGACGTGGCATTTGGAAGTAAGCAAGCAAAGGCTGCAAAAACTGGTCACCTGGGGATTTTGTTTACTAACTCTAATCAATTTTGAATTATTAGAATTCCAGCACTGTGGGGGAGATAAACAAAGATTTGAAGCAGATAAATCCAGTTGACTTGGTCTCTGAAAGGAGTTACAGAATAAGGAGCAAACAAACTTATGTACTGTATATCTCATTCAACAGAAAACACCAATTTATACCTAATATATCTGGTCTTGCCTCTAGAAATTAATTGTCCAGTTGTTACCAACTGACTCTATAAATCAGGGATTCTGGCCTCCACCTCTTATTTTGCTTTCCCTGAAATGAGCATATTTTCAACATATTTTTATTTCCAACTCCTTAATAAAGTGAATTAATTTCTATACTTACTATAGATTATACGTGAATACCAGTGAAGGTAGAAAAAAAAAAAAACCTTCAAATACACTAATCAGTGCTCTAAAATTGTTAAGGATAGAGGAAAATGATTATACATGATGAATCTGAACAAAAGTGCTACTCTTACTGAGAAGGTGACATAAAGTGTGAAAAGCAGAATTCATGACCACTACTGAAAACTGAAGACAAGATACACACTGAGATACTCACAAAACATAGACCAGATAAACTATTATAATCCAAAATATTTAGATTCCTACAAATCAATGAGAAAGAATAAAAGTAGAAATGGCTAAAACTATTGGCAGTATTTTCACAGGAAAGCCATCTCAAATGGCAAATGAGTGTATGAAAAAAAAAAAGTCCAACTTAATTTGTATTCAGAAAAATCCATGATAAGAGCATCATGATATCCCACCGCACACCAACTAGGTTGGCAGAATATATGGAACATTATGTGTAGGAGACGATACACATCAATATAGCCCTTTAGATATTCTTGGTGGGAGGATAAATTGGAAAAATTCTCATGGAAAACAGTTTGGCAGTATCTTGTAGCATTGTATGTTCTCATACTCTCTAATCCAGCAATACTACTGCTAGTTCACTGAAAGATCTAACTGGATGCAGATTTCTTGAATCAAGAAACCTACACACAAATATTCGTGGCAGCATTTTTCATAGTAGAAAAAAAATGGGAGGGACAAAATTATCTGATAGAAAAATAAATACAGCATATACAAAGACAACTATATTTCAGTGGAGTTAACAATGAATGACCTACATGTTAAGCCTGGATGACTCTTCGGAAGGTAATACTGTTTTCCTACTTGTGAAATATATTTTTAAAAAATAATATTATATTGTGTGTCATCTTCTGGTACATGCTTGAAGATGGGAAATTTAGGGATGAGCAAATTTCATTTGCAGGTCAAGAAGCAACAGATATAACCAAACATGAAACAACAGACTGATTCAAAATTAGGGAAGGAGTGTGTTAAGGCTGTACATTGTCACCCTGTTCATTTAACTTACATGCAGAGCTCAGTTCAGTCACTCAGTTGTGTCCATTGCGACCCATGGAATGCAGCACGCCAGGCCTCCCTGTCCATCACCAACTCCTGGAGCTTGCTCAAACTCACGTCCATTGAATCGGTGATGCCATCCAACCGTCTCATCTCTGTTGTCCCCTTTCACTCCCCTTTCTTACTTTCTGCCATAAAGATGGTGTCATCTGCATATCTGTAGAGTACATTGTGCAAAATGCAGGGCTGGATGAATCTCACGCTGGAATCAAGCTTGCTGAGAGAAATATCAATAACTTCAGATATGCAAATGACACCACCCATATGGCAGAAAGTGAAAACGGAGAGTTTGCTGCCTTAAAACACAACATTCAAAAAAGGAAGATCATGGCATCCAATCCCATCACTTCATGGCAAATAGATGGGGAAACAATGGAAACAGAGACTTTATTTTAAGCCAACTGATGAATGTGTGTGGCTTAAAACTCAATGTTCAAAAGACTAAGATCATGGCATCTAGCCCCATCACTTCATGGCAAATAGATGGGGAAACAATGGAAACAGTGACAGACTTGTTTTCTTGGGCTCCAAAATTACTGCAGATGGTGACTGCAACCATGAGATTAAAAGATGCTCCTTGGAAGAAAAGCTCTGACCAACCTAGACAGCATATTAAAAAGCACAGGCATTACTTTGCTGATGAAGGTCCATCTAGTCAAAGCTGTGGTTTTTCCAGTAGTCATGTATGAATGTGAGAGTTAGACTATAAAGAAAGCTGAGCACTGAAGAACTGATGCTTTTGAACTGTGGTGTTGGAGAAGACTCTTGAGAGTCCCTTGGACTGCAAGGAGATCCAACCACTCATTCATAAAGGAAATCAGTCCTGAATATTCATCGGATGGATTCATGCTGAAGCGCCAACGCTTGGTCACCTGATGCGAGGAGCTGGCTCATTGGAAAAGACCCTGATGCTGGGGAAGATAGAAGGCAGGAGGAGAAGGGGATACAGAGGATGAGATGGTTGGATGGCATCACCGACTCAATGGACAAGAGCTTGAGCAAGCTCTGAGGGATGGTGAAGGACAGGAAGTCCTGGCATGTTATAGTCCATGGTGTGGCAAAGAGTTGGACACGACTGAGAAACTGAACACCAATAACAACAAAACCTCACTTACAATAGTTGACGATTCTATTTACCTCATCCATAAGTTTAAATGGCTTCTGCCCAAGGTCCTAGCTGGTTTTGATTATGTATTATTCAGTTGTGTGTGTGTTTGTGCACAGCAAGTCAATAATGAGCACTAAATTAAAATAAAGATATCTATAGAGGGGAGGTTAAAAAAAGGATGATCAAAGAAGTAGTTACAATTATCTTGGCAATGCTTAATTATTAAGCAGTGGTTCATGGGGCTTTATTATATTTTATCTACAAGCTTGTATTTTTATATACCAAATATCACCTTCAAAAAGAAGAGAGGAATAAAAGGAGAAAGAGGAAGACATGTAAGAGGAGGAGAAGAGGGAAGAGATGGAAGGAGAAAAGGAGGAGAAGAATCAGAAGGGAGAGAAAAGAGAGAAGGAAGACAGCATTGGACCTCACCTCAGATCCTGATCCTAATGGTGAACGAATGTTTGAAATTAGTCCAATTCTTTAGCATCTCTAAGGCTTTGTATTTTTCAACTGCAAAATGAGGATTTTACTTCATGGGCTGAGGTAAGTAGTAAATGAGATTAATTGATGTAACGTGTTTAATTCTTCCTGCTACACATTTCCATTCTCCCCTGCCCACAGCACCACCATCTTCCATACTTAGAAGGAATGGAACACTGAGAGGTGTGGGGGAAACAGGGAGAGAGATGATGAGACTAATCACTACTGTCCTCCTATCAGTCATTTCTTCCAGCAAGATACATCCAAAGACATCTAAAGCTTCTGGAACACAGCACCTGTAACTTTTACCTTCACGGCTCGAGTCAAAACTAGTGCTTTCAAAGGTAAGTTTTTGTTTTGTTTTGTTTTTTCCCAAGGTCTAGTTAAGGAAATCACAATTAAGTGCAATATGGTTTAATCTTCTCTTGAGCAGGGTATTACATTTTAAAAAATGACTTTGTTAACTAAAGCAGACCTCTAAATGGTGAAATGTGAGCTGCAAGTAGTTATGAGCCTGGCTGCACCCCAGCCCTCACTCATCCTTACCAAGTCTGCCACTGGAGAGAAAAATACAACTAATCAGTTTGGCAGCTGCCAAGGACTCACACCTCTAATAAGTCAAGCCTTAAAGGCTCAGTAAACAGAAACATTCATGAATCTGGAAACTCCAAACACCAATGGTGGGGATTCCTGCTTAATCACACTGCCTTAATACCCAGATTTAAGTTCAGTGGCTTGCAACTGGGGGAGATTTTTTTCCCCTAGGATATATCACGCAACTCTGGAAAAAATTCTCACAAGAGAAGGTCCATAATCACTGGCATCTAGTGAGTGGAGGGGACATGTATGCTGGTAACCTACAATGCAAAAAACAGACTCAACAAAAAAATCATACAGCCTCAAAATGTCAGCAGTTACTGTGAATGAAAAATCCTGGTTAGTTCTACATGAGCCACATTGACCTGTTTCCCATCTGACCTCAGAGCCCCAAGTCAGCTGTGTAGTATAAAGGAATGAGGCCCATAATATATTAATGCAGGAGTTATTAAGCCAAAGACTCAAGGAATGGCTTGAGGCAGTTCATAAAACCCATGAAATTATATGCAAATTTTGTTCATATGTGTAGTTTTTTAAATGCGATTCTAAAGTTCAAAACATTTGGAAGCCTATCCACAAGACTCACATATTTTACTATCTGCTGTCCCTCAGACTGCTAAAGTATCCAAAATTCTTAAATTAATGAATTTCTTTAAAAGTAGTGAGATTTCATTTTGGATAGGGATATAAAAAGATGATATTTACATTCAGGTCTAGATTGGAAACGCAGCCACATGAGTCTCAGTTTCCAAATCTATGAAATAGAAAATTATTCAAATTTAATTAATGCTATTTCAATCACTTAGCTACAGCAGGCACTTAGTAAATAGCAGCTTTTGCTGTTTTGTTGTTGCTGTTAAAAACAAATTGGCAAAGCTTTTAAGCTTGTAGAAGATTGTGGATGGACTAAAACATAGCCATTCAGTTATTTATCAAATGACTTATTAGGAGAGGAGGGAAAACAATTTGTATAGAGATTTATGAACTGTGTTTCAACACCTTATTTTATCCTCACCAAAAAAAAAAAAAAAAAGTGAGTTGGATAGACATTCAGATGTGAAAGGGAGAAGTGAAAAGTGAAGTAATTTACCAAATTAGCAGAGACTCAAATCCAGATATTCAGAATCTAGAGTCTAAGTTCTTCTTTCTATGCCTTCTAGAAAGAGCAGAGCCTTTTGGTGTTCAGACACAGAGTGGAGATGTTTTGAAGGTGGGAACAATAATCCAGAGAATGGACTGCCTTTTTAGGAAAATATTCAGAAAATTCTTGAAGCTGAAGGTATAGATTTAGAGCTTTCTAGAAAAAAAGGGCCACAGAGAGGAGCTACCTGTTGAAAATTAGGAGATTTAAAGGTATCCCTCCACCAGTTCCAACTTCTTCTTCAAAGTCAAACCTGGATTTTCAAACTTGAAAACCACCTCTATTCACTTTCCCCCCTCTTCTAGCCTTGAGGCTCTTCTTGTTAATTGCCACTGCTATTTCCTTTCCGTTTTCTTTTTTTTTTTTCTGCTTACTCTGTGCAATCAAAGTTAAAATAAAAGAAGGAACTCAGAGAGGAGCAAGAACTGATGTCTCTTGGTCTCCCAATGTGGACAACCCAACCTAGTTTTGTTAAGTAAGGAAGATTTGAGAATTCCAGAAAAACATCTACTTCTACTTCATTGACTAGACTAAAGCCTTTGACTGTGTGAATCACAACAAACTGGAAAATTCTTCAAGAGATGGGAATACCAGACCACCGTTCCTGCCTCCTGAGAAACCTGTATGCAGGTCAAAAAGCAACAGTTAGATCTGGACATGGAATGACGGACTGGTTCCAAATTGGGAAAGGAGTACGTCAAGGCTGTATATTGTCAACTTGCTTATTTAACTTGTATGCAGAGTACTTCATGTGAAATGCTGGGCTGGATGAATCACAAGCTGGAATTTTGCTGGGAGAAATATCAATAATTGCAGATATGCAGATGATATCACCCTAATGGTGAAAATTTAAGAGAAACTAAAGAGCCTCTTGATGAAGGTGAAAGAGGAAGCAAAAAAGCTGGCTTTAAATTCAACATTTAAAACACTAAGATCATGGCATCTGGTGCCATTATTTCATGGCAAATAGATGGGGGGGGGGGGGAATGTAAAGAGTGACAGAGTTTAAATTCTTGAGCTCCAAAATCACTGAGGATGGTAACTGCAGCCATGAAACTAAAAGATACCTACTCCTTAGAAGGAAAGCTGGGACAAACCCAGACAGCATACTGAAAAGCAGAGACATCATTTCGCTAACAAAGTTTCATATAGACAAAGCTACTGTTGGCTGAGTGCCAAAGAACTGATGCTTTCAAACTGTGGTACTGGAGAACACTCTTGAGTCCCTTGGACAGCAAGGAGATCAAACCAGTCAATCCTAAAGGAAGTCAACCCCGAATATTCACTGAAGGACTGATGTTGAAGCTGAAGCTCTAATACTTCAGCCACCTGATGCCAAGAGCTGACTCATTGGAAAAGACCCTGATACTGGGAAAGACTGAGGGCTGGAGAAGGGAGTGACAGAGGATGAGATGGTTGGATGGCACATGGTAGTTTGAATACCCTGAATATTCATTCTCAATAGTTCTCAATGAACTCATAGCTCATTGAGTTAATGAGTTTGAGGAAACTCCAGGAGATTGTAAAGGACACGGAAGCCTGGTGTGCTGCAGTTTGTGGGGTCACAAAGACTTGGACACAACTGATCAACTGAACAACAAGGAAGATTTATTGAACTGACCTAGAAAGTCTCCCAAAAATATGCCTTGTCATAATCTTGAAAGTTGAGGAAAAGGTTACTGAGTTGGTTTTTTTTGTGTGTGTGTTCATAAATTCAACCATTATTGTTCATTCAACAAATATTTACTGAGTGCCTTCAATATGAACAGGATTCTGTTAATGACTAATACACATAAAACACAACTGATACAATCCTAGTCCACTTAAATGGTTGCTCAATGGAGAAGATAATTATTAAACAGATAATTTCTGCTTCATTATTGAAAACAATAATTAATCACAATTGTAATCAGATCTACATATTAAAATTAGAAAGGTCTCTGAGAGCAAATAAAAGGGACACAATCAACTGTAGGTCATTTTTCTTCATCAGCTTTCCCAAGGAATTTAGCAAAAGAAAAAGTAGAAGAATGTTCCTGATGGAAAAAAAAAAAATTATCTTCAAAGACAATGTGAGAAAAAAAAAAAAACCAGGGGTAAAGAAAGATAACATTTCACCAAGTTACACTGTGTGGAAACATTTATGTGACCCCAGATGTTTTAAAAACTTCAAAGAGTTTCTTAGCTTTTCCCTCTGATAAAATGCAGCATTAAAAAAAAGTCCTTCAATCCTTCATTATCAATAATTTTGTGATTATGTGAACCAACGTCAGGGTTAAAAGGAAAACCACAAGTTAAAAAAAAGTTCAAGAAGGAAATAAAAACCTTCAGTGGTTCACTGAACATATGAGCCTATTTAAAAATATATTTCTCTTTCTAGTAATGGGTCATTTTCACCTGCTCCTGCATGCCCACCTGGCCTCAGCTGGGCTGCTGCAGCTCCCGAACAATGGAAGGAACTATCATTGCAGTTTGATCCCCAGGATGCAGAGGTGACCAAAGGGTCAAAGGGATAGAAGCTGGGCCATTACAGCAATGGGTAATCCTCAAACAGGAAAATCCACTCCCAGATCGTTTGGAGCCAAATGGAGACCTGCTAGGCTGAGGGAATCACCAGCTGGGTTTCTATTTGAAATGTGTAATCATCAGATACATTCAAAGCCAGACCCCACATGGAAACCTTGTGGATAGCCATATGTTTGGGACACCTTTGGTGTTTACTAATGCCCCAGGACTGTGAAGCAGAAGATCCACAAGAGAAAGTGCAAGCCCTCTGAAGAGAGAATGCAAGGAGGTTGGAAGAGAGCCCCTTTTGTTTGTGGATAAGTGATCAAAGCTGGAGGCTTTTCAACAGTGTGCTACTGTGCTGAACACAGAAAAACTAAACCCTTTAAAGGAAGCCCATTCAGGTTTCATAGTATATTTTCAGGAATCAGTCTATTCTTAAGAAATTGTATGGCATTGTTTCATATTTTACTTTTCCTAGCTAGCTTAGTTTAAAAAAAGAGAGAGAGAAAGAAAAAGAAAACATGAAAAGACCTTTATGTACTCATGACAAAACCTGATACAATCATTTTGGATTTGAGAGGATAGATTACAAGCATTTCTGAAAACAGATATTTCCTTTTTCTTTTTTTTTTTTCTCTTTAAAAAAGACTGAGGGAAACAGAAGACTAAATATGGTTCCTGGACACAAGGAAAGTCTGATGAAAGCCATTCTTCATTTTATTTCCATGCTGTGAATGAATATTCAAGCTATTCAAACTACCACAGCAATCTGCTTCTCAAGTTAAACCACCAACCACCAGTCCGCAGGGGTGAAAAAAACTATTTTTATGCACTGTGACATTTTTAACTTGTAAAACATTGCAAATGTAGGTGGTAGTTCTCACAGTCTGGTGTATTTTTGGAGCTTCATAATCCTCCTAGCCAGAGATTTGGGGCTGCTTTTTTCAACCTTTTGTCATGTCATGGCCTTTTCTCCATAACTGTACATGTTTAAAAAATAAATCTTTCTTTCCTCACTGCTTCCAGTCCTCCTGCTGAAAGGCACTAGAGTGAGAAGTTGAACACACACATATTCACACTTCATCCTGCTCTATCCTCTTCCTTTCTCTCCCCTTCCCCCTTCTTCTCTTTCCACACTCCTCTTTTCTTCATGTCTTACTATCTCATGCTTTTTTTCCTTCACATGCATTTCTAAGAATAAACTTGATTTTCAAAACTCTAAAGTTATATTTCAAAACAAAATTTTTGGTTTCTTCTTAGTTATGTTTGCTGGTGAATGGTTAATTATATCATATTTCATTTCTATTTTATTATTATGTGTTAAATCATGTAAGCAATTAACTATTGGAAATGTATCATTATCAAAATGGTGCTAAGATAACTGGTTGATACATGATTTTTTTTTTCTTTATAGAAACCAATAATGTGTGATTTATTTTTTCTTAATTGAACCATAGTTTGAAGGAATTGATCAAAGTCACTACTTGATAAAAGGAAAACTAAAGGTTATAATCATAGAATTCTAACTGTGGTATGAGGCTCTGTGGGCCAGGTAGGTCTAATATAACAACCAAGAAATGAACAACCAATATTTACCTGGATGATTTTAGTGATATCCCAAAGTAACTTTTATTGTTGGTTCTATCCAGTTAGAAATCTTCTTTCTTATGTTAAAATCAGTCTTACTTTCCCACCACTAACTTCTACTGGTCCCAGTTCTGCCTTCTACAGATATACAAGCTACACAAAGCCAGTATAGACCCTGTGCTTTCCCTAAATGTAAGTCTCCATTTTTCTTTTAAACCTCAGACTAGGAAGCGCTTTGCTTCATTCTCTTGCCTATCATGATTTTAACTTATTTTAAGACCCTCTACTACTGTGGGTAGCCTCCCTTTAAGAGTGTTCTATTCTAGCTTATCAATATTCTGCCTCTTGCCATGCCACCATCAGAACCAGTTGCTTCAGGCACACCTATTATTTGTCACCTCTCTGATGCTTTAAAAGTATTGGTTAATATTTATTTAGTGAGGGAGAAACATTACCAATTAAGTTATATATCATTTTTCTTGATACCCTAGTAATAATATATGTCTGTTGTCCCCTTGTCCTTTTCTTTGAACTGTCCACAAAGCGACCTCCACTCACTAAAGAATGGTGTTTATTCAAAGATTAGTTGAAATGAAAGAGAACATAAGCTGAACATATCACAGTATTCCCCTTGCAGTTCCCCATTTAGACAAATCTCTTGGCCTTGCTGACACCAGTTTTCCTCTCTCTCTCCTTTATTTAACTTTCTTAGCTATTGCCTCTCTTTATCTCTACTTCTGGTTTTTCATTCATACTTCCTACCTCCCAAATTCCTTTTTTTTTTTTTTTTGGTTGTTGTTGTTAAAGTAATTTAGTTCTATCTTGCTTCAATCTCCAGTGCCCTACACCGAGACCCACTACTGTTTTTAACAGTGCAAGAGACCATTAGGATGAAAACGACGATTTTGTGGGTGAATGCTCAACAAACAAAAGACTCCATAGCTAGTATAACTCAGTCTTAGCAACCAATGGGAGATTATAAATAACCTTTTTTTTTCCTGTCACATGTTCAGATTCAAATAAGAGATTTCTTACATGCTCTGGCAACTGGATCATTTCCTCTTTGACAGTTATGTTAGCAGTTGCTGGTACAAACCAGAGTTAACTAGAACCATATTTCTAGCTATTTCCAAAGAATGGATTTTTAACACCTCTCACTGACTGGCTGGTCAGGAAGTTGCCAGTCTGGTGTATCTTGGGTCAGCAATGACAATATAAAACAAAGTGATGTAATCTGATCAGTGAAAAATACAAACAAGAGCCCTTGCAACTGGTCATGATATGCCAGTTTCATCCCTTTATATTCTCTCTATATTTTTAATGTAAATTGCTGACACCATTATGTATTTATGAAACTAATTTTTAAAACTCAACTGATTATTTACATATAAGCTTATACTGTTTCCCTTTGGCTTGGGATATAAAGTCTAACTTGGAAAGACTGCATTTAATCTCAATTCAGAAACAGTAAATGTTATTTGTCTCTTTCCCAGGTTTGGGTCATCACAACTTTAATGGGCAGAATTCCATGTTCTTATATAAAAGCCTGATGTTCTTTTAACATTCGCTAGGACAGGACAAAGCACTCTCTACTGTTGTAGCCACGCTTTCCGGGAAACAAACTCACTCAGAAGGACAATCAGATAGTGGAGTGCAGTTTATTACACCAGCAGGCCCAAGGCAGAGTCTCCTCTTAGCCAAGGACCCCGACCAGTGTTTGTGAAAACCTTATATACCCTAAGTGCACATGCTCAAACCCACCTCCCCAAATTATCTGAAACTAGTCTAAACAAAGGAAAAGAAAGATACAATCAAAGTTAACCCATGATTCGTATGCCTTAAGCCTAGGTAGTTAACAGTGGACAGTTATCAATAGGCCTGTGGTCATACCCCAAAAGCATAATAGAACTTATGGTTTTATTTGGTTACACAGATAATTAGGGTATTCTTTTAGGTGACGGATAGTCTAGGTACGAGCCCTCGGGCTCTTCCATCTGGGGGCGGGGGTGGTGGTTGGTTTTCCAGTTGGTATGTCGTTTCCATAGATTCTGGACATATAGCTCCAAGTCCACAGTCCGGCCCAAGATGTAGACCTGCTTTCAAGATGGAGCCTGTTCTGTTTCCTCCTTCACTACCAGAACAATTAAGGCAATTGTCCAGTGTTATAGCCATCTACCAATAGAGAATCCAGCTATTCAAAAGCACTGAATATATTTGTAGATATGAGTAAGTGTGAAAAATTGATTTTTTAAAAAATCATATGATTGAATCATTTATGTCCCGAGACATTCTTAGAGATTTGTACACTGCATTAAGTGTTTTTTTTTTTTCTTTTATTGAGTAGAGGAGCTATTTCATACCTCAAAATTCTCAGGAAGAGGAAAAAAAAAAGCAGAGCTTATATGCCAAGTGTAGTTCTTACTGTTTCAAAGGCTATCTAAACAAGTGAAATATGAACATGACAATCTTGAAAATGATACAGGTAGCTCTGAATCAGAATTTTCACATATACATCATGACACTAAAGAAGACAGGGACAAACTAAGAAACGGTTTCTTTAAAACCACACCTACAGTTCACATCCATCCCCGTCAAAAGAAGCAGAAAGCTTTTTCACAAAGATTTTTCAACGTATCAAAATAAGAGATGGGATTATTTGAAGATAAAGAAGTCAGTAGAAACTATTTGGAGTTAGCTCATAAATATCCCTTCAACATTCTCCAGGCAAGAATAGAGTTAGAAACAATTTATCTGCATCATCAAACATTTATACAAAAGTATAGTTGGGACTCAATGATAATACTATAGATGCATTTAGTGAAATGAAAAATACTTTTACAATAAAGCTAAATAATATTTAATTTCTAATTTTTTGTGGTTAAATTTTCTGTTTATAAAGTATTTGGTTTCTTTTTAATAATATTAATACTACTCTTTATCATCTGAGCCACCAGGGAAGCCCCATTAATCTGCTAGTTTCTGCTTAAGTATATGCTAAAATTGTTTTAAAGAAGAATGCATCATTTAATATTTGTTTTACATTTTTATTTTAAAGCTTACTTATTATATTGAAAGTATATTGAATCTTTGTAAAATAAACTGAACACTTTTTGATACTGTGTAAGATAATGCTAAACTATCAGTACTGCTATTTTGCTTAGCTCTAATAATCAGGATATAGGGTGTTTTTGTTTTTCATTAGCAGCTGTCTCTTCTTTGAAATACGTTATCATTCAAATCACCCAGCATTATCATCAAACTGAACACAAATATTACAAAAAAATTGTCAAATGTTGGGAAACATTATTATTATTATTATTATTTATTTTGCAGGTTAGTAATCTTATCACAGAAGTTCAGCAAAGATTCATTAGTTCCTACTGGTAATTATATTTTCTTAAATCTTATAAACTGTGTGTAATAATTTAATATGGAAAAAATGCTCAATCTCACTGTAAGTTTGTAAAAATATAATGTTATTTTAATGAATAAATTTGAAAATATTTTTAAACGGATATCTAGTGTGGTCACCTTCAGTGGGAGTATCACTATCTCTTTTGATGCTATTTTGTATTACCCATTATACAATTTTACGTATAACATCTTTACAGGAATGATCCTGCTGCATCCTGATCTATCAGTAAAACTAAAATACATTTTCTAGGACATATGGATAAGTCATTTCCTTGTAGCATCATTGGAAACAATTTATTAAGCCACATTAAACTATGTTATGGGTGGCCTTTAACCATTGAGAGGACCAAAAGAGATGCATATAAGTATCTCATAGTATGAACAGTATGACCTGAAAGTGTTCTGGTAAGCAATTCTACCTGGGGTATTTTATTTATTCCCAAATATATTCTGGAGAGTGGAGGTGTCTTCAGCTGAGCCATCATGCAAATTATACTCCTTAGAGCTTAGAAGTATACAGAGTGGTTGCTGCCAATGCTCTTTCATGACCAACGACAGAGGTTATACCATATTCTACATCCTCTCATTTACCGTTTTCCAAAGTGGAAGCACATTAGATAGCCAATAACATATAAGTCATTTTCTACTGAATGGATTTAAGTGATTATATAAAAGCTGAACAAATTCAGGAAAGGGGGCTGGGGCAGAATTAAGCTTTTTCTTAATCCAACTATTGTTATTTCTTTGTACTACTTAAGGAGCAAGTCTTTACTATCCAGGCATTCTAGAAATTTTCCAAGAGGATAGTTGTCAGATCTTTGGAGCCAGGCAATGGGCAGCCTTTATTTCAGAATCTCCCCTAGCCTCACTTAGTTTCACAAATCCACCGGTGACAAAGCACAGGCCCGCAGAAGTTATCTGTTGGTTTGCTCAGTGTTGACCGATTCTGTGCTATAAACAAATAGACAAATACAATTAAAGATCAATCTTCATCTAAATATGCATTTTTAAAAGTTAAATTGATTAAAGATTCCTCATTAAATCTAGATTTCCAGTTTCTACTGCAAAGCTGGAAGATAGATACGCAGCCCAGGATTTGGCCTAAGTGGTAATAACTACCTGAATTGCCTCTTTTAGGCAAAATATGTATTCTTCAGTTTGTTGTGATTCCCGACTATCTTTTTTTTCTTTTTTTTTTTAAATACTGAGGTTGTATGTTCATTATTGCCATTTACCCTCTGTCTGTAGCTCAGTCGGTAAAGAATCTGCTTGCAATGTAGGAGATTATGGTTCAATTTTGGGGTTAGGAAGATTCCCTGGAGAAGGAAATGGCTACCCACTCCAGTATTCTTGCCTGGGAAACCCTACAGACAGGCGAGCCTGATGGGCTTCAGTCCATGGGGTCACAAGAGTAGGATATGACTTAGCAACTAAACCACCACATCTGTTGCTTTACACATTACAGAGTTAGATTCCAATATACCTATCAAAAGGGCAGGGATAATAGCAGTATGGCCTTATGATTAAGAGAAAAAAACTGAGAGAAAGAGGTTTTCAAACACCGATTGGCTTAATTTACGTAACAGTCACCTCACCACTTTCCTCCATGGGCATTTGAGTTCATAAACCTTCCTTTATGTATGAGAGTCCCTTTTCTTTCCTTTTTCTCATTATTACCCAGAAAGGTAATCAAACTATGATGATCATTAATCCTTTCTAATATCTTGCAAATGTTACAGCTTTCAGGAAAATTCCCTGCTCTGAAAAAAAAAAAAAATTGTGTTGTACAACATCCAATTTGAAGGCTATTCTTCTGGGAAGAGAAGAAAGTAAAGTAGCGACTTTACCTTCTGGCTAATAATAACATCTCTTCTACCCTAACAAGTAAACCTCTTCTTTTCCTTGTGGTTCTGCATGTAGTTTTTCAAAGATCTCCTTTTTATCCTTGGAGTTTCCCTGTGAGCATCTATTTAATGCAGAAACTTTTGATTTTGGTCATATTTATTGTAAAGTATCTTGCAGACATCATCACCTTTTCCATCAAATGACTATCTCCACTTGAGTGCTTCTCTAGCCATCTCAAAAATATATAAGTAAACTTGTCCTTTGGAAAAAAAGAAGTCGCATTATGTAAAGCATCTTACCTGGGATAAGTAAAAGAAAATGCCTTCTATGCCTCTTTGATATACTGATAATTTTCCAAGTTTGAGATGAAATGAATTTGTATTTACATCTACAAGCTTGTTTTTTGTTTTTGTTTTTGTTTTAATTATTTAATGGGTCAATGAAATAATGGTCTTGGAGTCTGGGGGACCTGTTTTCTGACTGATATGTTCATTGACAATGTTTAGAGTTCTGGGATGCCTTGGGGAAATGAATACTTTCAAACAGTCTCTCTTTAATATCTGTTTCAAGGGAAAGAGGGACATTGGCGATGCTGAGACGAGGAGATTTTTATTTCCATAATGTAGTTTGAGTGTCTCAAAGCACAGTTAGTTTGATTTGTCTTATGTTCCGGACCACAGGTGTTTCCCATTAAGACAAGCAAGCTGACTTTAAGGGAATCCAACAGAGCAGTGGGCACAGAATGCCTTCTGTGAACTGCCAATAATTATTTGTCCTGGCTTTGTTTCTGGAGATTCTACTTAAATTGGTTCAAAAGCTGATAATCTGTTTCATCCCTAAAGATTAACCCCTTAGAAAAATGAGTGTGCTTCCACGTAATTGGACTGAATAAAAGTGCTCTCTTAATATCACTGTTAAATTAGAGAATGATTTTTAAAGTGTGATAAAAGGAGGCTTCGGAAGAGCACTCAATATGTAGCACTGCTAATAAAATAGCTTCATCAATCCTCTCAGTCTTTGTAGCAGACAAAGGGATGAGTAATAAATCTAAACTGGCTAGTACCTAAACGCTTGTATTATAAAACATGCTGACTGTGGAGTCTGCTCTGGAATAGGAATTCAAACTTGAGACATCATTTACAAACTTATTCTAATTTGCAGTCCTCTGTGCATCAAAATGCACTTTTTAAAGCTTGTTTCTCAGCAATCCATTGGTCCTAAAGTGATAATAGTCTCTTCTCAAAGAACAGATAGATGGATGTACTTCAACATCCATCTTGGATTTGGTCAGACAATACCAGTTGGATGACAATACAAAATATTTTATCACAACCCCTCTTCTCCCTCCCTTCATTTAAATTACATTGCTTGGCATCTTCTACAGTGTGCCTGAGTGAATCTACTCTCTTTAAATATAGCTGATCTTGAAAGGAAATCTGTGCTTATTTATTGTCTCAGAGTAGAGAACAGATTCCATATAGACAACTTAGCTGGCTTAGGATATTACAGTCACCATTGCAAAATAGTCATTAAAAGTATAGCTCTTGGAGGAGTCTCAAGACAACTGATCAGAACAAGATAATGTTCATGATAAAACTAAACTGAACTGCTTTAACATTATTCCTTATCCATATTTTTCACTAATTTGTACTAACATACATGACCAATATGGATTAATTACAGTAGCCTTCAAGGATGCAACTTTAGTTTGAAAGCATATATTTTAGTTCAAGAAAACTAATACACTTTTCATCAGAACTACAAATGTAAAAACTAATTTAGAATCTAAATTAAGAAGACATGATATGCTTAATTCAGCTGCTATCATTTATTTCATAATACATAGTTCACAAATGCTTAAGGAAACGCTGGACACAAGATACAAAGGAAGATTAGAAGAAAGTACCTAGTGATTTTCAACTCGTTTATTTTCCAGATACAAAAAATTTCCAAGAGACTTGGAATTAGCAAGAGGTACCAGAACTATTGTGAAGAATCTTGGAATCATAATGAGAATAATATTAACAACAATATAGAAAGGCAGTTGTTCAATTCTTCAAAAGAAGGGGGGTAGAGGATTCTGAAAACTATGGACAACTATACTTACTACGTTTCTGTGGAAAATCAATGCGATGTAATTACTAATCAAATGATTTGCATATACTAACAATGTAAAGTCACTAAGAATCAGGGACATGGATAAGAGCTTCCATTTAGTCACTTAGTCACGTCCGACTCTTTGAGATCCTTTGGACTATAGTCGGCCAGCTCCTCTGTCCATGGGATTTCCCTGGCAAGAATATTAGACTGGATTGCCATTTCCCTCTTCAGAGGATCTTCCTTATCCAAAGGGCAAATCCATATCTCCTGCTCAGCAGGAAGGTTCTTTACCATTGAGCCACCTGCAAAGCCCTTGAGAAGAGAAGGTCAAACTAAATTAATAGCATTTCCATTTTGGACAGGGTTACTAGTAGGTGGTCCAGTAAATACTGGAGAATATTTATTTTTCTTTCAATGAGAAATGTATTTTTGTTTCTTATTATTAATCTTAGAGATTAGAAAGGTTTGAGGCTGCATGACACTTGTCATTTTAAAAAAGTTAACATCTAAAATTCCCCATCTTCCTTTCTTTCTAAACTTGTAATGCATGATTTCAGATGCTCTTGAGTTTATCTGTTCTTCCTTCCAGCAGTGGCTTCAACCAGATCTGCCTGTGCAAAGCATTCAACACTGTGCCTTAGAGACTGACAGGCAAATACTCATCCTAAGATGCATTTCATATAGCTTCCTGTAGTCTTATACAAAATCAAGGAATTTTTCATTATAAAGCTAACAGATACTAACAGATACTAACAGACACTAACAGATACTGTCTCTCCCTCCTTCTCTGCTCTTTGATTGTTCTTCCTCCTAAACCTTACCAGGCCTCATAGTTTCTCCTTTTATATCCTAGTTTGATCACCTGAATTGTACTCAGAATCTGTAACTTTCCTGTCAAGCCTATCAACTTATCTAAATCTCTTTCAGCCCCTTCCCCCCAAAAAATGCAAAGTAAAAAATGTTTTGATTGCACATCCCTATCTAATTATCATGCTCTTCCTTTTCCATAAAGAATCTCAAAAACGGTAGCTCAGATTTAAGTTCTCATTCCTTCACCATTCACCTACACTTCATTCCTTCACTCATCAACCAACAAGAATCTTACTCTGACCCCAACACATATCTAAAACTCTCCCTGCTAACACAGCAAGGGTAACTAATTGCCAAATAGCACAGACACTTCCGTTAGCAGACTTAACTTTTTGCTTCTTTGACAGTGTCGAGTAATCTTATAAAGACTGTTTAGGTTTTGCTGAAACTATGTTCTTCTTATTGTTTTTTAACATCTCTAATGATTCCTTTCCAGGTTCAGTATCATATTTCCTCTCTGCCTGCCTTTTCAGTGTTATTACCTTACAAGTATATATCTTTTCTTCTTCTCCAATGACAATATCGCACACACTCCTAGTTTAAACAACAGACTATCTGGTCTGTTTATACAATCAAATCTCTCTTCTTAAGGATTTAACTCATGGAAGAATTTTAACTTCATACATCTAACTGTATGACCCACAGGCAAGAAAAGTTTAATATGTTCAAAAATGTACTCATGAAATTCCCCATGGTGACTCAGAAAATTCCTGTCTCCATCTTTCAATTTTCTGAGTCACCATGGGGAAATTCATGAGTACATTTTTGAGATTTCTCTGTCCACCATCACATAAGTCAATCCATTTAGAATCACTGGCACCTATGTTGAGTCTTCTTTTTCTATCATAAAATCAATTAAAGACAGGAATTTGTCTTCTATTCAATAAATAGTTTCTGATTACATTTCCAGTACCGTTTCCTGATACTATTTTACTACTTGCATTATTACAGTATATTCCAGAGGTGAAAATTATATAATTTATTATCTCCATTTGGAGAATTCCATGGTCAGAGGAGTCTGGTGGGCTACAGTCCATGAGGTTGCAAAGAGTTGGACACAACTGAGTGACTAACACACATCACTTTTTCCAAGGGAAACAGTTCTTATAATGGGGCAGTTCTATGTAGTGATATATATATAATCCGTTGGACTATAATTGATTGAACTTTGTGGAAATGCACAACCTAAAAACAAAAAGTACATTAAGAGGTCTAATATGAAGAACCAAGGTCAAACTGGGTCATCTGGATTATCAGACTACCAATGTGAAAAAAATTGTAGAATATGAAGAGAATCAACTAGTAAGCCAGAGGAGCAGAAAGTAAGATTACCAATGTAGGAAAAAACCTAAGAGGATGAGATGGACGATTACTAAGAAGCTATGAGTGAAGAAAAAAAAAAAAGAAGAAAGAAGTTATGAGTAGGCCAACATTATAAGTACAGAGAAAACAGGATGCGGAGTATTAAAACAAAAAGGTGATAAAATCTATGAAGGCAAGATGCATACTGAATAGGACACTATAGAAAAGTTGAGTTACCTCATTAGCGAGGTATATCTGCTAACTCTTGACACTAAGGTCTACAATATCTGTTACAGTTCCTGTTCCTACACATGTACCCACCCATATCAAATCTCCATTATCTAAACTAGACTTTGTATTTTACAAACAAATATGGCTAATAAGAGGATACTATTTGGCATTTTCTAGTCTCTCACTCCCAATATTCAACATTAGTGCTGTGGTATTAAGTGATATATGTAAAATCTTCTATTGTTCCCCTGCTTTCCTCCCTAAGCTAAAAGGCAAAGTCTAAGTTCTGAAGTTTGACACATGCAAGACCTTCTGAGATCTGACCTTTGCGTGGCCCTTCAGATTCTTGCCAGTTTCCCACACTTCCCTTTATAAGTCATACTTAGGCAACAATATACTATAACCTGCTTTTTTATCACAGTGTGCTTTTGCTTCTATTGTCCATTATCACTAGATGTTCAACTTTCTTTCCAGACTATTTAACTCAAGTCCAAACACTGTTCATGTGTAAATGACTTTAGCCCTTTCCAAGCAGTTGTGCGTAAAGAGTTTAATGGATACCACACTGTATCTGAATCAACAAGCTTTCTCCATCTCTGTCCTTCTTTGCTAGAATGTGATCTTTTTATCCTCGGAGAAAAAACATAAAACATGTATGCAGGAGAAACTCAGTAAATGTTTCTTCCCACCAGCTATGTAAGGACATCCAGACATAATGGGTGTCTTTTGCATTTGGTAATTTTTGAAATTGGTAATTGTATAATGGTAATTTTGTAAAAGGTAACTGGTAAGTGCTATCTTTGATGCTAATTTGAAGGAAGTCTCTAGTGGACTGCCACCAGAATGATACATTTATGAGACTGCTTAACATTTTAATCATTTAAATTAGCAATTTCTAACTTATTACTTCCAGACCCCAACCTCCAGGAAATCCCTCAGAGGCACTCTTGCTGTAGACTGCTGATCCTTATTCAAAGATGAAAACAAATCTATCTTTCTAATTTTATCACCAGCCACCTCCTGTTATGATCAAATACTTCACCATTGCCAGAATATACATTTCGCTTCTTTAGTTTTACCATCTTCTTTGTCTTGAAAGTCTTCCTCTTTCTTATCAAAATCTTAATGATTGTTAAAACATTTGTCTATAAAGTCTTAGTGTAGTAGATTATGCGTAAGTTTTAAAGAATACTATATCAATTCTGTATTCACCATTTAAAAACTATGCAATTACTGGTAAGCTATTTAACTCCATGGGCCTTATTTTATGTTTGTAAAAATAGAAATAAACCCCTCCCAAAAGTTTTTAAATTAAATAATACATTTCTAAAATATTAGAAAATCCTTTATTCTCCTGTAAATTTCCATCATGCTTATAATTCTTATCATATATTGTACTTCCATCTTGCTTTGTAATAATTCTTGTTTTCATGACTTAAATTCTCTATTGGTGAATAATTTGAGGATGAGATGAGAAAGGGAGATATAGTTTATTAGTCTTTTTTCATTATAGTATTTCACACAGCATATTTACTAATTGTGTGTATGCTTAAAGATTTAAAAGGAATTTTTATCAAATTTATAATTTAGAAGCTGAAAGAAAGAACTGTGAGTTGTAAGACAGGGAAAAGATTCAAAATCTCAATGGGCTGAAATTTATAGGAACAAATTAGTCCTGAATTTTTAATAGTATTGTCAGCAGATTAGAGGATAAATATCACAAAAGTGTTTATTTTCACATCAGAACTGGCCAATTATGCTTAAGATGTTAAACCAACCAATAGGAAATAGTTTAAATTAATTGAGCTATCACAGACATGAAAATACATTACACACTCAGGGTAGTTTATCTTACTCATACTATACTTGAAGAAAGTTGTTCTGTCTTGGAAGCCTCTAAACAGAACTGGAGGAGTTTCAAGGAAGGGAAGTCAGCATTCCGAGGACTCTGTAAACATACATCTTCTGTATGTCTGCTACAGAAACCAGGGTTGTTTAGTTTGAAGAATCAAAGATAAACTATAATATTTGACTTTAAATATTCAAAGGTTGTCATTTGAAAGATATTAGATTTAGTTTCTGAGATTCTCAGTGATGGAAATATACCAGTGGAGAGAAGATGCAGAGAGGCAAACATTGACTTAATATAAAAAACTTTAAACTTTTATGGACATCAACAAGTATAACAGACTATCCAGAAAAAATGAGTTTCTATGAATTGGGAGATTAAGATTAGTAAATATATAATAAGGCTGTTATAAGGGAGAGTCTTCCTTTTGAATGAGAAATTCAATTACATAATATTCCACTATTCTTTGAACATTATATTTACATTAATTTATAAAACAAGAAACTTAAAGTGTATTTGCTAGGGACTTCCCTGGGGATACTGTGAATAAGAATACCCCTGCCAATGCAGGGCAAATTCAATCCCTGGTCCAGAAGGATTACACGCACCATAAAGCAACTAAGCCCATGTACCACAGCTACTGACCCCAAGCTCTAGAGCCCGTCAGCAGCAACCGCTGAGGCCACAACTGGAGCCTGTGCATCCTAGGGCCCGCAAACAACTAATGAGACCATGTGATGCAACTGCTGAAGCCCATGCACCACAGGGCCTGCTCGCTGCATCTACTGAGCCTGCCTGCTGCAGCTACTAAAGCCCATGTGCCTAGAGCCCGTGCTCCACAAGAGAAGCAACCACAATGAGAAGCCTGCGCACTGCAACAGAGTAGCCCCAGCTCACCACAACTAGAGAAAGTATGCTTGTAGCAACAAAGACCAAGTGCAACCATACTAAATAAGTTTTTAATGTATTCAATATTCCTCTCAATTAAAAAATTTAAAAATAAATATATTTTCAAAGTACTTGTTAAATGTCCCTTAGTAAAAATGGAGGTAATCAATTGAAGACAAGAGAAGGAGAAAAAAGAAAACCTTAGATGTATTCAAAGCAACATTTTAAAAAATTATTTGCAACTTTGGAAAACAAACCAAAAAGGAGTTGCATTTACGACACATTAAAAGAACTGATTCCATTTGTTTGGAACCATAAAATACCCTGGACAGCCAAAGCATGCCTGAGAAAGAACAAAGCTGGTATCACATTCCCTAATCTCAAACTATGCTACAAATCTGTATACATAGATCAATGGAATGGAATACAGAACCCAAAAGTAAATCCAGCCTTAAATGGTAACATAATCTACAAATAAGGAGGCAAGAATACACAATGGAGAAAAAACAGTCCCTTCAATAAATGATGTTAGGAAATCTAGACAGCTACATGTAAAAGAATAAAGCTAGATAATTTTGCAACCCCATGGGCTGTAGTCTACCACACTCATCCATCCATGGGATTTCCCAGGCAAGAGTATGGCAATGGGTTGCCAAGGAAATGGGTTGCCATTTCCTCTTCCAGAGGATATTCCCGACCCAGGATTGAATCTGGGTCTCAAGCATTGTAGACAGACGTTTTACCATCTGAGCCACCAGGGGAATCCAATTTTTGAATACTTTATACAAAAATAAACTGAAAATGGATTAAATACTTAAATGTAAGACCATAAAACTCCTAGTAGAAACCATAGGTAGTACCTGTTTGACATCAGTCTTAGCAATAGATTTTTGGATCTAAATGAGGAGTCTGGCAACAGCAACAAAAGAAAAAATAAATAAATGTGACTATACCAAACTAAAAACCCTTTGCAGAGCAAAAGAAACTAACAAAACTGAAAACCAACCTACTGAATGAGAGAAAATATATGCAAAAGATATTTCTGATTAGGGGTTAATATTCAAAATATATAAAGAACTCATTATAATTCAATACAAAAATTTTAAGTAAAGGATCCAATTTAAAATAAATTCCTTATTAATAAGGAATCACAAGCCCTAAATGACACATTAGACTAGATGGAAATAACTTATTTTTATAAAGTATTCCATCCAAAAGCAACAGAATACATATTCTTTTCAAGCACATGTAGAATATTCCCCAGGATAGACCACATGCTGAACCACAAAGCAAGTCTCAGTAAATTTCAGAAAACTGATATATTATCAAGTATCTTTTCCAGCCACAATACTTTGAGGTTAGAAATCAACTACAAGAAAAAATAACAAAACTGCAGAAAACATATACACACAGAGGCTAAGCAATATGCTACTTAACAACAAATGGATCACTATTGGGAATCAAAAGAGAAATCATAAAATATCTAGAGACAAATGAAAATAAATCCAAAACCAATGGGACATAACAAAAGCAGTTTTAAGAGTAAAGTTTATAGTGATACAAGCTTTCCTTGGGAAACAAAAATCTCAAATAAACCATCTATTCTTATACCTAAAGCAACTAGAGTAGAACAGAGAAAACCCAGTTAGTAGAAAGAAGTTATAAAGCTAAAAACATAAATAAATGAAATAGACAAAAAATAACAAAAAAGATCAATAAAACTAAAAGCTGCTTCTTTGAAAAGGTAAATACTGATACACTTTTAGCCACTCATCAAGAAGAATGGAGAAGGAAATGGTAACCCAGTCCAGTACTCTTGCCTGGAAAATCCCATGGACGGAGGAGCCTGGTAGGCTGCAGTCCATGGGGTCACAAAGAGTCAGACACAACTGAGCGACTTCACTTTCACTTTTCACTTTCATGCATTGGAGAAGGAAATGGCAACCCACTCCAGTGTTCTTGCCTGGAGAATCCCAGGGAAGGCCGAGCCTGGTGGGCTGCCGTCTATGGGGTCGCACAGAGTCAGACATGACTGAAGCAACTTAGCAGCAGCAGCAGCATCAAGAAGAAAAGGAAGAGGGCCTAAGTCAATAAATTCACAAATGAAAAATGAGAAGTTATAAGTGACACTACAGAAACACAAAATATTTTAAGAGGTTACCATGAGCAATTATACACCAATAAAATGGACAACTTAGAAAATGGACAAATTATTAGAAAGGTAGAACCTCTCAAGATTGAGCTAGGAACAAATAGAAAATACAATCAGACAAATAACTAGTGGTGAAATTGAATCAGTAATTACAAAACTCCCAACAAATAAAAGTCTAGGACAAAAAACAAAACCTGTCATGGCTTCACAGGTAAATTCTACCAAAAATCTAGAGAAGAATTAAAATATATCTTTCTGAAGCTATTCCAAAGAATTGCAGACAAAGAAATCTTTTTGAACTTAGGCTATGAGACCACAACCACCCTGATACCAAGACCAAACATATCAAAAAAAAAAAAAAAAAAAAGAAAGTCGCAGGCCAGTATCACTGATGAACAAATAAATCTTCAATAAAATACTAGCAAGCCAACTCCAAAAATGCATTAAAAGAATCACAAACCATGATCAAGTTGGGATTTATCCCAGGGATGCATGTATTTTTCAGTACACACAAAATCAACATGATACATCACATTAACAAATTGAAGAACAAAAACAATATGCTCATCTCAATAGATGCAGAAGAAAACTTCTGACAAAATTCAAAATCCATTTATGATCTAAAAAACTCTCCAAAAAGTAAACACAGAGTTTTTACTTGTGACACAAAGTTTTTACTTGTGACCCCTTGGACTCAAAATAAGAAAGTCCATATATGACAAACCCACAGCTAACATCATACTCTCTTGTGAAAAGCTGAAAGTGCTTCCTCTAAGATCAGGGACAAGACAAGAATGTCCACTCTCACCAATTTATTCAACACAGGTTTTGTAAGTCCTACCCACAGCAATCAGAGAAAAAGAAATGTTGTGAAGTAATTAGCCTCCAACTAATAAAAGAAAAAAAAAATGCTCAAAATCACTAATCATTAGGGAAATGTGAATCAAAACATGAGATATCACTTCACACCCGTCAGAATGGCATGTGTGTGTATGCTTAGTCGCTCAGTTGTATCCGACTCTTTGCGACCACATGGAATATAGCCCGCCAGGCTACTCTGTCCATGGGGATTCTCCAGGCAAGAATACAGGAGTGTGTTACCATGCTTTCCTCCATGGGGATCTTCCCAACCTAGGGATTAAACCCAGGTCTCCTGCATTGTAGGTGGATTCTTTATTGTCTGAGTCACCAGGAAAGCCTATCAGAATGGCTTAATAATTACCAAAAAGACAAAAATAACAGGTGTTTACATGAATGTAAGGAAAAGGGGACCCTGGTGCATTGCTGGTGAGAATTTAAACTGGTATAGCCACTATGAAAATGGTATGGGCTTTCCTCAAAACAGTAAAAATAGAACTACCATACAATTCAGCAATTATACTTCTATTTATCTGAAAAAAAGAAAGAAAGAAAGAAAACACTAATTCAAAATATCCTGTTTTTCATTGCTATTTAACAGCCAAGATATGGATGCCAACTAAATGACTATCAATAGATGAGTGAATGAAGATGTGTATATATCTATATACACACATACACATACATGCACATATACAATGGAATATTACTAAGCCATAAAAATAATGTCTTGCCATTTGTGTAGACATGCACAGGCCCAAAAGATATTATGCTGAGTGAAATAAGTCAGACAGAGAAAGACAAATACCATGTATATTTTCACTTATATGTAGAATCTACAAAACAAAAGGAAAATACAATAAAACAAAAGACTAATATTCTGAGAACAAACTAGTGATTGGCAAAGAAGGGGGCAGGAAGATGAATGAAATTAATGAAGCAGATTAAGTGGTACAAACTTCCAGTTATAAAATAAATATCAGGGATGTCATATACAGCACAGAGAATATAGTAAAAAAATATATAAATTTGAATGGTAACAGATGGTAAGTAGACTTATAGTGGTGATCATTCAGTTATGTATAAATACTGAATCATGTTGTACACCTGAAACTAATATAATATTATAAATCAATTGTATGTCAATAAAAAAATAAGGGGTTCCATATCTGTTCTGGTGCTTGTATGTCCATTAACCTAATTATTTCTGAAATATAGTAATTAACTGGCCCATGAAGTCACAAGTCAATGAATACATGAACTTTTTAAGATCAAAAAAGTCATTGATTTATGCTCAGCAATTCCATCTTTAGGAAGTGTACTTATACCTTGAATTTTGCATGAAGCTATTATGTGAATTATACAATTAGGCAATATGCATGTAACTACAGTCAACAGAGGTTTGATTTGACTGTCAATTAGGGTTGCATGTTGACTACCACTTAAGTGAAATGTAATGTGGAGGGTAAAAGATTACCTTATAAGTCTGCATTCACCTTTTTTTCCTAACAGATTCAAGCCTACATTCAGCATGCAATTAAATCACAAAATACTAGACACACAGTGACCTCCACGGCAAGTATCAGTGTATATATTCACTTCCTAGTTGACAAGCAGTATAGGTATTTTACTGAACTTCAAGTGGTGTGAAGTTCCAAGACTCTTACAGAATTATGCATGATAGAAACTCCAACTAGCTATCTGGGTTTGATTTAGAAAAGAAAAAGAAAAGGTGGGCCTGAAATGCTTGATTGAGGAACAGGTGAGGTTAAAAATGACTGAAGAGTTACTGAACTCATTTTGACATGTTTTAAATAATGGCCGGAAACTACAAGGGCACGTGCAGTGAAGTTAAATCTTTCCCACTCGTTAATAGAGGGGATACAAAGGTCACTGCTGTGCAAAGAGAATTGACTAATCTCTCCGATGCATGGTATATCCAGTACTCCTTTATTTAATTTTGTGGAGGAAAGCTGGTCTGAATTAGGCCTTCAATAATTATTACAGGGACATGACACAAACCTTAACAAGTCCCATAATGGTCTATCTATATATTCAGGCGAATTATTACATACTGACTCATATATGCAATACTCAGCTGTTGGGCTGCAGACGTTCTGCTGTTCACTTAGAACCTCTTTTGAATTATTTTACATTTTACAAGATGCAGAAGAAAATAGTTGTGTAAATTAGAGAAATAAGCAGAATAACACCCATGGGGGTGGGGATAGGGAGCTGATTCTTAATGCTATGTCTAAGTAAAATGTGAGCCATTTCATCCTTGAAGCCTGACATTGCGCTTGAAGCTGCAAGTATGCTCTTCCTGGCATAATAAGATATTATACATAGAGATACAATATGTGTCTTAAATAGGTATGAGGACAGGAGGCAGCTTTCTAAGTAAGACCCCGACCAGCATTTTATTCCAAGAATGATAGCTAAGTTTTAAAGGAGTAGATGTCATCTCTCTGAGAAAGTATGAAAACAAAGAGAAGAAATGAATAGTGATCAGTACAACTTCAATTCCTGCCTCACAATTTTCAAAAAATTTCAAGGATAAGACAATCTTACATGTGTAACTCTTTCTCCCCAATTACCCTGGACATGTATGGACGTGTGTGCTCAGTCATGTATGACTCTTGGTGACTCCATGGACTGTGGCCTGCCAAGTTCCTCTGTCCATGGGATTTCCCAGGCAAGAATACTGGAGTGGGTTGCCATTTTTTCCTTCCAGGGGATCTTCCCAACCCAGGAATCAAACCCACGGCTCCTGCATTGGCAGGTGGATTCTTTACTACTGAGCCACTGAGTGTTCCTAAATGAAATATATGCATTGGTTTTTAATTTACAACCTTTGGTGTATGCCAAGCCTAGGATGTCTTGTTACAAGGCCAACACTATCAAATATTTCTCTCACATGAGTAGCTAGGGAGCAAATATTTCTGCTTTTTGATTTGTAGGAGAAATTTTTGTCTTCTGTTTGCTTATTTATCACTAGAAGTTTAATGTTAAAGTAACACTTAGTTTAGCTCCTTTAGATCAAATTCTTTTCACAACTGTTATTTGAATTTCCAATACAGATTTTATTAAAATACATGAAAACGGAATCTGTGTTAAACATGACCTGTATATGATCTTAAGTATAAAGGAAATCTAAACCATTTCCCTTCTTTTTGTTACCAGTTTTTCAACCCTTTCTTAACTAGTTATTTCAAAATGTGCTTTCCCTCCCTGCAAAACACATCTTTGTGTCAAAATGATGAAAATAGTATAATGCTAAAAGAATACAGAAGCTCACTAGCAGTATTTATTTATTGCTTAACACATGTTTCTCTTACTTTTGTTTTGTAAATCTTCTAGATTTAAAATAAACTACTAGACGAGGATGAAAGGTTGCAGTTCTGTACCTATAAATAAAGCAGCTTACTAAATGCAAATGCTTCTTGTAGCTCAATGTTTCAAGAAGCAATATTATGCAGCTCTTTTGGGAGAAAGGGGTTTTATACATTTCCTTTTGTTTTGTTTTTTTAACCTCTATGATTTAAGTTTTAAAGAAAAATATTTATAAACTGAGCCCCATACGTTGATTTGCAAAAGAAATACACTAAATACTATGTTTTCAGAGAACAGCATTGAAATCAGGGTAAGAATGTGCTTGCAATTTACTTTCAGTTTGCAAGTATTAAAAAAAAAAAAATATTTAGCCTCTGGGGGTAATGCAATCACTTTCATATTTCTATTCTAAAGAATATTTTCTAGATTTAATCTATGCAATCCAATCAAAACCATACATTCAAATGGAGCCTTTAAAAATATATTTTTGGACACTGTTTATAGAAAAATTACTAAAAAGCTTGACTATATTCAAAGAAAGAAGTTAGATCCACGTAGAAAGTAGCCTTGAATAATTTACTCTGAACTTTACCAAAACCACTACAATGTCGAAAAGGATTTGGTCTGTAAAACCTGTTATTTTCTGTGTATACAATTTTTCTTTTGTTTATTTTTGGGCCAAAAAAATGTCCACTGCTGTTGAAGGGAAATTTGCAACAAATTCAGTTACTAGAAACACCAAGGTCACTTAAAGCAGGACCATGACAAACTTCAACAGTAAATGAAGAAAATTAAAATATAAATAGAATTTTCCTGCAAGCCAGTATAACTTAGGAACAAAAATGAGACATTCTGATACTTGTTTCTGCGGGAAAATAAACTGAAAAAAATTGTAGAACTTGGAAACTAAGCAAGATAGAATTACAGTGGCTGTGGGAGACAAAGGAAGGAAGGAAGAAAAGAAGCAAAACAGAAGAAAAGTGAAGGGAAGAAGTGTGAAAATGGATCTGGGGGTGGGGGAAAGCAAGCAAAATAAGTGAAATAAAATGTTAATTTTTATTTGGGTATTTGTTCACTGGAAATCTTTCGTATGTCATCGCAGGTAGAGTGTGCTTAGTCACTCAGTCATGTCTGACTCTGCAACCCCAAAGACTCCTCTGTCCATGGGGATTCTCCAGTTAAGAATACAGGAGTGGGTAGCCATTCCCTTTTCCAGGGCATCTTCCCAACCCAGGATTGAACCCAGGTCACCCGCATTGCAGGTGGATTCTTTACCACCTGAGCCACCATGAAGCCCTCTTGTAGTAATAGACGTTGAAAAACACATTGTTTTCAATTCTTCTCAGTGATTATTTTTTAAAAAGATTTTTATAGAAACAACTCTCTGAAGAAAGAAATACCAGCAA
This sequence comes from Cervus elaphus, assembly GCF_910594005.1. Classification (NCBI taxonomy): domain Eukaryota; kingdom Metazoa; phylum Chordata; class Mammalia; order Artiodactyla; family Cervidae; genus Cervus; species Cervus elaphus. The sequence continues at coordinate 85,459,950 of NC_057834.1, read as the reverse complement.
AAACAGTGAATAAAGTATTAGTATTTTCTTTCAACAAATTGAAAAAGTTCTGAAATTCATTATTTGAAGTACAATGTTTCTTTCATTCACAATATAATATGTAGGGTCCACTAGAGCTGTAGAAATGTGCTAATACTAGTTTCTGGGATCCTTCAAGATAGGCTGCAGGAAATGGGGGTGGCAGACAGCATCCAGCTGTCAGCAACTTCACGGTCTGCTGCAAAAAGCCACTTGCTCAAGGCCTTGCTCTCCATTCCAGGACCAGGGACATCTGGTACTGAGTGAGGTGGGGCAAAGGAAGCCTACAGCTCTGCCCAAAGCCAGACCCTCTGCCTCACAACATTCACTTCTGAGCTCCCTTCCAGAGCAGCGGACACCATGCTGGCTTACACTGTAAGCTCACTTTCTTCCTCTGCCCCAAATTGCTTTTTCCTCCTTCCTATTATAGGTGAGAATCTAATAAATATTTCTCTCCCCCACAATAAACTTTTCTTTAGCCTCTGCTTCTGGAAAACCTAACCCATAAAAGTTGTTACACTAAGCTTTATAAACATTCAACTACAAAATGCAAATCATGATTTTTCACACTCACTGAGAACTTTTTAAACTCATTTATTTAAAGGACTGTGCAAAACAATTTCTATGTATTATCTCCCTACCATTTAATTATCACCATCTTATTAGACTCAAATTTTATATCCACTATACAAATGAAGAAGCCAGAGCAGAGAGAAGTCTGAAGGGACAAAGCTTAGACTCAGATCCCAGCAGTCTAAGAATCTATGTTATTAACCATTTGTATGCAGCAAGTCCAAAAATTGTTCAGATGCAACTTTTATATGCATGGTCTGAAATAAGCAAATAAAGATGTGGAAAACTCCATAACTCAAACATCCCATGTCTGACTCTAATATAGGTGAGACATTTGGATAAGCCATATATAATTTCAACTTCCACCAGGATGTTTTACATTGAAAAATTTCATCACACATTTAAAATAAAAATTACTGTAAAACAAGCAGTGCATGTGGTATTAGAGACAAAAAGATGGAAAATAAAGTGACTGCTACTTTAAAGAAGCAAAATTCTTAAAAGAAGAATGCAAACCAACAGTTTCAGCTCAATGTACTAGGTGCTAAAATAAAGGTACAAGATGCAGCAGATTCAGTAAAGAATGAGACAATAGCTCTTTCTAGAGAAGTCAGAAAAGACCGGCTTCATATAGGACAAGTGCTTGAGCTAGAGACTTGAAAGTAGGGGGCAACTCTTCCCAAGGTAACAGGTCAGCAAAGATGCAAAGTCTTGAAAAGGCATGGTCTGAGGAGAGTCCAATAAATTTTCTGACAAGTGAGTCATAGCTTTTCAGTCAAACTTTCCTTCATTGTCTGATCACTTGAACTAATCTACAACCATCTGCTTTTCTTTCTAGATGAAACTTGTTTGATACTAACTTAGTGAATAGCATCTTAAAGAATTTTATACCTTTTTTTGCCTCTCTATTAAATAAATAACATAATCAACACTATCTTACCCTATATTACATTCAAACTGCAGAAGAAAACAACCCTGACCACATCATATTCTCCCCCCTCACAAGCACCCAGACCTGCTAGGTGCTCCCACAGCACTCAGTCTCTCCACTATGAGCATATACCATACTTTATTATTTTTGCTTCATTCTAATTTTTCCTTACTAGACCACAAAGTCCATTTGGCAGGAATCATCTCTAGCAATCTTCCCACTGATGGAATTCCTGGATCTTGGAACTTGGTAGGTCTTTAGTAAGTGTTTGTTAAATGAGTGAATGGATGAAGGCATTGCTCAGTCATTTACTTCTAAAATTAAGAAATATTTATGGAGTATCTACTAGGTTCCAGACATTGAGCAAAACCTTGGGATGATGAAGTCACTCCCTTAAAAAGTGGTGGCTCAGTAAAAAATAAAAAAATAAAAAAAATCTGTCTGCCAATGCAAGAGACACAGGTTCAACCTCTGGGTCTAAAAGATCCACGGGAGAAGGAAATGGTAACCTACTTCAGTATTCTTGCCTGGGAAACCCCATGGACAGAGCCTAGTGAGGTACAGTCCATGGGGGTCACAGAATGGGACAGGACTTAGCAACTAAACAACAAAAACAATCTAAAAATTTAGTCTAAACATAGGTATACACACATTTTTTCACAATTACTGTTTAAATACCTGCTAGTAAGTATAAAGGACTTGAGATCTCTGGAAGGTCTAAAGCTAGAAGTCAAAATGCTGCGTTGCTCAGTCGTGTCTGACTCTTTGTGACCCCATGGACTGTAGCCCACCAGGCTCCTCTGTCCACAGAATTCTCCAGTTGAGAATACTGGAGTGAGTAGCCATTCCCTTCTCCAGGGACCAAACCTGGGTCTTCCACATTGCAGGCAGATTCTTTACCATCTGAGCCACCAGGGAAGCTACTAGAAGTCAAAATACTAGAATAAAATATCATGAAACCAGTGCTTCAGTTAGATGAAATTAGTTTATTCAAGGAAGACACCTTTCCAACATCCATGTAACCTTTTATAAAAAATGAAATATATGGAAGTTTCCAGAGGCTATAGTGAAAAGGGAGCAAACTTTGGAGTAGGTTAAAATTTGACTTTAAGACTTAAAATTCTAGTTTGCCACTCAGAACTCTATGACCTTGAGAATGTTAACTTAAATATATTAGCATTCATTTTCTCACTTGTTTTATTAATCAGGTTAAGAATTCTCATTCCCAGAGTTCCTTGTGAGGATTACCTCAAATTTCACATGTGAAGCACTTAGCATACCTCCAGGGACATAGTAGTCATTTAACTAGTGTCAATTTTCTCTGCTAATTCTTAGACTAACCTAAAAACCCATCAGGGGTAAGTGTAACTTCCTTACCCCAAACCATCTTCTCTCCTGTCATGCAAAATTGAAATGATTTCTCTAATGACACCCATAATTTTAGGAGAACTTGCAAATAAACACTAAACTCAGTTTTACAAAACGTACTCTAACTAGACATATATTTATTTATATATTGATGGAGAAGGGAATGACTACTCATTCAAGGAACCTTGCCTGGAGAATCTCATGGACAGAGGAGCCTGTGGGTCACAGTCCATGAAGTTGCAAAAAGTTGAAAAGGACTGAACAGCACTTCCACTTTCATACAGATAAGTTACTATGTTTCTCAATAGAAATTATTTGTACTATTGTTACTCTTCAGCTATCTAATAAAAGACTAAACAGTGACAGTTTAGTCTTGAAAGATGAATTAAAATTTACAATGTGTAGTCCACATTTTCTCCTGTCTGGTGAAGAGATCACAAATCCAACCTAGTTCACTAATAGTCAACTGTGAGAGGTGGCAGCAGAATCTAAAAATTTCTTAAAAAGTAACCAACCAATGAGAGTAAGAGCAAGAGTTATTTGAAATGCATGACTTGAAAGATATTTTAAGCCATTTTATTTTTAACTCTTATTCTTTTAACATTTACTCTTTGAGTCTTGATCATTTTCTAATCCATAGATGAAATTAGGGTAAGTTCCATTTTCTGTATACTCAGTTTGTGAAATAATCTTTATTCAACAACTTTATCTACACTTGTAGCAATAAAAAATTCACATGTGATTCTAAGAAAGGTCCTCTTCCACATACTGTCTAGGGTCTAACTCATGCTAGGTACCTACACTGAGGGAACTGGAGGAAGTAGAGTGTGACTGGCATTTTCTTCTCCCACCCCTAGCTTGTTCTTCCACCAATTTGCTTATAGGTATTTTCTAACTCCTATGGGTAGAAGGAGGAAAAGAGGAAAGGGAAGAAAAGTTCTTTCTTATTAAATCTGCCATGATCCATTGATTGGAGTCATGTTCTTTGGACAAGCCAGGCATCTAAACTGACTCCTTTATTTAATGGAGAACAGTCATAGATTAGCTGAGACATTCCCATCCCTAACAAGTTTTGCCTGTGGTTCCCTCGATGACAGCAAATCGTCACCTCCTGATCCTTTAGCTCTTTCTTCAGCCTCTTACCTTACTTACTACCACAGGATGTTGGAGTCATAGACAGTCTTCTCGACAGGACTTAAGATGGCTTATGTTTCTTCTTTTCATATCTGTGCTGGTGCACATAGTCTATATCTGGTCCATGGGAAAGCAGTATACCTTACTTTTTGAGGGATGCATATTCCCATTATTTTTTGAGGGATGTATATGCATACTGTAGGGCATCTCACTCTTATGCTTTTTTTTTTTTTGATGGCTCAGGCATTCTAGTTAGTAGTACATTAGGATTCCCAAGCTCTGGGGTACACATTTCAAACTCTAAATGGTTCAATTGAGTATTTTCTCAGTGTTTGAAATAGGGGTCAGACATTCCACATTCTCAAAAACCTCCCACAAGGAAGTGGGATGGGACTTAACAGCATAGCATTTTCCAAAAATCCCCTTATCTCCACTTTTAATGTTTTCATTCTTGCAAAGTGCTGAGAATGTTTAGATTCAGAAAATTGGTCTCCATAATTTCTTCTGCAAATCCTTCATGGTGGTCTCATAACTCAACCTGTAATGTGGCATCGATTGTCCTCAGCTGAAATTAATACTAAAATATTTCCATTATATTATACCATCACATGAGTTTTTCATAAAGTTAAATTTATTTAATAAAAAAGACTTCTTAAGATTACATCTTTCTTCCTTTTTGTGGTGTGAAAAATTTCTTTTTAATGAAAGCCTAGGGATAGTGTACTATGGTTTATTTTATAATGTGTTTCCTTGATAAAATAAAAACTTGGCCACTGACTCTACTGGTCCTTAATTTGATTTTTAATTTACAGGTTGATATGTAGATGACTCAAGACTATTAATGTAGGTTAGCACCCTAATGTTCTTTTAAGGAAGAAAATTAAAAATCCGAAGTGACAAAATGAAACTCCCAAGTAAACATAACAAATAAGTGACATTCAAGACTAGTACAAAATATATATTTTTCCTGACTCTCAGTCCAGTGCTCACTCCACTACAAATATAACACTTGAAGAGCTAGGTAAACTGTTTCAAAAATAAAGCTTAAACTAAATAGAAAGAGGCTAATTATAAAAAAGAAATCTTGAAAAATGATGATGATAATGCTACAAATAAAAGTGAAAACATATGAGGCTTAAAATGTGTCAAGTATAGCGTACTTGCCTGAGATGAACTCGTTTAATTTCTCCAAAGCTCTGTGACATAAGTATGGTTATTATCCCCACTACACAAATGAGAAAATAGGCACAGTGTGGTTGGTAGCATGTCTCTGCCTTCCATGCAGGACTTCCCAGGCAGTGCTTGTGATAAAGAACCCGCTTGCCCACGCAGGAGACAAGAGAGACGTGGGTTCCGTTCCTGGGTTGAGAAGATCCTGCGGAGCAGCACAGCAAACCACTCCAGTATTCTTGCCTGGAGACTCCCACCGACATAGAGTTGCAGAGTTGGACATGACTAAAGCAACTTAGCATGAATGCACATGTCCTCCAAGTTGATGATGCCCTTAACCATTATAATTTACAACAATCTCCTGATGAAGAATTGGTCATCTCTAATCTGGAAATAATTTTCATCTATCAAAATAAAACACATATATATGGAATTTAGAAAGATGGTAATGATAACCCTATATGCAAAACAGAAAAAGAGACACAGATGTACAGAACAGACTTTTGGATTCTGTGGGAGAAGGTGAGGGTGGGATGTTTCGAGAGAACAGCATGTATATTATCTATGGTGAAACAGATCACCAGCCCAGGTGGGATGCATGAGACAAGTGCTCGGGCCTGGTGCACTGGGAAGACCCAGAGGGATCGGGTGGAGAGGGAGGTGGGAGGGGGGATCGGGATGGGGAATACATGTAACTCCATGGCTGATTCATGTCAGTGTATGACAGAAACCACTGCAATGTTGTGAAGTAATTAGCCTCTAATTAGCAACTAATAAAAATTAAAAAAATAATAATAATAAATAAATAAAACTTCAGAAAGTTACCATCAGGATCACTAGGTAATGGAAAGATGGAACTTAAAAAGCAAAGGAAAAAATGACTACTTGATTGAACTTTTAGGACAGTTACCAAAAACAACTCATTACAGTAAAAATGTATAGAGAGATCAGAAAAATATCAGGAGACTCTAAATGAAAATTGTCTAATAAAATTTTAACATATCTTAACTGAATTTTCATATTCTTTTCCTATAATCCCTGGATTTTTTTTTTTAAGCCTACCATGTGTTAGAGGCTTCCCTACTGGCTCAGTGTTAAAGAACCCACCTGCCCATGCAAGAGATGCAGGTTTGATCCCTCAGTCAGAGAGATACCCTGGAGAAACAAATGGCAACCCATTCCAGTATTCTTGCCTGGGAAATCCCATGGACAGAGCAGCCTAACAGGCTACAGTCCATGGGGCTGCAAAAGAGTTGGACACAACTTAGCAACTAGACAACAACCACCATGTATTAAATTTCACATACATATGATATAGTGTTTCAGGGTCAGATGATATTTCCATTAAATATTTCATATTTCAGGTGTTCATTACAATCTACTTACAATTTGTTTAAAGCTTCAAAGTTGCAAAAATACATACTTTTAGAAAGTTTTTAAGTCGGTTGGTAAGAGGCAGGCACACAAGAATTGTAGTTTCTGCTATGCATGGTTTTTTCTTCTTCCACAGGTTTGTTTGTAAACAGCATAACAACTTGATGTTAACACTGGTGCTGGGCAGGCTTTGTTAGGCTGTTCTTTTCCAATTTAAACAAAACATAAAACAGAGGAGATATTTATCTTTACAGAGTGGCTCCCACCATTGGGACACCACCTTATTCTGTTACTCTCCAGGAGTTACAGATGTAGGCAAAAATATATAGCAGGGCATGGACAGAATATTTCAGTGAAAAGAATTAATTACCCAAGGAGTCAAAGATTGTGTGGAGTAGAATGAGAGATTTTGGGAAGCTTTCCTATAAATACAATGCTGAAAAACACCCTCCATGTCTAGAGACTTCTCCATATTATATTTTACCTAACCTTTGACTGAAGCCGTATTCAAGCAATGTTACCTTTTTATCCCTTAAATGTTCTGGTATCATGTTAGCCTTAACTAAATATCAAATTTTGGGGTCCAGAAAAAATATCCCTACAGTATGCCTGTCCTTGATTTCTCCATTATAGATGGGAGTTTAATTCTTTTATAAATTTGTATTAAATTTTATCAGAGTAAAAATTACTTTTTGAAACAGACAGTGAAATGCCTTTCAAAATACTGTTTTGGCTTAGAACTGTCATTCTTTAAGCTTAATGGCTGCAGCCCCAGGGCTGAAAAGTTACACCAGTATTACAGCTGTTCAGTGTAACATTCAAATAATGTTTGCTATTGATTTAGAAGATTCAAACAGCTTGGATTCTGTTCCCTTTCATTTACATCCTTAGCATCAAAGTCACAGAGCATTAGGGTAGTATAGTAAAGCAGTTAGAAAAAAATTAACGCTGCTGACAGTAAGATCTAGTTGTTCATTACTATGGCTGAGCAAAATTTGTGTGTTCACCACTCATCAGTAAACAGGAGAATGCCACTTGTAAACCCGAAAGAACAATGAATTATGAAATTTTCTGACAGTTCATTCATATGGAAAAGACCTCAGCCAAGACAGAAAAGCAATGCACTCCCTGTTGACTCAGGCCTCTTTTGTAAAGGGCTTAACCTTGTGTTACTTAATAAAATTCCACACTGATATGGGTCAGTATACCTTGCAATGAAGCCTGAAGGGACCACTTCTGAAGGCACTGTGGTTTAGAGAAGAAAATACAGGAGTTTGAAAAAAAAAAAAAAATTTAAATCAGCAGCTGACATAGTCTATGACCTTGAGCCAGTTGCTTAACCTCCTTGGGCTTGAGTTGCTACATCTGAGAGCAAGAATAACACTTTAATAGAAGCATAAAAAAAGAGCCCACTTCTTTCTATTTCACAAAAATTGGAGTAGGGATTAATGAGATAATATGTGTAAAGCAATTTGATCTCCTGAGGGAGAGGCATTAAAATATATAATATCAAGCACTACTACTAATAATTATTCCAGTTGACCTATGTGTAAAGGGTAGAAGAGTCTGACTTTTCGAGTAGGATAATTACATGGGGAACAGGTTTATTTATTTATTTATCTGCTCTCCCCAAAGAGCCAGAAGTTAATTGTGTTTCGAACCTAGAAGACAAGATTGTGACTTAGGTATGGTAAATGGTTCACTAGAGCAGCTACTGAAAAGATAGTAATAATGTGGCTCATCTTATTCTTTGGGATGGAATGTTGGGAGTTAATATGTAAGCAAGTGAAACTTTCAAGCAATGAATCATTATCTGTTAGGAAATATTTATTCGCCCGGAAAGAAGTGTTAACAAGCATATTCCACCACCGTCTATCATAAGGCTATTTCATGACCTTGGCTATTTACTATGAAATGTGAAAATGTTTAAAATAAGAATTTACTCTTAATATAGTCTGCCAACAGCCAGAATCTTTCACTTTAGCAATGAGATGCATGTTATTTAGTCACTCAGTCATGTCTGACTCTTTGCAACCCCACGGACTATAGCCCTCCAGACTCCTCTGTCCATGGGATTTCCCAGGCAAGGACACTGGAATGTGCTGCCATTTCCTTCTCCAGGGGATCTTCCTGACCCAGGGATCAAACCTGTGTCTCCTGAATTATCAGGCAGGTTCTGTACCACTGAGCCACCTGAGAAGTCTAAAATGAGACGCATCAGTTCAGTTCAGTCACTCAGTCGTGCCCGACTCTTTGCGACACCATGAATCGCAGCATGCCAGGCCTCCCTGTCCATCACCAACTCCCGGAGTTCACTCAAACTCAAGCCCATCGAGTTGGTGATGCCATCCAGTCATCTCATCCTCTGTCATCCCCTTCTCCTCCTGCCCCCAATCCCTCCCAGCATCAGGGTCTTTTCCAATGCGTCAACTCTTTACATAATGTGGCCAAAGTATTGGAGTTTCAGCTTCAGCATCAGTCCTTCCAGTGAACACCCAGGACTGATCTCCTTTAGGATGGACTGGTTGGATCTCCTTGCAGTCCAAGGGACTCTCAAAAGTCTTCTCCAACACCAAAATGAGACTCATAGGCAGGGACAAAGTCAAGAATTTTTTTTTTAAGTCGACATTAATTGGCATACTGACTTTAGTCAAATACATTTATTAATCATGGAATATATACCTAAATATCTAGTATAAATCACTATGTAAGATTTCAGAGATATAGAAGGAGATATAACTTTTCAGAGTTCTGGGAGAAGAGTAGTCAAGACCTCACATAGGTGGTAGCAGTTGAATCGTGGTGTAATAGATATGGCTGAGGTTCATTTGAGCCATAAATTCAGAAGGGAGCAGTCAGGTGTGGCTAGAGCATAGAGACCTTGCAGGGAAAAGGCAGAACACAGGCTCAACTGACACTATGGGCCAGGTGCTATCATTCAGGATGGCTCTGGGGAAGGATCGGAATACTATCTGGCAAACTGGTGATTCTCAAGAGGATCTGACACATCACACTAAAAGCAGGCCAACCTCTTTCCTGCTGTAACACATTCTCAACTCACAGTCTCTGCCACAAATATTAATTCAGAGACAGTTTGTAATACCATTAAGTGTACCCAAAAAGACAATAGGAACCATTGAAGATTTTAAGCAGACAAATCACTTGCCAGATCTGTGTTTCACCCTGTATATTTCTATAATTAAATACACAAGAAGAATACTATTTGCATAGTTGTATCCCTCCAAAAGCAGAGGGTACCCCTTTACAACTATGTCATCTGAACTGGTCTCCAGTGCTTCTCAAAATTTTTACATGTGCTGTCTTTTATTTCCTCCATATACTTGACCTAATAAAGATTCAATATATGTGCACCATGGGGCTTCTCTGGTGGCTCAGCTGGTAAAAAATCTGCCTACAATGCGGGAGACCTGGATTCAATCCCTGGGTTAGGAAGATCCTCTAGAGCAGGGAAAGTTGCTACCCACTCCAGTATTCTGGCCTGGAGAATTCCATGAACTGTATAGCCCATGGGGTCCAAAGAGTCGGGACATGATTGAGCAGCTTTCACTTTCATATGTGCACCATTTGAAAAAAATAATTACAGTAATATGCCAAGTGGCTCAGTCAGTAAAAAATTTGCCTGCAATGCAGGAGACCTGGGTTTGATCCTTGGGTCTGGAAGATCCCCTGGAGAAGGAAATGGCAACCCACTGCAGTATTCTTGCCTGGGAAATCCCATATAGAGAAGAGCCTGGCAGGCTAACAGTCCAGGGGGTAACAAAGAATTGGATATGACTTAGCAATAAAACCACCACACATTAAAAAATGATCTAAATAAACTTTGTGTCCAGAAATTCTAACATTTCAAAGAAATTTTCCAGGCTACAATTTCTGGCTTGTATATCACAACTGAAATCATTAATAGTTATCAATCCCTTGGCACATTTATCTTCTTTATTTAGTTTATTGACTACAGAGGGAAAAGAATAAGAATAAAAATTTGAGGCTGAAGATCCTATTTCTATTCTCAGCAAAGCAACTTACTAGCCATGTTACAGTGACGCTGTTAGTTGAGATCATAGTACCTGCCTGGGCTAAGTTTTACAGGTTTTACCAGTATCAAGTGACACAATGAATATGAAAGTCCTTTGACAACATGTAAGCATAGCAGAAAAAAGATCTGCCAGACTAGGCTTAACTGGACCCCCAAGTTTGAAGAAGAGACAGAAAGGGGCAAATGTTCAGAAAACTGTGAGAGGGATCAGATCCTAGAAAGGGCCATGAGATTTGGGTCTCAAACGTGAACTACTTATTTTGGAAATTCTTTCAGAAGTTCAGAGGAAAATTACTATCAAGTATTTCAGAAGTACAGCTGACAATTACTCTCTTGTAGCACAATGTGATGGAGTTTCACAAAAGATACATTTTCAAACATATAAATTCATATCAAAAAAGGATACACAAATGAGTCTTTATAAAATACATTTTGTAAGTAGGACTATTAGAGATGAAACCAGGATAAGTCACAGAAATTAAAAAATACCTTTCTTTGTACTATTTTCATTAACAGTGATCTCTGTTGGCCTTCTTTTATTTATCTCTGTATTCCTAAAACATACAGTACCTGGATCTTGGTAGTTATGTAATTAATTTTAAGTAAGTTAATACTAAAGACAGTGTTCTGACACAGGCATAAACTGTTGCAAATACTAAGTGACCTAAAAAAAGAATCCAATTTTTCCATTTATTCTTAAGTACACCAACCTACTATCTGGACAAAAACTGTGGTATACCATTTTCAATAAGAATTTTTAAATAAACACGAATAACATTAGGCTTAGTTTATGGGACTGTTTAAAATGGAGATAAAGTGATTCAACAAGCACCGTTTTTTTAAAGGTATTTCATACCTTAAAAAACTGATTTCTGGCATCTTTCTAGAAAAAAGAACATGCTATATGTATATGACAGAAAATTAAAAGAGTTCAAGATTTCCCAATCAAGCCCTTTAAAGGGCTCCACTATGGGTGGAGGGGGAAGTGTAATAATTGTCTATTGTCCACCACGTGGTCAAGAAAATGCCTAAAGGAAACAAAACAATGATTTTTTTTTTTTTTAAGTTTCTTGCAACAGACCAAAGATAACCTAGGACATAGAAAACAATTGTTTCCAAATTAGTTTGCTCCTAAATACATATTTAAAAACCCTGAGAAGGGAATCAGTTAAGATCGAAATTTTATTTAAGTGGGAAAAATATACAAGTACCTAATTCCATAGAAAGCACTGTGTCTTCTACTGGAAACAGAATGAAGAAAACCACACAGATATTTCCTTCAAGTACTTGAATCAGGTAAATTATTTTCATACAGGTAAACAAACTGCTATAATGAGACAGACTCTATTATACTATTGTTATTGTTTAGTCAATAAGTCATGTCAGACTCCTTGTAACTCCATGGACCATAGCCCGACAGGCTCCTCTATCCCTGGGATTTCCCAGACAAGAATACCGGAGTGGGTTACCATTCGCTTCTCTAGGGGATCTTCTTGCCCCAGGGATCGAACCTGCATCACCTGCATTGCAGGCAGATTCTTTACCACTGAGGTAGAAAATACAATGGACCCTCAGAAAGATGAAAAAGCTTCCTTCTTAACCTAATTTCTGTATGTTGAATTTGTTTTCTGTTCTAAATACTCACTTTACACTTTATTCCTAAACAATCTTGTCCATTCCCGTACTTTTAAATAACATTTATAATCCAACAATTCCCAGATTTCTCTTTCCAGCCAAGACTTCTCCACTGAGCTTCAGACTTGTATAGTGAACACTCAATTTAATGTCTTCACTTGAATATCCCACAGGCATATCAAATTAAATGTCTTTATCAGTCATGGTCCTTAGTTGCAAGCAACAGAAACTGACTCTGGCTGAAAAATCAAAAAGGAACCTCAAAAAAGGATATTGAGAGGTTCACAGAATAGTTGGAAAACCAGGTTCAAGGCTAAATTTCTAGGGAAAATAATGGCAATCATGAAACAGAGCCAGCCTGTTGAGAAAACTACCACAGCCACTCCTGTTATTAAATTCGGGAAGCCATTGTTTGCATGACTGCCACAAACCTGTCTTCCACAACTGGCCACCAGCACTGAATCACCTAACCCACAAGATGATCTTGCTATTCCTGCCCCCACCCTGATAGCTGGAGCTAATGAGATCCATTAGCAGAATGGACCTCAAAAGCCAATCAGACCCTTGTATGAGCTTATGTGATTCACAGACATAACATCATGTCACAAAGAAGGCTGGGAAGGATAATTTCTGGCTTCTGTCTTGAGAAGGCATAGAGCAGAAAACTTTCTCACATGTAGCAATGGTGCTGAGTACTCAGAGACATGACATGTTGTATACCACAGTATCCGGAAGAGAAGTCTTCATTTTCCCTCCCCGCAAATCACTCCACTTTAAGTCTTTAATGTTTTACACAATGGCATTTCCATCGACTCAGTTGCTCATGTCAGAACTTAAACATTTCCCTTTAAACTCCCTTCTTCAAAACCACATCTAATTCACCACCAAATTTTGTCCATCCAGCTGATAAATCTTAATTCCTCCACTTCTCTACACTTCTATGGTTTCTATTTGTCTAGATCAGAAGTCAACAAGCTATTTTGTAAAAGCCCATATACTAAGTATTTTAGGCTTTGTGGGCTATGTACAACCTGTCACATATTCTTTTTTACAACCTTTAAAAATGTTAAGACCATTTCTAGCTTATGGGCCATAGGAAGCATGTCACAGGTAGGTTTGAATCCACAGACCATAGTTTACTGACTTTTGGTCTAATCCAGGCTACTATCAACTAATTGCTAGACGTACACTAAAAGTTTAACATTAATTAATTTCTGCTTCTTTATCCATATTCAGTTCACTCACAGAGAACAGTCCATTTGCAGAGAACAACATGAGTGGTATTTTGAAACCATAAATCTGATAGTGCCACTTTGCTACCTAAAGACTTTTACTGGTTGCTCATTGCACTTAGCATAAAAACAGAACTGTTAAGTGGCCTTCAAGGCCCATAACCATCTGGGCCCTGCCAACCTCTTCACATTTACGGCACCTTCATAACATTCCAGCTGTATCTGACTTACTACATTTCCCTGAATGGTAACTTCTGTCCCAAGTCAGGGATTCTGCACAGGCTCTACACTGCCTGGAATGATCATCTTGCCTTTGCTTAATCTACATCTGAAGGCTCAGGGTCCCTTCCACTGGGGTGTCTTTGACCATGCTCCCCATAAATTAGGTTCCTATTACTTCTCTATTAGAGCACTCCTTTCTTTTTCTGCATATCACGTATCTCTATCTGTAGTTATATAATTGTTTGATTCTTTACGGTGGTCTCTTCCTTTAGAAAGTATATTACTTCATTGCTAGAATGAAGTAATATAAAATACTTTTTATAATGAAGTACTTATAAAATACTTCATTCACACTGAGCATCTTCTCACATATTTGGTGAATGAAGAAATAAATGAATATATAAATTCAACTGGAAATATTCAAGAAAATGTTCATGGGGCTAGTGAATTTTGCAAAAAGACTTGAAGAAAGTGAAAACTTCAAAAAGGAAAATTAGTAAAGTTCAAATGGAAAAATCTAGGGCATATATAAGAAACAGCGAGTTATACTGTGTACTGAGTTATATGGAATATAAAAGGTACATAATGACATCACCCTAAACAAAGTAGGTTGAAAGCAAATTATTGAAGGTCTTATATGCTGAGATAAGGAGCATATTTTATGCTAATACCCTAATTCCCATATGATGTCTCCAGAGTCTTTATTGTGTTTAAACCATTATAATTCTCTAAGGAGGGGGGAGGGGTCACTTCCCAGTGGCACTAGTGGTAAAGAATCCGCCTGTCTATGCGGGAGACGCAAGAGACTTGGGTTCAATCCCTGGGTTGGGAAGATCCCCTGGAGTAGGAAGTAGAAGTATTCTTCCCTGGAAAATGTCTGGAGGGCTACAGTCCATGAGGCCGCAGAGTTGGAGTGACTGAGAAACTATCTAAGGCAGAGCTGTGGAAGAAAGATTCGAAGGTGGCCCTATGATCCTCACCTCCTGGTACTCAAATCCTTGTGTAAGTTCCTCCTCTTAAGTGTAGGTAGTGCATGTCACTTGCTTCCAACAAATAAAATGTAAAAAAGTGATATGAAGTGACTTGCAAGGTTGCTCTTTAATATAAGTCTCCCATTGCTTGCTTTTTATAAAGCCAGTTGACCATGTTAGGAAGACTTACGTGGCAAGTTTTGAAAATGGTCCCTGGAAACAGCCAGCAAGAAACTGAAGCCCTCCATCCAACAGGTCAGAAAGCCTGCATTCTGACAACCACTTGGAAACAGATTGTTCCCCAGGAGATCAATGAGATGATATCACAGTCCTGAGTGATACCATGAATTGCAGTTTTGTAGGAGACTTAGCTGAACTATGCCCAGATTCATGATCCACAGAAACTGAGATAATAAATGTGTACTGTTTTAAGTTTCAAAGTTTGCTGAAATATTGCTATGCAGAAATGGATACTTAGTACATGGTGCTATGAGATAAATTTTGACTTCTCAAAAAATTCATGATGAAGGTCTAATATCCAGTGCCTCAAAATGTAACCATATTTTGGAGACACAATCTTTATAGGACTAATTAAGTTACAAGGAGGTCATTAGAGTGGACCCTGACTCAATATGACTTGTGTTTTAATAAGAAAAGGAACCTTGGGCTAAGACATAGTAAGGTGGGACGATAAAGTAAACACAAAAGGAGAAGGCAGTCATCTACAAGACAAGGAAAACGGCCTCAGCAGGAGCCAACCCTGCCAACACTTGAGCTTAGACTTTTAGCAACTAGAACTATGAGAAAGTAAATTTGTGTTGTTTATGTCACCTTGTTTGTGGTACTTTGTTACTGCAGCCCCAACAGGGGTCATATTTGGTAGCATCTTCTATCTATTACCCCCTGTAAGACTACTAGTAATGTGAGGAACCCAGTTTGAGATGCTGCTGTGGAGAACTGAGGTAATGAATTGTTGACAAGGCCATTAAAGCTAGTTAAGCAATTTTCCCTGTATCCTTTTTCCCCCTCAGTAAAGATATAATAGAGGTTTCCCTGGTGGCTCAGCAGTAAAGAATCTGCCTGCCAATGCAGGAGACATGGTTTCAATCCCTGGGTCAAGAAGATTCCCCCGAGAAGGAAATGGCAACCCACTCCTATGTTCTTGCCTGGAGAATCTCATGGACAGAGGAGCCTGGTGGGCTGCAGTCCATGGGGTTGCAAAGTTGGATACAACTTAGAGACTAAAGAACAAAAACAAAGATATAATAATTATCCTCAAAAGGATATAATATTCCCCAATAAGGATATAATACTTTTTTTCACTCTAACTTTTCTCACTGGGTCTTTATTTCCTTTGAAGGATTTGCCATTACTCATTTCTCAGAGCTGCATTCAACATCAAGGCACTTTCTGAAGTTACTTCCATATCCATTTCATAAACGGTAATTCTTTAAAAACTATAAGAACTTAGTTTAAATATTCCAAGATGGAATAGTGAAGTAAAGCCATTTTAAACACTTAAGAACACTGCTTTCTTCACAGAGGAAACCTGTACATGCATATAAAATCAGAATGTGATTTTTTTAAATGCACTGAACTCAAGAGATTTATTTACTGGACTTGGCAATATCACTCAGTAGTCTGATGTTTGGAGAAATTTGTTTGAAATTATTGCAAATATCTTTTGTTTCCCCTTCATTTGGTTCAGATCAAGGTTGTGTATTCTCCTATGTATAATAAATGTCAAAGTGCCTGTGAGTGGTTTTAGACAATAAATGTGGTTTTCAAATACTAATTGCTAAGTTTTGGTTGCAAAGTCAGGTTTCTGAGACAAGCTTCTTAGCTTTGATCACATATTTTTAGTTGGGTGTTTGGAATGACTTGAGAAGTAGTCACTGCTTACTGGGGGCTCCTTTCCAACTCTCTGACAGTCCTCCCCTCCCTCCTTCATGATTTAGTTCTTCCTGTGAACCTCCTACATCAGTCTCATGGTGTCCTTTCATTGACCTCTGATTGGTCCCTAAGCTTGGTTATCTACAGGTATCAATTCATAGGTTACTGTGCTGAGTCAAGGTATCATTAAATCAATGAAAGACACCCTCTCTTTCTTTGCTTGGGAAGAAATCCATCTCCATCCTAGAGAAAAAGATTGTACTCTATGACAAATTCCTCACCCTTTATTAAGTTTTTAATTATTCAAATAAGGTTTCATTATTCATCACTTCCCTGAAAGAACTCTCCCCAGGCACCAATGATCTCCTAATTGCCAAATCCAACAGATTCCTCTCAATATCCATTGTATTTGGTGTCTGAGCCATTTGCATTTCTGAGCTTCCCTTTCTTTGGCTTAGTGACATTACTGACTTAGTTCTCCTTTTATCTTTTTAAACCTTCTCAATATCCATGGTAAGATTCTCCTTCTCAGCATATTCCTTATTAACGTGCCTTAGATTTCCCTTCCTAAGAACTCAATATATTCCATACGCTCTTGTAAGATTCTCATTTAATTCCATTTTTCCAAAGACAGCTATATGATAATTATAAGATAACTCCAAAATTTTATCTCAGACTACTGAGATCTAGACCTGTACAGGCCCAGGAAACACAGACTCTTCATCTCCAAAACAAAACTCATCAACTTAGCTTCCCCTCCCTACTTGCCATCAAGCCTGTTATTTCTCCTACACTTATTATCTTGTCATTCAATTAATTATTCCAATATTCTTTAGGACCAAGGAGACATTCTATATCAAACTCTCTGCATCTAATTAATCACCTTCATAATTTTCTTATCCAGTTTTCACTCTCCACTGCTTACGACCCTAGCTCAATTCCTCATTATCACAACCTGGATTACAGCAATCATTTTCTTCTAAGTGTTCTTTTGCATCCAGTCTTGGACCACTTTGATTCATCTTGTATACTACTGCCAAATAACCTTTCTAAAATGTAATGCCTATCCTATTATATTATTATTTACATATTACCTATGTAATATTACCTAAAGAACTATTTACATTATACCTTATATATTATTACCTAAAGGACTATTTACATTATAATAGAACATCATTTATGACCTGGCCCTTGCCTTCTGTTCTGGCCCTAAATTCCCCCACTCCTCCCAACATCTTTATTCCCATATGCTCTACCCTCCAGCCATTCAAACTTCTCATTTTCTTTTTCCATATTCTCTCATACTCATGTTTACCCATCTTTACCTCCTGGAAATCCCCTCTCCTAGACATGTCCACCTTTCTATATTATGCGTCTGAAAAACTGCTCATCATTGTTCATGACTTTGCTCAAGGAGTTGCTCTTTTTTGACTGATTTCTGAAAGCATTACATAAAACTGATCCTTTCTCTTTGGGACCCACTGAATATTTTCACCACCTTATTTTACCATGCTTCACTTTATTGTGCTTCCCAGATACTGTGTTTTCCATAAATTGAAGGTTGGGGGCAACTGCACTGAACAAGCCAATTGTCAGCATTTTTCCAACAGCATTCATAACAGCATTTACGGATAAACTTCATATTCATGACACATTTTAGCAATTCTTGGAATGTTTCAAGCTTTTCATAATTACATTTGTTATGGTGGTCTTTGATATTCCTACTATGATTTGCTAAAGGCATAAGCAACAGTATTGATAGCAATAAAGTTTTTAATTAAGGTATGTACATTTTTTTTTTAGACATACTACTGTTGCACACTTACTAGACTACAGTATAAATGTAACTTTGGGGAAATCAAAACTTTCGTGTGCCAAATTATCATATTAATCTTATTGCAGCAAAACCTGCAATATCTCTAAGGTATGTCTGTATAACATAATCACACTAAATTCTCCAGCTAAAGGTGTGGTCCATGGATAAGCATGACCTGGGAGAGCACTAAAAATCTAATTTATCCCTATATAGTAAATCCCCAGTCTCTGTCAGAGAGAACTTAGGAGTTGGGACTTTAACAAGCTCACCAAACCATTCTTGTGCTCACCAAAGTTTGATGCATTGCTCTGCAAATTTATTTGTTGCTAGAGGTTTAAAATCTAGAGATTTAATATAACAGGGGGTTATATGCTGTTAATATGATCTGAAAGATGAGTGGGGCCATTGGAAGACCCAGTGGGAGAACTACTCTCTAAGCAAGAAACCAAAGTTATACAGAGAAGGAAATAATAGGCTGAGGTATATGATGTGACTCAGTTCCTCTCTCCCTGACAAAATTAAGAGTGAATTCCTTCTCTGTGTGCATACTGAACAGAGAGTATGCCAAGCAGGTTGCTGGGAGGCCTCTGTTCTTTCAAAGAAAATAAAACAATTTCAGCCCAAGCTGCTGGAGGTGGGACCACTGCCAACAGAGGATCAAGAGAGCCATTAGCCCAAGATAGAGCTAAAAGTGCCTGCCAGGCCTTTTCCAAAGCCCATGCACACCCAGTGGAGTATGGGAAAATGAAGATATTTACTCTCAAATACCTGTTTCTTGAAAAGAGAATTCTTAATTGTTTACTACAACCTTGTATAGCAATACTTGTCAACATCTTTCCAATAGCGTGAGAGAATGGAGTGACAGGAAGAGGCAGATAAAGAGTCAGTAAAGTGGTACTGGAAATTTCCACAAAACCAACTGCCTAAGGAAATTCATGAGAGGTGACAATAAATGTACGTTTAAAGACATATTCCACTGTAATAAATGTAAAGTCTTTAAAGATAAGAATGATGACTTTTCATCTCCAATAAGGAACATACTTCCTGGCATATAATAAGCATTCAATGAAAACATGTTAAATGAATAGTGAGAAAGATTTTTCTACCAGCATGAATCATGAAACTATCAATTTTTAGGCATAAATTTGTTTGTATAGACAGGATAATCTCTTAGCTAATTTGAATATTGCTTTTTAGAATCTACACACCATGCCCTGCTTAATTGAATTATTTCTTACTATGTTAAAGACTCATTCAACATCACTCCTGTCAATGCTATGTTTTTAAACACCAAATGGACAAACTGGAAACATACCTGTCTGCAAATGCATATGAGTGCTGGCCTAGATACTGAGTAGTCACGTAAAGCCTTCTTATATTTATTATGTTCAATACTCTGAAATGTATCTATCCATGCATGAAACCACCTATGCAAAATAATTCAATTATTGAACACATAATAAAGAAATGTATAACTTTTTAAAATGCATACAATTCAAAAGTTAGCTACTGTCAATACTGCATTTCTAATTTAAAGTGATAGCTTATTCTGCTATAACTTAACAATATATAGTTTAGCAAGTATAATCCATTTTCTCCTATAAGATCCATCCATGGACATTTATGCTTTGATCTAGTTACACCAAACCTAGACATTATACTGTGGTGAGCCATGGAAATAAAATTCTCTATAAATTATCTACTTACAAATTTAACACTTTTAGTGATAAACATAGATATTCACATTTTCTCTGCTCTATTTATATAATCATTTTTAAAATTAATACCAATCTTAGTTGTCCCTTTTACCTTTCTACTCATCTCATAATTCCTTGACTCACAAAGGTTCAAAAGTATTGTTTTTGGTTTTTTTTTTTTGTATCAGCCATGCTATCAGAAATGTTCTGGCTCTTTCATTAGATGTTTGTGCCAATGATGGAACAAGTATTTTTATGACTGTTTGTTGAGCACTAAGAGCCATGAAAGCTGTGAACAAAATGACAAAGTTGCAAAACTATGAGACATTTAAGCCAGTGAGGTAATTAAATATCTTTATTAAGCATGAAAATATTGAGAGAAAAAACTTAGATAAAACTTAACTGATAACCTCTTCAAAGACACTGACTTCACCTCCACAAAAAGTATGTTTTTGTGTATGTATTTTGCATTTATATATATAAACATGTACGTTTACACATACACTGTATATATCTTCCATTATGACTGATATCTTGTCTTTGAATTCTACCTTTGCCTGTATATTTGTCTGGGTTCCTCTAGAGCAGGGAATAACGAGAATGGTGTTTTCCATTTTATTATTTCAGGTATCCTGAAAAGTGCCTGACATTTTACAATCACCTAACAAATATTCAAATAATTAATTTATTAGTTGTTGTTGTTTAGTCACTGTCATACCCAATTCTTTGCAACCCATGGACTTCAGCCCACCAGGCTCCTCATCCACGGGATTTCCTGGGCAAGAATACTGGAGTGGGTTGCCATTTCCTTCTCCAGGAGATCTTCCCAACCCAGACTGAATCCTCCATCTCCTGCATTGGCAGGCTGGGTTCTTTACCGCTGAGCCACCAAAGAAGTCCTTAATTTATTAGATTTAAGATAAAACATTATTATATTTTTTACATAAATCTACATCTATATTACAGATGGTATGTTGGTTTTAAGTCAGAACTGTGATACAATTATGTGTTTGTTTTAAGTCAGAAGTGTGATATACTTTACTACAGTTGAATGTGGTAAATATACATATATGTGCATATATACACATACATTTAGTGCAGTCTTGAATATTGAATGAGTTCAGATAAAAAAGGCCAGATTCATAAAAACTAGATTATTGGAAAGATAATTACTTTAAAAAGCAGTTTACAAACCATAACATACACTTTTATGATGTACTTTTGATAACTTTCTGATAAATACTTTATCTCTTAATTATAACATGATGTCTATAGAAAAATAGAACCAGTTTTATGGTGATGTACTTTGAGGTACAGTTTATTAAAAATCATTGTGAAAAAATGTGGCAACTGGATAATTTATGTTGAATCAGTAAAAGCTAACCAAATTTAATTCATTAAAAATAGTCATTTATTTTGTTGTGGTGAACAGGGATCTATATCAAACATCATCCTATTGTGTTAATACAAAAATGATTTACTTGAAAACAGTGATCATTTCATTCCCAAATTCATTTTGTAATTGTATTTCTAATAAGCAAAGTAGAAGGAACTATATGGTGCCTGATAAAGAGTGTTCCAAGCTAAAGATGAGTGATGCTATTGACTGACTCAAACCACCCAAATGCCCAGGCTCACATCAGGAATTTAGTGCATGCAGAAGAAATACACATTTCTTTGCAACATTCAAATTAATCATACCAAAGCCTTGGAGGAGAAACTCATTATTTTGTCTGTCTAATGAGATCAGCACCCTAATCATTAGGGAGACTATCCCTTCATCCTACATGGAAATGGATTTAGAAATCCCATGCATTTGTAGACCACCCCATTGCTCAGTTAATTAATCTAGATGTAGACACTTGATCCAGATTGAATCTATCATATTTCATATTTTCGACAGTAGTAAATTTGTGTCCCACTCACCGAATAAATTAGAGCCCTCTGCTAGGGTTACTTTTTTAATGTCAGCACATTAAAAAAAGCAAAGCACATCCTAGGGTGACCCTATGTACTATTGTTATTCCTAAATGAATGATGAGACCACTGAAGCAGAGAGAAACAACTTACCCAGAGGTCATATCTCTAGTAAGTGCTAGAGCTGAAATTCAAACAGACTCCAGAACCTGACAATTACCATATTCTGCTGGCCCACAGGGCATTGTGGTCCTGCTGTGCACATATATATGCAGAGAATCTTTAATCCATCCTTTATTTCAGATTTCAAATCATGAAATAATATAACCCACACAGAACTCACAGGGTAACAGAAATTTGCAAATGAATTCTTTAGTCCCTGAGTATTTCTACCTGCAGAAGTCCTAATACCAGATTCAATTTAATAGCATCACAAGGTGCTTTGGAAGAAGGCTCTTAGCGAGCAGCATATCTTGTGTTTTCAGTCTAATACTATCTTAACATCTAAAAATTCTTTGTCTCAGCCTTTATCATTTCCATTCTTCTTATTTCAGTCTGTAACTTCAACCTCAGTTGTCATTCCTTTGTTTTTTATAGCTTCTGTGTTACCCCTTTAAGCCTTGAAGGGTCACCAAAGAATGAATAGGATCTTTCTCAATTTTCCACTCAAGTTGTCTAAGAAAGAATTACACCTTTGCCATATATATATACAATGAAACTGCAGCAATGTGACACAACTGATGAGTGTCTTACTAAGAACTTTTTCCTTGTAATGAATTTTGCTGAAAAGTCTGTATATTTTTACCTCTTATAGGTTTTGACTAGCTTTTCTGAAATTGCCATATGGCTACACAGTGCTGGTACGGAATTTGAGGATTTATTAGGTACCAATCCTGATCTCAGTTTCAGGTAATCAGGAAACAGAGCAGTTATAGTTCAGCTATTATGAGGTAAGAAAGAAGCAATGGAAAAGTGGTCAGCAATTTTCTGGAATGAAATTTGGGAAATGAAAGAGATACAGAGCACTAAGAGCGACCAAAATTTCAGAGACCAGTTGTAAAAACACTCTCACTGTCAACCGGGTGGATGGCTAGTTAGCGCGCACACACACTTTACACCTGCCCCGACTCTAGCCTCACCACCTAACAGAGCAAATTTATTCACACTGCCTATGTTGTCAACAATGACCTAAGTCAGTCATTGCTTCTCTGGAGAAATAATGAGATTAATAAGCAGTGAGAGGAAATTTTGGCAAGAACTGTGGTAATTCTAATATTTATAACAGAATATGATTCCTATTGCTTCATGTTTAAAGAAAGCTGTACTAGAAGTAGTTTTATTTCCATTCCTGACTCATCACAAAGTTCTGGTTCCTTGTGATAAATTTGTTAACTCCACCATTTCATGATGTATTTTTTTCATCTCTAAAAATTTTGCTATATCTAAAAGTCCTTTTATAATTATTTACAGATATCTCCAATGATTAATACATCATGAATACATAGGATATTAATTTTAAAACACATTTATTTCCACTATAGCTAATTTTATCAATTACTTTTGGCTGACTGAAAAGGAAATTGCATTATAGCATCTATCTACATGCTGATTTATTTTTCTGACTACTAGTTACTCTGAGTATATTCACAGGACCTCATTTATTTTTGCATTTCCTTTCCAATTATCCATAAATGAACTGCCATTTTGTAATATCAGGAATCTATTTAGTATTTGATCACCATGAGAAATGTATGCCATATGTAACTAGAGATACCAATACATTTTATGTAATATTTTTCTATCAGTACTTTATTCATCCTCATCTCATAGTCTAAATAGTAAATAATCCACTATGATCTCTTCAGCACTTACACAATGTTGTCCACTCCCAAACCATAGTTATTGGTTCCATGACTCAATCCCAGAAGGAAAGAGAGCTTTAGCTGTAACATCAATTGGTAGCTTGCCTAATTTCAGTATCATACATAAAAGCCCATCTATTTCTTTACATGGAATAGCCTACACATCTATTCCTTAGAGAACTCCATAGCTGACACAGAATTAAAGCATTCTTTCTTCCAGTTTTATCACTGGAAAATACTCAGTGGGAACAATGGAAGACTTCTATATTTATGTTGAAGTGGGTTTCCTAGAAAGTATCCTCTGAGCACAGAAAGCTAATATTTGTTAAATAGCAGCTGTGAGCCAGATACTGGAAAAAGTGCTTTATAGGCATTTAATCCTTACTACAACTCCTGAAGAAAGAATAATTATTACCCACATTTGACATATGGAGAAATTGAAGAATACCGAGGTTATGTTACTTGCCCAATGTTACAATACTAGGACGTGGTAAACTAGAACCCATGCAGTTTAACATCATAGTCTGTATGTTTTACAAAACAACTAGACTTTTATAAACTTTGAACTTGAGTCTTAAAGAAATTAATTTTCAATTGCTTTTGGAATGGTGCTATAAAAGTGTTAGTATACTTAATTAATAGTTGAATGGTATGGCAGGCATTATTGTTTGCCTAACCACACATCTGTTTCCAGATATACATTTCTCACATGTCAGTCTTCACTATAGGGCCTGCCAAAGTTACTTACTTACCCCTCCTTCAGTTTTCCTTGCACCAAGAAAAAGCATGGGACATAAATTTGTCAATAATGTACAATCAGAAGCTACAATAAGCTTTTGAGAATGCTTTTACTATTTCTAATAAAAATGATAGAGGGGCAGGACTCTCGGAACAGTGGGGTGAGAAGCCGAGCCAATTATCTCCACAAATAATATTGATGACACTTGACAAAATTGTCAAAAATGATTTAGATTCTCTGAAAATCAACCAAAGGCATGCAACAAATTGGAAGCCTTAATTCAAGAAATCTACTAAAACTCAGATAAAAACAAAACCAAACAAAACAATGGGACTCAGTGGTGATAAAGCCTGAAATTGCTCCTATCCCAACTCCACCTCCAGCTCCACCAGTTCAGTAGTTTAACCAGAGTAAGACAACTGTGAAAACACCTCTGCTGCCAGAGAGCATAGTCTTGATTTGGAGCAAAGTCCATCCCTACGGGCTGTGGAAACAATAATAATCTCAGTGAAAAAAATTCAAGGGAAACTAGTCTCACAATAGTCAGAGGTTTGAATACCTGTTGTGTCAAGCAACAAACCAGCATACTAACCAGAAATTTAGTAATTATATCCAGAAAGTAAGAAAACCACATTGAGTCTTGATATGCATTCACATATCTTTGGGGTTTGGAAAGCTGTACTTGTACCCAAGAGTGTGTACATGCTAAGGAGACATCAGAGAGATGCCTACTTATCTTTTTGCCTATGACTAAATACGAGACCTACTAGAGAGAGAAGACATGACACAGTCTAGAAAAAAGTAAAAGCTAGGGCACTCTGTAAACTTCGCATGCATACTCTACCTCACACAGAAATCCACTGGCTAGTGATGGAAGATTTATAGGCTCAAGGTTTATCTGACCAGTCAATGTCAATCACTGAACGATGCCAATTCATCTCTAGGATGTCAAGCTTAGAAATAAAAGCAT
Source organism: Cervus elaphus (assembly GCF_910594005.1). Lineage (NCBI taxonomy): Eukaryota > Metazoa > Chordata > Mammalia > Artiodactyla > Cervidae > Cervus > Cervus elaphus. The sequence continues at coordinate 85,434,371 of NC_057834.1, read as the reverse complement.
GAACAGTGACATCAGTGGCCAAAGTCTGAGGAGAGAAAGACTCTACACAAGTAGAATAATCAAGCAAGTAACCCATGCCCCCCCCAAAAAAATTTTTTTAGTTAAAATATTAACAACCACTGAGAAGAGGTGATATCTTATCTAGGTTTGCTAAAATGTAGTATCCAAGAATGCAGTAAAAATATACATATATATATGAGACATCCAAAGAAACCAGAAAGTGTGATACATGCTCGGGGAAAATAAATAAGTCAAGAGAAACTGTCTCTGAATGGGCATGAATGTTTCACTTAGAAGATTTCAAAGCAGCTACTATATGTTGAAAGAAATAAAACCATAATGGCAATGATGCATCAAATAAAGAATGCCAATATGAGTAGAAACTATAAGAACTGATTGGAAAATCTTCAGTTGAGAAGCAGAATAATAAAAATGAAAAAAAAAAAAATCAGAGATTCAAGAGCATAGGAGAACTGGCAGAAGAAATCGAACTTGAAAATAGGTTAGTAGAAATGATATAATTTGAAAATCAGAAAATAAAATAATTTTAAAAAATTCAGAGCCTTAAAAATCTGTGCAAGGTCATCAAACACATCAGTATGTGAAAAATGGGAGTCACAGAAGAAAGAGATAGAAGGGCCAGAAAGACTATTTTAAAAAATTATGTCCCAAAACTTCTTATATTTAATGAAAACTTACACATCCAAGAAGCTCAACAAACTCAGGGTTGGATAAATTTTAAAAGATCCATGCATACACACAAGAAATCCAGCTATTTAAGGTCAAAAACACAAAATAAAATCCTGAAAGATGAAAAGGGAAAATAATTGATCACACAGAAAGGAATTGCAGTAAGAGACATTGCCTTAGGAAAAAAGAGGCCAGAAAGTACAGTGATGACATAGTCAATGGCTGAAGAGAAAAACAAAAACAAAACGTCTGTAAATTAAGAATTCCATATTAAGCAAGACTAGTCTTTAAAAATGAAATTGAAATAAAATTATTCATACAAAACTAAGAATCACTTGCTAGTAGACCTGCCTTATAAAAAAAAATATTAAAGAGATTCCTTCAGTCAGAAAGAAAATGGAATTATATAGTACCATGAATACACAAAGAAAATTTTTTTAAAAAACACTGGTAAAGATAACTACATAGTTAATATAAAATGCAATATATATGTAGTTACTTTTCAGTCTCTTAATTTCTTTTAAATATATAAACAGTTATTTTACAAATGGTATTTTGGGTCTCTAAATATACAAACATAATGTATATGACAACAGAGGAAAGGAGAGAATATATAGCTGTGTAGAGTAATGTTTTATGTTTCACTGGAATTAAAATTCATTAAATAATAAAGTACTATTCCAAAGCAGAACGTAAAAAATAAAATTAATATTGCGACCCCCTACAGAAACCTCTAAGAAAGTAAATATGTTTACTAAAGTAGTCAAAAATATATGTATATATTAGGCATATAGAAAGCAAATGAGACATAATTATATCAAAAATTACTATAAATATGAATGGATTAAATCTTCCACAAAAGACAGTTTATCAGACAGGATAAAATAGGATAAGTAATGATATGAAATCTGTAAGAGATGCTCTTCAAACTCAATGACATAGTAGGTTGAAAGAAAAGGAACAATAATGGTACATCACGCAAACAATAACTGCAAGAGATTTGGAGTGATTATACTAGTATCAGACATACAGATTTTAACACAAAGTTGTTTCCAGAGACAAAACAAGACATTTTATAAAAGAAGGATTAATTAATCAGGAATAAAACAAACATACACACATCTCACAACACAATCCCAAAAAGGATGAAGCAAAAACTGACTGAATTCAAGAAAAACAATTTATAAGAACAGATGGAGATTTCAGTTTTCATTCTCAGTAACTGATAGAACAACTCAAAAGAAAACTGTAAAAGACATAGAAGACTTGAACACCATTATCAATAGGTCCTAACCTATGTATACTGAACACTTTCAGTTCAGTTCAGTCACTCAGTCGTGTCCAATACTTTGCGACACCATGGACTGCAGCAAGCCAGGCCTCCCTGTCCATCACCAACTCCTGGAGTCTACTCAAACTCACGTCCATTGAGTCGGTGATGCCATCCAACAATCTCATCCTCTGTTGTCCCCTTCTCCTCCAGCCTTCAATCCTTCCCAGCATCAGGGTCTTTTCTAATGAGTCAGTTCTTCACATCAGGTGGCCAAAGTATTAGAGTTTCAGCTTCAGCATCAGTCCTTCCAATGAATATTCAGGCCTGATTTCCTTTAGGATGGACTGGTTGGGTCTCCTTGCAGTCCAAGGGACTCTCAAGTGTCTTCTCCAACACCACAGTTCAAAAGCATCAAATCTCTGGCTCTCAGCTTTCTTTACAGTCCATCTATCACATCCATACATGCCTACTGGAAAAACCATAGCTTTGACTATATGGACCTTTGTTGGCAAAACAATGTCTCTGCTTTTTAATATGCTGTCCAGGTTGGTCATAATTTTCTTCCAAGGAGCAAGCATCTTTTAATTTCTTGGCTGCAATCACCATCTGCAGTGATTTTGGAGCCCAAAAAGATGAAGTCTGCCACTGTTTCCATTGTTTCCCCATCTATTTGCCAAGAAGTGATGGGACCAGATGCCATGATCATAGTTTTCTGAATGTTGAGTTGTTCGTTTTTTGTTTTTTTTTAACATTGAGTTTTAAGCCAACTTTTTCACTCTCCTCTTTCACTTTCATCAAGAGGCTCTTAGTTCTTCTTCACTTTCTGACACAAGGGTGGTGTCATCTGCATAAATTAGATTATTGATATTTCTCCAGGCAATCTTGATTCCAGCTTGTGCTTCATCCAACCCAGCATTTGTCATGATGTACTCTGCATATAAGTTAAATAAGGAGGGTGACAATATACAGCCTTGGCATACTCCTTTCCTTATTTGGAATCAGTCTGTTGTTTCACGTCCAGTTCTAACTGTTGCTTCTTGACCTGCATACAGATTTCTCCGGAGGCAGGTGAGGTGTTCTGGTATTCCCATCTCTTTAAGAATTTTCCACAGTTTGCTGTGATCCATGCAGTCAAAGCCTTTGGCATAGTCAATAAAGCAGAAGTAGATGTTTTTCTGGACTCTTGCTTTTGTGATGATCCAACAGATGTTGGCAATTTGATTTCTGGTTCCTCTGCCTTTTCTAAATCTAGCTTGAACATCTGGAACTTCATGCTTCTCGTACTGTTGAAGCCTGGCTTGAAGAATTTTGAGCATTACTTTACTAGCATGTGAGCTGAGTGCAGTAGTTTGAGCATTCTTTGGCATTGCCTTTCTTTGGGTTTGGAATGAAAACTGACCATTTCCAGTTCTGTGGCCACTGCTGAGTTTTCCAAATTTGCTGGCATATTGAATGCAGCACTTTCACAGCATCATCTTTGAAGATTTGAAACAGCTCAACTGGAATTCCATCACCTCCACTAGCATTGTTCGTAGTGATACTTCTTAATGCCCACTCAACTTCACATTCCAGGACGTCTGGCTCTAGGGAGTGAGTGACCACACCATCGTGGTCATCTGGGTCATGAAGATCTTTTTGTATAGTTCTTCTGTGTATTCTTGCCACCTCTTAATATAGTCTGCTTCTGTTAGGTCCATATCATTTCTGTCCTTTATTGAGCCCATCTTTGCATGATATGTCCCCTTGGTATCTCTAACTTTCTTGAAGAGATCTCTAGTCTTTCCCATCCTATTGTTTTCCACTATTTCTTTCCTTTATTTCCTCATTGATCACTGAGAAAGGTTTTCTTATCTCTCCTTGCTATTCTTTGGAACTCTGCATTCAAATGGGCATATCTTTCCTTTTCTCCTTTGCCTTTTGAACACTTTACCAAACAATAAAATACACATCTTTCTGAGCACACATAAACATCTCAAGGTGAGCAACATGTTAGGCTTAAATCAAATCCAAATAAATTTAAAAGGACTGAAATCATACAAAGTATATACTTAAACTATAATGTGAACATATTAGATATCAATAGCAGAAAAACTGGGAATATCCACAAGTGCTAAGAAATTAAAACACTTATAAACTGCCCTCAGATCAAGGAAATAAATGAAGAGAAATTAGAAAGTTTCTCAAACTGAGTAAATATAAAGGCACCATATTATCAATTATCTTATGCAATTAAAGCTGTACTTAGAAGCTGGTATATTTAAATGTCTAAAAAAGAGAAAGATTAAAAATCAATAATGTGCTACCATGAAAACAGTTTCTCAGTTCCTCAAAACTTTAAACAAAAGAGTTAAGATATAACTGAGGAACTCTACCCAGGAGAACTGATAATATGTTTACACAAAAACTTTAACGTGAATGTTTATAGCAGCAATATTTACAATTGCCAAATGGTAGGAACAACCCAAATATCCAAATGATAGACGGATAAACAAAATGTGATGTATTTATACAGTGGAATGTTGTTCAGCCATACAAAGGAATGCAGTACAGATACCAGTGATAACATGGACAAATCTTGAAGATATTGTGCTAAGTGAAAAAAGTCAGACACAAAAGGTCACATGCTATATAATTCCATTTATATGAAATGTTCACAGTAGGAAAATCCACAGAGAGTAGACATGTGATTTTCCAGGACAATGTAGAGAAGGGAATTGGGTTTGACTATGATTAGATTTGGAGCTTCATTTTGGGTGCTTCATTTGGTGCTTCATCTTAATTCATTTGGTCTGGAATTAGATACCAGGGATCATTGCATATTATAGTGAATATGCTAAACCCACTGATTTATACAACTTAAATTAATAAATGTGGTTATTTGATTTATATCAAGGAAAAAAATCAGTCATGTCCAACTCTTTGCGACCCCACAGACTGTAGCCCACCAAGCTCCTCAGTCCATGGGATTTTCCAGGCATGAATACTGGAGTGGGTTGCCATTTCCTTTTCTAACTGACATGATAATCTACTTTAAAAATGTAAAAAAGGGAAAACATATTAAACTAAAGCAAACAGAAGAAAATAATGATAGTGTAAACAAATCAATGAAATATAAAACAAAGGCAATTGAGGAAATCAATAATAACAAGAATTTTTAACTAACAAAAAAATCTGACCATACTTTTTGCTAGACAGACCAAGAAAATAAAGAAAAAACAATCAAAACTAGCATTGAAAGAGGAGACATTAAAACACAACTCAAAAAAATTGAAAGGACTTTAAAGAATGCCATGAATAACTTTATGTGAAAAATTAGACCATTTCAATGAACTAGATATACTCAAAGGTACACTTTATGAAAACTGACTCAAGAAGAAGCTTGAATTGAATAATGATATTTAATTATTACAAATCTTCCCATAAAGAAAAGCTAAGGGCCAAGTGGCTTGATCAAGTAATTCTGTCAAATAGTTAAAGAAGAAATAATATCAAACTGTTATAACCTCTTCCAAAAAAAATAGAGGAAGCAACAATTTTCAAATTCTTCTATGAATTCAGTGTTGCCCTGATACCAAAAGCTAGCCAAAGAATAAAGAAACTAGACATCAATATTCTTCATGAATATTGTCATCAAAATATATTCTTAGCAAAATATAGTAATATGTAAAATAGATTATACACTATGACTTCATGGAATTTACCTCTAGGATACAAGATTCGTGTAACATGTGAAAATAAATTAATTTAATATGCCATACTAATAGAATTAAAAGACAAAATCATTCAATCATCTCAATAGATGAAGAAAAAAGCATTTTTAAAAGTGTAACACTTTTTCATGATTTAAATTCTCAACAAATTACAAATAAAAAGAACATCCTCAACCTAAGGGCATCTATGGAAAGCTTATATTTATTATCCTATTTAAGAGTAGAAGTAGAAATGGAAATAACCAAAAGGAGTCTAAAAATAAACAATACCAAACAAGACAAGAACACAGCGGACAAGAAATCCAATATTAAATTTTTTTTTTGTGCTAAGGATTATTGCCTCACAAGTCTTTTAGCATAATGGATACGTTTGTGTGTGTCAGCTGCTAGCTTTACTAATATTTTGCAGTACTAATAATAAGTTGTGTTTCCATGTAAATATGTGTCTATTGATAATTCATATTAGACCATGTACTTTACATTAAGTTTCGTTATTCAGAATTTTTTTTCACTAAATTTACTACATTCTTTTGCTAGTTCCTATTAAATCCAGTGACTAAAGTTGGTAAAATATTGATCAGGATACCTGTGCAAAGCATGGCTGTAAAACCAAAGCAATCTAGGTCTGCGATATTAACAAAGACTGATTCAACCTAATATCCTAATACAGATAACCCTGGTTCTGAATCAAGATGTTTTTAATACCTATGTTACAAAGAGAGCAATCCACAGTTGCTTCTTAAATATTTTCCCAAATGCTTAACATTATGACCAATGCAAATAGTGATTTTATTCTCCCTAAAGTTAAGTTTAGATAAACAAATAATTGTTTAAATATCCAATAATATATTAAAATTTGGAAACACAGGCAATCTTCTGAGGTGAAATTGAAATAAACAGGTAATTTCTAAGTAGTTTAAGTAACATGATTTACATATGAAAATACACTCTAAAATTTCCCAAAACGTCATTCAAATTTCAAGTCAGGACTTTAAAAACAGCAGACTTAAAAAATGCAATGTGTTTACTATGCAATTACAATAAATCAGCTTTTATATTCATTTTTCACAACAGTATATCATATTCATGTTCTTGCTTTATTATTGGCACAAAGAGGTTAGCTATAGTTAATAAGGGAAACATAACTCAGAAAATTTTGACTTATACATTTAGAAAGCTTGCCCTTAATATTCTATTAATATAAGATTTTTGTAATTTATTCCCAAAGCAAAAAGTAAATAAATTAAAAAGGTTCTGCAAAAAAATTTTAAATCATAATTCACTTGTAATTGGTTTTCTCTGAATGTGTGATTTGAAATTCAGTGAACAAAATTTTAAATATCTAATTACGTATCCTTTTATGAATTTGTTCTCATTATAATAAATGCAGCTGTTGTACTTTTCCCCTTTTCAGACTTGTCACCTGAAATAAAAAATAAATCTCACAATTTAAAGGGCCAGACTATTTAGTACAGAACTCCTGAAAGTAGCTCTATATAATCATAGGAAACAGTGATGGGCATAACTACTGTACAAAGCCTTGAATACTCTTTCACCCATTTCTTAATTTTACTTCAGGGGCTTCATCAATCCTTGTTTCTCCATTATACCTACTTTCATTTCAACAGCAAGAAGTAATATTCACCACTCTTATTCTTTTAGAACTGCATTTGTTGCTTCATTTATCACTTTGTACTTCATATTAGGTTCATTCTAGAGTTTAGAATTCAACTCTGAAACTTCTACAACACCTTGCAAAGTGATTTGGGTACGCAGCTGACAATATTTGTTGGATTCAAATTAATAATTTGCTATATTCTGCCAAACCCTATGTTCTTCACTTATCTGACAAACTCATACAGCTTTCTCTCAAACCCCTGATCAACAAAACAAATGGAATCCCATGTCAACTTAATCTAATCCCAATATAATCCCAATCTAATCTAATCCCAATTCTAAACCCAATCTAATCCCAATTCTTTGGATACTGTCCTCTTTATACACTATTACAAAATACGTTTCTAATGTGATAACTTTCAACATATGTGTTTGTATCAATGTATATGAATGAATGTATGTTTCCTTTTATCCCCAAGACAGAACAATGAATGATTTCACTTCATAAGGTCATAGAGCCATTAAAATGTGAGTCAAAATTCAAACTTTTTTTTTCTGTGAAACTGAAAATTAAAATATTCAAATATATAAGGTCAAGAATAGACGCTCACTGTACTGACCATAGAAACTGACAAAGTTCTGGTGATTAAGACAGTGTGATAGTGGTGTAAGGATTACATGGAAAATAATAAATATGCAGTAAGGTTCACAGCATATTAAAAAGCAGAGACATTACTTTGCCAACAAAGGTCCATCTAGTCAAAGCTATGGTTTTTCCAGTAGGCATGTATGGATGTGAGAGTTGGACTATAAAGAAAGCTAAGCACTGAAGAATTGATGCTTTTGAACTGTGGTGTTGGAGAAGACTCTTGAGAGTCCCTTGGACTGCAAGGAGACCCAACCAGTCCATCCTAAAGGAAATCAGGCCTGAATATTCATTGGAAGGACTGATGCTGAAGCTCTAATACTTTGGCCACCTGATGCAAAGAACCGATTCATTGGAAAAGACCCTGATGCTGGGAAGGATTGAAGGCGGGAGGAGAAAGGGACGACAGAGGATGAGATGGTTGGATAGCATCACCGACTGAATTGACATGAGTTTGAGTAAACTCCGGGGATTAGTGATGGACAGGGAGGCCTGGCATGCTGCAGTCCATGAGGCCGCAAAGACTCGGACATGACTGAGCAACTGAACTGACATGAACTGAACTGAAGGTTCACAGAGAGATGCTTTTTTATAGCAAAGGTGTGTGATAGAATGCATTACCAAGGCTGTTGCCCCAGAACCATACCCTTGCTGCTCCCTTCTGGTAAATTTGCACAAAAACAAAACTAACTATATCCTAGCTGTGTTCACATCACAGAAACAAGGGAATCTAACCACAAGAAAACCAGTGCATGCTGATTCAGCACCAAACGCCCTGCAAGTCATCACCATCTCATTACATCTCATTAGAATAGTAATATCTCATCTATTCCACCATGATGGTTTGACCCACTTTTGACCCAAATGCCAAAGGACCACATAAGGGCAGAAAAGAGGTGGCACCCCAGTTCCAGGAAGAATGCCACCTTTTCCCACAAAACCATTATAAATGCCTTCCCCTCATTATTCTTACCTTTAAAATCTTGCCTTAATTCCCCCACCCCCGCCCAACATTGAATTGATTTGTAAACTAAATCCCTAGTTCTCCATTCTCTGATCATTGAATAGATTTGTGTTGTTTTCTATCTCAGCATCAGTTTCTTTATTGGCTGTCGGAACCCAAACAAGGGGAGAAAACCTTCCCCACCTGGTCAGTGGGCCAGGCAAGGGCCCAAGTAGGGGTCCATACCACAAAATTTGCTAACAGAACACCCCTAGTATTCACTAAGATATTCTGGCTCTTCCCTGTAGGAAGATAATATATACACACAGAATTGCTGAACTGCTTGCTATGTACTAGCTTTGGGCAATGAAATCGAAATTTCATGTCAGGGCAAAAGCTTTACGAGCCTGTGCATGCTTCACCCCCTCTCAGACCTACCACAAAGACTAGCAATGATTCAGATGGAAGTTGTAGCATAACGCCAGATCCCAGCCATAATGAGAGCAAATGAGGAATAAATTTTGTGGTTCACAGCTGCTAGGACTTAGGGATTATTTGTTGCTATAGGAAATCCTAGCCTTCTAAATGATAGAAGTCGTACTGTAGAAAAGTAAAAAGTATCTATAGTCTTTTCAGTTAATTATCCTGAAATAAAAAATAGCTCCTTCAGTTAATTATCCTGAGGTAAAAAACACAGCTCCATATGTACAAGAATCTTTAGAAACTCTCCCTTACCTCACATCATACACAAGAATTAATTCTATGTGAGTAGCTGGTCTACAGCAAAACAAAATGTTTTGAGCAGATAATCTAGGAATATATATTTAAGATGTTAAGACAGCAAAAGGCTTTCTTAATGAAGATTTTTCAAACAGAATACATCACTTTTTTTTTTTAAATGGACAAAATCCTTAAACAATTACTTCACCAAGAATCTAAGTGGCTGATGAACATATGAAAAGAGCATAACTTCATTAATAATTAGTGAAACACAAGTTAATATCAAATTATAACACTGTTACAGATTCACCAAAGTAGCTAAAATGAACACAACAGACAATATCAAGTGTTAACATAAAAATGAAGCAACTAAAAATTCTCTTAAAGCTTTTAGAAAAGAGTTTGGCATTATGGGCTGAAGTTAAAGGTACACATGCTCTGTTGCCCAGAAATTCTGCTTTCAACGTGTACACTCAGAAGACACAGACCTTTGCTGGACTTGGAGATCTGCCACCAAGACCTTCTTTCCAAAGACATCTGCTGCCCGGAAACATCCAGTGACTCAGCAAAGAAACTTACAACTTCTAGCTCCTTCTTTATATGCTTCGATGCGGAGTGCGCCTTAACCAAGGCACGCCCCTTCAAGGTAGCCCCTCCTATCAGTTAATGGCTGAGTCAGGGCTCAAAGGCATAGCCATTTGGATGTTATGTACTTGCTCCAGACATGCCTTCCAGGTTTGCCAAGACCCTGTCAGCTTCTTTCTTTGCCCAATCCCGCTACAATCCCCTTTCCTTTATCGGTGTTAGTGTCCAGAAAGCATTGCGTATCCTAAGTTCCATATCAGTATGTGCTTCTGGGGAAATTAATCTGTAACACCTGGTATTAGGGGTGGTTTAAGAAAGTAGTGGACAAGTTAGGAGTTGAGGCTATCTCTTACTGCCCAACTGGCAGTGGAATCTCCTTCAAGGGTTGTAGGTGGTATAATGCATTGCACACAATAAAGTCCTCATCAACTGTTCTGGTAGGGTTGGAGAAACTGAGGATCAAGCCCAGGACTTACCAGAATGGCTGAACTTCAGAGTTAAATGCTGAACTAAAGCAATGAGCACTTTGGTTGGGAAAATCTCTTCCAGCTGACAGCTATTTGCAGAATCCTGATGATCAGCTAAAGGAGAAGGAAAATCTCTGAACTTGGTTCATGAGTGGTGCTCTGGGCTGAATTGTGCCCCCTCACCCCAAAATCATATTTTTGAAGTCCTAACACCCAATACCAAGAAATGAGGTAGTGCTATAAAAAATACCTAAAATGTGAATATTGGGTTGAATGTATCTTTTGAAGTGAGTGTTTTCGTTTTGAGTGGAGGGGTATATACCCAGTAGTGGAATTACTAGACCATAAAGTAGCTCCACTTTCAGTTTTTTGAGGACCATCCACACTATTTTCCATAGTGTCTGACCAATTTACGTTTATATTCCCAACAGGAGTGTATAAGGGTCCACTTTTCTCTACATCATCACCAATGTTTGTTATTTACAGACTTTTTGATATTAGCCATTCTGACAGATGTGAGGTTATAACTCATGGTTTTGATTTGCATTTCTTAAATAATTAGTAATCTTGAGCATCTTATCATGTGTCTATTACCCATCTGTGTAGTGTCTTCAGAAGAAAATCTATTCAGGTTTTCCACCCAATTTTAAATGTGTTGTTTGCTTCCTTTTTGATCTTGAGTTCTATAAGCTATTTATAAATTTTGGATATTAGCTCCTTATCCATCATATCACTTGGCAAATATTTCCCCCAAAACAGTGGGTTGTCTTATTAAGATGGTGTACTTTGCTGTGCAAAGTTTTAAAGTTCAATTAGGTCCTGTTTATTTTTGCTTTTATTTTGCCTTAGGAGACATATCCAAATAATATTCCTATAATTTATATCAAAGGATGTTCTACCCATGTTTTCTTCTTGGATTTTTATGGTTCCTGGTCTTACATTTAGGTCTTTAATCCATTTTGAGTTTATTTTCACATAGGTTTGAGAAAATTTGGTCTAATTTCATCCTTTCGCATGTGGCTGTACAGTATTGCCTGCACTACTAATTGAAAAGACTGTTCTCCATTGTATATTCATGCCCCCTCTGTTATAGATTGTATACATACTCAGTTGCTCAGTTATGTCTGACTCCTTGTGACCCGATGGACTGTAGCCTGCCAGGTTCTTCTGTCCATGGAATTTTCCAGGCAAGAATACTGAAGTGGGTTGTTATTTCCTACTCCATGGGCTTTTCCCAGCCCAGGGATTGAATCTGCATCTTTTGCGTCTCCTTCATTGGCAGACAGGTTCTTTACCACTGTTCCACCTAGGACGCCTTTTTGTAGATTAATTGATCATAAATGTGAGCTTATTTCTGGGCTCTCTATTCTATTCCATTGATTTATGTGTTTGTTTTTGTGCCAGCACCATACTGTTTCGAGAAAGGACACGCATAAGTGTTGGCAATGCTTCACATACATATTGTCTATAGTTGCTTTTACACTACATAAGCAGAGTGAAAGAGTTGCGACAGAGAGAGTAGGGCCCATAAGATCCCTGCTCTAGGCCTTGAAGATGTCTTATTCAAGGTTATCTCTTCTAAAGAGAGCCCCCAACTAAAACTGCTGATGCAGGGATATAAAGATCTGGTCCTCCTCCCTCAAATAGGGGAAACTCTGAAGGCTGTACCAACTCCAGACATGTTGAGTACTCAGTTGTAAGTGCATTGAGGGTCAATTCTTTTTTTTCCACCCAGACCTATATGTCTATATTCCTTATAGATATCTCTTCTGAAAGTACCTGTCAATCAATTTCAGCACACAATGCTCAGCTTCAGATTATTTCCAGACAACTCAAACTCAAAAATACATATAAAATGATTTAGTGACACCCATTCTGTAATACAAATATTTCATAGCCCTGTGGCTTTCCTTATCCTGTTTTCATTTCTCAGCTTGAAATTTCCTTCACAACCTAACTGACAAGTTCCTATTCATCCTTTAAGGTCAAGAGTCAAATATGTTTATATAATGAAATAAAATTAGCCTTTCTATCACTTGCAATACAACAGCACTATCATGGGGATTCCTTGTATTCACCTTTCTAACTGTAGATGATAAAACAGTATAAAGTAAAAAAAAAAAAAAAAAAGGAAAGCAAAGAAAAAGAAAATGTATTTTATCTACAACAGCTGGGACTCTGCAATTTGTTGTATATGTGCTTGTGTTTGCTTGTGTGTGATATGTAAGAGTCATAGGTGAGAAGGAATTCAAAACTTGGAAATATTTCTGAATAACCAAAAAACTATTTAATCATTTAATTTATCAACTAGTGTATGGTTGTATGCATGTACAGGCTAGGTTGCTCTCTTCTCTCAATCTTTTATTACCTTCTCAACATGGTAATGAGTAAGTTTTTAGTAAAATATGCTAATTTAAAATACATACTGTTAGTAATACTGCTACATCAAGCATCTCTTAAGCACCAGGCAATATCTTTTGAGGCTTACACATCTTAACTTATATACAACATTCCTTTCAACCACAAAAGCTAGGTCCTATTATTATCTCCATTTTGTAGATACAGAACTGAGACTCAGAAGAGATTGAGTAACTTGCTATAGTCACACAACTCATAGTGACAGAACCATGATTCAAATGTAACAATTTTTTTAGTCCTTAAATTCTTCAAAATTTACTTCCTAAACAAAAAGACTTAGTTTTCCTTCCATGGTGGCTCAGATGGTAAAGAATTTGCCTGCAATACAAGAGACCCAGATTTGATCCCTGGGTTGGAAAGATTCCCTAGAGAAGGAAATAGCAACCCACTCCAGTATTCTTACCTGGGGAATTCTACGGACAGAGGAAACTGCTGAGCTATAGTCCATGGGGTCACAGTGAGTTGAACACAACTGAGTGAGTTGGATACATTCACTTTTTTTCCTTCTTTAATAATATACTTATGGTTTACGATGCTATCATTATATATATCTAGGTTTGTCAAGGAGAAGGAAATGGCAACCCACTCCAGTGTTCTTGCCTGGAGAATCCCAGGGACAGGGGAGCCTGGTGGGCTGCCATCTATGGGGTCGCACAGAGTCAGACATGACTGAAGCGACTTAGCAGCAGCAGCAGCAGCGTTATTTATAAGAAAGAAAAAAAAAAAGTTTGCTTGACTATTTGATAGTTCTCTTTGAAAAAAATCTGTAGGTTCTAAGTCACTTATTACCATCATCATCATCATCAGATGTTAATTCGTCTCCTCCAGGATGGAGGTAGGGCCCTGAAGAGGAGGAGGAATTACAGAAATGGTGAAGGAAACTTGGTATGATAAGAGGGGAAGGAAAAAAACTATTGTGGTAGGTCTTGTACTCATCACAACTATATTGTACTCTGGCTTGAAATACAAATAAATGATTTTGTAACAGCCTTTGGACTCCATGTGTGCATGCAATCAACTAATAATGAGAACTACTTCTCTTCCCAGACACAAGGGGTTCAACCTAGGGGTTACACATGAATGCAAGTTTACCAACAATGCACCATGCCATTTTTCTTTTCTTTTTTTTTTTTTTTTTGCACAGAGTGAGTATCTAATAAATGTCTGTCTCTTTTAATTAAATAATGTCTCACACACTTGATTTTTCCCATGTGAAGTTTAGTTTTTAATTTGATGGAAAAAACAGGAAGATGTCAAACTGGTAAGATGTCATTATAAGTAGTTAATCTGTTTATTGCAGTGGACTGAATGATAAAGATGGTTAATTTTTAGACAATGGGGAGAAAGTAGAAGAATTCTTACTTTCAATCAGAGGCAGAGAATCAACTTTCATTGGGAGGTAATGAAACATAGAGAAAAGACCCCTGGACCATAACCCAGAGATTACACAGGTAGATATTTTACCACTGAGTCAGCTGGGCAGCCGTTGTATGATCTTAGGCTTTGTCTTTCTTTAGCCTTCTCATTTTAGGAATATTGTGAAACTAGAATAAAGTTGTCACCGCCCTACAATAATTCTGCTGTATTAAAACATGTAAAAAATTTTATTGTTCATCACAACACCTTGCGCACATTAGGCCTTTCATAAAAATCTGGTCAAAATTAAATTTCTTCATATAACATTTCAATGACACATATGCTTGTACCCACTGATACATAAAAGTATAACTATAAAAAGAGGTGAGATGTATTAATCATAGAGTACTTAATTCTAACAACAACACTGCATGGCTATTGTTGACATTAAGCCCATTTCACACCTCAGGATTACAGAGGTTCCATAATTGGTTATAAAGCTACACACCTGATAGGTGCTAGAGAAAGGATTCAGCATAGATCTACCAGACATCATTATTCCACATCACTTTCAACACGAGATACCTTTCTGTTTAATATATAATCCTCTCTGAGTCCCTAAAAGAGAGATTGTCAAGGCAGAAAACATATCCAATGTTTTCTATGGGATCACAATTACAAGATAAGTTCTCCCCCACCCAAATTCAAACTATTTTAAAGGCAAATACATACACACAAAGCTATATTGATACAATAATGCAGGCCATGAAAATAATTCCTGTCTGTGCTGAAGTGTCTGTTTGTGGAGCCATTTCTCATTTTCTAATTTCTTTGCTCTACATAATCATCATTGCTTGCAAAATGGATATAATTTGGAAGGTTATAGTTAGGAAAGTTTCTATTAACTTAAAGAATGTTCTGCTTGCAATACCAGTAAGATAATCAGAACTGGTAACCGAAAGGAATAACTCTGTGGCAAGCCACACTTTCCATTATAATACCACCATTCCCTAAGCAGTTCCTCAAAAATAAATCAAAGTCTTTATTCAAGTGGCAATATTTATTTTAAATAGATATAGAAATATGTGCTGAACTCTTCAGGAAAGTTCTGATTATCTGTAAACCTTGAAGGCAGCCATCTAGACACTAGCATTTATGACACTTGCCTGCTTTCTGATGATATGTACAAATTTGACAATCCAGCTACCTGTTTCCATGAGCAAGTATAAAATATTTACCACTTCTGGCATCTGATCAGTTAATTACCTTCAATAATTCAACCAGAGTCTTCTAAAATATAAAATGAAAACTTTTAAAAATATAGTTTTCTTACATTGTTTATATTCTGTCTTAATTCTAAGTAATCTTTGGGGCTAAAAATCTCAGGCTGCTGAAAAGGTTATTCAGTGATCCTAGAAATATAACTAAGACCATGCCAGGAGTTTTTAAACATGCTTAATGTGTTTAATTGAAAAATCACATTTCCTTTTCCTTCTTCCAGCATATATTGTACTTAACACTTTGAACATTAGCCCTTGGAATAAAGAAATGAATAATATATGAGTTGCTCTTTATTATGATTTTGAAGCCTGACTTAAAATTAATTTTCAAGACTATTATGGAATACCAAATGTCATATTCACTATACCTGTATGCTGCTTCCCAATTGCAATGTGCTGTTTGCCATAGCCATCTGTTCATATACTTTCTTCCAACTTGAATGAATACTGATGGAACCTCTTTCTAAAGGAAAAGAGTTAGGGATTTGAAGCTCTCATGTTTTGCTGAAAGTTCATATAAAATTTGCACTGTGTAGCTAGGAACTACACAAAAAGTACAATTACAGGAACTCAGGTAAAGTCATTTGTGATATGCTTGAGTATGCCAGGAAAGTCTGGTATTGTAGTTAAGCAAAAGCATAAATGCTCATAAAGTATGCTATATGAAGTCTAAAGGGACTATGGACGCTAATACAATGAATAACTATGGAATGTAATATATTCTAAAAAAAAAAAAAACCATATTGGAAAAAGAAGATTCTCATACAAATGGATGCTAAATGCCCAAACTAAAACCTTCAGCACATCATAATTATACTCATCAAGCAAGAAGGACTTCTTAATGTTTAAAATAAATATTTCTTGGTTGGTGGATACCCCAGTGATTGTGAAAGTGAGGCCCTTTATAAGTAGTTTATTGTACAATTTCAGATTTGTAAAACTATGCCTATTCAAACAGATAAGATTCATACAGTGAACAACATTTTGTGAATCTACTCTATATATAGTAATTTTACTAATTTGGGGAACTGAAAAAAGGAGGAAATAAAACACAAAGAAAATTGCTGAAAAAGTGCTTATACTCAAATTAACTTTATATGTAATAGGAAGGATATATAGGTTAACACAATGTCCAGAGAAAGAGCATAGAATATCATAAAATCTAGTTATGAAATAAAGAAGCAGCCCTCATCTTTACAAATCTCAAAAGCAATGTGCTTTATATGTAAACTTTCCCTTCGCAAAGAAATTAGGTACTTTAGAGACTAACCCATGAATGGGTCATCAAGGGTTTCTATATATCCAAAGCAAATTGAGGAGATGAATTTGGTAAAGTTTATTATGTAAAAATAGCAAGTATGGGACACTTTCTCTCTCCTTGCTGATTGATTGTATATAGCACCTTGTTCCTTTCTCAAGTCAATTGCTCATGCTTGCAATAAATTTCAGAAGTGAAAATGATCTGCCATGACATCTTAGTATCATTGATCACCATGGTTGATATAGCACATCAGGCCAGCTCCATACACACCTTTTTTTTTTTTTCATACACACCTTTTGTTCTTCTTCATCACTTTATCTGTGTCATACAAAAGCCACAATTCTCAATCAATTTCCAGATAAAGGTAATTCATTGTCAAAGGTGAGGCTATGTGAAAGGATGAGTCTTCTTGCTGGAGGCTCTAAATAAATAAAAAGCATTTCTAAAATTATTACTCAATTCAACTAATTTGAGATTGTTGTTTTTATTATTTATACAATGTATTATTTCTGTCATGACTGTTATTGAGTAAAGGCTGAATCATATCTCTGACAGTTAAGTCCATATCTTTTCTAATTGGCTTGAGATGCCAAAGCTAAATTAATACTACCACAATCTTGAACAAATAATGACATGTTCAAATATATTCTGACTGACTGAGTGGCAATTTAACTTGATTCTACTCTACATATTCTAAAATATTAAACCTTTATTTTAATACAAGTCAAGGAACATCTTGAACTGATAAATCCATACCAAAAAAAAAAAAAGTATGGAGTAATGCAAGTTTGGTAAAAGGCAGAGGTTCAACCCAGGTGTGGATGCGGAAAGAAAACCTAAGCGACAAACATCAAGGAATAACAGCAATCAGATATTATTATAAATAAGGACAAACACCTCATTCCTTAGGAGAGAGTACGGCACACCGTTTTATTAATTGGATATTCCCTGAGATAGATATCAAAGACAAAAACGTGTCACACACATACACACACACATATATTTAAAATTATTTGTCCATTACTGAAAAGAGGTACTCTAAAAGATATCCAAGAGAGCAAAAATGTACAATTTTTGTACAAAAATGTACAAAAGACACTAATGTCCTTTTTCCTTTCCAAAACCAGCATGTATGCCAATATAAAGAACTTGATATTCCAGACAAGGATTTAGCTGAATGTGTCAGCATGGAATTTAGCACTGGAGTAAAGGAGAATGGATTATATATTTTTAAAACCAATATACATTATATAATGTACCCTGTGGAGACCATGGGGCCAGGCATATCAGTTGGGGATAATCAAACAAGCTTTACCAGTAAACACTTTGATGTAGTTTTTTTTTTTTTTTTTTTTTTTTCAGTTAAAATCACATTTCCAAGGATATCTTTTATTCAATTCAGCAAACTCCTGTCTCTAATAGCTCATTTATACCTCTTTTAAAAAAAACAATTTATTATAGATATTATAGACTGCAAAAGGCTCTGTGCAACATTTTGAAAAGGGCTTTGAACTAATGTGACAAGAGATACCCTTGGAAAAATAAAAGGCACAGAAATACTCCTATACCTACAAGGATGCTCTTGTTTCCCCCACATTTTAACTGACATTAAATATATCATTACATATTTTAGAAACAACCTTGTAGGAAAGAAACTATCACAAAGTTTCTATTGTGTATTATGACAGACACATTGTGCACCATCCCATTAGAGTTTTGCAATAAATTGTCAAGGTCAGTACCATTATTTCACTTTACAAATGAAGATATTGGAAACTTTCTCAACATTTCACAACTCTGGCGAGTCATAGTATATACACATAGACCCCTTATTTAGGAATTCAAAAAATAACATGTTAAGCAAAATGTGCTAGAGAAACCACCTTCAGCTGAACCAGCGTGCCCCCACTTTCACAGAATTAACAAACTCCAGGACAGCAAACAAGATCTCTGGAGTCTTTCATGAGGATCCCACTTGATAACTATGTTAAGGCCTTCACGAAAACCTCCACACTATCCTACCACATTGATACCACGGGAGATCAAAAAAGCTGACCCAAAGAAAGACCTGAAAGGATTTCTAAACTCAGTGCCAAGAAAGCTTATTTTTCCCAATCTTTTTATTTTCTGGTTCTGCTTGAGGGTGATGTTCAATATGTGTGCTGTAAAGGAATTAGGAATGGAGTAAAAAGAGGAGTAGAATTTTTTAAAACCTTATTCCGTTATATCTTTAAGGTTAGAGTCTTCTAAACATTTCATTTCATTGGAGAGAAGAAAATAGCAAACAGGGTTTTAGGAGAAAGTGATAGAAAAGCAAGTCATATGGAGAAGAGAAAGAATGAAAAACATCGCTTAAATTACTTGTACATGTTTTCTTCTGTGGTTGGGCATGACACAGTAGACTTTTGAGAATACCAAAAGGCTATGAAGAATAAGAAAGAGGTCAAAGGAAAGCTATTTGCATTTGTGGAATGTATACATTTTACAAACTGTTTCTTGCATAATTTTCATATAATCATCCAATGGCTAGAAATAATGTAGTACCATTCAGACTTTACTGTTGGATAATTTAAGACTCAAAGCATTTAAACAACCAACTCAAGGCAACACAGCCTGGGGTACAGGCTTTTGCAGACAAGCAATCTGACCATAAAGCCATGCTCTGGGACTTACTGCTATTCTGTCCTGGACTTACTAGGTGGGGAGATTAGAGGAGTATGTGTAGATAAGTGTCTGTCTTTCAAAATGGAAATCACAGAGGTAGTTGCGAATGATTGGTTGGTACTTTGGTTGGCATATCACATAGTCACAGTGCTGCACACATTTCCTCAGGATTCATGCTTTCCTTCCATTCCCATAAGCCTCTCCGACATTGCTCCCTGCTGTATACAATTAGACTGCCACTGTGGCCATTGGAACTTTTCAAGTAGGCTATGGAAGAAAAATGCACTGGAAATGAACGATTTCCTCACCTTCTAGTGGCTCTCAGCTAATGGCAGGTGTGAGTGAGTGGATTCAACTTAGCTTCCTCATTCCCAAGTGGAGCAACTCTGAGACAAGCTCTCTACAGTCTCTCAGATGCCCTAGAAGCATTGCACTTCAATTGAAGTCCCATACAGGACTGTGATCATTAACTCATCCTTCATGAATTTCACACACTTTCTGTTCTCACCCACCCACCTATGCTTCCCCAGACAACTTCCAGATATACTTCATACATTCAGTTCATATTTTAGATTCTGTTTCAAATGAAACCCAACTTCACACAACTGGAGAACTTTAGGGAGGAGGTAGAATTTGAATTGGTCATTGGAAAAAAAAATAATAAGTAGAATTACAGAAGGTAGGGAGATAAAAGGAAAGGAAGCCAGACACAAAATATAGGTATAAAAAAACCAAAGTCAATTTGGACAAAGATAAGAGGATAAACCAATAGAAAATAAATCATAGTGCCTCATTGAGAATGCTATAAAATAACATGAAACAGATTAGTTCAGTTCAGTCACTCTTGGCACTCTTGACACAGTTCAGTCACACTCGTGCCCGACTCTTGGCAACCACATGGACAGCAGCATGCCAAGCCTCCCTGTCCACCACCAGCTCCCGGAGTTTACTCAAACTCATGTCCATCAAGTCAGTAATACCATCCAAGCATCACATCTTCAGTCATCCCATTCTCCTCTCACCTTCAATTCTCCCAGGCATCGGGGTCTTTTCCAATGAGTCAGTTCTTAGCATCAGGTGGCCAAAGCTGAAGTTTCAGCTTCAGCATTAATCCTTCCAAAGAATATTCAGGACTGACTTCCTTTAGGAAGGACTGGTTGGATTTATTGCAGTCCAAGGGACTCTCAAGAGTCTTCTTCAACACCACAATTCAAAATCATCATTTGTTCAGCACTCAGCTTTCTTTATAGTTCAACTCTCACATCCATACATGACTACTGGGAAAACCATTGCTTTGACTAGACAGACTTTTGTTGGCAAAGTAATGTCTCTGCTTTTTAATATGCTGTTTAGGTTGGGCATAACTTCTTCCAAGGAGTAAGAGTCTTTTAATTTCATGGCTACAGTCACCATCTGCAGTGATTTTGGAGCCACCCCCTCACCCCTCAAAGTCTGTTACTGTTTCCACTGTTCCCCATCTATTGCCACAAAGGGATTGGACCAGATGCCATGAACTTAGTTTTCCAAATGTTGAGCTTTAAGCCAATTTTTTCACTCTCCTCTTTCACTTCCATCAAGAGGCTATTTAGTTCTTCCTCACTTTCTGCCATAAGGATGGTGTCATCTGCATATCTGTTGTTATTGATATTTCTCCAGGCAATCTTGATTCCAGCTTTTGCTTCATCCAGTCTAGTGTTTCTCATGATGTACTCTGCATATAAGTTAAATAAGCAGAGTGACAATATGCAGACTTGACGTCGGTAATCCTTTCCCGATTTGGAACCAGTCATTTGCTCCATGTCCAGTTCTAACTGTTGCTTCCTGACCTGCATGCAGATTTCTCAGGAGGCAGGTCAGATGGTCTGGTATTTCCATATCTTTAAGAATTTTCCACAGTTTGTTGCGATTCACACAGTTAAAGGTTTTGGCATAGTCAATAAAACAGAAGTAGATGTTTTTCTGGAACTCTTGCTTTTTTGATGATCCAACGGATGTTGGCAATTTGATTTCTGGTTCCTCTGCCTTTTCTAAATCTATCTTGAACATCTGGAAGGTCTCTGTTCACATACTGTTGAAGCCTGGCTTGGAGAATTTTGAGCATCACTTTACTAGCGTGTGAGATGAGTGCAGTTGTGCCGTAGTTTGAGCATTCTTTGGCATTGCTTTTCTTTGGGATTGGCATGAAGACTGACCTTTTCCAGTCCTGTGGCCACTGCTGAGTTTTCTAAATTTGCTGACATATTGAGTGCAGCACTTTCACAGCATCATCTTTGAGGATTTGAAATAGCTCAACTGGAATTCCATCACTTCCACTGGCTTTGTTCATAGTGACACTTCCTAAGTCCCACTTGACTTCACATTCCAGGATGTCTGGCTCTAGCTGAGTGATCACACCATCGTAATTAGCTGGGTCATGGAGATCTTTTTTGTACAGTTCTTCTGTGTATTCTTGCCACCTCTTCTTAGTGTCTTCTGCTTCTGTTAGGTCCATAGTATTTCTGTCCTTTATTGTGCCAATCTTTGTATGAAATAACATGAATACTCAGTTATTTTTCTTTTCTTGGGAAAAAGCCTTAAATAAGTTGTCATTTGGTCTCACTACCACTCTCCCTTATTCAACAAAACAGATTTTTTTTTTTTTATCATTAGCCATGTATTTATATCCCACATTATTCCAGAAAGGACTTGAAAAGACCAAAAAGTTGATGCTAACTCATTAACTGCAAAGTTTGAAATTCTTATTCTCCTATAGCAGTGCTGTTGATAGAATTCTTCATAATGAAACTAATAAGGAGAAAATGAAACAAGGATAAGGAGGGAAGACTGTTAATGCACTAAAAGACATAAAATAATTCTAAGTTTCCTGACCACTTTTTGTAGAGGCAATTTTGTTATATGAAGTTTGTTTCTCTTGTATTTACATTATTTTCTTACTGATACATACACACACACACACACACACACACACACACATATATATATGCATCTACAAATATAAATCAGGAAGCTTCCATAAGGCTTTCATCCTTACTCAGTCAGAAGGCAGATAGAACAAAAACCACAATCACAGAAAACTAACCAAACTGATCACCTGGACCACAGCCTTGTCTAACTCAATGAAACTATGACCCATGCCATGTAGGGCCACCCAAGATGGACAGGCCATGGTGGAGAGTTCTGACAAAACGTGGTCCATCGGCCAAAGCAGTGGCAAAGCACATCAGTATTCTTGCCATGAGAACCCCATGAACAGTATGAAAAGGTAAAAAGATATGACACTGAGAGATGAACTTGCCAGGATGGTAAGTACCCAATATTCTACTGGAGAACAGTGGAGAAATAACTTGAGAAAGAATGAAGGGATGGAGCCAAAGCAAAAACAATACCCAGTGGTGGATGTGACTGATGATGGAAGTAAAGTTTGATGATGTAAAGAATAATATTGCATAGAAACCTGGAATGTTAGGTCTATGAATCAAGGTAAGTTGGAAGTGGCCAAACAGGAGGCAAGCATGAACATAGACATTTTAGGGATCAGTGAACTAAAATGGACTGGAATGGGTGAATTTAATTCAGATGACCATTATGTCTACTACTGTGGGCAAGAATCCCTTAGAGGAATTCGAGTGGTCCTCATAGTCAACAAAAGAGTCTGAAATGCAGTACTTGGGTGCAGTCTCAAAAGTGACAGAATGATCTCTGTTTGTTTCCAAGACAAACCATTCAATACCACAGTAATCCAAGTATACCCCCAACCACTAATCTCAAAGAAGCTGATGTTGAGTGGTTCTATGAAGCTCTATGAGATCTTTGAGAACTAACACCCAAAACAGATGTCCTTTCAATCATAGGGGACTGGAACGCAAAAGTAGGAAATCAGAGATAACTAAAGTAACAGGCAAGTTTAGACTCAGAGTACAAAATGAAGCAGGCCAAAGGCTAGCAAAATTTTGCCAAGAGAATGCACTGGTCATAGCAAACATCTTCTTCCAACGACACAAGAGAAGACTCTACACATAGACATCACCAGATGATCAATATTGAAATCAGATTGATTATATTCTTTGCACCAAAGATGGAGAAACTCTATACAGTCAGCAAAAACAAGACTGGGAGCTGACTGTGGCTCAGATCATGAACTCCTTATTGCCAAATTCAGACTTAAATTGAAGAAAGTAGGGAAACCACTAGACCATTCAGGTATTACCTAAATCAAATCCTTTAAAATTATATAGTTAAAGTGATAAATAGATTCAAGGGATTAGATCTGATAGACAGAGTGCCTGAAGAACTATGGACGGACATTCATGACATGGTACAAGAGGCAGTGATTGAGACCATCTTCAAGAAAAAGAAATGCAAAAAGGCAAAATGTTTCTCCGAAGAGGCCTTACAAAGAGCCGAGAAAAGAAGAGAAGTGAAAGACAAAGGAGAAAAGGAAACATATACCCATTTGAATGCAGAATTCCAAAGAATAGCAAGGAGAGATAAGAAAGCCTTCCTCAGTGATCAGTGCAAAGAAACAGAGGAAAACAGTTGAATCGGAAAGACTAGAGATCTCTTCAAGAAAATTAGAGATATCAAGGAAACATTTCATGCAAAGATGGGCACAATAAAGGACCGAAATGATATGGACCTAACAAAAGCAGAAGATATTAAGAAATGGTGGCAAGAATATACAGAACTATAGCAAAAAGATCTTAATGTCCCAGACAACCACAATGGTGTGATCACTCACCTAGAGCCAAACATCCTGGAAAGTAAAGTCAAGTGGGCCTTGAGAAGCATCACTACAAACAAAGCTAGTAGAGGTGATGGAATTCCATTTGAGCTACTTCAAGTCCTAGGAGATGATGCTGTAAAAGTGCTGCTCTCAATATGCCAGCAAATTTAGACAATTCAGCAGTGGCCACAGGACTGGAAAAGGTCAGTCTTCATGCCAATCCCAAAGAAAGGCAATGCTAAAGAATGCTCAAACTACTGCACAATTGCACTCATCTCACACGCTAGCAAAGTAATGCTCAAAATTCTCCAAGCCAGGCTTCAACAGTACGTGAACAGAAACCTTCCAGATGTTCAAGCTAGATTTAGAAAAGGCAGAGGAACCAGAAATCAAATTGCCAACATCCATTGGATCATCAAAAAAGTAAGAGAATTCCTGAAAAACATCTACTTCTGCTTTAATGACTATTCCAAAGCCTTTGACTGTGTGGATCACAATAAACTGTGGAAAATTCTTCAAGAGATGGGAATACCAGACCATCTGACCTGCTTCCTGAGAAATCTGTATGCAGGTTAAGAAACAACAGTTAGAATTGGACATAGAACAACAGACTGGTTCCAAATTGGGAAAGGAATACATCAAGGCTGTATATTGTTACCTGGCCTATTTAACTTATATGCAGACTACATCACGCAAAATGCTGGGCTGGATGAAGCACAGGCTGGAATCAAGATTGCTGAGAGTAATATCAATAACCTCAGATATGCAGATGACACCACCCATATGACAGAAAGCCAAGTGGAACTAAAGAGCCTCTTGACAAAAGTGAAAAAGGAGAGTGGAAAAGCTGGCTTAAAATTCAACATTCAAAAAAATGAAGATCGTGGCATCAAGACCCATCACTTCATGGCAAATAGGTGAGGAAACAATGGAAACAGTGACAGACTTTATTTTCTTGGGCTCCAAAATAGCTGCAGATGGTGACTGCAGCCATGAAAATAAAAGATTCTCCTTAGAAAAAAAGCTATGACCAACTTAGACAGCATATTAAAAAGCAGAGACGTTACTTCGCTGACAAAGGTCCATCTAGTTAACACTATGGTTTTTCCATTGTTCATGCATGGATGTGAGAGTTGGACCATAAAGAAATCTGAGTGCTGAAGAATTGATGCTTTTGAATTGTGGTGTTTGAAAAGATTCTTGAGAGTCCGTTAGACTGCAAGGAGATCAAACCAGTCCATCCTAAAGGAAATCAGTCCTGAATATGCTTTGGAAGGACTGATGCTAAAGCTGAAACTCCAACACTTTGGCCACTTGATGCAAAAAACTGACTCATTGGAAAAGATCCTGATTCTGGGAAAGATTGAAGGCAGGAGGAAAAGTGGCAACATAGGATGAGATATTTCAATGGTATCATCAACTCAATGGACATGAGTTTGAGTAAACTCTGGGAGTTGGTGATGGACAGGGAAGCCTGGCTTGCTGCAGTCCATGAGTTGCAGAGTTGGACACAACTGAGTGACTGAACTGCACTGATACATACATACATATATATATACATATATATATATATATACCCACACACACATATATATACACATATATACATATATATATAAATACATGTATATATATATATGTTTTTTACTTTGTTTATAATGTAATGTTTCATTCTAGAGCAAAATTGGACCCCAAATGTGTTTCGCAGAACATGTTTTTGATGTCTTGGAAAATTAGGGATGAAGCCCTAAAGTTTTAGCAGAAACAAAGAACGTAATATCTTCATGTTTCCTTCCTGATCTTCAAGGTAAAGATATAATATTTCTGACTTTGAACAAAAATTTATTAAAGCTGTATTTTTAAAAGGTATATAAGACAAAGGATTGATGATGTTCCTTTCACGGATTTTTCTTTCTTTTAAGTCAACCTACACTTCACCTGTTTAAAAAGCGTTGGAGGGACATTTAGCTGTGGATAAGTGTACACAGGTAAGTGTAGTAGAGGACATGTAGACCATGATTTGTTTAGAGCCTGCAATTAGAAGTTTGTACAGTCAAAAATTGCTGGAAGGTATCAAAAATCTCCTTTACAGACATCATTAGATTTTGAGGAATAAACATCTCTGCTGGCCCAAATTCTACCTGAAGGGCAGCATTTGGAAATAGGGGAAAGTATCATATTTTCTCCTTTCTCTTCTTGTGATATAAGTACACATGAAACAAATTATTTCTAGTATCTACAGTTTTTATTCTATCTATCATAGAACCAATTGACTGGTGTTTGTGAGTCCTTGAAGCTTGTTGGATAACAAAAGTGCATCCAATTCACACAGCTTATTTCAAGTCATCTTGAGAGTATTCCTAAAATTTCCAAGAAGCACTTTCATGGACATCGTGTTGCCATCAATAGACAAGAGATATGAAATTTTCAAATGAAAAAATGGTTTATTTTGTTTCAGTCCAAAGGGTTGGGTTAGGGACTTAAAGAATTAGAGCTTATTTTGTATTTGAAGATAAAGAGGAAAAGAAAAATTATTAGTGTTTTGCAATGAACTTTTATGTGCCTGTTTCTGGAGTGCAAGAGAAGGCAGTTTTTCTCCTTAAAGCAGCAGAAGCAAAATTGTACACTTGCATTTTATGAACACAAACATGAAGACACAGGAGATGTCTTAAGATTTATTTGTAAATAAATAGCATAATCTGTGCATTTCTCTTTTCATTTTAGGGATTCATTTTGAAGAGCATAATATTATATATAATCATAACTATAATATTTCTGATCTTAACTAGATACAATTTCTAAATATCCACTATTTCTAATGTAGTGTTTTGGTAGGCAGAATAATTGCCCTCAAATTGTTCATTTCCAAATCCTCAGAATTTGTGACATACTGTACAGCAAAGGGGAATTAAAGTAGCACATGGGATTAATGTTGCTAGTCAGAAGACCTTAAAATGCGATCCAGAATTATCTGGGTGGGTAGGCCCTCTGTAATTACAAAAGTCCTTTAAACTGGAAGAAAGAGTCAGGGGAGGAGGTCAGAGTAAGAGAGATTTGAAGATGCTGTTCTGCTAGCTTTGAAGATGGAGGAGTTTGCCACATTCAGATTGTAGACAACTCCTAAAATCTGAAACAGTCAAATTCCCCTCAGTTCAGTTCAGTCGCTCAGTCGTGTCTGACTCTTTGCGACTCCATGAACTGCAGCATGCCAGGCCTCCCTGTCCATCACCAAATTCCCCTATAGCCTCCAAAAACGAAGACTGCTCTGGAAAACCTTAATTTTTAGCTTAGTGAGACTCACGTTGGGATAGTAACCTCTAGAAATTTACAATAATACATTTGTTCTAAGTCACTAAATTTGTACGCAATTTTTTACAGCAGCAACAGGAAATTAATATTAGTGTAATCCATATTTAATGTAAAATTAATCTATTTTATCAGTGTGACAGATATTCTAAGATAAATTTTTTGGAGGTATAGGGAAAATTCGAAAAGACCTTAATGCTGGGAAAGATTGAAGGCAAGAGGAGAAGGGGGTGACATAGGATGAGATGGTTGAATGGCATCATCTACTCAATAGACATGAGTCTGAGCAAACTCTGAGAGTTGGTGAAGGGCAGGGAAGCCTGGCATGCTACAGTTTACAGGGTCACAAAGAGTTGGACATGGCTTAGTGACTGAACAAGGGAAAACTTGTGTGTTCATGGAACACTGCATTGTCTGCAGCACACTACACTGGTTTCTCTTATTATATGAGAGCTATTTAAAACTCCAAACTGTAGTTAACTGGCAGAAATGCAAAATAATTCTTGGCTGAGCATATGCATACTTTGTGTCTGTCTAGTACTGGTTCAATTAACTTTCCTCATTCACTGTGGAAGACACTAGTTTTGCCTCAGTTTAAACTTTCATTTCAATGTTTCTCGTCTATAAATGTTTCTTCTTTAGATTTGCCTTTGAATTGGCTGTAATGTCTCATCAACATTCTAATTAATGAGTTAAATAAGATATTTCATACATGTTTATTTTTATATTTTTATGTTGGTCTTGCTTTTACTTTTTTGAAAATTATCTTTTAACAGAAGTGACAGATATATCTCTTGCTAAAAGAGCAAAGAGAAAAAGAAGCAGGATGACAGAAAAGAGAAGGAGGAGAAAGGAGAAAAGGAAGACAAAGACAAGTTGTTGATTTTACTTCTCTCATGTTTACCCAGGAAATTGCTGGCTTTGGGGACAGCTATATGCTGTGCTCACCTGATGTCCTTGTGAACACATATTCTCTTTTAATTTTTCCCTACTTAGGTATTATTCTTAGGGAAGTTTTCTCTACAATGAGAAGAAGGGTGATTTTCAGCGTTCCTTGACTCCTGAGTCTTGACATATTGTTCTTGTTTAGTTGCTAAGTCCTATCCAACTCTTTTTTTTTTTTTTCTGTTTTATTTTTTTATTTTTTCATTTATTTTTTATTAGTTGGAGGCTAATTACTTTACAATATTGTAGTGGGTTTTGTCATACATTGACATGAATCAGCCATGGAGTTACATGTATTCCCCATCCCGATCCCCCCTCCCACCTCCCTCTCTACCCGATCCCTCTGGGTCTTCCCAGTGCACCAGGCCCGAGCACTTGTCTCATGCTATCCAACTCTTTTTTGTGAACACATGAGCTGTAGCCCAGGGGGCTCCTCTGTCCATGGGATTTCCCAGGAAAGAATACTGGAGTGGGTTGTCATATTCTTCTCCAAGGGATATTCCCCAAGTAGGGATCAAGCCCATGTCTCCTACACTGGCTGGCAGATTCCTTACCACTGAGCCACCAGGGAAACCTGACTCTAGATTTTTGATCCCAAACAGAGACAATATCTGTCTCAGCATCATTGTCAATTCCATAATTTATTGAAACAAATATCTATTTGCTATCTATAGCGTGACCTAATACTGCATCTGAAATTTGGAATGCATCAGTGAATTAAAAAAAAAAAAACAAAACTTTCATCCTCATAGAGCTTACATTCTGTTGGATGAGACAGAGCCCTAATAAAATAAATCAGGTCATTATATAAAATTTTACAAAATGACAAGGTCTACTTCAGAGAAGAAATAAAATAGAGGATCAAGAACAAAAGAGGGGAGGGGCCAGGTTGTAGTATTATTAGGGATCAGGTAGACCTAAAAGGCCTTTTGGAATTAACAACAAAAAAGATGTCCCTTTCATCATAGGGGACTGGAATGCAAGAGTAGGACATCAAGACATAAGTGGAGTAACAGGCAAGCTTGACCTTGGAGGACAGAATGAAGCAGGGCAAAGGCTAACAGAGTTTTGCCAAGAGAACACACTGGTCATAGCAAACACCTTCTTCAACAACCTAAGAGACGATTCTGCACATGTACATCACCAGACGGCTATTACTGAAATCAGACTGATTGTATTACTTGCAGATGGAGAAGCTCTGTACAGTCAGCAAAAACAAGATGGGAGCTGACTGTGACACAGATCATGAGCTGCTTACTACAAAATTCACACTTAAAGTAGGGAAAATCACTAGGCCATTCTGATGTGACCTAAATCAAATCCCTTATGATTATATAACAGAGGTGGCAAAAAGATTCAAGGGATTAGATCTGATAAACAGAATGCCTGAAGAACTATGGACAGAGATTTCCAACACTGTACAGCAGGCAGTGACAACTCCCAGAAAAAAAAGAAATGCAAGAGGCAGTATGGCTGTCTAAGGAGGCCTTGCAGATAGCTGGGAAACAAGAGGAGCAAACGGAAAAGGAGAAAGGGAAAGATACAGTTAACTGAAAACAGAGTTCCAGATAATAAAAGGGAGAGAGGTAAAAGCCTTCTAAAGGGAACAATGCAAAGAAATAAAGAAAAACAATAGAATGGGAAGGGCGAGAGATTTCTTCAAGAAAATTGGAAATACCAAGGGAACATTTCATGCAAAGATGGACACAATAAAGAGCAGAGATGACAAGGACCTAACAAAAGTAGAAGAGATTCAGTTTAGTTCAGTCGCTTAGTCGTGTCCAACTCTTGGAGACCCCATGGACTGCAGCACACCAGGTTCCCTATCCATCACCAATTCCCAGAGCTTACGCAAACTCATGTCCATCGAGTCAGTGATGCCATCCAACCATCTCATCCTCTGTCATCCCCTTCTCCTCCTGCCTTCAATCTTTCCCAGCATCAGGGTCTTTTCCAGTGAGTCAGTTCTTCACATCAGGTAGTCAAAGTATTGGAGTTTCAGCTTCAGCATCAGTCATTCCAATGAATATTCAGGACTGATTTCATCCAGGACTGACTGGTTTGATCTCTTTGCAGTCCAAGGAACTCTCAAGAATCTTCTCCATCAATACAGTTCAAAAGCATCAGTTCTTCAGTGTTCAGCTTTCCTTATACTCCAACTTTTACCTCGATACATGACTACTGGAAAAACCATAGCATTGACTAGGCAGACCTTTGTTGGCAAAGTAATGCCTGTCTTTTTTACTATGCTCTCTAGGGTGGTCATAGCTTTTCTTCTGGGGAGCAAACGTCTTTTAATTTCATGCCTGCAGTCACCATCTGCAATGATTTTGGAGCCCGAGAAAATAAAGTTTATCACTGTTTCCATTTTTTCCCCATCTATTTGCCATGAAATGTTGGGAGCAGATGCCATGATCTTAGATTTTTGAATGTTAAGCTTTAAGCCAACTTTTTCACTCTCCTCTTTCACTTTCGTCAAGAGGCTCTTCAGTTCCTCTTCACTTTCTGCCATAAGGGTGGTGTCACCTGCACATCTGAGATTAAGAAGATATACCTATGGCTGATCCATGTTGATGTTTGACAGTAAACAACAAAATTCTGTAAAGCAATTATCCTTCAATTAAAAAATAAATTAATTTTAAAAAGAAGATTAAGATTAAGAAGAGATTAAGAAGAGGTTGAAAGAATTCACAGAGCTATACAAAAAAGGTCTTAATGACCCAGAAAACCACTATGGTGTGATCACTCAGCTAGAGTCAGACATCCTGGAGTCTGAAGTCAAGTGGTCCTTAGGAAGCATCACTACAAACAAAGCTAGTGGAGAGGATGGAATTCCAGATGAGCTATTTCAAATCCTAAAAGATGATACCGTAAAATTGCTGCTCTCAATATGCCAGCAAATTTGGAAAACTTAGCAGTAACCACAGGACTGGAAAAGGTCAGTTTTCCTTCCAATCCCAAAGAAAGGCAATGCCAAAGATTGTGCAGACTACCATATAATTGCACATATTTCACATGCTAGCAGGTTAATGCTCAAAATCCTTCAAGCTAGGCTTCAAAAGTATGTGAATCAAGAACTTTCAGATTTACAAGCTAGATTTAGGAAAGGCAAAGAAACCAGAGATCAAATTGCAAACATCTGTTGCATCATAGGAAAAGCATGGGAATTCCAGAAAGACTTCTGCTTCATTGACTATGTTAAAACCTTTGACTGCATATGCATCACAGTAAACTGTGGTAAATTCTTAAAGAGATGGGAATACCAGTCCTCCTGAGAAACCTGTATGCAGAACAAGAAGCAACAGTTAGAAACACACCTAGAACAACTAACTGGTTCAAAATTCGTAAGGGAGTACATCAAGATTGTATATTTTCACCTTGCTTATTTAATTTATATGCAGAGTACATCTTGCAAAGTGCTGGGCTGTATGAATCATGAGCCAGAATCAAGAATTTGCTGGGTGAAATATCAACAACGTCAGCCGTGCAGATGATATCACTCTAATGGCAGAAAATGAAGAGGAACTCAAGAGCCTCTTGATGAGGGTGCAAGAGGAGAGTGAAAAAGCTGACTTAAAACTCAACATTCAGAAAAATAAATTCATGACATCCTGTCCTATCACTTTATGGCAAATAGGTGGGAGAAAAGTGGGAACAATGGCAGATTTTATTTTCTTGGCCTCCAAAATCATTCTGGATGGTGACTGCAGCCACAAGATTAACAGACACTTGCTCTTCAAAAGAGAAGCTATGACAAACCTACACAGTGTATAAAAAGCAGAGACATCACTTTGAAGGACCATATTTTCAAAGCTATGTTTTTTTTCCAGTAGTCATGTGTGGACGTGAGAGTTGGACCATAACAAAGCTGAATGCCAAAGAATTGATGCTTTCAAACTGTGGTGCTGGAGGATACTCTTGAGAGTCCCTTCGACAGCAATGAGTTAAACCAGTCAATCATAAAGGAAATCAGTCCTGAATATTCACTGGAAGGGATCAAGATGAAGCTCGAATATTTTGGCCACCTGATGCAAAGAACTCACTCATTGGAAATGACCCTGATGTTAGGAAAGACTGAGGGCAATAGGAGAAGGAAGCAACAGTGGATGGGATAGTTGGATGGCATCACTGACTCAATGGACATGAGTGTAAGCAAGCTCTGGGAGGTGGTGAATGACAGGGAAGCCTGACATGCTTCAGTTCATGGGGCTGCAAAAAGTCAGACATAGCCTAATGACTGAACAACACCAACAACAAGGCCCCGCTCAAAGAGAACAATTTCAGCAAATGTTCAAAGAAGATGAGGATAGAGGAATGCAAATAACTCAGTGGAAGAGCATTCCAAAGTGCAAAAACAGTCAGTACAAAAGCCCAACGGCAGGTGAACTGCTAGAATTTTCCAAGAACCAGAAGGAGGTAAGTGTGGCTACAGAAGAGTGAGAAAAGGGGAGAATCAAAGGAAATTGCTGAGAGGGCCAGAGCACATAGGTACTCAAAGGCCATTTTAAGGACTTTGATCTAGCTTTATATTAAATGAGAATATATATACTGTTTCAAGCAGAAGGATGGTATCATCTGGCATACATTAAAAAAAATATATATCTTTCTGGCTGTGTGCTGTGAATTTATTTGAGTGGGCCAGGTAAAAGCCAGTCAGAGGCTATGGCAGTAATCTAGGTAAGAATTAGTGATGGTTTCACCCACAGTGACAGCAGCAGACATCTTGTGGTGGTGAACAACGGTGGGATTACGGATACATTCTGAAGGTTGCTTAAAATGGATTTTTGTGTGTATGTGGTGAGAGAAAAATAAGGAATCAAATATGATTCCTTTTGTCTGGATTTTTGTCTGGACAAGTATAGAAAAGAATTATCATGAACTGAAAAGGGAAAAGCGGTGAAAATTCTAAATATTATTGGAAGATCAGAATTCATTCTGTACATGATGAATGTGAGTCGTCTTAGACAACTGGATGGAGAAATTGAGCAGGCAGTTGGATATTTGGAGCTTAGGAGAGAAGCCTGGACTGAAGATATAATTTATGCATCATATACATATAGGTTTTATTTGAAGATTAGGTAAGACTGGGTAAGAGAGGCTAGGAAGAAGAAGAATTAACAATGATGACCAAAATAACTGAAATAAGAGGAAATCTAAGAGAGTGTGGTATTCTGAAAACCAAATGAAGAAAGTATATCAAGAAGGAGGGAATGAAGGAAAGGATTAAAATTTGGCCATTGGTCTTGGCAACTAAAAGACCATAGTGTCAGAGCTGAGAGCAATTTTGGTGGAACAGTGAATATCAAAGACATACTCAGTTGTATTTAGCAGAGAATACAGAGAACAGGAAAAGGGGATTACATGGCAGTAACTGGAGACAATCCTTGAGTGTTACTACTAAAGGAGCTAGGGGTAGTTTAGAGGTCAAGAAAAGGTTTTGATTTTTTATGGTGGAAATAATTTTATGTGTATACTGTAATAACAATTTCCAGGAGAGTATGAAAAATAAGATGATGTAGGAGGTCAAATGGAGAATTAGTGGAGCTATTTCTTTGAGAAGATGTGAGGGGGCTGAAGCTAATATACACAGGTAAGGATTGGTTTAAGTAGATATAATATTCTTCATTTTCAGAACCAAGTAGGAAAGCAGTGTTGAGTGTAGGAGGTTAGTTTTGGGGGGTAGTCATTATCATCTAAACGCTTTAGTTCTCTGAGTGAAGATGCAAGCAAGCTCCTTCCTGAGAGTGAAGATGAGAGAGGAGGTGTTGAGACTGCCAAAAAAAAAAAAAAAAAAGACATGAGAAATAATCCTGAGAGTGGGAAAATGAAGAGACCTGGGACATATCATGTGATGACTGGTTGAGACTAGTCATCAGAGTTGTATGTTTTCCTCCAACTGTTAGCTGCCCAGGGACAGGTAGAGAGTAGTTGAAGAACTGAATTTCACTAGGGTTTTATTTTTGCCAAATGAATTTAAAATTCTCAGGAAGGATGGGGTATGTTTATCCTGTCTAAAACATGTGAAGTTAAAGAAATTAACTTTAGTATCTTCAGCATTATATCAGGGAACAAAAGTGTCTTATTCCTAAAAGCTAATTTATCCAGGGATTTTTAAGGCTCCCACATATGTGGCAAGAATTCAGCAACACATATTAGTTGTTAAGTTGAGCTTTAAACATTCTTGTATCAGTTAACTTATTGAAAGTGATTTACAAGGGGGAAGGAAAAAAACCTATATGGAAAAAGTAGACTTTACTATGACAGATGATTCAACATTCAATTATTGCATCAGCATAAAATGTTATAGGCATAGCTATCATTTTCATTTATTGTTAGAATTGTCTATGCTTTATTTCCCAAACAGGGTGACTGTTTATTTTAGGCAGACTGTTTTATTCTTTGTATTCACTACTGATTTTAGCATATGACAAAGCACATGGAAAATTCTAAAAAACAGAAAAAAAACACTTTATGGATCAAAATTTTCAACTCTACCATTTTAGAAAGATAATTTCTCCAGTGCTGTTCATATCACATTATCCAAAGATTCAAATTTACACTGCATAATCTAAATGATCTTTAAAGCATAGTCTTCAACTGGAGTCATTTCTGAATATTAGCTAAACAAAAGAGTTTACAAAACATGTAAAATTTTTACTAGCTTGTTTCATAATTTAAATATAATTCAAATAATTTTTTTGTACATACAAAATGTTTAGCTTTCAAATGCCATAATTACGAGTCCAGGACCATATTTACTATGGTCTTGAGCACACACAGACACACACACACACACACACCCCCATTATGGTAGGTTTCAGGACTGAAAGATAAACTTTGAAAAATAGTGTTTATAATGGAAATTCTGAGAGACCTATAACAATAACAGTGCTAGCAGGGATTGCTATAATACTGAACATCATCAGCCAATTTACCTCTTCATTCATGTCTGTTGCTAAGTGTCTAGTTACTGTAAATGCTTTAGATTTTGCATAATTTATGTAAATTATTAAACACCTGTTCTCTTACCAGAAAACAAAGATATGGAACTGTCTCCTTAGTTTAATTGATTCCTGGCTTCAGTTCTGTCATTGTTTCCCCAGCAACTACAAAGGAGTTGTAGTTCCCTAATGGTCAAATACTGTTGGAAAGACACAGATGCTAAGAACTGATCTTTCAGACACACATATCTGTATGTCTTTATGTGTGGTTGGGTGAGCATGTAAATGAATAAATGAAAATATCATTGTTCCTCTTGAATGCATTTAGAATAGAATGTGTGCGCTATCAATAATATTTAATTGCAAAAGCACTTTTACTATCTCTTTTTTTTCCTTATACTGACTTCTTCTACCTTTATGCTCACCCTTAAATTTAAAAAATAAAAATGTGTCATGTCTTTTTAATAAGGGATTCCATATTATTTTTTGGAAGCCCAATTCAAGTGATTTTCTTCAAAGATTTCTAAACATCTAGTTCAAGAAAATTATGTATAAGGTATGGGCAGAGCAGCCTGTTAGGCTAAACCCATAGGGTCGCAAAGAATTGAACAGGACAGAGGTGACTTAGCATGCACATAGCAAAAATTAAATGTGGTCACTTGATGCCTATTAGAGAAGCATGTCTCTGTGAAAAATTCCTGATCCTTATTGTCAATCTCCTTATTTAAATGCAAAAATTCCTGAGTTAAAATATTATTAAAATTACCTTATAAACTGCTTAAATTAGCTCTTCACTAATCAACAATCCAGTGTAGCCTAAATTTATTTAGTTATACTGCACACATTTGAGATATAATATATTATTTGTAAAATCTTTCCATGAAATTACTTTCTTTAATAAGCTGTTTTTTTTTAAGTTATTTTCCTTAGAAAGGCATTTAAAAAATTCCTTCTAAAACACAAAAGTAGTGAATCAGTTGTTCCCTCTCTGAAGGTCAGTGCATCTTTGACGATCAGACAAATCTAACTTAACCATCAAAGAAAGTCATGAGTAAAAGTTACCTCTACCCAACATTTTTCTGCTATTTTCAAACTCTACCCATATTGCTTAAAGTTTAATGTTGGAAATAGACATATAGATAGATAATTGATAACTAATTCTGAATTAGAATTGAACTCATATGACTATAGCAAACCCTTTCTTGGAGTTAACAAGAATTTGAACTCAGAGTGACTTATAGACAACCTAAAAAGGAGAGAAGAAAAGAAGCATAGTGACAATGTACATAATACATTTAAAGCAGATGAATTTAAAGTATTCAGTAGGCTTTTAACTTATTATAAACTTAATATAAGCCCATAGTGTAAGGTGCTGGAGAAGAAAATGGAAACCCACTCCAGTGTTCTTGCCTGGGAAATCCCCTGGACAGAGGAGCTTGACAGGCTGCAGTCTGTGGGGTTGCAAAGACTAGGACACAATTTAGTGACTGGATAATAGTGTAAGGTGGGTAATCAATGAAATAAAATAATACGTCTAATATACAGTAAGTAGGCTGTGTATCAGTCATTTTTTCACTTAATGACAGACATCACAAAATTTTAGTAGAATTCAACAAGCATTTATTTCTTTCTCACATGCTTGCAGCCTAGCTGAATTTGGCCAATCTAAGCAGTGCTCCTCTGGGCTTGATTTCAAGATTTCGGATGGGTCCAAATCTTTACTATATGTCTTGCATCACCTTGAACCATTAGGTACCAGAGTATAAACTTCTCACAGTCAAAAGCAGGAGCACAAGTTAGGGAGTACAGTGTATTATCCTTTAATTTCCCCAAGGCCACCACACAAGATTTTGAGGTACACACTGCTATATTTAAAATGGATAACCAACATGGAGACTTCCCAGGTAGCCCAACTGAGTCATAAAGAATCTGCCTGCCAATGCAGGAGACACAGTACATGTGGGTTGGGGAGATTCCCTGGAGAGGGAAATGGCAACCCATTCCAGTATTCTTGCTTGGAGAATCCCATGGACAGAGGAGCCTGGCAGGCTACAGTCCATGGGGTCACAAAGGGTAAGACATGACTTAGCAACTAAACAGCAACAACCAACAAGAATCTACTGTATAACACAGGGAACCCTGCTCAATGTTATGTGGCAGCCTGGCTGGGAGAGGGTTTGGAGGAGAACGGATACATGGATACACATGGCTGAGTCATTCTGCTGTGCACCTGAAACTATCATAACATTGCTAAATGGCTACACTCCAATACAGAATAAAAATTTTAAAAAATGACTTTGGTGTGATATATATTACTTTACTGAAGCTAAACATAATTTAATGGGAAATGCTGGACTGGATGAAGCACAGTCTGGAATCAAGATTGCCGGGAGAAACACCAATAACCTCAGATATGCAGATGACACCACACTTATGGCAGAAAGTGAGGAAGAACTAAGAGCCTCTTGATGAAAGTGAAAGAGGAGAGTGAAAAAGTTGGCTTAAAATGCAACATTCAGAAAACTAAGATCATGGCATCTGGTCCCATCACTTCATGGTGAAGAGATGGGAAAACAATGAAAACAGTGACAGAATTTATTTTGGGGGGCTCCAAAATCACTGCAGATGATGACTGCAGCCATGAATTAAAAGACACTTGCTCCTTGGAAGAAAAGTTATGACCAACCTAGACAGCATATTAAAAAGCAGAGACATTACTTTGCCAGCAAAGGTCCATCTAGTCAAAGCTATGGTTTTTCCAGTAGTCATGCATGATGTGAGAGTTGGACCATAAAGAAAGCTGGGAACTGAAGAATTGATGTTTTTGAACTGTGGTGTTAGAGAAGACTCGAGAATGTCATGGACTGCAAGGAGATCCAACCAGTCCATCCTAAAAGAAATCATTCCTAAATATTCATTGGAAGGACTGCTGGGCTGAAACTCCAATACTTTGGCCAACTGATGCGAGGAACTGACTCATTTGAAAAGACCCTGATGCTGGGAAAGGTTGAAGGTGGGAGAAAAAGGGGACGACAGAGGATGAGATGGTAGGATAGCATCACCGACTCGATGGACATGAGTTTCAGTAAGCTCTGGGAGTTGGTGATGGACAGGGAGGCCTGGTGTGCTGCAGTCCATGGGGTTCCAAAGAGTCGGACACGACTGAGCAACTGAACTAAACTGAAGATAATTTCAAAAGGGAGTTTCCAAGTAAAATGGAAAATCTTGAAATTCTGCCAACAATTCAGAAAATCTTGATTATTTTCATGTCTAAATATGAAAGGAAACTAAATATTGGGAACTACTATGAAAAAAGAAGCCTTTCATGGATACCTTCTTTAATCTTCACTTTCTCTAGTTCTTGTAGGTACATATACCTTCTCAAAGAACCTCTTGCTTCAGATCTTTCCCTCCAAATCTCACTTCTATTCATCACTATTATTAATTTTTATGTACCAGAGTGAGTGAAAAGCATAGTCTCAGGCTTCTACCTGCTTATCTGAATTTCTTGGTTTTACCAATCTGTGGCCATTGGCAACTTAATTTAACCTTTTATGCCCACATTTCTTTATCTTTGAAATGAGTATAATAATAGTGTGTGTATCATTAGATGACTGTGAAGATTAAGCAGATCATTATATACAAATTATTGAAGAGTGTCTATCATGAAAGAAACAATGATTATTATTTTTAGTAGTAGTATTCACATATATTATTCCATGTCAATGTCCTGTAGGCTCAAATTTGCTCAAATGATAATGATATCCATCACTACCCAAGTCCAAAGTGTGACTATGGACATCAACCTCATGGAAGGAGGAAGTAAGGTTTACAGTTA
Organism: Cervus elaphus; assembly: GCF_910594005.1. Taxonomy (NCBI): domain Eukaryota; kingdom Metazoa; phylum Chordata; class Mammalia; order Artiodactyla; family Cervidae; genus Cervus; species Cervus elaphus. The sequence continues at coordinate 85,394,988 of NC_057834.1, read as the reverse complement.
GCATTTCCTGATTAAAATTCTCACCTGTGGGACTCTGTTCTGTGACCTTCTTTAACAAGTGGGGCTATTAAAGAAATCACATCTATCAGGATAGATATTAACTTGTCTTTCAGTTGCATTCTAAATCTATACTGAGAAAAGGAAAATATTGGGTTCCCCCCGCCCCAATTAGCAAGGAGCCTTGTCTGCCCTTCCAGTCAATGGTTCCCAATTAGTGACTGGAGAAGCATTTGCTTTTTTTCCTGCCCCACCCCAATGGGCCTACCTGAATCATAAAAGAGATATATTAGCCTTTAATGTGTGCTCTCCCAGTTAACATAGAAGGGCAGGGAATTCAATATTTTATACCAGTTGTCCTCACTGATGGAAAGAGTATGGAAGGATTGTCAATCTCTCCTACCAAGTCTAGAAAATACCTAACAATGAGAAATCCCAGGTACTTGACACTTTCAGAGCTACTTTACCTTTTTTTCTGCTAACCACATAAGTTCTGTCAGTCAATTTTACAGGTGAATGAGGTCGCCTGGTTTCAATCTGATTTTAACCAGAACCTAATTTTCCTAAGTGCAGTCTGTTCACAATCACTTATAAGATTTTTATAACCATAAAATAAGTGTTTGGGTCCATTATTAAGAACACATAAAAATATTGTATTCAATTTGTCTCATTACCTAATACCCATTTTAATTTTCTGCTTAGAGTATGCCTGTAAATCAGAACATGGAATAACATAAACTAAAATATTTTGCTGTAAATATAGGCAATTTGATTAATTAAACCTTGTTTAATTCGCTATAGCCTCTTCCAGTAGAATCTTTGTATAATATGCCTAAGCTATAGGAAAATGTGTTGCTGAGTTCAAGTAAAAATGTTTGCATAAGTAAATTTTTTAAAATTAGTTGTAATTCTTTCTTCAGTTTCTCTGTTTCACCTCTGCTGCTGCTGCTAAGTCACTTCAGTCGTGTCCGACCCTGTGTGACCCCATAGAAGGCAGCCCTACCACCTTAAAATTTTGAGGTTTAATTTCGTTTTTCTTAAGTATATTGTGATAGAAATTGCTCAGCTACGCAAAGAATATATTCTGGGTAAGTGAAGTTCACAATTATTTGTTCTGAGATGTAAGTATGTCTTAGAGGGATGCTTTAGAATCTACTCTAGTTTGCCAGGTGTTCTAACTGAGATATACTCTTGAGTAGCATGTCATCTAAACATGCTGCCAAACGGCTCTTCCATTAGTAGCTCTCCATGATGCACTGCAACATAATACAAGTGATTGAATATAAAAAGAAAATAGACTCTATGCACATGATTTTCATCTATACTAATAGCAGTATATTTTGTCAGACTGTATTCTCAGTAATAACAGCAGATAGCATCCAAAGCTTATGCTAAGTTTAGGAGCTATTCCCTCCCAATAACTTGCCAAGTGTAGTAAATTTCATTGAGCGTATATCCAATTTGGCTGTTTTCTTTGCAGACCATAAATCCTTTCTGTTCTGATACTTACAATAGATTTAAATATCTAAACTACCATATTCAGGAAGTTACATAATTTTTGAAAAATTTCTTTGTTGTTAAGACTATCTGGTTTCATACTATATTTATTTTCAGTTACAAGAGCTAAATCTTACATCTGTAATACTGTCAAAAAATTCTGATTTCTCATACTAATTTCCCTGCAGGCTAGATGGAGAACTTAGGCAAGCCATTTACTTTCCCCTTTCTCTCAATTATATCATCCTTCAAATGGGGATTATACAATTTATCATTTCCTGTATGTTACAAAGAGCAATGAATATCTGTGGAGAAATTTAAGTATATAGAATAGTAATAAGTCATTATCTTTGTGTGATATGGAGTTTGCGCTTATGAGTCATTATGAGTTATGGCTTTTGATTTGTCTGTAACTTTTCAGATGAAAGAGTCACTGTGTGTGTGTTTGTGTGTGTGTGTGTGTGGTTAGTCACTCAGTCATGTCTGACTCTTCGCAACTCCATAGACTATAGTCCACCAGGCTCCTCTGTCCATAGAATTCTACAGGCAAAAATCCTGGAGTGGGTAGCCCTTCTCCAGAGGTTCTCTACCTTCTCAAGGTAGCTCCCTTCTCCAGGAGCTCTTCCTGACCCAGGGATCAAACCCGGATCCCCTGCCTTGGAGGCAGATTCTTTACCTTCTGGGCTACCAGGGAAGCCCAGAAAGAGATACTAGGTATCACTAAATATATTTCACCTGGTAACCACTGAGGATGCTCTCTAAACATTCCTAAATTGTATAGAACTTTGTGTACAAAATAAGGTTTTCTCCAGTCCTTTTCTTTAATTCTTGCTTCTCCAAGCAGTACAGGTGGTGCTAAAATGGCATTGCTTCCTAAACAGTTTTGGGCTTCCCTGAGAGCTCAGTTGGTAAAGCATCCATTTGTAAGGCAGGAGAACCCAGTTTGATTCCTGGGTCAGAAAGTTCCCGTGGAGAAGAGATAGGCTAACCACGGCAGTATTCTTGGGCTTCCCTGGCAGCTCAGGTGGTAAGAAGCTGCCCACAATGCAGGAGACCTGGGCTGGGAAAATCCCCTGGAGGAGGGCATGGCAACCCACTGCAGTATTCTTGCCTGGAGACTCCCTATGGACAGAGGAGCCTGACAGACTACAGTCCACGACGTCACAAAGAGTAGGACATGACTGAGCGACTAAGCACAGCACAAACTTAGTTCTGCATATTTCACCAAGTTTTTTAATACAGATTCATTTATAAATGAACTGGGTTACTTTCGTTTTTGTTTTACTCATGACATAAAAAGATATGCACAAGTCACTTTATGTGTTTTATTTATTCTAGATTTTTCTTTCTGGTAGTATTTTTACAGTTTTGAATTTTTAATAAATGATTACTACTCAAATAGAATTAGAGAAACAATAAGCTAATTCTCATAACCTCAGTGATATTCTTCCATAGGTAAATTACTGTTCAATAGTTTCAACATTCATGATTTGATAATTATAAGCACGTATAAACTTAAAACTAGCTTAAAAGTTGATGATGCTAACCAAACAAGTTTGCTGGGCTACAATGGTTAAATAAGGTAGTTGTGGCTCTTGTTGTGTTAGTCACTCAGTCATATCCGATTCTTTGACCCCATGGACTGTAGCCCATCAGGCTCCTCTGTCCATGGGATTCTTCAGGCAAGAATACTGGAGTGGGTTGCCATTCCCTTCTCCAGAGGATCTTCCCAACCCAGGGATCAAACCCAGGTCCCCTGCATTGGAGGCAGATTTTTTTTTTTTCACCATCTGAGCCACTAGGGAAGCCCCATAAATAAAGACGGGCAAGGGTCAAAGGAAAGGAAAAAGTAAATGAAAAAAACTCCTCTTGGCCCAACCATCTATCTAGAGAAAATAATTTAAGGGCATCAAGGAGAGGATGGAGATTTTATTCAGTTAATGCACATGAGGGAACACCTGAAGATCCGATAACTCTCCAAGTTGAAATAAAAGTAAAGTTTCATAAGAGTCTGGGGAAGAGTACAGTACATGTCTTTGTGGCTTTGCTCAGATTACACTTTTTGTCTTCAGCACCTCCAAAATTTGTACTTAAAATGGATGGAGATTATTCTGTTTTTTCCTACCTATTTCTTAGTATCATTGGTACAATTCTAACCCAATAACCACCAGTATATATTATTTGTAAGTCTTGTGTTTTGTTGAGAGGTCAAGCTTCAGGAGGCAGATCGTAGCAAAAAAAAGCGGGTCACAGAGGGAAAAGAAGGAAGGGAAAAAACTGAAAAAAAGGTCAGTGTTGAAAGTTAGGAAAACTTGGAACCCTCTATCCTGTCTAATTTAATCCTTTTACACATCTTTCCCCAAATTCTGAATTGCTTTGCCATTAAGTAAATGATCACTTGGGGTCTAAGAAAACTTGTCAGAAGTCAGAGAAAGGCTATGCAATTTATAAATTCTGTGAATCTCCATGATTGAATTTTACTTGTACCTTTCAATTGTACTATGTAACCTAGACATCTGTAATGTCTTTTATCACAATAATCATTTGCATAACTAAAGTTTTGATGCTCAGACACTAATACAGAAAATGCCCATTTATATAATACAGAAAAGGCCCAGTTCTGGATCTTTGTGGAGAGAAGTTACTATATGATAAAGCTAGGAGCTCAATTACTGAAAAACATGTCATCACCAAAAGCATTATAGAAACAATCTTTCCTTTTCCGCTTCTGGAAAATTTCAGTAGTTTGAGTAGATTAGAATTCACATATGGTTTCAATAAATCTAAATGATAGAATATTATGAACTGGATTCATTAATGACTTTGGAATGAACTATTTACAGACTAAAAGTTAGCAAGCAACTTGGTGGTGTTCAACCTTAATCTCCAGGGCTCAAAGGACAATTTTATCTGTATCATAACACAAATATTCTTCTACCACTATCTCTATTTTGGTCCAGCTGTCTTTGAAATAGGGCTTCCCAGGTGGCGCTAATGGTGAAGAACATGCCTGCCAATGTAGGAGACAAAAGAGACACAGGTTCAATCGCTGGATCAGGAAGAACCCCTGGAGGAGAGTATAGCAACCCACTCCAGTATTCTTGCCTGGAGAATCCCATGGAGATAGGAGCCTGACAGGCTACAGTCCATAGCGCTGCACAGAGTTAGACACGACTTAGCACACACACTCTTTGAAGTAATGAAGAGTCCTTGGCATTAATCCCTATTTTTCTGCTATATGGACTTACATACTGACACTATTCCATCCAGAATAAGTTTTCTCTTGTTTTCTCTCAAAATGTTACTTTTGAATTCAGTATTGACACCTCAATTTTTAGAACCAAATATGCCAAAAACATTTGGAAACTTTATTAGTGTTTACCCAATTAAATATGTCTTAACTTGATCTCCTTATTATAAAATGTAATGTTTTTCTGAATATTACATTAATTGTGCTGAAGCATGTTAACTGGTTAACTGTAAAATGATCTCAACTCTATTCTTGCTTAGAATAACTAGACTTTGAACCAGAACCTCTCTGGAATTCTTGCTGTTTTGGAAAATATATGAAAAAGATAGTAATTTAGCACCATGCGCCTTATAATTAGCTTAATCGTTGTCAGCATGTAGCTATAAACCAAATACCAATTAGTCCTATTTGTATATCCATAGGCTTTTCTGATTGTCTTTGAGTTAAAGTTTCTTATTTGTGCAACTTACAGCCCCCCCAGTGTGTAAGGGAAAATGTTTTTTATACGTTTTTAAATGTGCAAATTAACTGCATATTTAGTTTCACTATGCAAATGAGCTGAGCTGATAAGTTATTAGCAAAAGACAGGTTTTGTAATGCTTAAAATTCAACAAATGTAGGAAAGCAATCTGTGATATGCTTCAACAGTCCACGAATGGTGGTTAGGTCTTATTAGAGATTCAGTTACTGTTTAACAATCATTTAATCCCTACAGCTTTCTGTATTTAACAAAGCCTATTTTTCAAACTGAAGGAAGCATGTATATCAAAATGAGCCATGTTCACATATTAAGACAGACATGGAGAAAAAACAGTACATATATGCTGAGAGAAGTACAACATTTTGAAAAAAGATTTAAACATGTATTGAGAAAGGCATCCACAAATAGAATAAGTCATATACAAACAGAGACCCAAAAGTATTCAGAAAAATATATTCAGAAAAAAGAAACATACTCGGATCCAAACACAATGGATCTGAAAGCCCAGCAGAAGTGTAATAAGTATTCACCCAAGTCTGTTTTCTCATGTTCTGGGAAAACAGACAATATCTTCCAGACTTGGTTGCAGAGGTGGTCATGTGACAATTCTATACTCTGAAAATCAAAAAGATGATTAATTTCACTACCATGATTTTCTCATAATGATATGTGCTTTCTTCTCTGACTAAATGGAGTAGACATAAATTCTATGGTGACCATGTAGTTCTCTGTTAAAGTTGGCAGAGATGCTGTAATCCAGGCCCTGACATGAAACTGAGTCCCTCCTCAATATCCATTATCTATCACTTTGTCAACCATCTTGGACTATTAATGGAAAGATTTAAGCATCTTGGAATTTTACATGAAAATGTATTTATTTCTATGGTATTTGAGCCATTATACATATCAATCTGCTATTTTGGCCTAGCATGCTTGAACTAATACAATGAAAGGTACGAACATGAAGAACAGCTTCCAGCTTCATGTCAACTTTGTATTTGCCTTCAAGGATTGTCCTTGTGCTTATGTGCTTAGTCACTCAGTTGTGTCCATCTTTTTGAGACTCCGTGGACTGTAGCCTGTCAGACTTCTCTGTCCATGGAGATTCTCCAGGCTAGAATACTGAATTGAGATGCCATGCCCCCCTCCAGGGGATCTTCTCAACCCAGGGATCGAACCCAGGTCTCCCACATTGCAGGCCGATTCTTTACATCTGAGCCACCAGGGAAGCCCTCAAGGATTGAGCTTGTTTAATTGAAGAAAATGCTCTGATGGGCTTGACTTCAGTTACCATGAAGTCTTTGCAATGTAGGCTGAACATCAGGACTTAATGAAAGGGATGGGGGAGTATAGTATAAACAGCAAAGGTCTAGTAATTAAAATGTATTATTCATATTCATGATACTTTTACTTCTAGCTGGTGACATAAACGAGTGACTTTTCCTTACTAGAACTCCTCTTTCCACATTGTAAGATATGATCACTTAGATTAAATGGTCACTCAAGTTTCATCATACTATAATTCCCATTCTGTGATTCTCTAATTCAAAAGGGCTCAAAGAATTAGAGATTCTTCTCCATAAAACAGGGAATAAAAGTAGGTGAAAAATTATACCACATGCCTTGTTTTCTTTCTATTTTTCTGTGATTTTGAGACTTGAGCTCTAGCCCTGATATAATCCTGAGCTAGTAACTATCTAATGTCTCATTTATTACAGCTCAAAAATAATAGAGTAATACAGACAGTTCTGAAAATTATTTCAAAATCTATCTCATCATGGTACTGCTAGATAGAAAGTGTTAATTTCCAGTTATAATTTGTTTATTGGAAGCTTTGTTAAACACACCATGCTTCTGTGAACAAAATAATTATTTTGACACTATCTGGATTTTGAAACAGGATCTGTGTGATAATGAGCAAGTTGTTTAACTTCTCAGAACGTTATTGTCCTCAACTGTAAATGGGAGTTAGCATGGGCTTCCTGCTGTTGTTACAAGGATTAAATGAGATTAGAAAATTGAAAGTTGCTCGTTTAGCCCTTGTCATACAGAAACCTTTCTGCATGTTATTTTTGTTATTCAGTCTAACTCTTTTCAACCCCATGGACTGCAGGATGTCAGGCTGCTCTGTCTTCCACTGTCTCGCAGAGTTTGCTCAAATTCATATCCATTGAGTTGGTGATGGCATCTAATCACCTCATCCTCTGCTGCATCCTTTCTCTCCTAGTTTTTTCATGGTATAAAATGTGCACCTAATTCTGGCCCAAATACTTTCAGGCCACTGTGAAATGTGCAGGGTAGCTTATGACTTAAATATTCTTCCAGAGCATGCAGATTGTGCAAGAAAACAAATGGAGATATGAAAAAATTAAAATTAATAGTAATTAAAATTAACAATAATCATTGGAAAATAGTTTCTTGGACTTGCATCATCTCACTTTTTTTTTTCATGTTAAGTAACTGTTTGCATTCACTTGATCTTAGTCAAAAGACCAAGAAGCAATATGGTGTGCTTTCAAAGCAGTAAAGGTAATTCATATTTCCTGATCATATACTAAATGCCAGATGTGCATTTTCTTTGTTATAGATTTATTCCTCATGATCAAACTTTCAAGATAGGTGCCCCCTTTATTACCTAGATGAAAAAAAAAATGGGATCAAAGAGATTAAGTTGTTTGCTTGAATCATCTGTTGAACTCAATATAGAAAGGAAACACAAAGCCCAATTTCTTTTTCAGTTCAGTTCAGTCGCTCAGTTGTGTCCAACTCTTTTCAACCCCATGGACTGCAGCATGCCAGGCTTCCCTGTCCATCACCAACTCCCGGAGCTTACCCAAACTCATGTCCATTAAGTCGGTGATGCCATCCAACCATCTCATCCTCTGTCATCCTGTTTCCTCCCACCTTCAACCTTTCCCAACATCAGGGGCTTTTCCAGTGAGTCAGTTCTTCACATCAGGTGGCCAAAGTATTGGAGTTTCAGCTTCAGCATCAGTCCTTCCAGTGAATATTCAGGCCTGATTTCCTTTAGAATGGACTGGTTGGATCTCCTTGCAATCCAAGGGACTCTTAAGAGTCTTCTCTAACACCACAATTCAAAAGCATCAATTCTTTGGCACCCAGCTTTCTTTCTAGTCCAACTCTCACATCCATACATGACTACTGGAAAAACCATAGCCTTGAATAGATGGACCTTTGCTGGCAAAGTGATATCTCTGCTTTTTATATGCTGTCTAGGTTGGTCATAACTTTCCTTCCAAGGAGTAAGCGTCTTTTAATTTCATGGCTGCAATCACCATCTGCAGTGATTTTGGAGCCCCCCAAAAATAAAGACTGTCACTGTTTCCATTGTTTCCCCATCTATTTGCCATGAAGTGATGGGACTGGATGCCATGATCTTAGTTAAAAAAAAGAAAATCTTTTTATTATATCTTTTTAACTTTCAACAATAAAGTCTACACTTCCTCCCCAGTATTCTGCTTTAATTTGTCAGCTCTTACTACACTCATCATTCCTATCAAGGGAGTTCATGTATTAGAATTCAGAAAAGCACATAATAGGATATAGATGTGGGGGAAGTACAGCTACTTCTAGGTTTACCAATCCTCTTTAAATGGTGTTTTGCTTTGTGAAGGGCACATTTGTCCTAAAATACTTAAACATATGTATTTATTGACAGAAAGTGAGGAGGCAGTGAGTGTATTCTGATATACGGTCATGTCAAATATAACTTGGTTAGAAGAGAGATAAAAGAGAAACTTTGTTGTGACAGTCCCTTTGCATGATGTCATTTGGTTTCTGTTAGCAAAAAAAAAAAAAAAATCTATAAATGACATCTGTTTATTTAGTTGTGAACAAGACATGGTCAAATTTTGTATCAGGTCTCTCTGCACTGTTCCCTGAAGGAAGGCCCCTTGTAAGTGATGATGTGCTGAAAAGTCACAAAAAACTGCTAAAAATTTAACTTCTGCTGAGAAAATAGTGTACTTGTTGGATATGTGTGTGAAATGCATTAAATCCAGATGAGACTGGTATTTCTGTCTCCATTAGCAACAAACACCCAAGAGAATGAAATGTTTAACTTAAAGAAAAGATTGCTTGTGATCAGAATGGCAATTTCCTCGAGAGTGGCCAAAATGCAGACAACTATACCACCTGGATATGTTTCAAAATTTTAGTTCCCACCATCCTCCCAAACATTTTATGTGCACAAGTCTATGACTTCCAAAAACAATTTACTGTTACATCTGGGGAGAAATTTCTTCATTCTTAAAAAACAGTATTATTTCAAGAATTGTTATTTATGAAACTTGCAAAAATTGTCATCAACCATCCCTACAAATCAACCTTTTGCTTTTTTTGTTTATCATAGGTAATTTTTGAAATACTCTTGTATCTCTGGCTCACCTCAGCAGTTTCTATACATGTGCCATTGGTGTAACAATGGACTCCATACTGGAGGAAAAATTCCTCCAGTCCATTGAATATGACTCCACTAGAAGACTCAGTGGAAGGACTCTCAACTCAATAAAATTTGTGGGTAAGTATAATTGAAATGACTGGTTGAATCTACACTGATATTGAATCATTGAGGTTTTTCCAACTTAACAACTTGTTGAAAGAAAGATTGACATGAAAGTCACTCAGTCGTGTCCGACTCTTTGTGACCCCATGGACTGTATAGTCCATGGAATTCTCCAGTCCATAATACTGGAGTGGGTAGCCATTCCCTTCTCCAGGGGATCTTCCCAACCCAGGGATTGAACTCAGGTCTTCCACACTCAGGCAGATTTTTTACCAGCTGAGCCACCAGGGAAGCCCATCAGGGAAAGAAAGATTAAACAGAATAACAAACAATATTGTGAGATAAATATATGCTAATTTTTTCAATTTACTGTGGGAAGGAAAACAAAACAAACAATGGCTTAAAGCAAAAAAATTTATTCACTCATAGTTCCATCAGTCAGCAATCTGAGCTGGGCTCAACTGAAAAATTCTTCTGTTGCTGTCACCTGAGATCACTTATGTGACTGCCATGATATGGCAGCCCAGTTAGAATTGAATGGTCTAAGATCCCCTCACTCACATGTTGAGTGGGTTTTAGGGACAATAGGGCTGTTTGTTTTCTCATAGTCTAATAAACATGTCCAGGTTTTTCATGTGACAATCTCAAGGAAGCTAAAACAGGACAAACCTCAACGTGCAAGTGTTTTAAAATTTGCTTTCCTCACATCTGTAAGTATTCCATTGTCCAAAATTCATCTCCTAAATCCTGTTTCTTAATAGGAGGTTCAAGAAGATCATATTGCAAAAGGACTTAAATGCAGTGACAATTTGACCTCTAATCTATTCCTGTGCCCCCTGAATGCTAAATATTTTTACCCTTCCCATCTTAAGAATGACACCAAAGTGTACCACTATTCCTGCAAATATTCATTCCTTCTCATCTTCGCATTCTTTTTGTTTTTTTTCTGTTATATCTCATGGCATGTGAGAACCTAGTTCCCTGACCATGGATTGAACCCACACGTTGAAAGCAAGGAGTCTTAAGCACTGAACTGCCAGGGAACTTATCTCATTTCTTTGTGTTGTTTCCTCCTACGCCACCAACATTTCTTTTCATTTGCTAGAATGCTTTTGTTTCTGTTTTCTGTTTATGGTCTCATCTCCCACTAGAGGATGTGGCAGAGATTAGTGGGAGGTTGATTCAAGAGGGAAATTAGATTATCACCTATTTGAATAATTTATATAATCTCATTTACTTGGAGAAGATAAAAAGACTCCTTCCTCTTTGTTTTTCTCCTACAACTGCTTTCCTACTATATCTTCTTCCCTTTCCACTGGATAAATCTTGGGTTGATCTCCTAGCTTTCAGGTATTGGAAGAGCAGCATTTTCAGATATCAGAGATCCAATCAGAATTGAATCAGAGTTCTGCTTTCACATCTAGCTTAAGCTTTTCAATCTCTCTGAGTTTAGATTTGAATCTCAAATTCCATATATCAGCATTGAATAAGGGGTAAAAGGTGAATTCCTTCATCCTCCAAAGATGTAAAGGAAGATAAGAAAATTGAAAGTAAGGGAAATGGAAAGATGTTTTTGATTGGTGCTGCTGTGATCTAACTTTGCTACCAACTATGTGACAGGTACTAAAATATCAGCTACTTCTCTGACAAGACACCACTGTATATTATTGTCCCTCTGGGAAAACTTAGCCCAGCAATTCTCCAATTGAGCCAACTCCTACTCAACTGACTTCTTTAAGCCAGAATAGGCCTATACTGGCCTATTCTTCTAGTATAGGAAGAATACTATACTTCCTTCTCCTATAATAATAACCCCTTTTTTTCTCGGATGAATCACCTTCATAGCTATCCTCTTAAATGTGGTTCTTTTAAGAAGGTTAGGCTTGACTCCTTTCTGAACTGACTTCTGACCCTTAGGAACCCTGACCCACCAAACCTTGGGACCCACTGTCTTCTGAAGCCAATGTCAGACAGGCCTTTTCCTTTAGCCTTTTAAAGAAAGAGTCAAGAACAGCCCCTATAGACCCCAAACTTAGACAAAGCTCAGTTCTTGCAAGATCTCCTTCACTGTGCTTTTCTCTGGTAGCAACATGAGAAGAGACCATGACTTTCTGAAGCGGGAAAAGCATCCCACTGAAGTGTCAATCTTCCTTTCTGGTAAGCAGTTTATTGTCTTCAGAGTTGTTTCTAACTTCCGTTCTGGTTTGAATTGCATAGAATCACCTCCTGTCTCTCCTCCAAAGAGAGGGGAAGGGAAATGCCTCAGCACTTCAAATGAAAAAAGTCTATTGAACAGTCTATTACTTAAACATTTATTTAGCATTTCCCACCCTCTACATACTTTAGTTCAATTTCTAACCTAGCAGACCTTCTGAAGTAATTATCCCTACTCTTCCTGTTTATCATGTGTCTATTGTGTGCAGATTTACATATTTGTTTGTGCAGGATGGTGGTACCAAGAGATACTCTTCTCAACCTAATCAGAAAAACAGAAGACTCTTTTTAGTCTGTTGTATTTTGTGATTGATGCTGCCAGCATTCATCTCTGCAAGACTCACTTCTGCGTTTCTGCATTAGCCAAAGTTCTGTATTTCCAAATGTTTTTTTGTTATGATTTCATTTAGCTTTACTCTATCAAGGATGTTTTTCTCCTAAGACTGCAAAGTTGGGAAAACCAGACCTCGGGTAGCCCCCGTGTCTTGCAACAGTCCTCTTGGGAACGCGATAATGGGTTGATGTGCTGTTTTTTCACTCTTTCTGGCCTTGTTTTGCACCTTGGCTCCTGGAGGTTTCACGATCCAGCCAGCGTGGTGTCCTACTGCTGTCACGTTTCTCTGCAATACTCTCAACCTGGGGCCACGATTTGTCACATCTATCTAGACTCTTGCCAGCTGTCATCTAAAATACTCTGGGAATCCTTTTTCTAGCCTGCTCTCAAGAATTCTAGCTTTAGGTAGAAATGGATAGATCGTTGCAATCATTATTTTAGGACAAGCACATTTATAAATCTAGTTGGTCTTTGTTTTTTGTTTTTCCTTTACATACTTTTTCCTTCCTAACAATGATAAGGCAAGGGATGGAGAATTCGTATTTAATATGCAAGATTTCTACCTTTCATTCAGAGTCACTAAAAACACATGAATAAACCAATCACATTTTTAACTTAAGAACAAATATGTGTAGATGATGCTACTATCTAGGATCATACAGGTAGATGAGAACGGGCCCTTAATTTTCTATTTAAATGTCCAGTAGGAGAGAGTATTGGCTGATCCATTATAAATTCTACCACTTAATCTTAAATTCTTCTAGTCTGGACTCTATTGAATTTAATCAAATTTATTCCTGAAAGTACCCAGGTAAGACCAAAGGTATAGAAAATATCACCCCAAAATATGTATATCCAATTGAATTTGCCATAGTCTCAACTGTTCCAGGTGGCATTTTTTTTTCCTTAGAGAAAATATACTTCAAAAAAAAAAAGTAAGTGGAAACAACTATTTTACTCAAAATTTAGGTAAAATCTCAAGCTTTATCTAAGTCTGAAACAACCTGAATCCATGTTTGAATATAAGACTGATTGCATTAATAGGGGAAGTCGTATTTTTGAGGTGGCTTTCTGACTATGGGTCTCTTAGGTAGAGGTGGACCCTCATTCGAGTCGTATACTTCTAAGGCCCAGGCATGGGCTCTAACAATGTGTTTACATAGTTATATATGTTTTTAGAAAATGACAAAAGTTCAATTTAACCACAATTTCTTATATTTGCTCTTCTCTTACACGCCAGTATCCTCAGTCAAATTTCACCTCTTGTCTGGTGGCTAGGGTGTAGCTTAGGCATAACTAAGTTGAGATAGAGGCATGAATCTGTTTAGTTTGGGTTTGGTGGTTTGCAGTCTATACTATATATAGTTCAGGGATTGCTAGTTACCCATCCAGGTGCAGGAATGGCTTCAGGACACCAGTCTTGCCCCTCTGGGATTGTGACTGATACGCAAGATCAGAGGTTGGATAGCTGTATAAAGTATCATGGCATCTGATATTAGCAGGAAGTAGATAACAATCAATGAATTCACTTCAAAAATTATTTAACATTAGTTACTAAATAAGAAACTTTGAAATGCTCTGATAACTTACAGTTCTTCTATAAGAGGATCTTGAGGAATGTTTTTCCAAATTTTATAAATAATTGTGTAATTAAGATTACCAGTAATAAGGTGTGAAGCTGAACTAAGCTTTTCTAAAACCATCAATAATGAAGCATTTCAATCAACAAAAGACTGAATTACCTGAGAAAAGATTGAATTATTATACTATGATTTCTAAAGATAATATAAAATGTTGTCATGTGAAGAGGTAATCAAAGAATAGCACCAAATATCAGGAAAAAGGACTTCCCTGGTGGCTCAGTCAGTAAAAGAATCCACCTGCAATGTGGAAGACCTGGGTTTGATCCCTGGGTTGGAAAGAACCCCTGCAGGAGGGCATGACCACCCATTCCAGTGTTCTTGCCTGGAGAATCCCCATGGACAGAGGAGCCCGGTGGGCTACAATCCATGGTGTCGCAAAGAGTCGGACATGACTAGTGACTAAGCACAGCACAGCATCAGGAAAAATATTTACATAAAATATAAAACAGAAATGTCTCCAGTAGTTTATGAATAAAAAATATTTGTTTCTCTGGATGTTGTGATATTTGTAGTTAACTTTTTAAAAATGTATAGCTTTTCATGGTTTATTCGCATTTTCAATTTTATATATAAATTTTATTGTAATTGTATTTTTTAAAAGAAGGTCCCATGGATTACATAAGCTTCGGGTCTCACAAAACTTGGATTTATCCCTGTCCCTAGGGTACATAGATAGATAGATTGATGGATAGATAGTCTAGTCTAAAACAGCTGTCTAGTTCACATCAGTTTCTAGGAAGTAATATTAATGAAGGCAGACAATACCCAAAGCATACAGGGTTTTATGGGTTAAAATCAATATTTCAGTGCAACCAGCTTGCACTTAGGAGCTAACTAGGAGCCAGTGCAAACACACAGATGACTCACATAAATAAAGCAAATGTCCTAATGGAGGACATGTGAAAATTAAGACAACAACATCCCACTTAAGAAAGGTGTCTGAAGAAGCCAATCCCCTTTGTAGGGATGGCACATTCTCAGGAAAACCTTGGGACACATTAACAGGATGTCCTCCCCACCCTTTCCCGTAATCGGCTCTCTGGTGTTCTTAGTAAGGGGAGATGGATTTAGGAGCTATTTGGATTTGGAGAGGATTGTTCTGAAGATAGATTTACAATTAGATTAAAAAAAATGTTTCAAGCATACTATTACACTATTTGGACACTCAATAAAGACATCCCATTTATTAAAAGAGAAATTTAGGTTTTTGTTTATTTACTTTTTAATTAAAGGCCTTTCATCATTTCTGGGTTACCACTGGCTACAGTGTTTGGAATGAATTGTCTTCATTGTCTCCACTTTTCAGAAGTTAACAGCCTGTTCTGAAACAATATGCTTTGAGGTTAGATCCAATTTATGAAGATGTCCCTGAGAAGCTTTTCCTTAATATTCTAGAACAAAAGAATTTCAGTTGCTGATAAGTCTTGGGCAATATTTTTATATTTTTGAGTAAAAATTATACTTTTCTTCTTTTTAAATTAACACACACCTGAAATGGAATTCCCTCATTTCATGAATACACAGTGCAAAATTTAAAAAACTCTGAAGATAACCAAATCTATGTTTGTATGCCAACACTACCCCTTCTCAGATGAAAGACCATGGGGCAAGTGGTTTCAGCTCTCTAAGCCTCACTAAATTCATCTTTAAAATGAAACTTATACGGAGTCTAAGTCCTTGTCCTAAGTCCTTAATCCTAAGTGAGGGATAAATATGGCCACAGGTGAAAATATATTAATACAAGCCATTATAAAATAATTAAAAGCTTTGTAAAGCTCCTTTTCCACTTTTTATTTTCAGAGTTAATTGAAGTTAATGTGTTGCTAAAATGCTGATTCGAAACTTTGGGGAAAAATTCTTAAAGGAACTAAGAAGAATGTCTAACACTGTTGAAAATATAGCAAATAAAAATAAAGTACAGTATCTGCTAACTCAGAGGAGTTAGTCTGTGTGTGGATCAGATAGGAGGTGTTTCTGTTTTTGCTTTTTTAAGAAAAAAGATGAGAACAAAGCAAGATTATTTTCCTGAGATACTGTGTCTCCTCTATTATAGATAGCTTTTAGTGAATTGAGCAAGAAAATCAACAATACATTAAATACACTTTGTTTCTGTTAGGGAGCTTTTTAAGGCTGTAGTTCAGATATTCCAATAAAGAAAACCAAGACTGTAACCTATTCTCAAGGACCTGAAAACAAATATTCTGACTTAAATCACTTATACATACCATATTTCTATTTTTTCTTTTTTTCTAGTAGGACAGGGAGGGGATAAGGCTCAAAATTTTGGTGGTGGTGAAGGAAATTACAATTGACTAACCAGGGCTTGCTTTAATTGTTCTTTTTGACTACTGTTAATAATTATATGTTCATCTTTCTATTAAAAGAAACAAAAAAAAAGTTATTAGTATCCAATTTGTAATTTTTATTTTAAAATTTAATTATTTCTTTCATGAATCTGAACCCCTTTAAGAAAAAAAAAACTAGAATTCTTAATTGATAATAACCCAAATGTCCTAAATTTGTCCAAATCCTATGTTGCTGAATGATAATGGCAACATCTACATAAGAGCAATTATTTCCATTGTTTGTGTGCTCCAGTGCTATAGTAAATATTTTATTATATTATCTTCTTTATTTCTTAAATTAGCCTTATGAGGTATTATTTTTAACATTTTAAAGATGAGGAAACTGAAACTAACATAAAGTAAATCACTTGTCATAGGGAGCTACCCAGAAATTGATCAAATTAGAACTTAACATTTGAAGTGAAGAACCTATAGCATGTCAAATTTTCAAAGATTATCCAGAAGAAACCATGCTTTGAATCACTGTTTAGCATAATAACAATAATACTGATAGTTCATATTTGTAAACTTTTTGTTTACAATTTGTAAACAAATTTGTATAAAGGAAAGGAAGGAGGGGGATTTTAGCTACCACAGTAGTAAGCATTGTGGTTCATCTAGGGTATATTTTGTGGACCCTTCTACAGTGTCATAACAATTTTTTTTTCCATGAGAACCCAAAATGTCTTCTTACATCAGTGAGAAACACTTTCTCCATATTCCCAAATGAGAAACATAGGAAGGACTTGCAAATCCTACGTTCCAGAGGAACATCACGCTACAGCCCTTAAGTTATTGGACTAAACACATCACTTTCCTTCCTGTTTCCTGGCTCCTGATCTCTCTTCTTGACTCTTGTCCATAGTTCCCTTTACTCTCCCCTCCACATGAACTAAGGGAAGAAGAGCTGAAGCAAAAATTCTGAACGATTTCCTCTTCTCATCCCCGACCCATATTCCTGGTTCAAGTTTTCCTTTTTAAACTCTTTTTTGAAAAGGTGACCTCCTTCTTCTCTTAGTGTATTGACTGGGAGGGCTAGATCCGGTCCTAGAAAACTGATTCCTACCAGAGGACTGTAGATGGAGGATCAGGAGCTAACAGAGGGGCTGTTTTCCACCCCGAGGTCTTCATAGTTAAATAATCATTGTTTTGGGGACATGACTTTATTTCTTAACCTCCAAATATCTATTCAACAAGCATCTATTATGCACCAATACCTGTCATATCCTGTGTTCGCTTCTAGGAATATAAGATGAGTTGGATGTGGGCCCTGCTCATAAGTGTCTTTCCATTTAAATAATTATGAGTGAATAATCCAGGAACACATGGTTATAGTGATTATGTTTTCAAAGATGTTCACAACAGTATCTCCCATCATATATGTCGCTTGCAATGAGATTTTGCCTCTCTTCTAATTTATCCTTTCTTTGAATTCAGAATTGCCCTGTGAACTATTTTGACCAACAATATGTAATGAAAGTAATACTGCATAGTGTTAAAGGCCAGGACTTACATGACTTTTTGGAACACTCTTTCTCAGAAACCAGTCATCATTCTGTGAAGAAGCCCAAAACCCAAGTGCAGAGGCCTAAGTGGAGAGAATTGAAGCTTTCATATAATAGTCCCAACCGAACTCTCATTCAGAAGGTTGCCCCAAATGTTGGCCATATGGATGAAAGCATTTTTGGATCTTCCAGTCAGTCTGGCATCCTGTAAAACACCATATGAATCAAAATAACTGTGCAGACAATACATAAAATTATGAAAACCATACATTATTGTGGTTTAAGCCAGTAAGTTTTGGGGTGGATTGTCATGCATCAATAAATAACTTAAAACAATAGGTATGTAATTTAGATTTTTTTTTCTCTAACTGATCTCTTACTCCTTAATACATAAATAAATGAATGTGTGTATATGAATAACATACGGTAATTGAGTAAATATGAATTTCATTTTAGTTCACAAAGAGGCAATGCTACATACACAATCAGTTCATTGTACATCGAGATGGAGAAAGATTATTTCACTTTCTATTTAAGAATTTGGGAAACATTGCTATAAACCAGGCATACTTCTTGGTACTGAAGAAGAAACTAGGGCCCCCACCCTTAATAATTCTCAGTCTAGTGAAAAAGATGGACAATTGCACTTAAAAAATAAATGATGTGGTACATTGAAGAATGTAGCTGACCCTTTTGATACCCCATCTTCACATCTCTTGAGTCCACTTCTAAATTCAGTTCCATTTATGCAGAAATTTCCATGTGAACTCAGACTCACACTGCCTTGGCAGGGATCTCACTCAAGCTCCTATGTTCCATCTTTCTGCTTTTTACCTTGGGAACTTCTCCACCACAATGGAAGCCTCTGCTCAAACATTTAGGGGAGTTTAAGCTCCAGGGGGCAACTCTCAACCAATGAGGGAAGGCAGGCAGTGAATAATGGAAACCAGCCTCATCCTTCAAATGGACAATTCTGGGAAACATTCCGCTTGCTTCTCAGAGGTTCCAAGAGAATTAAGCTCCTGGTGTTTTCTGAGGCACTCTCAATAATGAACACTTAGATAAATTTTTCTTTCCTTCAGGTCCCAGTCTCTTTTTGTCCTTCTCTCTTCTCAAATAAACTACCTGCATCAAGATTCATTTCAGCCTCTCTTTTGACTGAACTCAAGACAAAACAATGAACCGTGATCTGGGAGCACAGGGGAGGCCTACTTGAGACTGGAATAAGATAAGCAAGTTGTCTTTAGACTAAAATTATGTCCCACAGAACACACGTTGATTGAGTGAGTGAGTGACGGAAGAAGGTATCATCTTTCTGATCTGAACAATAGGCATCTGATGACTTTAAATCTACAGTACCCAAATTCAAATTCCCATCGGCTACTTGGAAAGGTAAAAGAAGAAAAATCAGAGAGAGTAAAATGGTTAAGAATCAGATGAATAAATGCAGTTACCAGATGTTCATTTTACATTTAAAATTAATGTGGTGAAAAAGTATATAGTTTGTCACGAGAGCTCATGGAATGGAAAATATTAATAATAAGAATGTCTTACAAATGATGTACTCCCCAAACAGCTGAGTATACAAGATAAATTCAATTTCAAAGCCCTTGTGCTATTAACATACTACTCAAGCTTTTCTCACCAGGCTTATGGATTCTCCAGGACCTTCTGTGCATCATCTCACATGGTAAAGATTCATTAACTTCTCTTTCCTATTTTGTTATTGTTTGACCTCTAAATTAATCTGTCTCTGTAGAACTTCCATCACCATTGTTTCCTCCAGACCAAACTAAAGAAGAGTAAATTCAATTTGTGTGAGAAATGTTGCACAAATTCTCACTACTTCCAGCAAAAGTAGCAAGGAACAAACCGTTTCATTTGATTAGTAGTTCTCATGTTTTAACAAAATGTTTCATGGAGCGTTGCTTTATTGGTGCAGGAGGAATGATCCAGGAGCTAATTATTAATTTCAAATTTAAGTAAAGCTAAATTAAACCAGTATGATCAGGTTAGAGTACAATAGCTCAGAATAGAAATGAACTTTTCTTGAAAAAAGCCATTTGCTTTCCCTTGTGTCACTTACAGCATGCCTAAAGAGAAGGCATAAAAGTTCATCTTCTCATTGCCCTTTGAATTAGATTTATTCATATAGCAAAGTGTGAAGAATCAGGTTTGTGAATGTGTGAAGTGAATCAGAAACATACATGGGCCACGTGTATCTTTAAATACTCCATTGGGTTGGTGGGATTTCCACTTGTGAGCAGTTTGATTTTACAATGATACTCAACATAAGTAATATTTACAGATAAATTTACAGAGTCATACTAATTGTTATATTACATAAAAACCAAATTTGTGAATTGTGCCACATATTTGATGTTTAATCTGTGTATATTTGAAAATATACTTCTACTATAAATGATGTAGTAAACTGAATTATGATGTTTCCATTAGAATTTCTACAAGTCATTTGCAACATACATAACAATCTGTTTTTTAAATGTTATTTCTCTTAACATGTTTTGCCTGTTTTCTGTTTCAAGCCAAATAGTAAAGCATTTAAAAAAAAAAAAACAAAACTGTATGTACTTTTCACTTTGTATAGCTCAGCTCTTTATTAAATTTTATTTATCATACTTTTTTTTTCAAACCTGCCTTATGAAGCATAATAAAGCCTTGAATCTGTAACTCTGCTTTTCAGTGGTTTCAGATTGCCACTCAGCTCCAGGGTAAATAACTAAAATTGCTGTAATGAAGACCATTCCCCAAAGATGCCTTTAATTGTTTGCCTCACTCTTGTTTTCACCTACTCTGAATTTCTAAATCTTAGGTCAGGGAGATTCCACCTTATTTAGCAGTCTAAGAATAACAATTCTCACCTTTATCACAACCCACCCAAAATTCAGTACTAAACAGAACTGAAAGTCAGCGATTTTACTCTGCTTCATTCACTGCCATGTTCCCAGGGGCCAAATTAATTCTGGCACATAGTAGGAACTCAAAGATGTTTTTGAGCAAATAAATAATATTGGACTGTTAACTAAAATAAGTTTTTATTAATATTTGGCAAGTATTTGATAAACAGGATCAGATTTTTTCATTTTAATCTTGAGTTGTTCAACCTCTAGCCAACAGAGACCCCATCATTTGTTACACCATTTTGAAGCTTTACAAACCCCAAAGCTCAGCTGGTAGACCAAGCTTGGCAGAGCTCATCATTGTGATACCTTCACATCTCTCTCACCACAGCCCTCACAGTAACCAGGATGAACCTGGTGGTCAGCTGTCTGGGGCAGTTTTGAAACTGTCAATACTGCTGAGCATATTTCATTTTATCTCTGCACCCTCTCACCTCACACATCCCCCTCCAACCTCTACCCCCACATCTATGCCAGCTCTGAGTCTGATCATCTTCACGGAGTCTGATGTGTTGTATATACCAAATGCTTAGCTACATGAACTACGATAGCACATATACGCACTGATGTTAACTTGGAGTGTCTCCTCATCAAAGAGTAAGTGTTAGTGGTAAGTCAATATAACAAAGGAAGAACCTCTATCCTGACCTGCAAGTGAGGAGCATTCTCTGCATATAATAATGATACTGGAAATATTTTAAAACTCTCTGAGTGGGAAGAATACCTAAGGGTAGGCTAGATTGTAGAATCAAGTAAATGAAACATATATGCTTGCATGCTAGGTTGCTACAGTCACATCCAACTCTTTGTGACACTATGGATTGTATCCTGCCAGACTCCTCTGTCCATGGGATTCTCCAGGCAAGAATACTGGAGTGGGTTTCCATGCCCTCCTCCAGGGGATCTTCCCAACCCAGGGATCGAACCCACGTCTCTTATGTCTTCTGCATTGGCAGGTGGGTTCTTTACCACTCGCACCACCTGGGAAGTCCAAAAGAAACATATATAGTGATGCAAATGTAAGAGAAACATGTTTCTTACTCAAAATTAGTTCTGTTGGTCAAGCTGCTCTGAACCATGTTCTTGTATATATGATTTTCAAGGTTGCTTTGGGAAGGTTTCTATCTCAATCATTTGGAAGAAGCAATGAATGATTTTGAGAGATATATTCTTATTGGTCATACTTGGAAACTGCGGCTAGATTCTGATCACATTCAATTTGTAAGAACTCAGTTGCTGTCCCTAACAACAAAGAAGGCAGAGGATACGGTCCAGCTGAAAGCTCATTAAGAAGATACAGATTGTGGCAGCTATGAACATTCACAGTTCTGGTCTCCCACAGTAGAGTGTATAATTGACTGTGGTCCCCAGTTGCTGCCCCTCTGGAGCCACGACTGCATAATGAGGATTATGCCAAGTCTATTACTACAAGTCTTCAAGGCATACCTTTTAGTATACCTTCTTTCTTATATAAAGCCCTATCCATGAAACCTTTTATAAAGATATACAGGCAGAGTCGTTGGTAGTGGTTTCAAGTATAGACTTTGGAGCCAAAAGATTTAGGTGACCTTGGCCAGATTTTTTAACCTCTCTGTGCCTGTTAAAATGGAATGAGTAGTGTGTGTGTTGTACAGTGAATGTGAGGATTAAGAGTTACGAATATAAAATACTTCAAAGACCATGTGGTACTTACCTACTATAAAACTATTAGCTAATATGATTCTGCCACTACGCTTTCAGAGTATATGTGATTCTAGGTGTTTCAAAATGATCTTTATAGCTGTCAGGTTGAGGTTCTAGACGTTTTACCCCAGCTTTCAGGAAAGAAGATTCAATTTTATCCATTTCATTTATTGACTTCTTTAGGGGACACAGGTCTAGATCAAGGTTTCAAGGTTTGCCTCAGCTGCAAAGAGCTACTTTGGTCGAAGATATATCCCTCCTAGAGTATACCTGATGGTTATTCAAGGCAGAAGTATAAAGATCTAGCCACGTCAGCCACTGCTGAACAATTTTGATAGATCTTATCTGCTGTAGCTCCTACTGGGTTTACGGAAGGTTTGGTCTGGGCTACAACAAAGAGTTTCCTCTTTTGCCAAGGCTGGCTTCTTCCCTCTCCCTTTCACAGGTGTCCTTAGCCCTTCATAAGCCCCTCATAAATACACCAAATACAGGACATACAAAACATCCTCTCACCACTCAGTGTCTGCTTCTGGAGAATCCAACCTTATAAGAACTGATGCTTGTGATTCTTAAAACCAAACAACCCACAGGATAAACCACTAGTCTAGTCTACTAGTGACCTCTTATAATGATCTTTAAGCTTGATGAGTTTAAGATTTTTCTGCAAGAAGATGGTAAGCTTCTCAAGGACAGAAACTTGATTATGTAGATAGAGAGGCTTACTTACTTAACACGTTTGTTGGTTGACTGATTAGCTTAGAGCTTCATGGACATGTTTTATGTTAACATTCAGTTCAGTTCAGTTCAGTTCAGTCGCTCAGTCGTGTCCGACTCTTTGCGACCCCATGAATCGCAGCACGCCAGGCCTCCCTGTCCATCACCAACTCCCGGAGTTTACTCAAACTCATGCCCATCGAGTCGGTGACGCCATCCAGCCATTTCATCCTCTGTCATCCTTCTTCTGCCCCCAATCCTTCCCAGCATCAGGGTCTTTTCCAATGAGTCAACTCTTCGCATGAGGTGGCTAAAGTATTGGAGTTTCATCTCCAGCATCAGTCCTTCCAATGAACACCCAGGACTGATCTCCTTTAGGATGGACTGGTTGGATCTCCTTGCAGTCCAAGGGACTCTCAAGAGTCTTCTCCAACACCATAGTTCAAAAGCATCAATTTCTCAGCGCTCAGCTTTCTTCACAGTCCAACTCTCACATCCATACATGAACACTGGAAAAAATCATAGCCTTGACCAGGTGGACCTTTGTTGGCAAAGTAATGTCTCTGCTTTTTAATATGCTGTCTAGATTGGTCATAACTTTCTTTCCAAGGAGTAAGCATCTTTTAATTTCATGGCTGCAGTCATCATCCGCAGTGATTTTGGAGCCCCCCAAAATAAAGTCTGTTACTGTTTCCACTATTATCTATTTCCCATGAAGTGATGGGACCAGATGCCATGATCTTAGTTTTCTGAATGTTAAGCTTTAAGCCAACTTTTTCACTCTCCTTTTTCACTTTCATCAAGAGGCTTTTCAGTTCCTCTTCACTTTCTGCCATAAGGGTGGTGTCATCTGCATATCTGAGGTTATTGATATTTCTCCCAGCAATCTTGATTCCAGCTTGTGCTTCTTCCAGCCCAGCATTTCTCATGATGTACTCTGCATATAAGTTAAATAAACAGGGTGACAACTTACAGCTTTGACATACACCTTTTCCTATTTGGAACCAGTCTGTTGTTCCATGTCCAGTTCTAACTGTTGCTTCCTGAGCTGCATACAGGTTTCTCAAGAGGTGGTCAGGTGGTCTGGTATTCCCATCTCCTTCAGAATTTTCCACAGTTTATTGTGGAAAGGCTTTGGCGTAGTCAATAAAGCAGAAATAGATGTTTTTCTGGAACTCCTGCTTTTTCGATGATCCAGCTGGTATTGGCAGTTTGATCTCTGGTTCCTCTGCCTTTTCTGAAACCAGCTTGAACATCTGGAAGTTCTCGGTTCACGTGTTGCTGAAGCCTCGCTTGGAGAATTTTGAGCATTACTTTACTAGCGTGTCAGATGAGTGCAGTTGTGCGGTAGTTTGAGCATTCTTTGGGATTGCCTTTCTTAGGGACTGGAATGAAAACTGACCTTTTCCAGTCCTGTGGCCACTGCTGAGTTTTCCAAATGTGCTGGCATATTGAGTGCAGCACTGTAACAGCATCATCTTTCAGGATTTGAAATAGCTCAACTGGAATTCCATCACATCCAAGAGCTTTGTTCGTAGTGATGTTTTCTAAGGCCCAATTGACTTCACATTCCAGGATGTCTGGCTCTAAGTGAGTGATCACACCATTGTGATTATCTGGCTCATGAAGATCTTTTTTGTCCAGTTCTTCTGTGTATTCTTGCCACCTCTTCTCAATAATCTGCTTCTGTTAGGTCCATACCATTTTTGTCCTTTATCGAACCCATCTTTGCCTGAAATGTTCCCTTGATATCTCTAATTTTCTTGAAGAGATCTCTAGTCTTTCCCATTCTGTTGTTTTCCTCTATTTCTTTGCATTGATCGCTGAGGAAGGCTTTCTTATCTCTCCTTGCTATTCTTTGGAACTCTGCATTGAAATGGGAATATCTTTCCTTTTCTCTGTTGCTTTTCATTTGTCTTCATTTCACAGCTATTTGTAAGGCCTTCTCAGACAATCGTTTTGCCTTTTTGCATTTCTTTTCCATGGGGATGGTCTTGATCCCTGTCTCCTGTACAATGTCACGAACCTCCGTCTATAGTTCATCAGGCTCTCTGTCTATCAGATCTAGTCCCTTAAATCTATTTCTCACTTCCACTGTATAGTCATAAGGGATTTGATTTAGGTCATACCTGAATGGTCTGGTGATTTTCCCTACTTTCTTCAACTTAAGTCTGAATTTGCCAATAAGGAGTTCATGATCTGAGCCACAGTCAACTCCTGGTCTTGTTTTTGCTGACTGTATAGAGCTGCAAAAGAATATAATCAATCTTTGGCTGCAAAGAATATAATCTTTGGCTGCAAAGAATATAATCAGTCTGATTTTGGTGTTGACCATCTGGTGATGTCCACATGTAGTCTTCTCTTGTGTTGTTGGAAGAGGGTGTTTGCTATGACCAGTACGTTCTCTTGGTAAAACTCTATTAGCCTTTGCCCTGCTTCATTCCGTACTCTAAGGCCAAGTTTGCCTGTTACTCCAGGTGTTTCTTGACTTCCTACTTTTGCATTAGTGGTACACAAAAAAGTTAGCACATAGATTTATTTCTGACTGCTTAATATAGGTACCCCAAATAGAAAACTTAATATAGAATTTATCCTAATTGTAAGAAGGAGAGAAATAGGAAAAGAGTTTCCAAGTTTGAAAAAAAAAAAAAAATGAACTGTCACATGTCTGTTAACCAAAGCTTTTAGCAGTTATTTACTACTTTGCCCAAATTCTTTGGCCTTTTCTGTCATAGCCAGACAGATCATAATCTACTTACCATGGCCTCATACATCAGTGTTCGTCTCGGCCTTTGAGCACTCAGGCCCAACCTGGCAATGCCCCCAGGAGCCCCTGGAGCCTGCCGTAGCAGGATCAGCTTCCGGAGACTCTGATGACTCTAGCAGTTGAATCTTCTTAATAGTGAACTGAAACCTGCCTCAGTAAAACTTTCAACGGGCTTCATTCTTTTTTACCCTTTGGAAACAAATCCATAGGCCCGAATTCTTAAAGATTACACTCCTTCAAATATTTTAAGACAGCTCTTAAAATCCTCTTATGCATGTTTTCTTTACCAAGCTAAGAATTCTTTGTTCCTTTAAGAGACAGATTCTCAGATGCTTTCTTTCCCTGGATGCATCCAGTTACTTAAAGTCTATCAGAAAATTGTGTCAGCCAAACTTAATATCATACAGCACAGTTCACAGGAATTCTTGGTTTCCTTGTTTTGGACATTTTGTTGCTATTACTGCTGTCTACATTTGCAGTAATTTTTTTGCTCCTTGTTACCTTTTGAGGTCTATTGTAGTGGCATTTCTGTCAGATCTTTATAATTTGACTTCTCTCCAGCTTAATTAGGCATTTACAATATACAGTACTCCTCCCTGCCCCCCATCCTCCTGCCCCAGCAAGGATAGAATTACCTCATTAATATCACGGAAAATGTTTCCCATCTGGCCTTTTTTTTTAAAAAAAAAAAAAAACATTATAAGTAGGAATCTTACTCAGATGTTGAGTGACATTGTTCCACTTACTGAATACTGGCTCTGTGTATATACTTTATAGGGTCTCTGGGATCACTGCATATAAAATGCCATCTATGAAACAGAATTCTTACTTTTTCTATTAAAATTTTATTTTTATACAGGTAAATTAATTCAGGTTAAGGGAAATTACCCCCAAAACCTTCTGAAAATTCACAGCAACGTTGCTATTGTTATTGTTTGTGGATTTTGTTGTTTAGTCTAGATTTTATATTTTGTTTATATTGTGCTGAGTCTTTACACCATCCTAATCTTAGGGTCTAGCTTCTTCATAGTTACCTCAGAAATGCTGTCCTGTGGGACACCTAGAACAAGAAATTGTATAAATTTTTTTAAAAAAATCTAAATTTTATGCAAATTCACAGTCTGGTATCAGGTAAAGCTGAGAACTAATTTTGCCAACTACTGACTCACATAATACACAATATAGTGGCTTATTTCCTACAAAAATTTGATTATCATTTCCATTATTTATAAGAACTGCTATTTCCAGAGGTTCAACATACAATATAACAGTGAAAGTTAGTACATATTCGCAGGTTGTTTCATATCAGCCTTGAACTGAAGTTTCATGAAGTTTTGTTTCTCACCAAAGCAAGCTGTGTGTCACTTAGGAATTCATGAAAGGAAAATAAATCTCATAAGAGACATTTTTCCAGAGCAAATTTTTCTTGGGGTCCAGAATTTTTTTAAATGAAGACCATTGTTTCAGGCTTTAAAATTCGGAAGTCTCCCTTCTAGAGCACAACTCAAAATTCCTTGAAGGAAGTGACTGTGTCATGCTCATCTTTGTAGCCTCAGTCCCTAGCATGATGTTGATAATGAGTAGGCCCTAAAGAGATGCTTGTGGACTGAGTGAATAATGAATGAATGCATAATAACTAGTGCCAACTGTGAAAGTGAGCATCTTGTGACAATCATAGGCATTATATCAAGAGGGAGAACAGAAGCAAGTGGGAAGAGATGATCATGGGAGCTACAGAGGAGGAGACGTGATTGGAACATTGTTTGGGAGACCAGAAGAGGAGAAGATGTAGCAGGGGGGTGGGAAATCACCAAGGGCCACAGTATATAGCAGGACTGGGAGGCAATCAGCAACAAGAGCAGGAAGCGAGCCAGTGAGCTGCTGGGAAGTCTCTACCAGGGAAGGGATGTGCACCATGTGCGGAAACAATGTGGGAAGACAGCTCTCAGTATACAGACAGAGCATATGTAGATTGTTAATTGGGGGATTTGAAAATTATATTTGATATATAAAATTAATAAAGATGATGAAAAATTAAAACTAAGAACAAGGAAATGGATGCAAAGAAGTCCTTAACTACATGTGTTTAATGATCATAACAATTTATTATAAAATGCTTAGAGCTACAGTCATGCTCATGGGATGAATGATTTTCACAAAATAAAAACAGCTGTGGGAAAATCACAAACTGTAACAGTATCAATAAAAGCAATAAGATGAAAAGATGTACCTTGAAGTATTATTCAAGTAGACGATGCATATACAATTAGCTTTTATGCTATATATGATTCAATTAAAATGCAGTTATTAAAAAGTTGAACATATAAACAGTATCAGCCAACATAACACATGAAGTTTTTTAATGCATTGGAATATCTTGATCAATATATACTTAAAAAAAGGTTGTATTGTACTTTCTGCTTTACAACTTGCTATAGAACAAGAATAGAAAATGCCACATAGATGGGGTGGAAGACTCCAGGTTTCACATGAGAACATCTGCACTATGCCTAATAGAAATGGAGCAGTGTTGATTAGGAGTAAAAGCCAATGTTAACACTGGCCATAAACACAAGGCAAATTTCATAGCAAAATCTAAAACAGATAAACGTCTATTGTGTATTGTTACCCATATTTCTAGAAAATATTTCTTCAATTTCTTTTTTGGAATTTAAAATTTCTCTTAAAAAGAATTAGCCAGGATGTACATGATGGATGCATGTCACTTTTCTTTGAGAGTATGTGTGTAAATTTTTCAAGTTCTATATGTTTTATCACAAGTGAATATACTTTTTAAAATGTTTATCTAATTTATAAAAAAATCATGTGTTTTATTATTTGTGAAGGAGAACACTAACCTAAGTTATTATAATAATATGATTATAGTGATTCAACTAATACTGTATTTTGCATTTTCACAGAATTGTTTTTTAGTTAAAATTTTTCTCACATTTTATTTCTTTTCCTCTGTGCAATTCCATGAGATAAGAAGATTATATGAAATAATCACCATTTCAGAGATAAAGAAACTGAGAAATAACAAAGCTAAGTGTTTTGATTAATGTCATACTATTACTTGATTTTCTAGGGCTCTAAGACTTTTTTTCCAAATTGTCTTTCTTTGAATCCCACTCAGAATTTCCTGCCTTCCATTTCTACTTGTCCTTGTCACAAAGGGCTGAACAGAGTCTGTCTGAGCAGAAGGCAGACAAAAGTGTAAAACAGACAAATAATAACTACCCCTTCTTAGGTTCATGTCTCTAAATCCCAAGCAGGATACTTTTCTCATTTTAAAAAAAGATGAAGTATTAGTATATTTAGCCATAATGATCACGTTGACTGTACCAATAATAATCATCTTGTAACAGAAATTAAGCAATCATCTTTTATGGAAGAAATAAGAATAAAATGGTGGGATTGTAATGGAACAACTTAATTGTTAAAGCACTTGACTGTTGTCTTCCTGATGAGAATGTTTTTAATGCATTTTATAGATTTTAGAAATATAGGTGGTGGCATGTCCTTGTAGAAAAAGACCACATATCATTCCAGTAATCCTTATCATCTATCACCATAAACACTCTCTTTTTCTGAAGGATCCAGCTCATGAATTTTTCAATATCATTTTTTTTCATAATAGTTTTGATTTTTTTCTTTGACTCTCCATTATGCCATTAATATAATTCCATAGAGGCCTTTTCAAGTAGAACGAGAGCAGCACTTAATTACCGGAATTAGAAATGACAAACATCACAGATTTTATCTAGTTGATCTTCTTTAAGTACTTTTCTGTGTAAATTTGAATAATCCTGAATCTGTGACATTTAACATTTTACAGAGATGTCTGAAATGATTTTTTAAACTTACTCTTTCAATTTCTCTGAGAAAAGGGAAACATTTTTTTCTTAATATAAACTATTGAGTTGTATGATTAGAATAGGTGCCATCATGCAAACATTAGCTTTTGTCTCCACTAAAGAATATTCTTTTTTCCTTTTCTAAGGTTGGTTCCCATTCACTATTATCAATAAAATTTTCAGCTAAATAAGTTAGGGCAGTTTGGATTCTTTGGTTGAAAGTTATAGAAATTGGCTAGCATAAGCAGGAAAACTTGTTTGAAGAGTAACAGGTAGTTCCAAGAATCAGTGGAAAGATAAACCAGGTTGCAAAAAAAAAAAAAGACAGGAAAAAGATCATCTATGAGTGTTTAAGTGTCACGAACCACTCAGGTATCTCATCAAGGGTCTCCCTTGAAATGAATGAACTTAGGCCATTTTCTCTAGTGATTCCTTCAAGAGTCAAATACCAACAACGAGAATCTCTTGGCCAAGACTGGTCACATACCATACCTCAATTAGTGCAAGTCAAGACAGCTTGATTTCCAGTCTCATTAAGACTCTATAAAATGAGGGAGAGGCAATGATTCTAAACAAAAGGAGAATGCTCTTAGCAAAGGTAGGGGGAATAGGTAATCAGGCAGAAAACCCAGCGGCAGTAACAACACATGTCCCAAATCATAAAGCATAATCCAAACTCCTTAAAAATGAACATAGTATCAGAAGCTAATTAAAATGCTAGACACATGTAACTTTCCTTTTTTCTGTGGCCAGATTTCTGGAACTCAGAATCTATTGTCACTCTATTTAACTCCTAAGCACCTGCTACTTTTTAATTTCCAGCAATGAACCATCAGCAACTGCATCTTTACCAAAATCACTATTCTTAAGGTGTCTAGTCATTTACTTTTAGCAGAATCCAATGGCCTTTCTTCTCTCTTCCATGGAATCATAGTCTCGGTAGAACCCAATTCTAATGACCACAATATAGATCACATTTTTATTATTTGACAAAAATTTTGTTAAGTTCTTATTATGCAGCTGCTATTTCCTAAAGTATAAATTATGAAGACTGTCAGACTCTTGAGGGGATCCCATTTAAACAAAATATAAAAAATTATAGCATTATGTACCATGGGATCACAGAATAAGGCACTGATTGGCACACAAAAAGAAGAATCTTACTGGACATGGAAAGACATTGTTCTGGGTAGAGAAACAATTGCATATAGAGAAATTAAAGCATGGTATATAACAGGGGAATTCACAGCATGGCAGAAAACCATGATTCAAGTTAAGAGTATAAGAAACTAAATTTGTGTGGATAGAAAGGGGTTTTATTGAAAAGGCACTTGTATGACCTATGAAGGAATTTAAATGACTCATAGCTTGTAGTCAATGAGAAACAACCTAAAAGTTTTAACACAAAGTAATAACCAAATGTGTGCTAACAGAAAACTACCATAGTGACTTGTAAACATGGGACAAGGGTAAGAATGAAGTTCAGTTCAGTTCAGTTCAGTTCAGTTCAGTTGCTCAGTCGTGTCTGACTCTTCTCGACCCGATGGACCATAGCACACCAGGCCTCCCTGTCCATCACTAACTCCCGGAGTTCACCCAAACCCATGTCCATCGAGTCGGTGATGCGACCCAACCATCTCATCCTCTGTTGTCCCCTTCTCCTCCTGCCCTCAATCTTTCCAAGAAATCAGGGTCTTTTCCAGTGAGTTAGCACTTCGCATCAGGTGGCCAGAGTATTGGAGTTTCAGCTTCAACATCAATCCTTCCAATGAACATTCAGGACTGATCTCCTTCAGGATGGATTGGTTGGATCTCCTTGCAGTCCAAGGGACTCAGAGTCTTCTCCAACACCATAGTTCAAAAGCATTAATTTCTCAGCACTCAGCTTTCTTCACAGTCCAACTCTCACATCCATACAGGACCACTGGAAAAACCATAACCTTGACTAGATGGACCTTTGTTTGCAAAGTAATGTCTCTGCTTTTTAACATGCTGTCTAGGTTGGTCATAACTTTCTTTTTAAGGAGTAAACGTCTTTTAATTTCATGGCTGCAGTCACTATCTGCAGTGATTTTGGAGTCCAAAAAAATAAAGTCAGCCACTGTTTCCACTGTTTCCCCATCTATTTGCCATGAAGTGATGGGACTGGATGCCATGATCTTAGTTTTTTGAATGTTGAGCTTTAAGCCAACACTTTTACTCTCCTCTTTCACTTTCATCAAGAGGCTCTTTAGTTCTTCTTCATTTTCTGCCATAAGAATGGAAGGAGGAAGGCAATTTAGCACTATTGCAATTATTCAGACCCCCTTGCCTCAAGTAATACTGGTACAGATTAAGGTAGCTATATTAATTTCCTGAAGCTGCTGTACAAATTATCACACACTTGGTGGCTTAAAACAACAGAAATGTATTATCTCACAATTTTGGAGGTGAGGCATTGAAGGTCAGAGGTATTGGTAGGGTTGTGCTCCCTGAAAAGATTCTGTAGGAGATTCTTTCCTTGCCTCTTCCAGCTTCTTGTAGCTGCTGGCTTTCCTTGGCTGTGGTCACATCACTCCAATCTCTGCTTTCATCTTCACACTGCTTCTACTCTTCCACCTTTCAAATTTCCCCTGAGTTTTTCTTATAAGGATACTTGGATCATTGGATTTACGATTTACCTGTATAATACATTGCAGTTGGATTTTTTTACTGTCTGCACCACCAGGGAAGCCCACTGGATCACTGGATAATACAGGATGATCTCTTCATCTCAAAATCTTTAACTCAGTTATATCTTCAAAGACTTTTCTTTTTTTCTCAAATACAGCAATATTCACAGGTTCCAGGAGTTAGACTGGAAATATCTTTTGGGAGGCTAGTATTCAATTTACTATAGCAGTACAATGGAAATTAAAAAAAAAAAAAGAGAGAGAGAGGGAGAGAGAATGGCAGATTTGGTGGAGGATTGATAAAACCCTTTGAGTAACTGATGCTATGAAGAACAATATTGAAGGGCAATTTTAAAGCAGATTGAAATACTGAATATGATTCTTAGATTTCCAACTTGAGGGATAAAGGAGAAACTGCTTTTTTTTTTTTTTTTTTTGCCTGCCTATACCTTTTATCACCTTTTCCTTAATCTCTACAGCTCTAGTTTAGAAAGGATGATTTTGTGTCCAGATGATACTACTTACTTTCTAAGACTCTCTTGGCTTCCTAGGTGGTGCTAGTGGTAAAGAACCCACCTGCCAAGGCAGGAGACATAAAAGATGCAGGTTCAATACCTTAGTCAGGAAGATCCCCTGGATAAGAAAATGGCAACCCACTCCAGTATTCTTGCCTGGAGAATCCCATGGACAGAGAAGCCTGGTGGGCTACAGTCCATGGGGTTGCAAAAAGTAGGACATGACTGAAGCGATACAGCATGCAAGACTCTCTTGCTGTGGTTATTCTTATGGCCAAATTCTGTAAATAGGAGTCTTCTGGAGGCAGTTTAAGAATGTGTTTGAAAGAGATTTAACTGAGCAGACATGCTTTTTTCACACATTTGCCCTTTATATTTCAACTTCCGCCTAACAGGAACAGTGATACAATCAAGTCTCTTAAGTGAAGTGCCATCTTCGAACATGAGGCTGAAAGCCAATGCTAAGCATGGTAGAACAGAAAGACGCAAAGAACCTGAGTCATTTCTGGGGATGCTACAGGAAAAGTTGCTCCGGTCTTGAGACCCAGACTTCTTGTTATTTGAGATAAAAAGAATTAAACCAAAACATGCAGGAAGAGAACTTCCCTGGTGGCTCAGATGGTAAAGAATCTGCCTGCAATTTAAGATGCGTGGGTTCGGTCCTTGGGTCAGGAAGATCCCCTGGAGAAGGGAATGGCTACCCATTTCAATACTCCTGCCTGGAGAATTCCATGGACAGAGGAGCCTGGTGGGCTTCAGTCCATGTGGTTGCAAAGAATAGGACACAACTGAGCAACTAATGGTTTTATATATATGTGTGTGTGTGTGTATATATATATATGAAGAAGAGGGAGGAAAAAATAGGAAGGAGCAAGTAGAAAAAAAGAATTTGCAAAGATTTACAGGGAGTTTCAGAGAGGCAAAGATAAAGCAAGAAAAGAGTGATATTTAAAAGCAAAAAAAGAAAAAAGAAAGAAAAAGAGAGATGTTTCCAAATATTTCTCTCCTTTTCAGAGCTCTCTTCCACTACTTACAACTTAAATCAATATTTATTGAACACTTACTGTATATATATGTTTACTGATCACAATGTACTTTTTTCTATACATTTACATTTATCAATATTTCTTGGAGAATTTTATGGCTTTAACTGGAGATTCTTAATTCTGATCTCTCCCTTTCCAATTACCCACATATCTTTCCTTTCTTTTCTTCCTATGATCAAGGACTAAAACTTTTCATAATCATTTTGGTTCTAAGAAAAAGTTTCATCACCTTAATTTGTTTTCTGATATTTAGGCTCAATTGTGTGTTTTGTCTAACTATCTGAAGTTCAAAAACTTATTAGAAATTTAAAAAACAAGTTATATAAATTTACTTTAAAATAATAGAAGAATCTCTTAATGGGAGTTCATGTTAATATTTGACCCTGTCTTTTATCACATAGGAAATAGTCAAGAAAGCAGAAAATATACTTTCTTATGACTAGATTACAGTGACTTTGATGAATTAACATGCCCATGAAATTAAACTGTGTGTTGAAAAAAAAAAAAATCAGCTGTAGATTACTCTTCCCAAAAAAACCCTAAGCCAAAGCAAAAGTCAAGACTAAATTAGAGCCCATGTGAAATATCTTTGTTTTTGAAAGGCATATATTTTAAGCAAATTTGTTCTACAATGTACTTTTGTTATAAAATGATTTCAAATAATTCTCACTAAAATTACTAACATCACTGTTGTTGAATTACTCTAAAACTAGTGGCTATGGCAGGCATTTGAATGGGTTCCTGAGATATGAGTCAGGAATTCATGAAGGAATTGGTCAGACAGTTCTTATTTCAAGTCCTTTATGTGTAAACAAGTCAATTGTTGGTTGGGACTGACCTGTTGTTGGTTGGTCAGTCGTTGCAGTCATCTGAAGGCTCAACTCTGCTGGATGTCCGGATGGCTCACTCACATGGCTATGGTTAATGCTGGCTACAGTGCCCACACGAGACACTCCAGCACAGTAGTTTCGAGGTAGCTTAACTTCTTATATGGCAACTGGCATATCCCCAAGTGAGTAACCTCAAAGAACAAGCAAAAATTGCATGATCTTTCCCCAGTATTGCCCTGAAAGCCATCCTGGATCACTTCTGTAGCATTCCTGGAGTTGCAAGCAAATTACTAAGGCCAGTCCAGATGCAAGTGAAAGGTCGTAGACCTCTTGATTTGATTTTAAAATGCCTGAGAGTTTATCATTATAAAAGTATATTTTTAGCCTTTTTAATGAGTAATATTATAAATTTTTAAGACCAAGATATACGCTAAGATAGTTACTATCTTCTTTTCATAATTTTGCTTATAAGAAATAGAAAGACTTATTAGTGTGATATATGTTTATGATGGTAAATTTCTTATGTAACTATGAATAATATAGCCTGTTGGGTTTTTGTCTTCCTACTTTTTGCCCTTGAACCAAATTAAAATAAAAATTAGGGTTAAAGCCCCAATTTATTAAAGTAAAAGGCCACCTCTGGGGAGGAAGGAATTAAGAAGTAGTAAAAGTCTTGTTCTTTCAAGCTGTGAACAGCGGTTACTTTAAGTCTTGTCTCTCTAGGAAGAAAAAAAACAAACATACCTTCTTAAAGAGGAAGAAGAAAGTGTGGTCTTGTATTTACATGGGGGTAATTAAGACTTTTTTCTCCATTCTGGGTTAGTTTCCACAGAAACTTCCTTTAAAAACAGGCAAAGAAAACAAATTTTTGAAATTTAGGAATTCATTGAAAATCTTTTGTGGATTTATTTTAATCAGTTATAATTAGTGGCTCTAGGTTTTTGTAATATTTTGAAAAATTTTAAATAAAAAAGATATTAACCAATTTTTAGAAAACATTTTAAAGCAAAGTTACCATTATGTTTATCATAGTAACACAAGCAGTTGAGACCTAGCCTTTGTTTGTAAATATCCCTCCTTATAATAATTTCAGCTCATTTAAAAACTTTAAATCATCCCTTGTTCATATAATTATCACCATTGTCTTTCATGTTTGCAAAATTAACTTTTATAAAATTATTTACCAACAATTTACTCTTTTTAAGGCCCCATATTAGTTGGTGTATGAAAAGTTCAGATTTCTGTGTCTTGTTTTGTTTCAACAGCCATAGATGGAAATTAATTAAAGGTCAAAAGTTATGTCTGTAATGGTGGAAGTTGATGAAGTCACTGTTATTTGTTAATGTAGTTGGGAACAATAATTGGACTGTATTTCTAGCATAGAAATATGATGGTTCCATTTTCTAGTTTTCAAAATCATGATACCTGAAGGAACTTCTTGAGAGAGTAAAGTAACTAAGCCAAGATGAAGAGCCAGCATTCCAGGAGACACAAAAGAGAAAGCAGAAGACAGCCTTGGTCTTTGGCATCTTTGAATAACTACACCACTGCTTTCCTACTTTTGAACTCTTTCATATGTGAGATACATTCCTATTTCTTAAGGAGATTTTAGATGGATATTCTATTACTTGAAGCAAAATGTATATACATGACAGTATTTAATTTCATTGTAGTGTTTCAAGCACTCACCTGGGCAAAACAATTCTATTTGCTATGTGGTAGAAAGACTTGGATATTGGGTCTAATCTTGTTATCCATTTCTGAGGGATCACTCCATGGTCAATTATATTTCTCCACAGGTAAAGTGTCTTTAGAAAACAGTGATGGAGATGAATTAATCTAGTGAAGATCAGAGCCCTGTTGGGTGAAGAAGAAGCATAAAGGCCAAAAGAAGGTGGTAATATCAATGCCTTTGAAAATACTTCTCTTTTTAAAGGCTTGAAGCTCAAATGCATACTGTCAGCCCATAATCCTATGCTATACACAGAATGATGTTTAAGATAAAGATGTTTGGAACCTGTTTCTATTTTTTTTTTTAATCTTCCCTTCAGATGTGACTTATTCTTGCTTTTAGAGCTGCCTTGGGTGTTGCTTTTAGCTTAATAGCACTCATTGATCTACAGAGATCTGTGGGACTAGCACACAGCACCCTGACTCATCCATACTTTTCTGTGTTTAGACTAGGCTTCAACAAATGTAAGCATTCTTTAACCTATTCATTCTTGAAGCATCCATGGACCACACATTATGTGTCAAGCAGTAAGTTGGTGCTGGAGAGAGAAAGATGACTAAGGCATAAATTCTACACTTACATGCACATAACTGAAGTCTCTTGTCACAGAATCTATCCTTAGGGTCATGTGTAAATCCTGCATATGTACACAGTAAGCAAGACTTCTCAGAGCGAGTTTGGGAAGGTTTCACGGTAGGCAATTGAATTGGGCTTTAAAGAGGAATCACTAGACATTAAAAGATAGCTGGAGATGCCTGACAGAGGAAAGTGGGTGAAGGGCAGACACTGAAGCATTTTCATACAAGGGTGACAAACGGTCTCATGTATATAAAATCAAAATGTCTTCTACCCAAAAGAGAGAAACTTTGAAAGGTGAGTAATATCTGACAGTATTTCAGTTCAGTTCAGTTGCTCAGTTGTGTACGACTCTTTGTGACCCCATGGACTGCAGCACACCAGGCTTCCCTGTCCATCACCAACTCCTGGAGCCTGTTCAAATTCATGTCCATCAAGCCTGTGATGCCATCCAACCACCTCATCCTCCGTCGTCCCCTTCTCCTTCTGCCTTCCATCTTTCCCAGCATAAGGATCTTTTTCAGTGATTCAGTTCTTTGTATCAGGTGGCCAAAGTATTAGATTTTCAGCTTTAGCATCAGTCCTTCCAATGAATATCTAGGGCTGATTTCCTTTATGATTGACTGGTCTGATTTCCTTGCAGTTCAAGAGACTCTTGAGAGTCTTCTCCAACACCAGAGTTCAAAAGTACCAATTTTTCAGTGCTAAGCTTTCTTTATAGTCCAACTCTCAAATCCATACATAACTACTGGAAAAACCATAGTTTTACTAGATGAACTTTTGTTGGTAAAATAATGTCTCTGCTTTTTAATATGCTGTCTAGGTTGGTCAGAGCTTTTCTTCCAGGGAACAAGTGTCTTTTAATTTCATAGCTGCAGTCACCATCTGCAGTGATTTTGGAGTCCCCCAAAATAAAGTCTGTCACTGTTTTCATTGTTTCCCCATCTATTTGCCGTGAACTGATGGTATTGGATGCCATGATCTTAGTTTTTTGAATATTGAATTTGAGTATTAAGAATGATAGTTCTTAAATACATTTATTTTAAAGTTTCCCTTCCAATTTTATTGAGATATAATTTTCATACAACACTGTATAAGCTTAAGGAATATAATATAATGATTTAACAACATACATCATGAAATGATTACAACAATAAGTTTATTGAACATCCATCATCTTATATAGGTAAAAAAAGAAAAGAAAATGAAAAAAAAAGTTTCCCTTGTGATGAGACAATTTTCACATATAACATACCTATGTTATAATTAATTATGCTAATCATGTTGTATATCATATCCCTAGTACTTAACTATAACTGAAAGTTTGTGCCTTTTGACTTGTTTATTTTACATTTTATTTTGAATTGGAATGGAGAGTCACAGAAGAATTTTAAATATTGACATGAGAGAATGAAATTTATATATCAAGGAAAAAATAACCCTGGCAGAAATTCGGAGGATGACTAAGAAGGAAATGCTCCTACATCCTGCTTAGTCTCCCATCCCAGGGGGGAAAAAAATTCTAAAAACATTTTTTGCAAGAGATCATCTACATTGTTTCTCTTCTTTCAGTCTTAAATTTGGCCTTCTGGTTACTAAACAAAAGTCCTTACAAATCCAGACATTCCCGCCAGCAATTTGCTACCTGCTTCTTCCCTTTGAATTGCTCTCCTTGGTATTACACTCATTAAGCTAAAAAAAAAAAAAAAAAAAAAAAAAAAACACTTTTCTAAAGAAACCAAGAAGTTTGTCTTCTTTGAGTATTGTAAAGCATTTATAACAAATTGAAACTGAAAATAATAGTAATAACTGTTACTGAATATTCAAAACAGTGAATATTTTTCACATTTTGATTACAGTTAAAGCCTCATTGAGTCCATGATCATCTTGCACTTGCTGAATTATTTGAGACTACTAAAAGTTCTTGCTACCAGAACTGAAGTACTACATGCAAATTTCCTCTTCCTCTGACCTGTTAACAAATAGGCCCTTTCTCCATTCAGCACCCAATAATAAATGAGTTTACTGGATCCCAGCGCATGTCATGGCCTTTCTTCCTATTTCATTTATTACAGGTATTCAATGCAGAAATACTAGCTTATATGGGAAAAAACACCCCTTTCATTTCTGTTTCATTTTTTCTCATTTTGTCTTCCTTTAATCCTAGAGATTTCTGGGCTTATGACAATAGGGATAGCATAAAAAGAACAAAAAGATTCCAAAGAGTAGGATAAATTTGCCATAAATGGGCAAATTTATATGAACGAAATCCTAGTGGGGATTCCTTCAGCTGTGTGTCATCTTAGTTTTTATGGGAATTAGCATAACTTGGTGGATTATGTTCAGGTTGACTGACAGTCATTGTGCCTGTGCTTGAATATCTCTGACAGATCATCACAGCAGAGCATGATATAATGGAAAGAGCCCGTCACCTGAGAGTCAGAGGCCTTTG
Source organism: Cervus elaphus (assembly GCF_910594005.1). NCBI lineage: Eukaryota > Metazoa > Chordata > Mammalia > Artiodactyla > Cervidae > Cervus > Cervus elaphus. The sequence goes on along the minus strand of NC_057834.1, from coordinate 85,355,453 downwards.
TTCCATCCTGGATCTGACACAAACTTTCTAAGGAAACTTAAGGAGTTATTTAACCTCCTTGTGCCTCTGGTATATCATATATAAAATAGAGTTCATGAGATAATTCAAAATTCCAGTCCCTTCATGCTCCAAAACCCAATTATTCTTTGAATACATTTAAAATTTAACACAGAGCTATAATCATTTTAATTCTAGTTTGCTTTTAAAGTTTTAGTAACTTATGATTTATGCTGATATCTGTTACTAAGCCATCTAGGTAAAGAGAGGCTTCACCTAAAATTTGCAAAACACATCTTATTTATTCTGGAATTAACTGTTTAATGCCTAGTCTTGCTGTATCTAGAGTGGTGCCACACATTTCAGTTCAATTCTATTCTCAGAAACTTCATTAATAGAGAAAGAGATATTATAGAAAACTAGGAACATGACATATAAAAGCACCATATGTATAATAAGCAAGAGTCTTTCATAGTTACCTCAATGTGAGTTGGGTTCTGCCACCCACACGATTCTCAACTTGCCCAGCTAGAGTCCTACATATAGGAATAAGATAGTAAATTACACTCTCCTAGGTATCTCAGCAGGCCATAGTCTTGTCTTGCATTCCACCCTATATCTGGGTGACCCAGAATGAATCCAAGGATACCAGAAGCCCCAGAATGCTCTCCATACTTCTGAATTCAAGCTGACTTGGCAGAAGGGAGATTTTGTTGCTTTTTCTCAGAAGACTAATGCTAAATGAGCTATTACTGAATATGATATACACAAAGTCAAAGGCAATAAGCACATTTAAGTCTTCACCGGATCAGCTCAGTTTTATCACACGTGTCAATCACGGTAATTAGCAAATGAGTTGACATTTTGATTTTAAATGGGTGAGAAGATTTTTATTCCTAAGAATGTGTAACTCTAGATTTATTTTCAAGAATAAAAGACAAACTTACCAATAATTACTATCATTATTTGCTATAGTTTCTTCTAGTCTTTTCCCCCATTCACTCATTTCTCTTATGCATATCCATATATATATATATATGGATATGGGTATAAAATGTGACAAAATCAACAGATTTTCAAAAAATTTCTTCCTGTTACTGAGGTATGATATATTTTCATATGAAATATGCAAAGCAAAAATATTAAAAGACAAATAATTTAAATGCAACCAAAGTAATACCTGGACTTCCCAGGTGGAACTAGCTGTAAAGAACCTGCTTACAAGTGCAGGAGACACAGGAGAGGCGGGTTTGATCCCTGGGTAGGGAAGATCCCCTGGAGAAGGGAATAACAACCCTACTCCAGTACTCTTGCCTGGAGAATCCCATGGACAGGAAGAGGCTGTCGGGTTATAGTCCATAGGGTTGCAAAGAGTCAGACACCACTGAAGTGACTTAGCACACGTGCAAAGTAATATCTATATATATATAGTAATTACAAAATGTATCTTTTTCCTATGGATGCCATAACAAAGAACCACAAACCAGGTAGCTGAAGAAACAAAAAATTATTATCTCAGAGTTCTGGAAGCTCTAGTCTGAAATTAAAGTGATGGCAGGTTCAAACATGTACACTTTGAAACCTGTAGGGGTGTGTGTGTGCTTAGACATGTCCAGCTCTTTACAGCCCCATGGACTGTAGCCTGCCAGGCTCCTCTGTCCATAGAATTATCCAGGCAGGCATCCTGGAGTGGGTTGCCATTTGCTTCTCTCCTGAAACCTATAGAGAAGTATCCTTTCTTTGTCTTTGTAGCTTCTGGTGTTTGCTGGCAACCTTTGGTGTTTCTTGCCTTCGATATGGGTCGCTCTAATCTCGACCTGTGTCGTCCCTCTGTATCCTTTCCTCCTTTTATTATAAGGACACCCATCATATTGGTGTAAGGGCTCACTCTAGTATGACCTGATCTTAACTAATTGCATCGGCCATGACTCTATTTCCAAACAGCTCCTGGTCTGATATACAGCCGTTAGGAAGCCAACAGAGCTTTTTGTGGGGACACACTTAACATGTAACATGTAATATCGAATATGCCACTGCTGTTTCTGCACATATTCACACTATCCTCCCTATCTTGGAAGCTCTGTGCCCTTTCCTTTTATTTCTACACCTTCTTTAAGACTAAATCAAGTACAGCTTTTTCCTAGAAAAATTACTGTAGGCCTATGAAAGCCAGGAACTTTAGATATGGAGCACTTTATATGGATTATAACTAAAGCCTATGAAGATCTTTTCTTCTGAATTCCCATAGTAATTACAATTTATATTTCATGTATTGTTAGTTATTTTCTAATTGTATATCTAAGATTATATATTCTTCATTGGAAAGATCATGTGTTTTATTCATTTCTTTTAAACACATATTTGAGCAAAATATATAATAATTAAATGAATGAAAGAAATTTCCCATGTGAATGCTCTGCAAAATATCAGTGAGTTCTTGCATTCTCAAGACTGTCTCCTCTAGGAATGCTCTCTGTCTGTTTTTTTTTTTTTTTTTTTTCATTTTTCCTCTTCTTCCTGTCTCCTTAGTCATATTCAAACATGTTTGAGAATATTCCATTTTTTAAATGTTTCACCTGACCCCATGTATTTCTCTATCACTTTGATTTCTTCACAATCTAGTGCTAAAAAAATATTAGAGACAAATGATTGTAACTCCGATACTTTCCAGGTATAGTTTAGAATGAAAGTTATTCTGTAATATTTAAGCTTACACAAGGGTAATAGCTATAGAATGTAAGATCTCAAGTAACATACTATAACTGCTTACTTTTATTTTCCTTCATTATATTACAGATGTATTTGTTTACTTTTTAATGCCTCTCAACTAAACATATACTTCTTGAATTCAGGACTTTGTCCGTCTTCTTTATCACTGTACACAGAAGCGAGCCTGATACAACAAATATTTAATAAATAAATAAATAAAATGTTCCTTTCCAGACTATAACCTGAATGAGAGAAGGGACCACATGTTTTTTACACCAATATATATCCAGTATCTGGCATGTAGAAACAAAGAAATAAATATTTTTACAGAACATGTGTGCAACTTTAAGAATATTTAGCATATATTATGACCCTGTTTAAAATATTGATATAAATAACAAATATTATAAGAGACAAATTGAGCTATATTTCTCTCCTAGAAAGAAAAACATATAAATTTCTTGAGGAATATAAAAACACCTCCTGATTAAAATATATTTATAGGGTCTTTATAGAGTTAGTCATGGAAATACATTTGCTTTTTTTGTTTTTTTTTTCAGATGTCTATAATTTTTACTCTATAAATTAGGAAAAATATGGTATCATTTAAGACCTTTTATTTTTTTTAACATTATTTTAAAGTTTTATTTTTATGTTGACCATTTTTTATTGTCTTTATTAAATTTGTTATAAATTGTTTATTTTGTTTATGTTCTGGTTTTTTTCTCATAAGGCATGTGGGATCTTAGCTCCCAGTTCAGTTCAGTTGAGTCGCTCAGTCGTGTCCAACTCTTTGTGACCCCATGAATCACAGCATGCCAGGCCTCCCTGTCCATCACCAACTCCCAGAGTTTACTCAAACTAATGCCCATCGAGTCGGTGATGCCATCCAGCCATCTCATCCTCTGTCATCCCCTTCTCCTCCTGCCCCCAATCCCTACCAGCATCAGGGTCTTTTCCAATGAGTCACTCTTCGCATGAGGTGGCCATAGTATTGGAGTTTCATCTTCAGCATCAGTCCTTCCAATGAACACCCAGGACTGATCTCCTTTAGGATGGACTGGCTGGATCTCCTTGCAGTCCAAGGGACTCTCAAGAGTCTTCTCCAACACCACAGTTCAAAAGCATCAATTTTTCGGTGCTCAGCTTTCTTCACAGTCCAACTCTCATATCCATACATGACCACTGGAAAAACCATAGCCTTGACCAGACGGACCTTTGTTGGCAAAGTAATGTCTCTGCTTTTTAATATGCTATCTAGGGTGGTCATAACTTTCCTTCCAAGGAGTAAGTATCTTTTAATTTCATGGCTGCAATCACCATCTGCAGTGATTTTGGAGCCCCAAAAAATAAAGTCTGACACTGTTTCCACTGTTTCCCCATCTATTTGCCATGAAGTGTTGGAACCAGTTGCCATGATCTTAGTTTTCTGAATGTTGAGCTTTAAGCCAACTTTTTCACTCTCCTCTTTCACTTTCATCAAGAGGCTTTTTAGTTCCTCTTCACTTTCTGCCATAAGGGTGGTGTCATCTGCATATCTGAAGTTATTGATATTTCTCCTGGCAATCTTGATTCCAGCTTGTACTTCTTCCAGCCCAGCGTTTCTCATGATGTACTCTGTATATAAGTTAAATAAGCAGGGTGACAATATACAGCCTTGACGTACTCCTTTTCCTATTTGGAACCAGTCTGTTGTTCCATGTCCAGTTCTAACTGTTGCTTCCTGACCTACACATAGGTTTCTCAACAGGCAGGTCAGATGGTCTGGTGTTCCCATCTCTTTCAGAATTTTCCACCGTTTATTGTGATCCACACAGTCAAAGGCTTTGGCATAGTCAAAGCTATGGTCCAGCTCCCAGACCTGGGATTAAACATGCATCCCCTGTGTTAGAAGACAAAGTCTTAACCACTGGATTGCCAGAAAAATCCCAGTTACAGACTTCTAAACTATGGTACATTTTATTATCACTGTACAAATAAAGGCCTCAGTTATTTATTGAATAAAGTATTAACAGAGTTAAAATTTTTCATGCTTTTAAAACAAGGGGACTTGTACTTTTAGAGCTCATATTGTAAGATGTCAAATATTACCACTGATGGTCAAATCTCCGGTGCAGTAAACTTATCTGCATATTCTACAGGCTTCTTATCTTCTTTTGTGCCCTGAGGTATTGGTCACAACTGGGATGCTATCCTTGAGGGATTCAATCTAGAATGATAAATGAGAAGAAATAGGGAATGATAAACACCCCAGAAAAACCAAGTCTGTTATAACAAAATAACTACAGGCTTCCTAATTACTTTACAATTTCAGGGACACCTGATAATTATAATTAAAAAATCAAAGGCTAAATATTCCATAAATCTTAACAAGGAAACATGAAAAACAGAAGTCAGCAAGAAATATAAGTTACAGTGTTTGCCAAGAGTTCAGTGAAATCTCTCTGCCTGGGCTGCTTAATATTATGTACAAATCATAAATACATAGCAAGTATATTACCTAGTAAAAAAGGCAATATCTTTGTCAACATATATTTTAATTTATGTTATCAGAGAAACACTATATTTTAGGATGAATTATTATCAGATAAAAAGACTTTCTAAATTTACATTTGTATGCCACCCAATGTGGTTTCCTGTAAAACATATTCTTTGGAAAATCTATGTCTCTGGGAGCTTACATTATGATAAAGGAAGGAAGAGGAAGGAGGGACATGAACCATCATATTAATTTTTGCATATTGATGCTCCTATTATAATGCTCTTGTGAAAAATTTATGATTCCTGACAATATTGCTCTATTAATATCATCAATGTTTTCTCCTTCCCAGACCCTATAACCATATGTGGCCACTAGTATGTTTTGGCTATTCATTGAGATCATTTGTCTACCTGCAGAACTAACCACATTTCTATTCTAGGATATTTGAATTACAGTTGTCTTGATTTAAAGTGAGGTGATAGAAGGTCATGCAAAGAACACAGGATCAGGAAGCAGACATATTTGCCTTATATCCTGATTTTACATGACCTTGAGCAAATGAAGAAACCTCTCTAGGCCAATATTTTTTTATATCCATGGCATTCACATTTGCTATTCTGCTGCTCTAACTTCTTTCTTAGATCTTTTCAACATTCAGTATTTTCTTTAGACATCCCACTTCAAGATACCTTTCCACGTTCCAGCTTACGCTTCTCGATATCCAGGTGGGATGCATGAGACAAGTGCTCCGGCCTGGTGCACTGGGAAGACCCAGAGGAATCGGGTGGAGAGGGAGGTGGGAGGGGGGATCGGGATTGGGAATACATGTAAATCCATGGCTGATTCATATCAATGTATGACAAAACCCACTGGAAAAAATAAATAAATTAAAAAAAAAAAAAAAAAAGATACCTTTCCAGTAACCTGTATATTTTGTACAAATCCTCTTATCCTCTCCACCACCTTCTCCACTGATTTTCTGTCCCAGTTTTGTGTTTATCACTATTTGAAAGTACACTATTTGTTCAGTGACTCATTGCTTATCTTCCTTCCACTATAATGTAAATCAGTGGTTTTCAATTTGGGTACAGGTTGAGCTTTCCTGGTGGGTTAGATGGTAAAGAATCTGCCTGCAGTGTAGGAGACTTGGGTTTAATCCCTGAGTTAGGAAGATCCCCTGGAGAAGGGAATGGCTACCCACTCCAGTATTCTTCCCTGGGATAGAGTCCATGGGGTCACAAAGAATCAGACACAACTGAGCAACTAACACTTTCACTTTTCAATTTTCTTTGGTCTCCTGGGAGATATTTGGCAGTATTTGAAGATATTATTCGGTTGTCTTAACTTGCAGGGGCATTACTGTCATCTTGTGGGTACAGGTAGGGATGCTGTTCCATAGAAATGCCCAAGATAGCTTCTATAACAAAGAATTACTGGGTCAAAAAAATGTCAATATTGCCAAGGTTGAGAAACCCTTACATAAATTCGTAAGAACAGTGACTGTTTAATTCCCTATTAAATCCTCAAGAGCTAGAACGCTGCCTGACATAAAGCAGCGTCTTAAAAATACCTATTGAATGAACCTAATCAGAGGGCTATTGAGAAGAGTCAGCAAGATAGGCACATAAACCTCTTAGTATGGCTGTGAAATGTGAATTTGCTCCCTCTACTGTATTCTCATCCTGCATTCTCTGTGGAGATACCTTTTTTCATTGTTTCCCCATCTATTCGCCATGAAGTGATGGTAACCTGATGCATATGATCTTAGTTTTTGAATGTTGAATTTTAAGCCAGCTGTTTCACTCTCCTCTTTCACTTTCATCAAGAGGCTCTTTAGTTCCTCTTCACTTTCTGCCTTAAGGGTGGTATCATCTGCTTATCTGAGGTTGTTGATATTTTTCCTGGCAATCTTGATTCCAGCTTGTGTTTCATCCAGCCCAGCATTTCACATGAGGTACTCGCATATTTGTTAAATAAGCAGGGTGACAATATACAGCCTTGACGTATTCCTTTCAGGATTTGGAACCAGTCTGTTGTTTCATGTCCAGTTCTAACTGTTGCTTCTTGACCTGCATACAGATTTCTCCGGAGATAGGTGAGGTGGTCTAGTATTTCCATCTCTTTAAGAATTTTCCAGTTTGTTGTGATCCACGCAGTCAAAGGCTTTGGCATGTTCATTAAAGCAGAAGTAGATGTTTTTCTGGAATTCTCTTACTTTTTCCATGATCCAACGGATATTTCCCTGTGCTATACAGTAGATCTTTGTTGTTGTTTATTATTTTATATACAGTAGTGTATATCTGTTAATCCCAACCTCCTAATTTATTCCTCCCCTTTTCCCCTTTGGTAGCTATAAGTTTGCTTTTTATGCCTGTGAGTCTATTTCTGTTTCGTAAATAAGTTCATTCATATTATTTTTAAGAATCTACATGTAAGTGATATCATATGATATTCCTCTTCCTCTGTATGACACTTCACTTAGTATGACAGTCTCGCTCCACCCACATTGCTGCAAATGGGAGATCTCCACTACATGTGTTAAACATTGTAACCTACCTGGGGCCCTCATCCACAACCTGCTGAAACTTCCAATAATGTCTCACACTCTGAAAACTATATGCTTATATGGATAGTATGATATACAGACCTACTTTTTGACCCTATTTTTACTAGTATGACTAGTAAATGACTTTTGACTTTTTGACCCTATTTTTACTAGTATGACTATAATAACAAATATATTACTCCTGCCCCAAGCATTGTGTAAATCATGGATAATTTGCACCCTCCTTGATAATTTTAAGATTTTCACTCAAAATTCCATGGCTAAATTATTCTTGTAATATTTTTTTCCAAGGGCAACAGAAAAATACACCATGGCAGAGAAAAACATGATGTCTGTGTTTATGGGTCCTGTTTCCGCAATCCGTCCTCTTTCAATACATAATCAGCTGTCAATTTGTTTAATCAAATTAGGTGTTTATCTTTCCTGACATTTGTATTGGCCAAGTAGATTAATACTGGATATGGCATTGGCATAATAAATCACCAAATTATTGCAATTTAAACTAGCATCTGCTGCCATCAGAAATTTCCTGGGAAAAATATAAAATGCCAGCAATTCATTTTAGTATATCTAATGTAAAAGTTTAGATACCAATAGTCCACCAAGTTAAAATATACACATCTTTATCCACTTATAATTAAATAACAAACCATAAGAACAAACTTAAGGTACATCATATTTAACATCTAAGAAACATCATATTTCTGTGCAATACAATCAATTCAGAATTCTGTGTTAAATATGTAGCATATAATATATGTTCTATGTTAAAATATATAGCATATGTTAAATATATAGCATACAGTGTGTTAAAATATGTTAAATATGTAGCATATTGTGCATGTTCTTTTTGTTCCTAAATTCATCTCAGAAAATAAAACACATTGCATAACATTTTAAATGTGAATATTTTTTATATTTGGTATTTTGCATATAACGTATACAAATGTAGTATCACATTTCCTTGTTTCCTTTAATCAAGTAATTTACACATAGTGATTCATGGTGGAATAGTTATTAAAGATATTGCCAGAAAATAACAATTCTAAATAATTTTAACTAAAATATTAGAAGTGATATAGAAAGTTGTCATATCCCACAAAGATTTTATCTTACTAAGCCATTTGTTTACTACAATGAGTTTGTCATTTCAATGGCATTTTTGATTGACCATCAGAATCCCTTGTTGTTGCTATTTAGTTGCTAAATATATTGATCAACACTTTTGTGATCCCATGGACTCTAACCCACCAGGATCCTCTGTCCATGGGATTTCCCGGCAAGAATACTGCAGTGGGTTTTAATTTCCTTCTTCGGGGATCATCCCAACACAGGGATCAAACCTGTGTCTCCTGCATTGAGGGTGGATTCTCTACCACATGAGGGAAGTCCATCAGAATCCTTGGCTCATTACATATATATCTTCAGATGTTTTTTGCCAATAGATTAGATTTTAGAATTAACGAGAATCCTTGGGAGTTAATGGATATCTGAAGGATTTAGGCATTAATGCTTGTTTTGATTTAAAATTAAAATAAAAGCTAGGTATGACTTTCCTGCATGTCTTAAAAACTTTTCTAAAAATAAGCTCAAGAGAGGAGTTTCAAAAATTTACAGAAATATTTTTTGGCATATATGGTTTCCTAAAGTGACCACTCGTAAATGCAAACAGTACTTAGAAAAGCAAGTTTGGGTACTTTTGCTTGAAAAAGACTCTTAAAAAGTATCCATTAAGTAACTATTATAAACAAAATTTTAAAAACTGTGGTAGAGTATGGTGTGTAGGTAGAGTTCAAAACAATAAATAAAGCACGTCAAAGTATCTTATTAGAGAATAGGAAGCAATATTCACAAATGATAAGAAAAGGGTAAATATTAGATAGCACATGCAATTTGAACTCTATATGACATATGTAGCATTTTTTATTAATACTCTGGTAGCAGGAAATTATACTCCAGACTTCCTATTTTGTAAATAATTCTGCTTCATAAAGAATAATTTTAATGATTTATATGAAATACTTTAGCCTTATACAAATGATTTTGCTGAAGAAATATAATTGTAGTTAAAATCATGTCACAAATGGCAAAGATTGTACTAATACTACTAGTTGTATATTTTTTGGTGATAAAATTTTGGAATTTTAGTCCTACCAAATCCATATGAACACTCTAACCTATTTTATTAAATATATCAATGACAGAGCATACCTATATATTTTATTATTCATGTCAGGAAAGTATGTTATTACCATGGTAAGTTTTGTTCATGCAAAAAATAAACTGTAGAATTTACTTGTGGTTTACTCAAAACTAATGTTTTTGCTTCTGGGCACAACATTAGCAATATTTTATACTTATAATGAGTTTTAAGTAAACAAGGACCACTGTGACAAACTCTAAATGAAAATCAATGTAGTCACATGGCATTTAAACTGAACAGACAGATTATGGTTTTAAGAGTATTACATGTCTAAGAACACTGGGGACCAGAAAGAAGAAAGCAGATTAGAGAGAAAAACAGTGGTAAGATAAAGCTTTTTGAACCAACTTGAAATATAAAAATCTAACAATAGACGTTTCTTTATTTTATAAAGCATATCAAGGAAACTTTTAAAAAAGCACTAGTGACTCTTTGGTTCTAGGTGGTCATCATACCCTCTTGCCACATCCCATCTTAGATGAGCTAATGAGCTGGAGACCCATGAGACCACATGGTAAATTGAGTGATAGCTGCTTAACTCAGTAGAAAAGAGTCCTTTTATTATGTGATATCACCAGGCTTTTATGGTGAGCTTTACGAGATCTCACACTATGATTTACAATTACTCTGTGCCACCAGTGTGGCACTATCTTGCATTGTTTTGGCTATTAAAGCAACTGCCTCCCGAGCCAATTTGTGAAGAGACAATTCACAAAGCGGCAGTGCTTTGTGTTGTAAAAATAGATGCTTGAGATAATTGGGCAAGGTGGTGTCATGTCACTTGTGTGCAGTTCATTAATTCACTGCTTGAAACGGCTATAAAATAATAGCCATGTCATCAGGATGAAAGTACAAGAGTGCAAAGGAAATAAAACTTCATAAGTAAGAAGACAGAAGTAGCTGTTATGAAGAAAACTCAAATATTTTCTTCTCTTTTAGTACCCAGTCTTATGTCCCTGTAGTTACAAACCTGCACTTCGGCTTTGCTTATTATTACTTGTTAGTGTTTATTGGGTACTAGATGATTCACGCAATTTATGTTCCCCTCCAAATCGGTGATGCTGATGGATAGTTCACTAAAAGAGCTCAGGGATCATTGCCACTGACAGAGCAATATCCAGTGATTTTCCTCCCACAGTTCAGAAAAAATGTCCATATTAAAGCCATTCCCAAATGTGTCACTAATGGGATTTTTAATTTCAGCAACAACTGGATCTTTAGTTGCTTTAGTCACAAGTCAGGAAATAAACCCATTTGGAGGAACTAGTCTTTGATGATATAGTGTGGCATCTATTAAATTATATTGGTAAGCATCTTATTATTCTTTCATAACCAGACTGGTTAATTGGCAGCTGCATTAAAGGAATGGACAGAGCTATAAGTCAAAATGTGGTCAGTGAAAAGTATTAAAATGTAACTGTGTGCATACCACACCAATAACTATTCTTATCTGCCTCCCAGTTACCAGCTTTACAACAACCTTAAACCTAAAGCTATGAGATACACTTAACAACTGGAAAAGCAAGTTTGGGGATCCTAGCCTCTGGCTAAAAGAATATGCAATGCCATTATACACTACACAAAGCCTACAAAAATATAGGATTGAGTATTTAAGTTTTTTTCCCTATTAGGACTTCCATTCTACAGCAATAATGAAAAAACTGGGTCACCTCACAATGGTAATTTTCTCAGAATTATGGTACACTTGAGTCAATTTGATCTTTTAGCTGAACATCGAGCTAAGGAGAGCAGTGATAAAAGAAGCAACCTATCATCCTTATCACAGAGTATAAGGAGAAGGGTGCCTACAGAATGGCCTCCAAGGTCTGTCAGTGATTGTTCAAGAGCTTAGGCTGATGAAATATTTCCTGTCAGGGCTTATTCCTCACCTGACATTTCTCATATTTGATCTGTTAATGGTTATTGCCCACTATGCTAGTTTAAAGGTCAGATTCATAAAAAGGTTCTATCACTACCAATTGAACCCTTCTTTAGGAATCTCTATCAAATATGTGTTGTAAGCCATGATAAGTGCCTGATCCTTACCAGGAGCTCACAAGTGTGATGGTTCACCCCAAAAAGATAATTTGTTTTCCTACCCTTTGAGGAAGATAATAGTAACATCCTTTCTAGAAATGCCAAGAGTAAGAAAAAAAAAGAAAACTATGGATGATTTTTTCATGTGTATTTCCGCATCTCTTTATTAGAAAAGAAATATTGCAAATCATATTAGCAAGGAATTATAACTTTGATAGAACTTTGGTAGATATTTACCATAGTGTTTTGATCTGAAATTGGGTATTTGCTAAAAATAAAAATTTAAAACAAAATAAGTGCAAGAGGAAACTTTATTATCTCCATAATACAAGAACAGGTAGAACAACCAAACAGCAGAAAAGACATGGGTATGGATACAACTGGAGTCAAGGAATTGAATCACCCCAAGATACTCTCATACAGGATCTCTAAATGTCTGCCTCATTTTTCTTACTGCAAACCACCTTCTTAATCCAAGTAGTGTCATTTATTTTCATAGTGGAAAAGAAATCACTCTCATTTTTAGTTTGAAAAGTTAGAAAGACTCTGATTAGTTCAACTTGGGTCTGTCATCTCTTAACCAAGGAGTTTGGAATGAGAAAAATGTATGAATATGGCTGATCCCCTTGAACAAAATGCTTAGATTGGAGGGTGGGGGTGATAGTAGCTCCCAAAAGGAGTTAGAGTGAGGGGGAAAAAAGGAGGAGAAGAATCTGTTTCCAGAAGAACAGAAGGAGCTGCTGGTCAAATAACGGTGTTAAAAATTTCACTAGATGCCTTACTTGAAAGACAAAACACTATTCCAAAACCTAAGTGTACTGCACATGCTTAATCGTTCAGTGGTATCCGACTCTTTCCGACCCCATGGATTGGAGCCCACCAGGTTCCTCTTGTCCATGGGGATTCTCCAGACAAGCATACTGGAGTGGGATCTTCCCCACCCAGGGATCCAACCAGGGTCTCCCATATTGCAGGTATATTCTTTACTGTCTGAGCCACTAGGGAAGCGCATATATATATATCACTAAAAATGTCCTTGACTTTGTAGAGCTTATATTTTAGGGGAGGTATTCAGACAGTAAACAAGTATAAAATTATGTATATTCTTAGCAGTATGGTAAAAGATATAGCATGATAAGGGGGTGAGGACAGGCAAGGATGAGGGAGTTGGTTACTGTTTTATGTGAAGTGGTCAGAGAAGTTTCCTCTAAAGACATCTTTGAATTGATTCCTGAAGTGAATGTATGAGTCACGCACAAATCTTGGAGGAGACAAATATTCTTCAATATATAGTTGCTGTAAAAAGGTGGAATTTGAGACTGATGTGAAGAATAATGAAAAAATCACTGACTTAAGAGCCAGTTTACTCTTAAGAATTTGTGAAAACTTAGAAAGGTATTTTAATCTAGGTTTCAGTTTCCCCATCAGTAAAATACATTTTCTGGGTATTTTGCCAAATACTAAAATTCTTAACTTAACAAAGTTATTTCCAAGTATATAGCTTAGATAAATGAACACTAACAGTTTATAGGTCAGTAAAACTACCTGAATTTTTGCTCAGATTACATCAATAGCTTCATAACTTATGTCCCTCTCTCTCTCCCTGCCCTGAAAATGTTCTAGAATTAAGACTCGTGTCAGGATTTGTCACTCTTCCACTCAAAGCCTCCAATTCCTCTCCATTTTACCCCAGGGAGGAAATACTAAACTTCTTAGAAACCTTCATGAACCAGGACACAATACTTCTCTGTTATTCACAGTCTGAACTGTGTCCCACTCAAAACATGTTGAGACCCTTGCTCCAGTATCCTCAGGATGTGACTGCATCTGGAGATAGGACATTTAAAGAGGTAATTAAGTTAAAAGGAGATTGTTAGGGTGGGCCCTACTCCAATATGACTCCTGTTCTTAAAAGAAAATGAGATTAGGACACAGATAATTAGATTGATGATGACAAGAGAACACAGGGAGAAGGAGAGAGGACTCAGAAAAATCTAAACCAGTCTACCACATCTTGATCTGGGATTTCTAGGATCCAAAATATGAGAAAATAAATGTGTGCTCTTAAAGCCACCCAGTTTGTGATACTTTATTATGGCAGTCTTAGAAAACTAAATTCCTCTCTAACTTGAACATTATTGCCCAATTCAGACTGAAGAAAGTGGGGAAAACCACTAGACCATTCAGGTATGACCTAAATCAAATCCGTTATGATTATACAGTAGAAGTGAGAAATAGATTTAAGGGACTAGATCTGATAGAGAGCCTGATGAACTATGGATAGAGGTTCATGACATTGTACAGGAGACAGGAATCAAGACCCTCCCCAAGAAAAAGTAATGCATAAAAGCAAAATGGCTGTCTGAGGAGGCCTTACAAATAGCTGTGAAAGGAAGAGAAGCGAAAAGCAAAGGAGAAATGGAAAGATATACCCATTTGAATGCAGAGTTTCAAAGAATAGCCAGGAGAGATAAGAAGGCCTTCCTCAGCAATCAATGCAAAGAAATAGAGGAAAACATTAGAATGGGAAAGACTAGAGATCTCTTCAAGAAATTTAGAGATACCAAGGGAACATTTGATGCAAAGATGGGCTCAATAAAGGACAGAAATGACATGGACCTAACATAAGCAGAATATATTAAGAGATGGCAAGAATACACAGAAGAACTGGACAAAAAATATCTTCATGACCCAGGTAATCATGATGGTGTGATCACTCACCTAGAGCCGGACATCCTGGAATGTGAAGCCAAGTGGGCCTCAGGAAGCATCACTGCAAACAAAGCTAGTGAAGGTGATGGAATTCCAGTTGAGCTATTTCAAATCCTGAAAGATGATGCTGTGAAAGTGCTGCACTCAATATGTCAGCAAATTCGGAAAACTCAGCAGTGGCCACAGGACTGGAAATGGTCAGTTTTCATTCCAAACCCAAAGAAAGGCAATGCCAAAGAATGCTCAAATTACCACATGATTGCACACATTTCACACGCTAGAAAAGTAATGCTCAAAATTCTCCAAGCTGGGCTTCAGCAATATGTGAACCATGAACTTCCAGATGTTCAAGTGGGTTTTAGAAAAGGCAGAGGAACCAGAGATCAAATTGTCAACATCCTCTGGATCATCGATTAAGCAACAGAGTTCCAGAAAAACATCTATTTCTGCTTTATTGACTACGCCAAAGCCTTTGACTGTGTGGATCACAATAAACTGTGGAAAATTCTGAAAGAGATGGGAATACCAGACCACCTGACCTGCCTCTTGAGAAACCTATATGCAAGTCAGGAAGCAACAGTTAGAACTGGATGTGGAACAACAAACTGGTTCCAAATAGGAAAAGGTGTATGTCAAGGCTGTATATTGTCACCCTGCTTATTTAACTTATACGCAGAGTACATCATGAGAAACGCTGGGCTGGAAGAAGCACAAGCTGGAATCAAGTTTGCCGGGAGAAATATCAATATATGCAGATGACACCACCCTTATGTCAGAAAGTGAAGAAGAACTAAAGCGCCTCTTGATGAAAGTGAAAGAGGAGAGTGAAAAAGCTGGCTTAAAACTCAACATTCAGAAAACTAAAGATCATGGCATCCAGTTCCACCACTTCATGACAAATAGATGGAGAAACAATGGAAAGAGTGACAGACTTTATTTTTGGGGGGATCCCAAATCACTATAGATGGTGACTGCATCCATAAAATTAAAAGACTGTTGCTCCTTGGAAGAAAAGCTCTGACAAACTTAGATAGCATATTAAAAAACATTACTTTGCCAACAAAGGTCCATCTAGTCAAAGCTATGGCTTTTCCAGTAATCATGTATGGATGTGAGAGTTGGATTATAAACAGAGCTGAGTACCAAAGAGTTGATGCTTTTGAACTGTGGTGTTGGAGAATACTGTTGAGAGTCCCTTGGACTGCAAGGAAATCAAACCACTCAGTCCTAAAGGAAATCAGTCCTGAATATTCCTTGGAGGGACTGATGGTGAAGCTGAAACTCCAATACTTTGGCCACCTGATGCAAAGAACTGACTCACTGGGTGATGCTGGGAAAGGTTGAAGGCAGTAGGAGAAGGGGATGAGAGAGTATGAGATGGTTAGATGGCATCAGTTACTCAATGGGCATGAGTTTGAGCAAACTCTGGGAGATAGTGAAGGACAGGGAAGCCTGGCATGCTGCAGTTCATGGGGTCACAAAGAGTAGGACACGACTGAGCAACTGAACTGAAGAATCAAATATATGTAATTCCCCCTAACTAGTATAATCTATAGTAATTATTTCTATACAGTAAACATTGACTTACTTGTAATAAATATCATGTTTTGTTCATTGAAAATTAACATCTAAAATATTCTATTTGCATATTTTTTGTTAATTTATAGATGCAATTTACTATGACCTTGCATGCAGTTTTCATTAGTTAAAGTATATTAATTAAGATAACAAATATCCCCTAATTTTTATTAACCCAAGACTAGCAAAACTTTTGTTTTTAAGCTTTTAATGGCTCACTTCTTTTTTTTTTCTCTTTATTTTATTTTTTTTTCCATTTATTTTTATTAGTTGGAGGCTAATTACTTTACAGTATTGTAGTGTTTTTGTCATACATTGACTTGAATTAGCCATGGATTTACATGTATTCCCCATCCCGATCCGCCTTCCCACCTCCCTCTCTACCCGCTCCCTCTGGGTCTTCCCAGTGTACCAGGCCCGAGCACTTGTCTCATGCATCCAGTCTGGGCTGGTGATCTGTTTTACCCTAGATAATATACATGTTTTGATGCTGTTCTCTTGAAACATCCCACCCTCGCCTTCTCCCACAGAGTAATGGCTCACTTCTTAGTGAACAGTGAATGCTGGTTGGAGGTCTAGAAGTGGGTCTGCTCCACACAGCTATTCAGGGCTCTATTATTTTCTATCTACTAGATCAGCCATTCATTAAATCCTGAAGACAAAGAAAGAAGATCTTGCATAGAGAATTTGTAGAAGGTTTTAAAGACCAGAACTGGAAGTACCCAAAAGTAGTCATTTTGGCCCCACCTACAAGAATCTTTATTCAGCAAAGTGCCAAGGAAGAAGAGGTGGACTCAGATATTGGTGAACAATTCTTTCCCAAACATGTAACCATTCTCTGCTATAAGAAGAACTGAAACGGAACCTCCACACTGGTGGTGCAGGCATATAACAAAGAGAATCTTTGATTTTCACCATGGCCTGAATTAGTAGAGATCAAAAACAGAAAACTAAGAAGATTTCCTATCATTTTAACTTTGTTTCATTTGGCCTTAGTTTTTCATGTAAATCACCAGAATATTAAATACATTTATTCATATATACATTTAAAATAGAAAGAATTGTAAATTATTTTATATGTGACCACCACTATTTTTACCTGAACATTTCCCCATGAGTGCAGATAATTTAGAGTTCATTATAATAATACTTCCAAAAGTACTTGAAAGCACAAAAGAAAATATGAAACATGAATCTTAAAAGCTACCCCTAAACTGTTATCTTTGGGTTAATGAAGGAAAACTTAGTTTGCTCATTGAAAGTCAAACTTTTCTAGGCTTAAAGCAAATATAGCAGTGTACCAGGAAGTTAAAGGATTTTTTAAATTAAAACCTGATTTCTGAGCTTCAGTATCTCACAACCTATTTAAGTTGATAAATGCATGATATTTTTAAGTTTTTGATAGAAAGAACATGGGTTTTGGAGCCATTGTTGAGTACCAGCTATAAAACTCGATGATTATGTAAGTGTTGGCAAATCACTTCACTTTATTATTTTTTTTTTTTTTGGATTACAATTGTAAATTTTATTTTTTTCCCAATTATCTTTATCAGTTGGAGGCTAATTACTTTACAATATTGTAGTGGTTTTTGCCATACATTGGCAAAATCACTTCACTTTAAAATTTAGTTTCTTTGTCTGTAAAACAAAGAACAATAGTTCTTACTTTTGCAGGGCTATTCTAGTTGAGAAAACTACTTCAGTTCATGCCCCATAGTAGCCACTGAATACACTATAGCTATTACTATTATCATTATAACTTAAGGTAATGAATTTTAAGGGCCACAATAAGTTATCCATATTAACTGAATTTAAAAATCAAGAAATAGGGGAAATAAAACATAAACTGAAATAAAGGGGAAGGAAGTCCAGGTGGGGCTTGAACTAAATTTTAAATTATGGATAATCTTTTGATAGAAAAGTGTAGCAGCAAGAATACAGTAGATTTTAAATCAGAAGTAAATATGAGCTGTTTAGAGGATAAGTGAAGCAACTTGTCTAAAGAAACAAATACTCACCCAAATCAATGAAGTTAGAGTACATGCTTACATCACACATAAAAATAAACTCAAAATGGCTTAAAGACTGAAATATAAGACACAATACCATAAAATTCCTAGAAGAAAACATAGGTAAAACATTCTCTGACATAAATCATAGTAATTATTTCCTTTTTCAATGTTTGCATGTTTGCCTAGGTCGGTCTTCCAAGACAATACAAATAAAAGCAAAAAAAAAAAAAAAAGAAACTAATCAAACTTAGAAGCTTTTGCACAGCAAAGGAAATCATAAACAAACCAAAAAAACCCCTACAGTTTGGAAGGAAATATTTTCAAATGAAGTGAACAACAGTGATTAACTTTCAAATATGCAAACAGCTCATACAACTAAATATCAAAAACAACAAAAAAACAACCCAATCAAAAAATGGGCAGAAGACCTAAATATATATTTTCCAAAAAAGACATACAGATGACCATTTGTTGTTGTTTAGTCGCTCAGTCATGTCTGACTCTTTGCGACCCCATGGACTACAGCACATCAGGCTTCCCTGTCCTTCACTATCTCCCAGAGTTTGCTCAGACTCATGTCCATTGAGTCAGTGGTGCCATCTGACCATGTCATCCTCTGTTGCCCCCTTCTTCTCCTGCCCTCAATCTTTCCCAGCATCAGGGTCTTTTCCAATGAGTCAGCTCTTCACACCAGGTGGCCAAAGCATTCACACTTCAACCTCATTGTCAGTCGTTCCAATGAAAATTCAGGATTGATTTCCTTTAGGGTTGACTGGTTTGATCTCCTTGCTGTCTAGGGACTCTCAAGACTCTTCTCCAGCACCACAGTTCGAAAGCATCAACTCTTCAGAGCTCACCTTCTTTATGGTCCAACTCTCACATCCGTACATGACTACTGGAAAAGCCATAGATTTGACTAGATGGCCCTTTGTTAGCAAAGTTATGTCTCTGCTTTTTAATACAGTGTCTAGGTTTGTCATAGCTTTTCTTTCAAGGAGCAAGCATCTTTTAATTTCATGGCTGTAGGTCCATCTGCAGTGATTTTGGAACCCAAAAAAGTAGCAAATTGAAACTGTACCTGTTTCCATTGTTTCCCCACCTATTTCCCATGAAGTGATGGGACCAGATGCCATGATCTTCACTTTTTGAATGCTCAGTTTTAAGCCAGCTTTTTCATTTTCCTCTTTCACCTTCATCAAGGGTCTCTCTAGTTCCTCTTCCCTTTCTGCCATTAGGGTAGTTTCTTCTGCATATCTGATAGGTTATCGATATTTCTCCCGGCAATCTTGATTCCAGCTTGAGTTCATTCAGTCTGGCATTTCTCATGATGTACTCTGCATATAAGTTAAATAAGCAGGGTGACAATATACAGGCTTGATGTACACTTTCCCAATTTGGAACCAGTCTGTTGTTCCATATCCAGCTCTAACTGTTGCTTCCTGACCTACATACAGGTTTTGCAGAAGGTAGGTCAGGTGGTCTGGTATTCCCATCTCTTTAAGAATTTTCCCTAGTTTGTTGTGATACAAACAGCCAAAGACAATAGCGTAGTCAATGAAGCAGAGGTAGATGTCTCTCTGGAATCCCCTTACTTTTTGTATGACCCAATGGATGTTGGCAATTTGATCTCTTGTTCTTCTGCTGTTTCTAAATCCAGCTTGTACATCTGTAAGTTCTCGGTTCATCTACTATTGAAGCCTAACTTGAAAGATTTTGAGCATTACTAGCATGGGAAAAGAGTGCAATTGTGTAGTACTTTGAACATTGTTTCTTATTGCCCTTCTTTGGGATTGGAATGAAAACTGACCTTTTCCAGTCCTGTGGCCACTGCTGAGTTTTCCAAATTTGCTGGCTTATTGAGTGTAGCACTTTAATGGCATCATCTGGTGTCATCTTTCAGGGTTTGAAAAAGCTCAGCTGGAATTCCATCCCATCTATTAGCTTTGTTCATAGAAATGCTTTGTAAGGCCCACTTGACTTCATACCTCAGGATGTCTGTCTCTAGGTGAGTGATCACACCATCAAGGTTATTTGGGTCCTTGAGATCTTTTTTTTTAGTTGTTCTGTGTTTTCTTGCCAGCTCTTCTTAATCTCTTCTGCTTCTTTTAGGTCCATACCATTTTTGTCCTTTATTGTGCCTATTTTTGCATGAAATGTTCCCTTGGTGTCTCTAATTTTCTTGGAGAGATCTCTAGTCTTTCCCATTTTATTGTTTTCCTCTATTTCTTTGCATTATTCACTTATAGTGACATGAAAATATGCTCCTCATCACTAATTATTAAAGAAATGCAAATTAAATCTATAATGAATTACTGTCTCACAGGGGTCACAATAACTATCATTAAAATGTCTACTAATAAGCTGGAGGGGCAGGGGGACAAAGCACCACCCCACACTGTAGCAGGACTGTAAATTGATACAGACACTATGGAAAACTGTATGGAAATCACTCAAAGACCTAAAAATAGAGTTGCCATATGATTCAGCAAGCCTAAAGAAAGTCATTGAAAAGACTCCTGAATATTCATTGGAAAGACTATTGCTGAAGTTGAAGCTCCAACACTTTGGATACTTGATGCTGAGAACTGACTCATTGGAAAAGACTCTGATACTGGGAAAGACTGAAGGCAAAAGGAAAAGGGGGTGGCAGAGGATGAGATGGTTAGATAGCATCACCTACTCAATGGACATGAATTTGAGCAAACTCCAGGAGACAGTGGAAGACAAAGGAGACTGTCCTGCTACTGTCCGTGAAGTTGCAAAGAGTTGGACATGACTTGGTGACTAAGCAATGACAATGATTCATCAGTCCCACTCCTGGGCATATATCCAGACAGACCTATAATTCAAAAAGACATGCAACCCTATGTTCATGGCAGCACTATTTACAATAGCCAAGATGTGGGAACAACTTAAATGTCCTTCCACAGATGAAATGATAAAGAAAATATGTTATATATACACAATGAAATATTACTCAGCCATAAAAATAATGAAATAATGCCATTTGCAGCAACATGGACCTAGAATTTATCATACTAAATGACATATCAAAAAGAGAAATACAAATTCCATATAATATCACTTACATGTGGAATCTAAAATACAACACAAATAAGCATATCTACAAAACAGAAACAGACTCACAGACATAGAGAATATACATGTAGTTGCAATGGGGGTTGGAGGAGGAAAGACTGGAAGTTTGAGTTTAGCAGATGCAGACGATTTTATATATAGGGTGGATAAACAACAAGGTCCTACTCTGTAGCACAGGGAACTATACTTAATATCCTGTGATAAACCAAAATGAAAAAGAATATATATGTATACCTGAATCACTTTGCTGTACAGCAGCAATTTATACACCACTGTAAATCGACTATACTTCAACAAAATTTAAAAAGAAAATAAACATTGAAATGTATATGTACATAGTTTATGTACATAACAAATGTATATGTACATAGTTTATTATCTTGCCTTTAAATACTCTTAGAGATGCATATCAGGATTGTCAATGTCTGAATTTACAAAATGTTTAGTTCAATAAAAATATTCAATAAGTATATTGAATTTATACCTGCTGGGACTTTGGCTTGTGGAATGCTTGGGGTGAGTCCCTGCTGCCATCCTGGGCTTCCAGACAACCCGAGGGTGAGTCCACACTAGCAGAAGCTGGGTTTCTTCAGGATCTCCTGGGGTTTCAGCTTTGGGACATCCAGTGTGGCATCCAGTTCACACAGACAGGATCCCAGGACAGTTTCCTCAGGACCTGCTGGGAGGAGAGCTGTTGAGGGAGAATGTCATGCAGAGGACCCAACACATGGTGGCTACTAATCGACTCTTCCCACAGTGCTTCTTCATAAATGTGAACTTCTACAAGGTCAATGAGCATCACAACTTCCCTTGAACATGTTCTGGGGTGTGAGTGAAACTAATGTCCCTTGAAATTGGCTTCTTGAACTTCTGCTGTGTATTGGATTCTTTATTGATGACCACACTTAGGACATTTCTTGAGGGCAGCAGGTATCTTCCTAGATTTTTCATGGAGAGATTAGATACCATCCTGCAAGAGCAGAATCATCATCCCAACACATGAAAAAAGAATAGACACCAGCCTGCACCCATATTATCCTCCTCTGCCTGCCTGGCCAATCATGGCAACAAAAGGTGTCCCTCCTCTTGTCACAAGCAAATCCCAGGAAAAGGACTCAGATGTAAAGGAAACCAGAATATTGTTTTGAACTACAGATACTTTGGGGCTTTCCAGGTAGCTCAGATGGTAAAGAATTTGCCTGCAGTGCAGGAGACCTGGGTTTTATCCTTGGGTTGGGAAGATGCCCTAGAGAAGGAGAGGGCAACCCATTCCAGTATTCTTGCCTGAAGAATTCCACAAACAGAGAAACCTGGCAGGCTAGAGTCCATAGAGTAACAAAGAGTTGGACATGACTGAGTGACCAACACATAACAATAATAAAAGTCAAAAGGTATGCCAAGCCATTTATAGATGATTGTCATATGAATATTTGAATAATAGTTTAATTTTCAGATGCATCATTCATATTAACTTTTATATTTTGAACAATATTTAAAATTAAATTCCTAGCATTTAATACATCCTAGCAGGATGTATTAAATTTATATTTAAAAATATCAAACATAGGTAATGTTTTAGAGTTCTTTCACTTTTTAAATTAAAGTGGGTAGAGATGATTGATTGCAGTGGTGTGAATTCTTATGCTTCTGATTTTTTTATCCTAAATCAGAGAGAAAACAAATAGGAAAATGGACAGATTGAATATGGCATAACTTTCCCTGTCATGAAGAGCCTTGTGATAAATTGACTTTAAAGAGATGAGAAGTACTTGCGAATAACATTTTGTTTTCTAAAAAATCTTACTTCAGAAAGTATCTTGCTTGAAACAAAATAAACATAAGAAGGTCTACGAATTTGTTCTTGTACCTTGCTCAAGTAGCCATACAACCATGGGTGGAGAAACAAACTAAAAAGTTGCTCAGTTTTAAAAAAAAAA
Source organism: Cervus elaphus (assembly GCF_910594005.1). Classification (NCBI taxonomy): domain Eukaryota; kingdom Metazoa; phylum Chordata; class Mammalia; order Artiodactyla; family Cervidae; genus Cervus; species Cervus elaphus. Next base: position 85,332,121 of record NC_057834.1, on the reverse strand, counting down.
CCAACATATTTTTAGCAGTGAGTATAAAACAGTATTTCAGATCCAGATAACATGTAATTTCAACTCAGCATCCATTTCTTATCTCCTTTGGGCTACCCCGGTGCCATTCAAAGCCTGGAACTAACATACACACACACACACACTCACACACATGCACACACCACACATACATAAACACACAGAGTGAGAGAATTTAAAGTCATTTTCTAAGACATGTGAGATAATTTTAACAACTCAAGGGTATTCAAAGTTTGATGGTTAAACAAACAAATCAGCCTGACAGACCACTTTATTTTTTTTTTAATTTTTTTTCTCCACTACAGCACTACTTCATCACATCTAATATGTCCTGTGAACGAAAATTTCAGTTCCTGCTTGATAGTTCACAAATGTTGAGAGGGTCATTTTCAGACCAGTTATTGCACTACAGAAACCTTACATAAATTTGTTGTATATAAGTTGATAAATATAATGTGAGATATTTTATTTATAACCATATTTTCATATAGGAATTAGTGGTTCAAAAGCAGTGATTATTGAATTTACCCTAAACTCATATTCCATGAGTATATTTACTATTAGAAATAAAATCTAAAAAAAAAAAATGTACACCAAAAATGGGTATTTATAGTAATGCTAGTAATTCATAATTTGCTTCCCTTGTGGCTCAGCTGGTAAAGAATCCGCCGGCAATGTGGGAGACCTGGGTTCAATTCCTGGGTTGGGAAGATCCCCTGGAGAAGAGAAAGGCTACCCACTCTAGTATTCTGGCCTGGAGAATTCCATGGACTGTATAGTCTATGGGGTTGCAAATAGTGGGACATGACTGAGTGACTTTCACTTTCACTTTGGGTTTCCTTGGTGGCTCAGAGGATCAAGTGTCTGCCTGCAATGCAGGAGACATGGGTTCAACCCCCAGGTCCCCTGAAGGAGGAAATGGCAACCCACTCCAGTACTCTTGCCTGGTAGGCTACAGTCTGTGGGATTGCAAAGAACTGCACACGACTGAGCAACTTCACTTCTCATAGTAATGCACCAAATATTTAGGATATGACAACTGTAGTCTTGATTTAAGTGGAAAGTTAAATTTGAATTTTCCTTTCCCTCTTTATTATTATTATTATTGATTACCATAGACTGTTTTTTTAATTAGTTATGTCTAAATGAATATACGTTATCAAGCATTACATGCTGGACCATCATTTCTTCACCTACTCTAAAATATGATGTTATTTGCATATCAAATGAAAAGGGAAGGAAGGATATCTAATCCAAAATTCCTTGTTTGGTGAAAGAAGGAGAAAAGTAGGAACAGAAGGAAAAAAATTTAGAAGGAAAAGAGAAAGAAATAAGGGAGGGAGAAAATGAGGAAGGAAGGGTAAGAGAACAGTAAAATAATCTAATTTTGTTCGTGTAGGAAAATGATCATATCATTCTCTGAAACAACCTGCCTTATTTATAAGAAGCACTAAAGTGGTGACTCTTGGGTTTTAAACTTTTAGAAAAATAATAATTAAATGTTAATCACTTCTTGTCAAATTAATGAAAAGGCTAGATCATTAAACTTTACTGAAAATACTCTTAGATTCTGGCCTAATAACATGCTTTACCTGAATTGTCCTATATAATTATGGCTGGAGAAAAAGGGGTATGTGAGCAGAGTGGAGCAAGTAGTTACAACAATTTCAATTCCAAGTAATGAACACAGATCTTTTTTTTTTTTTTTAGTCCAGTGCTAGCCGTTTTCCCCTTTACTATGAAGATGCTTAATTCTATCATACTAATGCCCCATCCTCCGTTTTTACCTCCACGTACTCCTCCTCCACATACACATCCAATCTTCTGCCAATGAACAACTAAAACCGCCCCGTGCCACCCCTATTTCCATTGCTTTAGCTCAGACTTTCCATTCCTGCTGGAATTCTTGCTCTAACCTGCTGATTGTGCTCAATATAACTCAGTCCTCCAACCTATCTTCCCTACGATTTCCTCAGTCTTCAAAATCTTCATGACATTTATTCATCTAATGGCAATCCCTACACTGTCTTTAATGTAAAATTCATGTCAGTTGCCACAAAATTCATGGACTATCATAAATCTTTCATTGATACAACAAATATTATTATATTTTCTATAAGCAAGAAACTTGGCTAAATTCTGTGATTATGAAGATGAAAAACAGTTATTTCCTTCTTGAATTACACAGTCAAAAGAGAAAATAGGAATATAAATAAGCAAATTGATTGATATAACTTCTTCAGCAAACTTCAGTAGCAATGAAAAGAAAACAGCACTTAATACCTCTTTGAGCAACTGTTAGCACAAATGAAACTTTTCTCTCATTCAAAGTGACCATTACGTATTCAGGCATTTATTCAATAAGTATTTATTGAGTTCTTTCTGCCAAGTATTAAGAAGGAATGGAAATATGTAAATACTTTTTTGGTGAATGAAAAAAGTAGTGAAAAATTATAGGTTGACTACTAATACTTTCACATTTCCTTGATGAATCCTACAGAAAGTGTTTATTTTTTAATGAAGTTTAATTTACAATGTTATGTTTCACTTAACTATGTAGCAAAGTGATTCAGTTATATATATACATACATATATATATATACACATGCATATATATATATATACACACACATACATACGTATACACACACACACACACACACACACATACATATTTAAATATAATGGTTTCCCTGGCGGTTCAGATGATAAAGAATGAGGTAGACCTGGGTTCGATCCCTGGGTTGGGAAGGACCCCTGGAGGAAGGCATGGCAACCCACTCCAGTATTCTTGTCTAGAGAATCCCCATGGACAGAGGAGCCTAGCAGGCTACAGTCCATGGGGTTGCAAAGGGTCAGACATGACTGAGTGACTAAGAACATATATATATTCTTTTTCAGAATGTTCTCATTATAAGTTATTATAAGATATTGAGTATAATTCCCTGTGCTATACAGTGAGTTCTTGTTGTTTATCTATTTTGTATATAGTAGTATATATATATTAATCCCAAACTCCCAATTTATCTCTCCCTCCCCACCTTCCTGCTATCCCCTTTGGTAACCATAAGTTTGCTTTCTATGTCTGTGTATATTTATGCTTTATTAATAAGTTCATTCATACCATATTTTTAGATTCCACATATAAGTGACATCATATGACATTGTTTGTCTCAACTACTTTGCTTAGTATCATAATCTCTAGCTTCATCCATATTGCTGTAAATGGCATAATTTCATTCTTTTTATGGCTAAGTAATATTCCATTATATATATGCACCACATCTTCTTTATCTATTCACCTGCCAATGTACATTTAGGTTGTATCCACTCCTTGGCTATTGTAAATAGTGTTATTATGAACATTGCAGTGCATGTACCTTTTCAAATTACAGCTTTCTCTGGATATATGCTCAGATGTAGAGTTACAGGATCATATGGTACTCTACTTTTAGTTTCTTAAGGAGCCTCTGGTAATTAGCAATATTTAACATCTTTTCATGTGCTTATTGGTCATCTGCATGTCTTCTTTGAAGAAATGCTTGTTTAGTTCATCTGCTCATCTTTTTGATAGCTTTATTATTATTATGATTAAGCTATGTGAATTATTTGTATATTTTGAAATTAAGCCCTTGTTGGCAGCATTGTTTGCAAATATATTATCTCCCACTGTAGGTTTTCTTTTGTTTCGTTTATGGTTTACTTTGCTGTGCTAAAGCTTTTAAGTCTAATTATGCCCCATTTATTTATTTTCATTTTTATTTCCATTACTCTAGGAGATGAATTAAAAAAAATACTGCTGCTATGGTTTCCTCTAGGCATTTTATAATATCCATACTTACATTTATGTCTTTAATCCATTTTGAGTTTATTTCTTATATGGTATAAGCAAATGTTCTAATCTCATTCTTTTATATGTACATTCTTTTACATTTTTCTAAAAACTATTTGTTGAGATAACTTTCTTTTCTCTATTATGTGTTCTTGCCTCATTTGCCTTAGATTAATTGACTAAAAGTACATGGGTTATTTCTGGGATTTCTGTTCTCTTCCATTGATCTATATGTCTGTTTTTGTGTCAGTGCTATACTGTTTTGATTATTGCAGCTTTATAGTATAGTCTTAAATCAGAGTGTGTGATTCTTCCATCTTTGTTCTTCTTTCACAAGATTATTTTGGCTATTCAGTGTCTTTTATGTTTTCCATACAAATTTAAAAAAATCTAGTTCTGTGAAAATGCTATTGGTAATTTGAGAGGGATTACACTGAATCTGTAGATTGCATGGTACAGACATTTTAAACAATATTCATTCTTTCAGTACAAGAATATGGTTTATCTTTCCATTTGTTTGTGTTGTCTTAAATTTCTTTCACCAGCATTTCATAGTTTTTGGAGTACAAGCCTTTTCCCTCCTTAGGCAGATTTATTCCCATTTCTTTTATTCTTTTTGATGTGATGGTAAATGGGATTGTTCCCTTAATTTCTCTATAGAAATTTTACAGAAAAGTTGTGTTGGACAACATGATACATCAGGCAGAGTCCTCTTCAAGAGAGATGAATGTTTTCCCCCAACTGTATATAGTGCTTTGAACAGACAGCCAAAACTGTGGGCATTTTTTTATTGCCTTGTCTAAAGAGACTTGCCTACAGAAGATGATGCCCCCTTTCCTAGGCAACCTATATTCAGTGATTAATCAATATGAGGAGATAAAGGCTCAGTTCCCTACACAACTACCTTAACTTCAAGCTCATCATGGGGTCAGCTGTGACCTTTTTTGAGTCACACTGCTGCCCAGCTTGCTCACTGCCTAATCCTACATCCTTAGTTTACCTTCCATAGCTGGGGATTCCAAGAACATATCCTAAAAAACCTCCTGCACATTAATATTTAATTCAGAATATGATTCCCAGGGAAACCTACCTGTTACATAGGCACATCACTTTCCCCCTTAATTACCAGTTGTAAACTTACCATTCAGCAATTCAATATATACTTCAAATATGGCAATGAATTCACAAAACTCCGAACTGGCTCAGAAGAATATGATTCCTGAAGGGCTAGAAGAAGCAATTATAAAAGTGTAATATAAAAAAAAAAAGTGTAATAGTTAACAAAGTTGTCTTTATACATTCTACCCTAAATTTAACTTCATAGATGAGGATAACATAGCTAATGTTCATTGCAGTATACCAAAAGCAGTAAATGAGATTTTAACAGATAAAACCCTAAACTTATAATTATTTAATAATATTTTACTTTGTACTCAGTTATTGGCAATTGAGTAGTATTATAAAGCACAAATCTCTGCAAATATAACATTTTAAACATACAAAATTTTAATTGAATTCTAAAACATGTGCAAACATGTGCAAACCATTAATATATTTTTTGTTTATCTAAATTATGGAGGCTGCAGTAGATTCTTTCTGATTGAAAATTTTTAAATGCAGAGATAAATAAATACAGCTATATTCATTGGCTGTGTTTAATAATATGCATGCAGAAACATGAAGTAATACCCACATACTGTGAAGGATCTTGCCTTTTTGAAAATAATACACTGTATTAAAATTATAGTGGGTAATAAAACAGTACAAATTTAAAATATATATATGTCACCAAAAAGCCCTAAAAAATTATGATATGTTTATACTGCATTTTTTGTAATGTTACTACTGCTTACCCTGTACTTTATATGCATAAAATTATAATAATTTTTAGAATTTAGATTCACAGTTTAAACCTTTACCTCTAAGGACATTCATAAATTTAATTACTGTTTCTACATGCTTACTTAAATAAATCCATGCATTGTGTTTATTGTGACAGACATAAAAGCAAATTTCTAATTTCTCTGGACTGTTTCTTTCCTTTTGGTCAGAGTATTATCAAAATTTTAAGATGTTAAAATTTGCTTCCTCTTGAGCACCTAAAATTTTTATCCTTGTAACTTTAGGATACTTTTAACATGTAAATTTTATTATATTTTAAGAGAGAAAAAAATCACCCTAAGGCAGTCACCTATTAGGATTCTGCCTTAACTAAATGGATTATGGACTTTGAAACTAAACCTGAACATGTCTTAAAAAGGTGCCCAAGCTTAACTATCTTGTCCTATAAATATGGAAGGCACTTTGACAATAATTGGATCTCCCTAATACCCATATGGATTCCAATATTGCAGAAAGGAAATGGATTGTAAATGTTGGCAACTAAGGCTAACTATACTTCCATATGTATGCTTTACCAAGCACAGGATTTGGAATTCGAACTGTTGTTACAAACCATTTTTTTGCTAATTAGAAACGTCTTCATTTTTCACCTTCACACATAAAGTTGCAAGAAGCCCAATGTTCGCCTTGCTTATCTCAAATTCCCATTTGGCAGGCAATGTGAAAACTAACTCCCAGAGAGCTGTCATATGCCTGGAGTCTCCAAGTTGGCACAGCTACTAGCTTTGACCTCAGGGAATTTTCATGTGTGAGCCTTCCTGTGGTTTACCTCTGAGAGTTCTCTCTAAATTGAAAGAGAGCAAGAGGGATGGGTAAAACAACAGCTCAACAAGCTAGGTTTATTTTAAGTGGTACACAAAAACAGTTCTATTGCAGGACCAAGTGTTCCAACACAGTCTCAGATAATTACACTTACAAAGTAATTCAGGAAGAAAAAGGCCAATTAGCTTAACAATTAAAAGGTGTGCTAACAGCACAGCACACATTCATCTGAATTAACACCCACAAATATTTCTACAGACATCACATCAGTCAAAGTGGAAGAAATATAGATCTTGGTGACTATGACCTAATTACCATCACGTACCATCCACTGGCATAGGATCAAATTGTTCCCTGTTTATATTATAGCCACCACAGGCAATCTTACTTGCTTCTTTGTAAACAAACCAAGATGACTGGACCAAACAGAAGGGAAATCTAACATTAAGGATTTAACTAGTAAAAACCATTAATTATGTATTTCTAGATGCCAGCCGGATCTCAATATTTGAACTGTGTAATATGTTCTTTTCACTAATTCTTCTGGAGTATTTTCAGTTATTGCTGAATTGGTAGTATTATAGTTTCTGTTTTCACTGCAGAGTGGTAGAGAGCCAGAATCTGGTGAATAAGCTCCCTGCATCAGGTTCCAGCTCGGTCATCTACTAACTCACTATGGAAAACTGAATTAAATAACCATTTGTGTGTGCCATTTGCCTATTGGCCTTCAGTTCTATTTCCTGCTCTGCTCTTATTCTGCTTTTCTACAGCAGGAAACTACATTTCCCCAGGCTCCCTGGCTTTCTCTTTTCTGGGCAAGTGCAGTCCGAGGGAGGAATTCTGGAAGACTAGAGGACAGATTGAGCCAATGTGTTGGCTCAGTTGGTAAAGAATCCACCAGCAGTGCAGGAGACCACCTGCAATGCAGGAGACCTGGGTTTAATCCCTGGGTCAGGAAGATCCCCTGGAGAAGGAAATGCAACTCAGTCCAGTATTCTTGCCTGGGAAATCACATGGACCAGAGGAGCCTGGCAGTTTACAATCCATGGGATGGCAAAGAGTAGGACACACCTGAGCAACTAAACCAACACCAAAGGACAAACTGAGATGAAAGAGCTGGATATTTCTCTGCTTCCTGTGGTGTCTCTGGCAAGTTTAATCTTCAAGGTCCTACTTGGACAGACAATCACTCACTGGGCACCCATAGAATGGACCTACTGTGCTTCTGCAAAGCATCCCCAGATCCAGACAAAGGTATTATCTCTCTGCATCCCTCTAGAGTTGGAGGTAGCTTCTTCTCCCATTATTTACATAATCAATTTCCTTTATTAAATCTCCTCTTTCTAAAATACATTGAGAGATTCCTATTTCCCTAACTGGACCCTGAGAGTTACACCTACATGTCACTACTTTAATAGAGGTCCCCATCTATTAGCTCAGCTGGTAAAGAATTCTCCTGCAATGTGGGAGACCTAGGTTTGATCCTTGGGTTGGAAAGATCCACTGGAGAAGGGAAAGGCTACCCACTCCAGTATTCTGGCCTGGAGAATTCCATGGATTGTATAGTCCATGGGGTCGCAAAGAGTCGGACATGACTAGGCGACTTACTTTCACTTCACTCCAATAATAATAAGGATCCTACAGAGTAATTTTGCGAATTATCAATGCAGTTGTTCTCAAGCTTCAGGGTGCCCCAGAATCATTTGAACAGCTTGTTATGGGGCTGATATCAAGGTCTCACCCTCAGGAGTTTCTGATTCATTAGGTATAAAGTAGGGGCCCCAAATTTGCATTTTTAGTAAGTTACCAGGTTATTCGGAGAAGGCAATGGCAACCCACTCCAGTACTCTTGCCTGGAAAATCCCTTGGATGGAGGAGCCTCGTAGGCTACAGTCCGTGGGGTCGCTAGGAGTCGGACACGACTGAGCGACTTCACTTTCACTTTTCACTTTCATGCATTGGAGAAGGAAATGTCAGCACACTAGAGTATTCTTGCCTGGAGAATCCCAGGGATGCAGGAGCCTGGTGGGCTGCCATCTATGGGGTTGCACAGTCGGATACGACTGAAGTGACTTAGCAGCAGCAGCAGCAGCAGCAGGTTATCAAGCGCTGCTGATTTACAGACCACACTTTGAGAACCACTGTGTGTAAAAGGCTTCCCTTACTATAAGTACTCAATAAAGTTCTAAGAATTAGTACTGAACTATTATCTTATCATTTTCTTTTCTCCTTCTATTTAAAGATGTAGCCATGATTTAAAGAAATTCTCAAATTCAGAGTAGATAAGTGAATCTGAATATAATGAGGGACTTGTATGTATATGTACTTGTGCCATTTTATGCAGGATTGAATTGCTCAAACTTTTCCTTTTGAGTGTGGTTATCATATATATACTGTTTTAAATAGATGCCCAGACAGATGGATAAATGATAGATAGAGAAATATTTCTTTTGCTTGTACATACTGAACATGACTGTTGAAATTTCTGTATTTAACAGAGTACTTTGTTGAAATTAGACATGTTTGGGTTATATACAAGCAACAACTTTCTTTCCTCCAAAATACAGTATAACTGAATTTTTTAAAAAGTATTATTGTTTTATGAATGACCTACTCCAATATGTAAAACAATGTATTACTTTTAAAAATTCTTAGTTTATTATTAGAAATAAGTGCTACATGATTTACTACCTGTATGGCTATACTGAGGGCCTCCCAGGGTGTGCGGTGGTAAAGAATCCACCTGTCAGTGCAGGAGATGCAAGAGACCTGGGCTCGATCCCTGGGTCAGGAAGATGCCCTGGACAGGGAAATGGCAACCCACTCCAGTATTCTTGTCTGGATAAGCCCACAGATAGGAGAGCCTGGTGGGCTTCAGTTCAGGGGATCACAAAGAGTTGGACATGACTGAGTGTGCACACACACACACACACACACACACACACATTTGGCTATACTGATTATCCAGTTATAAAGGCTGAGTATATCTTGATCCTAAAACTCCAGTTTCAAATACAAAACAACTGTCTTAATTTTATATCCATAAATATGTAAAATCTCTTATACAGTTAATCAAATAAAATTGATTAGAATTGGGATAAATAAAAAATGTATCTTTTATATGTTTATATATCTTGATATCAATATCTATATTTATCTTATACCTCTATAAAATGAAAAGAGGACTTAAAGGTATATGAAAATCAATCTCATTATAGGTTTCTTTTAGATTTGGGGTATTTTCTCCCATTCTAATCTTTACAGCTGACTCACCTAAAACTCATTGACAGGAAGTATTTTCTTTAAACTAAATTTTACCTCAAAGTTTTTACCTAAAGTTGTTTGTCCCAAAAGCAAGGTTTTTGTCCCAAATTATCTATATGGTTTTAATAGAAACAACTCTTCTCTAATTTGCAATCTAATATTTCATTGATTTGTACACAAAATATGAAAAGGATGAAAGGTTTCAGAGCAATTGTAACTGACCCTTGTCACTTGTATAGGTCAGCTGGCAAGATCATGTTAGTATGAATTTATTGATACTATCATGTAATCTAGTCATTAGTGCTTGGTAGCTATAGTAGTTTTCTGTCACTGTGTAACAAGTCACCATGAATTTAGCAGATAAAAACACCAGATACTTATTATCTCATGGGTCAGAAATCTGGGACAGGTCAACTGGGTTCTCTGCTCAATGTCTCACACAGCTGAAATCAAGACATTGGCCAGCTACATTCTCACTGGGAGTCTCTACAAGAGAGAGCTCTGATTCCAAGCTCACTGACTTAGACAGAGCTTGTTTTCTTGTGGCTATATGAGTGAGCTACTGTTTTCTGTTAGCTGTCAGCAACACATTGCTTTCAACAACTAGAGGCCACACACCACACTTTGCCACTTACATACAGTTCAGAAAAACATGGCTTTCTGCTCTTCAAAGCCAGGAGGAGACTCTCTCATGCCTTGAATTCAGCTTCAGGAAGGTCCAGCTCCTCTTAAGGGTTCACCTGGTGAGGTAAGGCCCACCCAAGATAATTTCCATTGTGATTAACTAAAAGTCAATGGTTTGAGACCTCTATAACATTTGCAAAATTACTTTGCTTTTATCAAATATCAAAACCTAGTCACTGGGATGAAATCCATTATAGTCACTGTCCTATGCATAGAGAAGGGAACGGGACTATACAAGACATGTATACCAAGGGATCACAATCTGGAGGTCATTTTAGAATTGAGCCCGTCACAGTGTCAATGAGTATGAGTTAGTTTGTATAACATACTGAGTTAGTGGAAAGTGTTGATTTATCTAGTAACTGGGATAATGAAGGTGGCTGAGAGTTTGCATTTTAGTTGTATTTACATGGTATTGCTGATTTCTTATGGGACATTAATAGTCATTTACATAACTATTCAGAATAGTTATCAAGGACTGCAGAAAAACTCCCAGAGAAATGATATTTTTATATTTTAGTTTCAAAGGTCTGTATGTACAAAGTCTATCAAAGAAGTATGAAAACCCTGATTTAGATGATATATGATTGGAACAATTTGGTAGATAAATGACAAAATATTTTGTGGCACTATGTTTTTAAATTATACACAAATAGACTCCATTGTGTTGTACCTTGATATTCATGACATCATCATCATAATAATACTGTAATAATGTTATGATTGCATGTTTACAATATTTTAAGTAGTTTGGAAGTATTTTTGTGTTTTTCCTCAATTAGTTCACACAACAAACTACAGTAGGTATAACTCTCACTATTTTCAATTAAGGGAATTTAGATAAAGGGAGATTAATTTTCTTAAAGTCACACAGCTAGTACTATCAGTTCAGTTCAGTCGCTCAGTCGTATCTGACTCTTTGCGACCCCATGGACTGCAGCACACCAGGCCTCCCTGTCCGTCACCAACTCCTGGAGTTTACCCAAACTCATGTCCTTTGAGTTGGTGATGCCGTCCAACCATCTCATCCTCTGTCATCTCCTTCTCCTCCTGCCCTCAATCTTTCCCAGCATCAGGGTCTTTTCAAATGAGTCAGCTCTTCGTATCAGGTGGCCAAAGTATGGGAGTTTCAGCTTCAACATCAGTCCTTCCAATGAACACCCAGGACTGATCTCCTTTAGGATTTACTGGTTGGATCTCCTTGTAGTCTAAGGGACTCTCAAGAGTCTTCTCCAACACGACAGTTCAAAATCATCAACACTTTGGTGCTCAGCTTTCTTTCTAGTCCAACGCTTACATCCATACATGACTCCTGGAAAAACCATAGCCTTGACTAGATGGACCTTTGTTGGCAAAGTGATGTCTCTGCTTTTTAATATGCTGTCTAGGTTGGTCATAACTTTCCTTCCGAGGAGTAAGCGTCTTTTAATTTCATTGCTGCAATCACCATCTGCAGTGATTTTGGAGCCCCCCCAAATTAAAGTCAGCCACCGTTTCCACTGTTTCCACATCTATTTGCCATGAAGTTATGGGACCAGATGCCATGATCTTAGTTTTCTGAATGTTGAGCTTTAAGCCAACTTTTTTACTCTCCTCTTTCACTTTCATCAAGAGGTCTTTAGTTTCTCTTCACTTTCTGCCATAAGGGTGGTGTCATCTGCATATCTGAGGTTATTGATATTTCTCCCAGCATTCTTGATTCTAGCTTGTGCTTCATCCAGCCCAGCATTTCCTATGATGTACTCTGCATATAAGTTAAATAAGCAGGGTGACAATATATAGCCATGACATACTCCTTTCCTGATTTGGAACCAGTCTGTTGTTCCATGTCTAATTCTAATTGTTGCCTCCTGACCTGCATGCAGATTTCTCAGGAGGCAGGTCAGGTGGTGTGGTATTCCCGTCTCTTTCAGAATTTTCCACAATTTAGTACTATAGTAGTTGGTAGATTTGCACCTAACCTCAGGCAACACTGACTCCTGAGCCAATACCTCTAAACCCCTAATCTACACCAACACCTTAATCTTGAGCCCCCAATGTGTTTGAGTTATACATCAGACCTACAAAGCTAGCCCACACCTCCCCTCACCTCCATACACACAGACTTTCTTTTCATTAATGTCTGTTCCTACAAATGATTCTTGATGGTCCTTTTTGAATCAAAATACATGAAAACACCTATGCCAATAGGGAAAAGAAAGTTTATATATAATGTGAATGAAACCATGAGCATTTTCTGGTTTGGAATTGAACTTCCAGAAAATAATTGTAAAGAAACAAATACTTTGTAATTCTAACATTAACCAGCATAATATTTGTATCTTTTCTGGGTCCTAAATGGCTGTGGAATCATAGTCCTTTTGTATTAAAAGATATTTTCCAAATATTAACCATACCATTGGTATTCATTAGTGTATTATATACACACACACACATATATATATACACACACACAGAGTACATATCTGTATTCATGTAGAACATGCAGAATATACACATGTATAACAAAGGAAAATATATAATTAATTGAGCTTTATTAAAGGTACTTCCCTGGTGGCTCAGAAGGTAAAGAATCTGCCTGAAATGCAGGACACCTGGGTTTGATCCCTGGATTGGGAAGATCCCATGGAGAAAGGCATGGCAATCCAATCCAGTATCCTTGCCTGGAGAATTCCATGGACTGAGAAGCCTGGTGGCCTACAGTCTATGGGGTCACAAAGAGTCAGATGTGATGGAAAGACTAACACTTTCACTACTTTCACTACAAAGATAATGTGCCAATTCCTCATTTCTACTTACACATGAATCATTTTTTGGTCTACATATATGTTGCTTTGAATACTCAGTAAATGCAACTCTTACTTTGATTTTAACAATAGCTTTAAATGCTGCATTACCATGTTAGCTGCGTTCATATATGAGAATAGAGCAATGTTCACCTCTCTTGGCTTTGTAAGGATGTACTAGAGCGATGACAGGAGTTAGACATGGGATAGGTCTCTCCTCTGTGTTCCTGATTGTCCCTAACACACATTGAGAGCCTCTGGACATTCTATTCCATATGAAGAAGAAGAGAAAGGAAGTCGTTAGGCAACAAGACTGAGAAAAAAAACTGAAAAAGCTGACGGTTAAAATGATGAGAGAATTCGTAAAGGAAAAAGCCATATAATTAACTCTGCAATTCAAGAGCACGGCACACTCTGGTAGCAGAGGAAATCATGTGAACATGAAAGGAAAATAATAAGATTAACTAAAACATCTTTTTTGCCATTGTGTGAGCTGTTTTAAAGAAAAATTCATATCCCAGTAGTTTGGGTGAAAAAGTTCAAGATTTATAAGGAATACCTTCTCTGTATCTCTCTGTATGCTCTTGTTTACTCATACCTACATCTGTATTAGAAAACTTTGACACTGAACAATGGGTTTAACAAACTTTTTACAGATTAAGATATTTTAATATAAAAACACAATAATCCAAAAACACAAGAAGACTAATGAGCTCTCAGTGGACACAAATCGTTCCTCCTTCTCAACTCCTGGAACTGAAACCGGTTAACTTCCCCAGCCTCTGATCCTGCGCTGGCAGTCAGAGTTCATTTCCATCCCGTGTGGAATACAATCCCTTAATACATTAAAAAGATGCTTCATTCTACTAACATTTCTTAATAATTGGAAATGTGTTTTATATGGCATAAATTATCAGTGCTTATCATGAATTGTTTTCATTTCACCAAACTGCCTCTTGACGGATCGAGAGAGTTTGTGTAATTTTCATTATCTGATCATCAAAACACTTATTTGTATTAAAGAAAAATAGATTTTTAATTCAGTGGTTTACATTTCTAGAGCTGAGATCCTGTGCACATTTTGAGGGCCTGTGTGACATGGTGGGATGCTAACTTCTATCGGCAAAATGATCTCACAGGCCAGGACTCTGCGTTTTGAGTATGGCACTGATGAAATATCTGAACGCTGTGAAGTTCAAGTCTCCTTGTACTGTGACTGCCAGAAAGTTAGAAATGTGAAATAATCTCTCCAACTTGCCCTGGAAACTTAAATTGGCTTATTAAAGTTGTTGTTTTTTTTTCTACCCCTGTTTGAAAAACTTCTTTGTTTCACTAAAGGCAAGTCTCCTGTGTTTTGTAACGTTGTTATTGAACAACTTTAATGATTTGCTGAGGACCTCATCTAGAGGTATTACCAAGCAGCTCGAGATTAGAAACGTATGGTGGTGGAGTCTCTCCTAGAATAAATGAAAATATTTTATTCAGCTACTGAGAAGGGTCTCCAGAGATCAAATTAGAAGCTAGTTGTAAAGGGAGATGTTTAGGCATGCTCTGGAATTATTTATCAGCATTTTCTGCTTGTGTGAGAATAAGCAGACATTAAGTTTAAATTAAACAAAGCGGGAAAGGAAACAAGTTTTTTCAGTAATTTGACTGCTAATGATATTTCTGAATTATTCTCAGCTTAATAGTTTAAGTAATTTGCAATGATAATAATTGTTCCTGCTAAAGCTCCAATAGTGTTTTTTGGGTTTTTTGTTTTTTTTGTTTTGCCAAGATTAACCCCCTTTAAAACCTTTAATGGACATGTAATTGTAAATTTATTGTGGGCTTTGTTAATTTTTAAATTTGTTTTCTTCTTGACATTTCTTTTAATTTAATTTAATTTTATTACATTCATCAACAATTTAAGAAACTAACTTAAAACTCCATTAAAAAGGAATAAATGTTCTTTATGTTGCACTTGTTTGTCTTTATTTATAATGAGCCTGAGCCTGTAGATAGACTAAAGGCAGCTTAATTATTACTTTCAACATTAATGTGCCTTTCTCATGCACTCATTCAAAATAAGTATGCTTTTAGGGTATGTTGGAAAGAAGTAAACCGTTAAGATGAAACTGCAATCATCCCTTAAATAAATAATAATAAAAAAAACCCAGACCATCTCTCAAATTAATACACAAGCTTGTATTTTAAACAACATCTAGTTGATAAAGTTGTGTTAAAAGCAACTAAACTGTTCTTAAAAGAAGACTGCATGTTGTCACAAATAATCAGTAACTGAAAATATTCTCATGTGAAATATAGCAGGTTAATAAACTAGAAACTAAAACCCTAAGTGCTATGGGGCTGCTTTTCATATTGAGGAAATGTAAATATATAACTTGACATTTTGTCAGCCAGTAAATTGTCTTTCTTGTGTCCTGTACTAAGTCACCATATCAATCATCTACATGGAAATGACCAGGACTGTTAAAGCTCCCCTTTACACTCTTTCAAAAACCAAATGCATATTGGAAACGATATTTTCTCTAGAAACTCATGTTGCATATTTTAATGTTCTGGGTTCATATCAACTATTTTTAAAAGGCTTTGGTTATCTGTTCTGAAATAATTTGCATCAACTTATTTCACTGTGACTTAGAATTAAATTGTAACTTAAACTGTTAAAAGGAGTGAAAAGAGAAGGAAAAAAAAAAAGTGAGCTAAGGTGAACCGAGGACCCAATAAAAGTGTTAATTATCTCCTGGCCAAAGGAAAAGCATTCTTAAAACTTGAAATAAATATATACATTAATATACATTTTGAATATAATTTGTTAATTCCCTGTTTGTGTGATTTGAGAAGGAGAGCTAATTTGGTGTAAATTTTTTCTTAATCTGAAATGCCACAAATGTTAATGACTTTTAAACACTTTGAAGTGACATTCTCAACCTTGTGCTAATACTCATTCAGTGCTTGGGAATCAAATAATTACAAGATGAGGCATTAAAACAGTCAAGAAGGCAATGCAATACTGTGAATTAAAATGAGAAAAAAGACTCAATTACTGACATAAAGGAAGGGAACAATTCAAGTAGACATTATTAAGAAAGATATGCAAATGCTTTAACATTAATTTCTTTAAAAATAGGCTTAAATATATCTACATTTATATCTGCTGTGTTTTTACCTCAACTACTTAATTTTCTGAAATTTCAGATTGATTTTTCATAAATTTTGTATAGTAGTGATCAAAATCTGTCAGATTACACCTAAGACATATATTTATAATATATGTCTCCTTTATAAGTATATTGCTGGTATATTATCTCTTTCAAAAAAAATAAACAATTGTTTTGTAGCATTCGTACAGGTAGTGGCAACTACTTCTGAGTATTTTCTACCTATTTCATCTGTAACTTATTATGTTGATTTCCCCTTGTCCCTTCCCTCATCATGGTTCCTGAGGCTCCAATAAAAGTGCAGAAATTCCAACAAGGATACATTCTTATCATTCATGATACATTGATGAACTATTATGTACACCACCATACTGTACTGTAATGAAGGATGGGCTTGGAAAGCCATTGAAGATAGCATCAGCATTCTGGATAAAGATTTACAAGAGAAGTTACTGGTTTTAACTATTGTATATTATTTATTTTGAATCCTTAGAGATGAGATACTCTTCCCCATGATAACATTACTAATACATATGTCCATATGTTGTATCTAAACTAATTGTTTCTTCTACCCTATCTAGATTCCTTTTCTTCTTTTTAACAATTTCTAAATTCCTTTACTATATCTTTCATTCATTCCATCTCATCTCAGGACTTTTCATCACATCTGCTTGGAAAACATATTCCCTATTTTAATTCAACTGTCCATTATATCTATACCTGTATTGGGCTTCCCAAGTGGTTCCAATGGTAAAGAATCCACTGGCCAATGCAGAAGATGAGAGATGTGGATTCCATCACTGGTCAGGAAAATCCCCTGGAGTAGGGAATGGCAACCCACTCCAGTATTTTTGCCTGCAGAATTCCACAGACAGAGAAGTCAGGCAGGTACAGTCTATGGGGCCGCAAAGAGTCAGACACAACTGAGCACACACATACACACACTAGGGAATGTGGAGGTGGGGAATCACAAAATCAGCTTGTTAGTGCCTCTCTAATTCATCTCTAGATCCTTGTGGGCCCTCCTTTCACATTTTCTTGTTTCATTTAAATTTTCTCTACTCTTCTCAAATATTTGGGCCAATGATCTTATCTCTCATTTGGAGGGATGAATAGATGTGTACTCCACAGGTATCAGTACTAGGGAACTCTCACTACATCTTATCACCAAACTGCAAACTTTCCTTTCTTCCATCCCTCCTATTAACAAATGAGGATGTGTCCTCACTTGAGCTGAAAGATAATCTCTCTAGATCTGCTCCAGATACCCACCTTTCCTGCCTTCTCAGAAAACTGAATCCCCTTTCCCATTTTACTGACTTCTATTCTTTGACATTTAAATATACTGACCACTCAGTCACCTTAAAAACAAAGGAGAAAACAAGTTCTACCTCAAGTTCCCCCAGTTACAATTCTGGGGGTAAGTGTAAGTGTCTTCACATAGTTCTCATCCATACCCTGCCTCCCCTATCTCATCCCCGTTTTCTCCTACACACTTCAATATCTCCAACACTCCACACAAAATATGCTCTTACCCAAACCACCACTGACTGATTTATGCTACATTTTATAGACACCCCTGGGGTCCTTGAGCTTTCTTGGTGGCTCAGCTGGTAAAGAATCTGCCTGAAATGTGGGAGACCTGGGTTAAATCCTCAGATTGGGAAAATCCCTTGGAGAAGGGCATGGCAACACACTCTAGTATTCTTGCCTGGAGAATTCCCCTGGACAGAGGAGCCTGGTGGGCTACAGACCACGGGGTCGCAAAAGAGTCAGACACGACTGAGTGACTAAGAACCCAGGCTGTGTGCTTAGTTGCTCAGTTATGTCCTCCTCTTTGTGACTCCATGGACTGTAGCCAGACCAGGCTCCTCTGTGCACGCAATTTTCCAGGCAAGAATATGGAGTGGATTGCCATTTCCTTCTCCCAAGGGATCTTCTTGACCCAGGGATTGAACCTGAATCTAGAGGCTTCCCCTGTGGCTCCATGGAAAAGAATCTGCTTCAATGCAGGAGAGATGGGTTCTATCCCTGGGTCATGAAGATCCTCTGGAATAGAAAATTGCAACCCACTCCAGTATTGTTGCCTGGAAAATTCCATGGACAGATGAGTCTGGCAGGTACAGCCCATGTAGTCGTAAAAGAGTCAGACATGACTGAGTGACTAAACAACAACTACGTCCTCATCCTGCTTCATATCTCAGCACCATCTGACAACATAGACTACTCCATCCTTATTCAAATAACCTCTTCTCTTTGCCTGATACTTTATTCTCAGTTCAGTTCAGTTCAGTTCAGTCACTCATTCATGTCCAACTCTTTGCGACCTCATGGATTGCAGCACACCAGACTTCCCTGTCCATCACCAACTTCTGGAGCCTGCTCAAACTCTTGTCCATCGAATTGGTGATGCCATCCATCCATCTCATCCTTTGTTGTCCCCTTTTCTTCCTGCCTTCAGTTTTTTCCAGCATCGGGGTCTTTTCCAACAAGTCAGTTCTTTACATCAGGTGGCCAAAGTATTGGAGTTTCAGTTTCAGCATCAGTCCTTTCAATGAACATTCAGGACTGATTTCCTTTAAGATGGACTGGTTGGATCTCCTTGTAGTCCGAGGCATTCTCCAGAGTCTTCTCCAACTCCACATTTCAAAAGAATCAATTCTTCGGCACTCAGCTTTCTTTATAGTCCAACTCTAGAGAAACGCTGGGCTGGAAGAAGCACAAGCTAGAATCAAGATTGCCAGGAAAAATATCAATAACTTCAGATATGCAGATGATACCACCCTTACGGCAGAGAGTGAAGAGGAACTAAAAAGCCTCTTGATGAAAGTGAAAGAGGAGAGTGAAAAAGTTGGCTTAAAGCTCAACATTCAGAAAACTAAGATCATGGCAACTGGTCCCATCACTTCATGGCAAATAGATGGGGAAACAGTGGAAACAGTTTCAGACTTTATTTTTTGGGGCTCCAAAATCACTGCAGATGGTGATTGCAGCCATGAAATTAAAAGATACTTACTCCTTGGAAGGAAAGTTATGACCAACCTAGACAGCATATTAAAAAGCAGAGACATCACTTTGCCAACAAAGGTCCGTCTGGTCAAGGTTATGGTTTTTCCAGTGGTCATGTATAGATGTGAGAGTTGGACTGTGAAGAAAGCTGAGCACCGAAAAATTGATGCTTTTGAACTGTGGTGTTGGAGAAGACTCTTGAGAGTCCCTTGGACTGCAAGGAGATCCAACCAGTCCATCCTAAAGGAGATCAGTCCTGGGTGTTCATTGGAAGGACTGATGCTGAAGATGAAACTCCAATATTTTGGCCACCTCATGCAAAGAGTTGACTTATTGGAAAAGACCCTGATGCTGGTAGGGATTGAGGGCAGGAGGAGAAGGGGATGACAGAGGATGAGATGGCTGGATGGCATCACTGACTCGATGGACGTGAGTTTGAGTAAACTCCGGGAGTTGGTGATGGACAGGGAGGCCTGCCGTGCTGTGACTCATGGGGTCACAAAGAGTTGGTCATGACTGAGCAACTGAACTGAACTGAACTGAACTTACCTACATACATGACTACTGAAAAATCTTTGATTAGCTTTGACTAGACAGATCTTTGTTGGCAAAGTAATGTCTCTGCTTTTTAATATGCTGTCTAGGTTGGTCATAGCTTTCTTCCAAGGAGCAAGCGTCTTTTCATTTCATGGCTGCAGTCACCATCTGCAGTGATTTTTGAGCCTCCCAAAATAAAGTCTTTCACTGTTTCCATTGTTTCCCCATCTATTTCTCATGAAGTGATTAGACCAGATGTCATGTTCTTATGCAGGCAAACTATGGCCCACAAGCCAAACTTAGTTGATCACCTGTTTTCATAAACAAAGGTTGATTGGAACAGAGCAATAATCATTTGTTTATGTATTGTCTTTCAGAGTCTATGACAGAACTGAGTTGGGACAGAGAGCAGATGGCTCACAGAGCCTAAAATATTTACTACCTGGCCTTTGCAAAGCAAGTTTATCTACTATATTTCATGACACTTAAAAAATGATATCTTTAACTACTACAACTTGGTCTCCTTACTATGTTTCACTTTCTTATTAGATCTCTTAACTGTTCATGCTTATCGAGATTATCCTGGAATTTCTATCTTTTTGTTAATCTACACACCCTCTCTGAAATATCCCATCTGTAATATGAGATCATCACATACTAGCTGGTCTATACATTGACAACTCCCAAATGTTCAATCCAGTCCAAACATCTCTTCTGAGCTCCAGAAACACATAACCTATGACAAATGTCCTACTACTTGTATATCTCCTAGGCTTCTAAAATTCAGCCATCCATCTCACCCAATCTTCAACTTCCCTACCTGTGTCTTCTGTATCACTGATGAGCCTGGCTGAGTTAGTTGAGTAATAAACTAAAGTTTAATAATGGCTTCTTCTTGCCTTTTATATCTAATTAATCAGAATATATTTCTAGTTATCACATGACTGTAGGTCATATCCAGCTCTAACTTGAATTATTTCAAAAGCCAAATAATGTCCTCCCTGTCCAGTTTTATCAGCATGTCAATCAGCATGTTTATGACTTGGTATACACTCTTTTCTCCTCATTTCTACCCATATTCTCCTACCTTACACATATTCACACACACACGCACACCCCACCCCACACTTCAGTTGGCTAACTCTGACTCAGACTTCTGTTTTCATTTGAAAAGATTTTGCTGACCCCACAAGTCCCTCTAGATTATGTTGCTGTCTGTTTTTATGTTATCCAACTTACCTAGGCTTGACTTTTTTGGAATATTTTTCACATTTCATTCCTTTTACTCAACTGTAACTACAGGACAGAGATTGTGTCAATCTTCCTCAAAATGGTCTGTTCAACAAGTTGTATGATATTTGGTTTAAAGTAAACACACAATAATTGAATGAATCAATTGCAAAGATTGTAAATTTGGAGACTCATTCATACCTAATGTGCTTTCTGAAACAGGTAATGGGTCTTTAAATAATTTAATATAATGGGTAGCCTTTATTTCAATTCTTGCTTTTAGCCCTAAAAATAGAAGGCAGCATGTGTCATCTGGTGCCAGTTACCAAAATGGCCAATTCTGAGTATAAGCAATGTTGGTCTGTGTCTCTTCTTTACTCACAGATACTCCATTCTTTGTCAAGGTGTGTATGTTGGCCTTTTGTGTATACAAAAGAGGGATTACCTCTCTTGCTAGGTGCTGCTAGGCCATATGATTCTGTGAGAATAAATTTCAGTGATTATAAATTTGAAGGCAATAAATTTTCATTTTTCCAAAGCAGCATGACTATGTATAATCACTATGTTGTGCATTTAAAAATCACTGTCTTTAATTAATATATTTTTATAAGATAAATGTATTGTTTTACCAGTTTTATTAGTGAAATCAATTGACCAATCACTGCACAGTACAACCTAGAGTCATAGGGATTATTTAAAAAAACTATTACTTAGAAGGGTTAACGATAATGGATTTCTCCTTTGCATAGAAAACAAGATATTGTTATATTATCACATGTGGTCTGAATGTTTTTTTCTTAAAGTAGAAAGAATCATGTCGCAAGACCCTTAGATCTTCACTGGAAAAATGCAGGCCTGTTCACATTATTGATATAATACAAAAACATCTTTGTTTTTCCAATTTTTATAGTTTATCCAATTTTCATAACTGAATTTAAAACCTGGAGCAAAAAGGACATGTAATGAAAATTAGGGTAGATTCCTAAGAGTAACCAAATGAATAGATTTCCTGTATAGCTTCTTATTGATAATGAATTCTCCATTTACCAAGGGAGACAGAGTGAAGCATTTCTTGGCAAATTATGTTCTCCTCTGTGCTGCTGCCAAATGAAATACTTGAACAAGTGCAATTCCACATCCTACACTTGATGTGAGTCTAACGTCACTATATTTGGAATGAAACATTGCTCAGAAGTTGGTAACAAAAATGTTTTTGTTTTTATCAGGTCTCAACTGTTTTCACTTCTCCCTCATTTCTTGTGAATACTATGCCTCAGATTCTTATGGGAAGAATCCTAAGAGAATCATTTTCCATTTCCACATCATCTCTGTCTGTGAACAACCAGGTTAGAGGTATCTATTTTAAAAAAGCCCCAAGCATGGAAACATATTTTATCGTTACAGTTTTAATTCATAGAAGACATTTAAAGAAATGTTTTATAACCTAATGACAGAGAAAAGGAAACACAAATTCATCATATTAATCTCACGTTTTTGCCAGCAGAGTAACAAAGCACTTGAGGAATCCAGGCACAGTGGTGTGCCAGGAGAGAGCATCAAAGAAATGATATAACAGTGTCCACATATTTATGACAAACTCAGAATGTCGCTGTCCTGACTATTCTTACATGCTGACTTTGTTACCCCATCTTTCTCTTCAGAAAACACCTCTTCCTCTTCTGTTCTAGAAAACTGAAATTTTTTGCTTGGCTTTCCGAATTGGTGCTGTTACCTAAAGTAGCCTTTTCTTCACCCCTGTGGAACTCCTCAGTGTCCCCCAAACAAGTCGTGAATTTTAGGCAGAGGAGAGCAACATGGAAGGGAAATTAAAAAGAAAGTAGATGTAGTACCTAACAGTAATTGGAAAAGCACGCCCTTCTGGAAATGGGCTTCCTAGGTGGTGCTAGTGGTAAAGAACCCGCCTGCCAATGAAGGAGACATAAGAGACGCAGGTTCGATCCCTGGGTTGGGAAGATATTCTGGAGAAAGCCATAGCAAGCCCACTCCATTATTATTGCCTGGAGAATCTCGTGGATGGAGAAACTTGGAGAGCTATGGTCCATAGGGTCACAAAGAGCACACATACAGGCAAGCACTTCAGAAACAGTGAAATTTGAACTTAATTTCAGTTCAACAAATTAGTAAGATTGACCCCTTCTAAAGGAGAAATATCAATAACCTCAGATATGCAGATGACACCACCCTTATGGCAGAGAGTGAAGAGGAACCAAAAGCCTCTTGATGAAAGTGAAAGAGGAGAGTGAAAAAGTTGGCTTAAAGCTCAACATTCAGAAAACTAAGATCATGGCATCTGGTCCCATCACCTTATGGGAAATAGATGGGGAGACAGTGGAAACAGTGTCAGACTTTATTTTTGGGGGCTCCAAAATCACTGCAGATGGTGACTGCAGCCATGAAATTAAAAGACACTTACCCCTTGGAAGGAAAGTTATGACCAACCTAGATAGCATATTAAAAAGCAGAGACTTTACTTTGCCAACAAAGGTCCGTCTGGTCAAGGCTATGGTTTTTCCAGTGGTCATGTATGGATGTGAGAGTTGGACTATAAAGAAAGCTGAATGCCGAAAAATTGATGCTTTTGAGTTGTGGTGTTGGAGAAGACTCTTGAGAGTCCCTTGGACTGCAAGGAGATCCAACCAGTCCATCCTAAAGGAGATCAGTCCTGGGTGTTCATTGGAAGGACTGATGCTGAAGCTGAAACTCCAGTACTTTGGCCACCTCATGCGAAGAGCTGACTCATTGGAAAAGACCCTGATGCTGGGAAGGATTGGGGGCAGGAGGAGAAGGGGATGACAGAGGATGAGATGGCTGGATGGCATCACCAACTCGATGGGCATGAGATTGAGTAAACTCCGGGAGTTGGTGATGGACAGGGAGGCCTGGCGTGCTGCGATTCATGGGGTCGCAGTTGGACACGACTGAGCGACTGAACTGAACTGAAAGATACTATAACCCTCGATATGACAGCGTTTAAATAAGGCAGGCACTATTGCTGAGTAAGTAAACAATATTCCAATCCTCTCACTGTCTTCACATAGGATGCTATAAATGCTAACCACTCCTTCCCTCCTCCCCCTTCCCCTTGCAGCAAGGAGTGGCTATGCAAACAAGTCCTAGGCAATAAGATACAAATGTAAATCTGCTTGACAGCTCATGGAAAACTTTTGTTTCCCTTATCCTCAAGACAAATTTCACTGGTCTTCTCTTTATCCTTCCCTTGAACAAGATGCAATGCCTGGGCAAATGCCAATGTATTTTGACCCATGAGATCATGAGATGGTGTGCTAAGGAACAGGGCAAAATAGAATGACAGAAAGTGATGCCATTTATTATTTTATTGAACTGCTATAATAGCACTGAACTGCTTACACCCAGACTTCAAGTTAAGCAACCAAAAAAAAAAAAAAAAACACCTTTTATTGGTTAATGACCACAATTCAGATCCAGTTACTTATAGCCAAAGCATTCCTAGCTGACATAACAACACAAATATTCATTCATGGCTCACTTTGTGTCTTAGTACTTACTTCACAGCACCCTTAGGCCAAAAGAAATATCTAACTGCTTCCATTTTTCTTAACTAGTTAAGTTCCAAAACTTAATACATACTTAAATCCTAACAACTTAGTACCTATTGGGCATAGCACAACTTCTCAAACTTTGGAATCAAAAGTTTGATTCTGAAGATAGTGAATATGGCCACCGTCCTTTCCTGTTTCACATAGAATTTTCTGTGGTGTTTTATTATTATTATAGTAACAACTGAGAATCTAACTTCACAAAGATATGTCAGTGAGCCATATGATGTCATTGTGTGTGTGTGTGTGTGTGTTAGTTGCTCAGTGTATCTGACTCTTTATGATCCAATGGACGTAGACTGCCAGGCTCCTCTGTACATGGAACTCTTCGGACAAGAATACTGAAGTGGGTTGCCATTCCCTCCTCCAGGGGATCTTCCTGACCCAAGGATCAAACCTGGGTCTCCTGCACTGCAGGCAGATTCTTTACCATCTGAGCTACTGGGGGAGCCCCATGATGTCATTATAGCAATTTAAGTCAAAACTGTGAACTATCTTGAGATATTGGTTTGTAAAATGACCAACTGATGTCATTGTATTTTCTTCATGAATTATCTCCATTACTTTTGTGAGTTTGCTTTGATGCACCAGGCTTCTCTGGTGGCTCAGATGGTAAAGCGTCTGCCTGCAATGTGGGAGACCTGGGTTTGATCCCTGGGTCGGGAAGATCCCCTGGAGATGGAAATGGCAAGCCACTCCAGTACTCTTGCCTGGAAAATTCCATGGATGGAGGAGCCTGGTGACTACAATCCATGAGATCGCAGAGTCAGACACAACTGAGCAATTTCACTTGCACCATTTGGAAATCACAGTCCTAACTTCTACAAATGTTGTGATGAAAAAAAGAGATAATAGATATAAATAATAAGTACACTAGTTGGCATAAAATAAATAAGTAATAAAGTGTAGCTGTTATTAATGGTAGTATAGTTCTTGTCAATTTTTGGACACATTCTCATGTCTCCCTATTAACCAACAATTTCAATCTCTGAAAATAGAAAATACACTATTTTTTATTATTCTGCACATGAACAATATATCACAACAAATGAGGAGAATCATAGTTGATAGATTTCACTCTACACACTAACATATACTGATGCACATCAGTGTAAAAGTGAAAGCAGCTGCTGGGAGACAGGGACCCAGTATGGCAAATCAAAATACAATACTGCAGAGATATTACCATAAGTTAATTCACTGCTTATAATTTCATCATAGTATTATATTCATGAGTATCTCTTGTTTACATGCACAGGGGGCAGGCTTGAGATACAGAAATGTATAAATATGAAAAATGTTTTGTGCCTTCTATGAGCCCACATTCAAGGATTTACTGTCTCATGGTTGGATTTGGCATTCGGCTATTATTCTTTCACTTTGCTGACTTTTCTTCTCCTTAATTTTCCTCCTAGATTACTCACCCATTAGAACAACAGAATTCCTAAAGGTGTTTTAAATCTTACTTACCCTGTTTGTGTCAATATAGTCAGGCCACCGGAGAAGGCAATGGCACCCCACTCCAGTACTCTTGCCTGGAAAATCCCATGGACGGAGGAGCCTGGTAGGCTGCAGTCCATCGGGTCGCGAAGAGTCGGACATCACTGAGCGACTTCACTTTCACTTTTCATTTTCATGCATTGGAGAAGGAAATGGCAACCCACTCCAGTGTTCTAGCCTTGAGAATTCCAGGGATGGGGGAGCCTGGTGGGCTGCCGTCTATGGAGTTGCACAGGGTCGGACACGACTGAAGTGACTTAGTAGCGGCAGTCAGGCCACTCGAAATTGCTGTTGTCCATTGTCTCTCCTGGAGAAGGAAATGGCAACCCACTCCAGTATTCTTGCCTGGAGAATCCCATGGAGGGAGGAGCCTGGTAGGCTACAGTCCATGGGGTCGCAAAGAGTCGGAAACGACTGAGCGACTTCACTTTCACTTTCACTTTATTGTCTTTCCAATTCCTGCTTGACCAATCCCAGCTTCACTTATACCCTAACTCACATAAATGTGCTTGCCCTTTGCTTCAGCTAGTGATCATTCTAATTCTTAGGCCAGAATGGTTCCACCTGTTTGTTTATTATAGGAAAACATCCACCTTCATGATGGTCATTAACCTGGGAGGCTGGGAAGGATGTGCTCCAGCACCTAGTAACTGATGAGCCAACCTGACATCAATTCTCCCTATGAATGATAGCTTCTTCTGAGAAGATTTCTACCTTGTCATGTTTGCCATCTTCCATACAAGGTGAGGTATTGCTCCAGGACCTTTTGCTTCAGACATGTAAGATCCTCTGTCCAGTAAACTGTTGATGTCTCTGTCACTCTCTCTGGATCCTTTCTTTGGTATCAAGGCTGGCCAAGGCTTACAGGACACCCAAAGTGTCCTTCATAACTAAATCTGAGTTTAGGTTGCTTCAGTATAGAACAGCCTAAGGGTCCCTATCTACTCTCCATTCAATGTGAGATGGTGTTCTCTTCAAACTTGCCCTGTTGTGCTTAAGCCAGAGGACCATTTCTTTCTTAACAGATGGGCCTTTGTTAAATCAGAAACTGGAAACCAGGTTTTTTTGTTTTTCCTACCTAAAGTCTTGCTGCTGCCAACTGGACAAGATGACCCAGATATCCAACTAAAATTGGAGAAAAAGATTGATCCTGTTTGTGAGAAAGTATTAGATACGCTATAAAATCCTAAATAGCAGTCAATGATGCAGGGTGATTGTAAAATGCAAGCCTGCTCTCACTCAAGTTAATGACTCCAGGAAATAACAGTCTATGTGACACAGAAGGGCTTAAGGTCACATATTGGATACCTAATGTGGCAAGAGATGTAGAGAAACATAAGATGCTATTTGCAAAGATCACTGCTTGCAGAACTTCAAGGTGTTTCCTGAAGCAGTAGGAGATAAATGAGATTGCTTCCAAAGAAGCCCCAAAAACAAGTGCTTTGAAGACTGGCTGGAAAGATTGTGCCAGGTCATAAAGTCATTGACTTCTGAGAAGCAAACACCTCTGGAGGTTCAACCAATGGGATATGAAGAAATACGAAAATAATTGGTTCTGTTTATGATGAAGTATTCAATATAATGAGGGCTTCCCACATGATTCAGTGATACAAGAATCTACCTGCCAAGGAAGGTGTTGCAGGAGACCCTGGTTCAATCCCTGGATCTGGAAGATACCCTGGAGAAGGAAATGGCAACTCACTCCAGTATTCTTACCTGGAGAATCTCATGGAGAGAGGAACCTGTCCGGCTACAGCTCATATGGTCTCAAAGAGTCCGAACAACTGAACACACACGTACCATTAGATATGATGAAGCCCAAAGCCACGACCAATGATGCAGGGTGATTGTACACTACAAACCTGCTCTCACTTATAGAAAGTACAGTTGACCCTTGAACAACAGACAGCTACAGGGGTTTACTTATATGTGAATTTTTTTTCAATAGCAAATACTGTGGTATCACACAGTCTGTGATTGGTTGAATCCAAGGATACAGAAGAACCGTGGATATGGAGGACCAACTAGAAATTAATTGCAGATTTTCACTGTATGGAGGGCCAGCATCCCTAAGCCTCATTGTTCAAGGATCAATTATACATGTAACCCATGTAAGAAGTTCTAAAGAAAACGAGTGTGCTACATACTGAGTGAGTGAGTGAAGTGAGTGAAGTCGCTCAGTCGTGTCCGACTCTTTGTGATCCCATGGACTATAGCCTACCAGGCTCCTCCCACCATGGGATTCTCCAGGCAAGAATACTGGAGTGGGTTGCCATTTCCTTCTCCAGGGGAGCTTCCCAACTCAGGGATCAAACCTGGGTCTCCCGCACTGCAGGCAGATGCTTTAACCTCTGAGCCACCAGGGAAGCCCGTGCTAAGTTACTTCAATTGTTTCCAACTCTTTGCAACCCTATGTAGTTTTAAAATTTAGTGTAAATATATAAACAAACCTCAGACCTTGCAGTATACAAGGCTCCTCTGTCCATGGGATTTTCCAGGCAAGAATACTGGAATGGATTGTCATGCCGTCCTCCAGGGGATCTTCTGAACCCAGGGATTGAAACTGCAAGTTCTGAGGCTCCTGCATTGCATATTCAGGCCTACAAAATGCAATCTCCTTTGCAGCTTTTTTCCAATGTAAGTATTATAATAAATCTCTATATTAATTCATTATTCTTACTTCCTAATTTTCTTCCACAGGCAAATTACTCTCATGTGAGATTAACAGGTGATATGAGCATAATGTGTAATTCAAGTTGGCTAAAATAGGTGCTAGTCAATTCTTATTTTTGGTTTTTCTCATTTCCCCCTCCTTTGCTTCTTTGTTTAATATCACTCCTTCCCAATAATTTAGGAATAAAATTGTTGAAAACTGGAAGATTCAGCTATGTCACTGCTTTGTACAACTTGCAAATTCTGCCATTTCTAAAGGAATATAACACTCAACTCCATGCAGCAAAGTTTCTCAAGATATTTGTATTATGACTTGTATACTGCAAGGTCTGAGGTTTGTTTATATATTTATACTAAATTTTAAAACTACATTATTTCACACTGGGCCAAATAGCACATTAACTGTTTTTTTTTTTTTAATTTACATAATTGAAATAAAGTATAACAAGTTGATTAAAATTCACATGAAGAAGAGCTAGTGAAAAGCAAGCCAAATCAGGAGCTTAGAAACCATGGACACTGATATATAAACTCATTCTATGATCAGGCTGACCCTCTGTCTTCTATTTCTTTGTCTGTGAGTTGGTGAAATAACCTCTTTCACTTACCTGCTTAAAAGTGAGGATTAATGAAACAAAATTTGTAGTCAGATCAAAGTGTACTAAAAGAGGACTGTAATTTTCAAGAAAAATATTATGGGTGTTTGTATCATATACAGTAATGGAAATGGAAATTATTTACTCTGGAGACCCGGCCAAATTGTCATTAAATTATTTGCATCCTGATAAATGATTTGCACGCTAACGATGTTGTATTCCCAGAACAGCCCTTCAGAAGTTTTCTCTATAGTTTTCTTATCAGGATATATGATACCATGTGATAAAAAGATGTAGACCTTCAAAATATCTGAAGTAAATTATCCCTTTTTTCTCTTACAGTATGCTTTTGGAGGATTGGTGACTGTTTTAAATTTACCAGCTTATTTCTAACAAGTTCTTGTTAACTCTGGGATTTTTTTTCATATCTATCTATATATATTTAATTTAATTCTTCCAAGCTTATGCCACAGTCACCTTCTTTAGTGTGAACCGAAGTTTCTTTCCATCTCTTGCTCAAATGACATAGTCCATGATAGAAAAGAAAAAATATTCTAAATCAGAATTATTTTCCTGCTCCAATGTTTTGCTCTTGACTTTTATCCATATGCAACCAAAAAAGAAAGAAAACAGAAAAGGAAACTCTTCTTTAGATTGCAAATAAGGTTTTGCCTTTTTGAGTGAATTTTAATTCTTCTGTTCTCTAGAGTCATATTCATTATTCTGATCTCCCCTGAGATGGTATTCCCAAAGTCTACCTGGATTTAGCTCCTGCACTGAGAGCATGCATTTGATCTGAGATTCTGCAGATAGATATTGCAAATAAAAATAAGTCGATCCTCTCAAGGGTGTTCTTATACTAGCTAAAATATAACACGAAAGGTTAGTGGGGAAGGGGTTAGTTCCCAAAGGGAAAGGCTGTTTCTCCACACTTGCTTGTTGGAGGATGAATATGCTAATTGGAAAACTAGAAGTTCTGGGAATTTGCAAGCGGAACAGGTGAAAATATAACTGGTGATAATTAAAGGCTAATTATCTTCAACCCACAATTGGCCACAGGAGGTTATTCTGAGCCACATAAAAAGAGAACCTGAGAGACAGAAGAAAAAAAAAAGACATACAGAAAAGTATACAGTTCTTTTATACACCTGTCTTATTACCCATAGGCAGGGATTGAACCTGTGTGGTCCTTGCTGTTTGATGCCTGCCTTACCCTCCTAGTCACTGTCCCTCCCAAGTCTGTCTTAGGAATAAGTATATTTCACATCAACATTAATAGAATTTATCCAGTTTAAAGTTCATCTGTTTATTGTAAAATGAATACTCTGACATCCTAAAGAGAATCATTTCTGACATGCACAGCCATTGTATTAACTCTTCTGAAAAGCTCTGGGGTATAAGCTGCTTCCATGGATCTTCTTTTTAATAATGGCTTGTGCATCAGCAAAGTCAAGAGAAACAGAGGTCTCATTTTTGACCTGAAGATGTGACACTGTATTAGGAGTCCAGAAAACTTTCTCCAAGAAGCTCCACAGTTGTGGTTAGGGAAAACAAGAGAAGCATAGACCTAAACAAATGTATTGGCAGAATCATTGCTAGAGTGATGACTTGTCTGTGTTTCTTCAGCCATAGGAGGGCACATGATATGCTACTTACACTGCTGCTTCCTCATGAGCATCTAAGTGACCCACTGTCCTGTCTCCTGGAACTTCTTCTGTCATTCATATGACCCCTCCAAACTACCATGTTTGTACCCAACCCTACAGCTACTCTGTAAAGTTGAGTGATCCAGAAATGAGTGCTATCTAAGCCAGGACTATCACGGAACTCCCATAGCATTTTTCTAAATAAATCTGAGTGACAAAGGTAATCTCTGTCAGGTGACAAAACTCAGACGCTGTCAGCCGTGGTGTTTTTCACTATGTGGTAAGAGCTGATCTGTAGTAACAGAGAATTAAACTGACAGGCAGAAAATAACAAGGACTAGAGAAGGAAAGGGACGGCAGAGCCTGGTAGGCTGCCATCTATGGGGTCGCACAGAGTTGGACACAACTGAGGCGACTTAGCAGCAGCAGCAGAGAAGGAAAGGTCTCGTTACCTTTTGAAATTCTAATATTTTTGGTTCTAAATGCATCTGTGCTCTTTTTGGTCCAGACATCCAATTTTTGTCTAGGAAAAAAGAACCTGAAACAATTTCCCATGTTCCAGAAAAATGTCTGTATTTTTTCTCAATGTTTTACAGGCCTTTTAGAGAGCCAGTTGAGACCAAAGTAGCTGAGAAAAGGATACCAGACAAGACAAAGTCTCTTTGTGGTGGCTGGGGAACTGTCAGGGTATGGATTATAGGAGCCAGGGCCAAAATCAACTGTGGATGGAAGTAAGTTGGTGCTGTAGGAAATGAAACCAGTGATCAAAGGCCTGACATCATGGTTTACATCTCTGCCAAGTCTAGAACAAGCTAAAAGTTTCTCATGGTCAAGGAGATGCCTGCGTTTTCACAATACATAGCTTATTTAAATCCTGTGGATTACACTCAGACCTAATGCAGATATAATCTGAGGATGGGTGAGAATAAAAACCAGAAGAGACTAAGTAACACTAGTTTTGAGTTTACTTGGTGGAAACTTGACTGAGTTGGAAATAGAGGTTCAATGTATAAATTATGTTGAGTAATAGAAAAACAATGAATGCTCAATTTTGCACATCTACATTTTTAAAACTAAAATTTGTAGTGTGTATATATATATATATATAGACTTCAGTTGCTCATGTCTATAACTCATTTTAGTTATTAAACATATCTATGAATTCATGTTCAATGTGCCATGTAAGTTTTGGCTCCATGTACACTATTTTTGCAAGGAGAGATATTACAAGCATGCTAGAAATAAACTTGGAGGTTTTAATTTAATACACATGACACTAGCATTTCAAAATAAATAACACTTTCATTAGAAACTGATATGTCCAAAAGCTAATTATTATTCTTGGCTGGTTCTTTACACAGACAGTTTTATTTCATTTTTTGAAATGTGCTTTTCAGTTGGAGACCAGTAGCTTTGCAAATGTGTGTAATGCATTAAAGCCTCCTCTTAATTAATGGAGTGGCTCTAACTTGATCTAACTAGAGCAGTACAAGGGGGAGCAATCACTGCATCCCTTTTTACATCCCATGGCATGTCTGTCCTTCACGACATTTTCTCAGGCGAATTCATTCTGCAGGGTAAGGGTTCTGAGCCAAATCACACATTTATAGGATTGAAATAAGAAAACATTCAGTGCCAAGTGGAAAAATTGGCTCTTCAAGTATAAGATTTGAAAAAGTAGATTTGAACAGAATAAAAAAGGAGCATCCGTTGGTTTGTAAAACTGCGTTGAATCCATTTCAATCAAAATGCAAAACTTATTAAATAAATCATCTAACATCAGAGGGACTCTGGCTGAAGTTACCTTAGACGGCAACTGGAAGCATGTGCTTAGACCCATTCAAGCAGAAGCGGCCCCGGTGAAGCTTAGCAACATCCAAGGACTTTGCCTAGCACACTTTGCAAGGACTGAAGTAGTTAGTCATAAACGTATGATAATGAAAGGAAAACTAACACAGAAATAGCTACTTTCAGAAAGATCTTACTAAGGGCTAGACCTGTACACATATCACCTCTGTCAATCTTCCTAGCACCCTTAATTCTCTAGACACAGATAAGCAAATTAGGGTTCCAATAGGTTAAGTCAGTTGCCAATATTACTAAGCTAATTATTGGCAAAATTAGGATACAAACACAGGCTGTCTGAGTCTAGAAATCTGAGCTATTAATCACTTAGGCTACAGACCTTTAAACTGGGTGACTTCCTGGTCAGTGATGATGTTAATAGAGGAGAAAGGGGACACTAAGAAAAGAAAAAGTTTCCTTTGAAGGAAATTTGAAGGAAGTAGTGCTTTAGTTCAGGACTGGTAAAGAACCCACTTGCCAATGCAGGGGACGCAAGAGATGCAGGTTCAATCCCTGGGTGGGGAAGATCCCCTGGACAAGGGAATGACAACTTGCTCCACTATTCTTGCCTGGGAAAATTCCATGAGCAGAGGAGCCTGAGAGGCCACAGTCCATACAGTCTCAAAGATTGGACATGACTGAGCAAACACACACACAGAGGTTACGTGTGAAATGACTGTGAGATTTCCAGATGGACTTGTATAAGCACCTGGACTCATGGAACTGGAACATAGGAATGAGGCCAAAGCTAGGAACATACAGATTTTGAAGCAACTCATAGGAGATAGTTGAAGCCAAAGATGTTATACAGAGAAATGGTATATAGAGAGAAGAAAGTTCATAACGCCTCAGAGAATAAGAGCATTTAAGGAGTGTTGAAAGGAATCAGGAAATAGTAAATTTGCAGAAACCTGAAAAAAATAAGAATAAACAAGCATTACAAGGGCAGGTTTTTTTTCTTTTCTTTCTTGTTTTTGTACACTAATATGTCCCAAGGACCTGAAATAATGCCTGGTACATAGTAAGGCCAATAAATAGCTGTACAAATATGTTGGTTAGGATCAAGTACTGCAGGGAAGAAATTAGTCTTTGCAGTTGAAGTGATCAGAGACTATATACAGATTGTGTCACCCACATACCCTTAAAACACTAATCTTCCAATGAAGATTAAATTCAATATAATCTACATGCTAAAATTTTTTAAGTCATTTTAAAAAGGGAGATTTGATTATATAATTTTCTATGAGTAATAATACTAAATATTTTAGTTATCTCTACATGCTTAAATATTTTCAAACTAGTTATTTAAAAAAGAGATAATTATACAATGTTTTAACTAAAAATACTGAATATTTCAGAAATTTCATGCTGAAAATTATTTCCTAGTATAATAAATGGTAAAGTTAACTAATTTTTGTATAAATGAAAAGCTTGAGAGTTATATTCAGTTTTTAGCCTCAGGTTTCCCCACTCTTACACA
Organism: Cervus elaphus; assembly: GCF_910594005.1. Taxonomy (NCBI): domain Eukaryota; kingdom Metazoa; phylum Chordata; class Mammalia; order Artiodactyla; family Cervidae; genus Cervus; species Cervus elaphus. The sequence continues at coordinate 85,297,594 of NC_057834.1, read as the reverse complement.
CATCTACATATTAGAGTGTTTTCATTAATTTTTCAGTTCACCTATGATTTATGAAGCAGTTAATATGAATTTAGGAATTGTCTGCTTCCAAAAACACATCATAATTTGTGTCTGAGTAACAACTGTTTCAAAAAAGAAAGCCACAGTCATCTTTCAGTTGTGTTGGCTGACAAACCTGGAGTAATTAATCTTTGTTTTCAGTGAATATTTTATTAAATTAATTTTCAAAAATATGTGCGACTTACAGTTTTAAAAAAAGCTTTTATGTGTGACAGTGAAATGTAATGAAATGTACTCAGGCCCAGACGTAAGCACCTGCCAAGATTTGAAAAATAAACTGCGTTTTTTTAAACTTAAGAAATCCAGAGGGCTGGGTATCTGCCAAGTAGATAGACATGAACATGCTTATTATTATATACTTGAACACATGCTTGCTAGTCACATGAATTAGTTCATGGCCCTATGGCATGAAATGTGTCAGGCTTTGAAGACAGACAGGCTTGGGTTTGGGTCCTCCTCTTGCCACTTCCTAAAATTGTGACTTGGAACTTGCTGTTTCACTTCTCTGGGCCCTTGTTTTCTTAATCATAAATCAGGCCACTTAGATGTTCATTGCAAGTTTATTGTAAGCTCCATAAGGACATAAACTATATATTCCTGGCCTGTCATTAAATATCTGAATTCTAGCATAGTAGGAGTTTAAAAATACTTTTTTTATTAGTTTGATGAATGTGTGGGATAACATGTGTCCACTGCATGGCACAGAGAGGGTACCTAACGAGTGCCACTTTCCTTTCCTTCTTCGTCTAATTATTCACAGCAATCACTCTCTCCCCAGATTTTTCTGTTATTGGAACAAATATGCATTTTAAGCTTGAATTGTCAGAGTAATCAGTTGAATTCCCTACTAGTCCTTTATTTTTGGAGATTTCACACCTTCTACACTAAGAATATTATTAGTCATAATTTAATGCACTAACATAAAGTTATTCAAACATTGTCCTCAACTGCTCCATAATAGCAGGAATCACTTCGTTCATTTTCATTCTTTCATGTGACATCCATAAAATTGAGTTTAATTATCAAAAGAGTTGAGTTTTACCAGTGTTTTGGTTAAATAGATGACAAGGCATGTCAGGTATATTGCCTTTGGTGACATGTGCTTCCCCCATTGTAAATTCTACTTAAGGTTTTGCTGTCAACAGTGAGTTGTAAAATGAAATATGCATTGTGTGGACTTGTGTGTGTGCTCTGGAGTTCAGTTGTGTCTGACTCTTTGCAACCCCTTGGACTGTAGCACGCCAAGCTCCTCTGTCCATGGAAATTTCCAGGTAAGAATTCTAGTATGGGTTGTCATTTCCTACCCAGGGATTGAACCTGCCTCTCTTGTGTTTCCTGAGTTGGCAGCAAGATTCTTTACCACTTTGCCACCTGGGAAGCCTGAAATGTGCATTGATTATTATTGAAATTAGAACAACCAACAAAAAAAATTTCAAAACAAGTTTATTATTTGTCTTACATTAAAACTATTATAATATTAAAGCAGTGACATGATTCAATTTAGCTTTGTTTAGAAATATTGATTGTGATTTTTGTGCAGAGATGTCTTTTTGGGCTAAAGCTCTACACAGAAAATCAATTTGCTTAAAATGCTTTTTTTATACATAATAGCTTACTCATCAAGGACTAAAATTCTGCATATGAATAACACTGCAGTTTCCTTCCCAATCACTAGAAGCACTATGTAAATTATACTTGGAATATTATAGCAAAAACCTGGAGGCCACAAACTTTCCACAAGATAATTGAATGTCAATAATGATTCAGGAAAACATTTAAAGTGGCACCTCAGCATGAGCATAAATGTCTTCAAAGTGTTTCTATTCATTGTACACTGAACATTTGTCCAAGGATAGATCATTATAAGCAAGCAGCTACCCATTAGATGCATTTTGGTTCCATGTACAAACTAGAAACTTAACATTAAAAGTATGGAATTTAATTTTGTTGCAAAGGTTTCATTAACTAGCAACCTGCCGGGGTCCAGCCTTGGCAGGATCCAGGGGGTACCCTCAGGATGAAAGGCGTCGGCGAGAGAAGACACGTGAGACCAGCCTTGATAGGGCCAAGTCTGCGAGGGAGAGAGAGAGAAGAGAGAGAGAGAGAGTGACCAGACAGGAGAGGGGGTGCAGCAGAGTCTGGCAAATCTTTTTTTTTTTTTTTTTTTTACCATAACTTTTATATTCTAAGTTAGTACATTTTTAAGGGGAAGATAGTTTAATATTACATCGGCTCATCCTTCACGAAACCAGGGTGTTTTCTGCATACTTCTTTGTGAGAGTCTTGTACATTATCTTCTGGCCTTGGGGCCTATTGACATTTTATGACCTAGGTGAATGCAAAGCTGTTTTCCGTAATCTATTCTTTAATGAACACAAAGGTCAGTCCTTTTGCAGAAGTTATCAGTTAAATTTATCTAAAAGGTTTACCACACAAAGACTGCAGCTCCAATGAGGCAGCCCCCATTTAGCATTCCTGGTTAAAATTAACAATTCTAAACTCTTATTTTTCTAAATATTTAACTATAATCACTTTTAGAATAATATTTTTATGTTCTCTAATAGGGCTTCCTCACCCCCGAAAGGGCTCTGTGCCTATTAGGGCCTTTATGTGATCAGGTTCTTTATGCTGTTTATGATTAAGGTGCTGTGAGCAGTTATGTGCATTAGGACGCATTTGCCAAGCAGGCTAGAATGCCAGCAAAGGGGTCTAAATTGAAACACTCCTTTCATCCTGGATAATCGTATAGGATATCACCATCCGGCGGACATATTAATTAAAGTTCTAAGTTGATTCTGTTTGGAAAGAGATCGGGAAGGCCTTCTACCCATGTCACAGAAATTAGGGAGTAGTCTAATATAGCAAACTTCAGAAAGACAGAGATCATCTTTAAGGTGAGCTCCGGGGCAGCTTTTCAAAATCCCTGAAGTCCTGATCTGCCTTGCTTGTCAGGTCTTCTCTTCACGACCTTGTCATTGTGAGGCTGCCAGGGTTAATACCATGACGGGCGGCCTGGACCTAAGTTTTAGCTTCCCCCGAAATGGTAAGATTCCCTACCCCCATCAGGTAACCTGGAGCCAGCCAATTAATATGCACCAAGTAAGAACAAAGGGAGAGCTGAAAAGCCCGCAAAAGTCTGTACCGATAGAATTACTTTGCAAACATGTAACCAATCCGCTTAAGCCAGCTACTAACCGCTTTTGCATATCTTATAAATCTGTGTAACAAGCTTGAGCTCGGCGCTTTCTGACCCTGCACCACTGTGATGTTTGTGGCAGAAGGCCCTGGCTCGAGAGAGTAATAAACTTCCCTTTTTGCGAGTTGCATTGTCTTGGAAGCCTTCTCTCTCTTCCCGCTCGGGGATTCGGACATCGGGCATAACATTTGGGGGCTCGTCCGGGATCCCTTGACCGGGAGAAGGGAACGCTTACAGGACAAAGGGGAAGAATAAATAATAACACCGGTGCTCAGGAAGCAGGGAGGTATCTGGCACAGAAAGAAGGCTTTTTATAAAGGGGGAGCCACACGGCGTAAGGCCGGGGCCAGCGGACACGCTGGGCGGCAGCCGACTCCGCGAGAAGGCTTTTTATAAAGGGGGAGCCACACGGCGTAAGGCCGGGGCCAGCGGACGCGCTGGGAGGCAGCCGATTCCGCGGGAAAAAAAGTTCCTCTCCCGACCCCGAGTCTGGTGAACAGCGGACGCCATTCGGTAAGGTGAATCTGCTACCGGGAGGCAAGAAAATTCAGGGGGCCCGAAAACCCAGCGCTGTGTCGTCGGCCGACGTTTGTTTGTCCGTGTGTTTGTCTTTGGCTCTCCGTGTTTTTGTGTGTGCCGGCATTGTCTCTAGTCTCGTTCTCTTCTGGTGCATCGTTCTTTCTCACTTCTGACTTATTCTCTCTCTCCCTTACCGTTTATTCTTTGACCATGGGGCAGGGAGAATCTACCCCACTTTCTCTCATGACTGACCATTTTTCGGATGTCAGGGCCAGGGCCCATGACTTGTCTTTGCTAGTCAAAAAAGGTAAATTAATAACTTTTTGTTCTGCAGAGTGGCCCGCCTTTCAGGTTGGATGGCCTCCAGAAGGCACCTTTCAACCGTCCATCATACAGGCTGTGAAGGAGAAGATTATGGCTCCTGATCCCTGGGGCCATCCGAGTCAAGTCCCCTATGTCATGGTCTGGCAGGATCTAGTGGAAAATCCACCTAAATGGTTAAAACCTTTTGTTTACAAACTTCCTAGTTCCTCCAGTTCACAGGTCCTGGTGATGGAGACCCCCCCGGAGGAAACCAAAAAGAAAGAGGACCCAAAACCAGTCCTTCAGGAATCATCTTATCCAAACCTGATAGATCTAGAAACGGAGATAAGGCCTCCGCCATATGTGCCCTCCTTGCAATCCCCTCCGAGGAGAGAAGCTCCCACAGGTGAACGGAGAGGATTAAGAGGGCCAACGGGAACCGACCGTGAGGGGGGACCGGCACTGGGGACCCGGGGGAAAACTAAGGGAGATAGGGGTAAGCAAGACCCTGGGGACCCAGAGTTACCTTCATCCACTGTTCAGGCGCTCCCCGTCCGAGTGGGACCAACTAACCCTGACGGAGAGCGAACCTATCAGTACTGGCCCTTTTCCACGAGTGACCTGTACAATTGGAAGACCCAAAACCCTCCTTTCTCAGAGAAGCCCCAAGGCCTCATTGACCTCTTAGATTCCATTTTGTTCACTCATAATCCCACCTGGGATGATTGTCAGCAGCTGTTGCAGGTGCTCTTCACCATGGAAGAACGGGAGCGAATTCTGGCAGAGGCACGGAAACGGGTACCAGGGGTCGAGGGGAGGCCAACCGCCCAGCCTCATCTTGTGGACGAGGGGTTTCCTCTGTTGCGGCCTAACTGGGATTTTGAGCGGGTGGAAGGTAGGGCGCATCTCCGAGTGTACCGCCAGACTCTAATGGCTGGCCTGCGGGCTGCAGCAAGAAAGCCGACAAATCTGGCAAAGGTAAATTCAGTAAGGCAAGAGCCCACTGAAAGCCCGGCAGCCTTCCTAGAGAGGCTAATGGAAGCTTTCAGGCAATATACACCTATGGACCCCCAGGCTGAGGAGTCACGCGCTGCAGTTTTGTTAGCGTTTGTGAATCAGGCAGCCCCAGATATTAGGAGGAAATTACAAAAGGTAGAGGGATTGGGAGAACAGACAATACAGGATTTACTGAAAGTAGCTGAAAAGGTATTTAATAATAGGGAGACCCCAGAAGAAAGGGAAGAGCGAATTCGGCGGGAGGAAAGGGAATTAGCGGAAAAGATCAGGAAAGAAGAGAGGGAACATAGGGCAAGGGAAAACCGGAAGAACCAGAAGGAGCTAGCCCAGATTCTTTTTGCGGGGTTAAAGGCCGGAACAGAATTGAGGGAACCTCGAGACCCCCGGACGGGAGAAAAAGAAAAACCAAAAAGGCAGGCCCTAAAGAAGGATCAGTGCGCCTACTGCAAAGAACAGGGGCACTGGAAAAATGAGTGCCCTAAGAGGGACTCAAGTAGAGGAATGACCCAGAGAGAGAAAATCGCCCCCGGAACTCGAGTTCTATATGCAGGGGAAGACAGTGACTAGGGGAGTCGAGACTCGGCACCCCTCCCCGAGTCCTGGGTAACCATACATGTGGAGGGGAAACCCGTTGGCTTCATGGTAGATACTGGCGCCCAACACTCTGTTTTAAATAAAAAACTGGGACCAATGTCTAAGAAAGCCAGCTTAGTGCAAGGAGCCACGGGGACAAAAAGATATTGTTGGACCACAGAATGGAAAGTAAATCTGGGGACCCACCAGGTGTCCCATTCGTTTTTGGTGATACCAGAATGCCCAGCCCCTCTACTTGGAAGAGACTTGTTGACTAAAGTTAATGCTCAGATCCATTTTGACCCCGGGGAATGTCAGTCACGGATGGACTTGGACAACCGATACATGTCTTGTCCCTAGCCTTAAGGGATGAATACAGACTTTTTGCACCTAAGTCCTCAGAGACCATAGCACTAGATGTACAACCGTGGGTCCATAAATATCCATTGGCCTGGGCAGAAACAGCAGGAATGGGACTAGCTAAACAGAGACATCCGGTCGTCATCGAGCTAAAGGCCGAGGCAATTCCTGTGAGGGTGAAACAGTACCCTATGAGCCAAGAAGCTCGGCGGGGGATCACTCCCCACATTCGACGGCTCATGGAGGCCGGAATTCTCAGGCGATGCCAATCCCCTTGGAACACCCCCTTACTGCCGGTGAAGAAGCTAGGGGGGACAGATTACAGACCTGTCCAAGACCTGCGAGAAGTCAACAAATGGGTGAGTGACATACACCCAACTGTCCCTAACCCGTATACCCTCCTGAGCAGTTTACTGCCTGAGTACACTTGGTATACTGTGCTGGACTTGAAGGATGCCTTTTTCAGCCTACCCCTGGCAGTCCAGAGCCAGGAGATATTTGCCTTTGAGTGGACTGAGGGGGAAGGCCAACCGGTAGTACAATTAACTTGGACCCGCCTCCCACAGGGGTTCAAGAACTCCCCTACCTTGTTTAATGAGGCTCTGAGTGAGGACCTCTACGAATATCGGGCTTGCCACCCAGAGGTCATTCTGCTACAATATGTAGATGACCTTATGTTGGCTGGAACCACAGAGGAAGCTTGCGGCCGTGCCACTGGGGACCTATTACAGACCCTAGGCATCTTGGGGTATCGCGCTAGCGCAAAGAAGGCACAAATAGCCCGGCAAGAGGTCACCTATTTGGGGTATAAGATCAGGCAGGGGCAAAGGTGGCTAACTCAGGCCATGAAAGAAACAATATTGCAGATACCAGAGCCCAAAAACCCCCGCCAGGTGAGAGAGTTTCTGGGGACTGTTGGATATTGCAGACTGTGGATTATGGGGTTTGCTGAGAAGGCCCGGCCCTTATATGAGGGAAGTAAAGAGACCCCAAAGTGGACTTGGACTGAGCCAATGAAACAGGCTTTCCAGACACTCAGACGGGCCCTACTAGAAGCCCCAGCCCTTGCCCTGCCTAACCCAAATAAGCCATTCCAGCTGTTTGTAGATGAAAAGCAAGGAATAGGAAAGGGGGTCTTGACTCAACAATGGGGGACCATGGAAGCGGCCGGTAGCATACCTTTCGAAGCGATTAGACCCGGTGGCCGCTGGGTGGCCCCCTTGCCTTCGCATCATTGCAGCTACAGCCCTCCTCGTCCGCGACGCTGACAAGTTGACGTATGGACAGCAACTCTCGGTTTACACCCCCCACGCCTTGGAAGGGGTTTTAAAGCAGCCGCCGGGTAAGTGGATCTCCAATGCCCGCTTGACACACTACCAGGCCTTGCTGCTCGATGCCCCACGGGTGCGTTTTCAGACCCCTTGCTTCCTAAATCTGGCCACGCTCCTACCCAACCCAGAGAAGGACAGCCCTCTCCATGATTGCAGTGAGATACTGGCTGAGGCCCTGGCGGCACGAAAAGACTTAACTGATGTACCCCTAAGCAACAGTGAGCTAGTATGGTTCACCGATGGGAGCAGTTATGTAAAAGATGGGCAAAGGAAGGCGGGAGCTGCCATAGTTGATGATTCAGGGCAGACGATATGGGCTGAGACACTACCCCCAAACACTTCTGCACAAAAAGCAGAGTTGATTGCCCTAATACAGGCTCTGGAGCAAGCCAAAGGGAAGAGAGTCACCATTTTTACTGACAGCCGATATGCTTTCAGCACTGCCCATATTCAAGGTCCCATATACCAAGAAAGGGGATTTCGGACAGCTGAGGGAAAAGAGGTCAAAAATCTGCCTGAGATTCGCAGGCTCTTGGAAGCTGTCCAACTACCCCGGGCAGTAGCGATAGTACATGTCCCCGGTCACCAGAAGGGAGAAGACCCTAAGGCGCGAGGCAATCGTGCTGCTGATGCGGCCGCTCGAGAAGCGGCTAGCCGGGACTATGCCCCCCCCCATATTAGCCGTGGGACTTCCACCCCCTGGTATGGGGACCTTGCCACCAGTTCCCGAATATTCCCTCCCTGATCTCGCCTGGATCAACAAGGATACCACCCTCCAGAAAGATGACCAAGATGGATGGTACCGAGACCAAAACAACAACCTGATCTTGCCTGCCACCCTGGGTCGTCACCTGTGTGAACACCTGCACACAACTACACACTTGGGAGAAAAAAAGACCCTAACACTTCTCCAGATGGCCTGCCTGAGGTTCCCTCGACAAAATGCGACTGTACGAGAGATAATTCAAGCCTGCGATGCGTGCCAGCTGATGAGGGCAGAGAAGAAGCAGCACTCGGGAACGAGGTACTGAGGGGAAAAGCCAGGGCAACACTGGGAGATAGATTTCACCGAGGTAAGGCCAGGCAAGTATGGGTACCGCTATCTGTTGGTACTGGTAGATACCTTCTCGGGGTGGGTAGAAGCTTTCCCCACTAAGGGAGAGACAGCAATAGTGGTTGCTAAAAAGATCTTAGAGGAGATAGTGCCTAGGTATGGGCTGCCAGTGACTATGGGCTCTGATAATGGACCTGCCTTTGTGAGCCAGATTGTACAAGGGCTGGCCCAAGCTCTGGGGACGAAATGGAAGTTACATTGCGAATATAATCCCCAGAGCTCAGGACAGGTTGAGAGAATGAATCGGACCCTAAAAGAAACTTTGACAAAGTTGGCAATAGAGACTGGCGGGGACTGGGTGACTCTCCTCCCCTTTGCACTCTTTCGGGCACGTAACACCCCTTATAAGCTGAATCTTACTCCTTTTGAGATTCTGTATGGAAGACCCCCTCCTGTGTATCCTATTTTCGAAGGAAAATGTCTGCCACCCCCTACTTTGGGACAATTCCAGCAAACTCTGATAGCATTAAGTAAGGTGCATAACCATGTTTGGAAATTGATTCGAGAGATACATGAGGGCCAAAACAAGAGGGCCCTCCCCTCACATAATATTAGCCCAGGTGATTGGGTTTGGGTAAAACGACACCAATCTAAAGTATTAGAACCTAGATGGAAAGGCCCTTATGTCGTTCTCCTTACCACTCCTACCGCTGTCAAGGTCGACGGGATTGGACCCTGGGTTCACTGCAATCACGTGCGGCAAGCCACATCGGAAGAACAGGAAAAAGCGCGAGCAGAATGGAAGGCGAGTCCTCACCCGTCAAATCCTTTGAAACTGAAACTCGTCCGCTGGGAGGCCTCCTAATTCTCCTGCTGATGGCAGCTCTCATCGACCCAGGAGCGACCAGTCATAACCCCCATCAACCTGCTAAGATCACATGGAAACTCAACGACGGGCAAACTCATGAGCTGCTCAATGAGACCTCAGGAATCCACCCTCCAAACACCTGGTGGCCGGACCTGAACTTCGACCTCTCAAGCCTCTTCGCAAAGCAGGACGGTCTCTATGATAAGTACTATAGGGATGGGATAAAAAACCATAGGTTGGGGGTTTGGGCTTGCCCGGGCTATGTAAAAAATAACTGGAAAACCTGTGGTGGCATAGAAAGCTATTATTGCAGGAGCTGGAGTTGTGTGACCTCTTGTGATGGACCCCAGAGGTGGGATGTCGGAAACAGAGATCTAGTTAGCTTCACCTTCAAGGACCGTAGACACCAGGGGCCTCAGGTACGAGTACGATTTAACCAGGAACGGGCGAAAAAAGAAAACCGCTGGACCTCAGGACTGACTTGGGGTTTTCAGCTTCACGTAAATTGGCCCGGCCCCTACCCAGGCGAGCTTTTAATCATTAAACAGGTTATTGAGCCGGTGCAGGTACATAGTTTAGGTCCCAATCTGGTCAGAGCATTACAGGGGCACAAGGCGACCCCCAAGCCAACCCCCTTCAGACCAAGCTTGCCAGGAACATTTAACATCTCCTCTACCCCGAGCCTCAGAGGCTAACTGACAGAAACCTCTGGCCCTCTGGCTGTTACCATTAGCTCAGCAATTCAGGACCCCCTATGGGCCTTAGTGAATGCAGCCTTTACGGTCTTAAACCATACCAACCCTAATGCAACCCAGTCCTGTTGGCTTTGTTATAATCTTCACCCCTCCTTCTATGAGGCCATAGGCCTCAATGTCTCTTACCACTTATCTTCAGGCCAGAACCCACCCCCATGCCGATGGGAAGAACGCAAGGTTGGCCTCACAATGAACGAAGTTTGGGGACAGGGACTCTGTTTGGGCACAGTGCCACGTGATAAAACTTCCCTCTGTGCCCGGACTATTAGTAACCTACGCTTATATGGCAAAAATTGGATTGTGCCAGAGGTTGGGGGCTGGTGGATTTGTTCACATACTGGGCTAACCCCATGTTTAAATGTGAAGGTTTTTAACCAGAGTCAAGAATTCTGTGTCCTGGTTGCTGTAATGCCAAAAATCTTATACCACTCTGAAGAGGTTATGTACTCACATTGGGACCGAGAATTGCTAAGACAAAAGAGAGAGCCAATCAGTGCGATCACCATGGCAGCCTTGTTCAGTCTTGGGCTGGCAGGAGCAGGGACAGGAATAGCTTCACTATCTCTGCAAGGCCAAGGGTTTTCTTCCCTACGAGCCGCCATAGATGAAGATATAACTCGCATAGAAGAATCAATCAGCCACTTAGAGAAGTCTCTGACTTCCTTGTCTGAGGTGGTCTTGCAGAATAAGAGAGGATTAGACTTGATTTTTCTCCAACAGGGTGGGGTCTGCGCGGCTCTGGGAGAAGAATGTTGTTTCTATGCAGACCATACAGGAGTGGTAAGAGAATCTATGGCAAAAGTAAGAGAAGGGCTGGCGCAACGAAAGAGGGAACGGGAGGCCCAACAGGGATGGTTTGAGTCTTGGTTTCAACGCTCCCCCTGGCTGACCACCTTAGTTTCCACCCTCCTGGGCCCGCTCATAGTGCTATTATTAACACTTACATTTGGCCCTTGTATTTTAAATCGGCTAATGTCATTTATTAAAGAACGTCTAAATACCATTCAGATTATGGTATTGAGGCAGCAATATCAGATGGTAGCCCAGGATGAAGAGAAAGATTCCTCTACAGGAACAAGAGGACAGGGGGGAATGTGAGGCTGCCAGGGTTAATACCATGACGGGCGGCCTGGACCTAAGTTTTAGCTTCCCCCGAAATGGTAAGATTCCCTACCCCCATCAGGTAACCTGGAGCCAGCCAATCAATATGCGCCCAGTAAGAACAAAGGGAGAGCTGAAAAGCCCGCAAAAGTCTGTACCGATAGAATTACTTTGCAAACATGTAACCAATCCGCTTAAGCCAGCTACTAACCGCTTTTGCATATCTTATAAATCTGTGTAACAAGCTTGAGCTCGGCGCTTTCTGACCCTGCACCACTGTGATGTTTGTGGCAGAAGGCCCTGGCTCGAGAGAGTAATAAACTTCCCTTTTTGCGAGTTGCATTGTCTTGGAAGCCTTCTCTCTCTTCCCGCTCGGGGATTCGGACATCGGGCATAACAGTCATGGTTGGGATCTCGTGTGCTGGCTCCTGGCAGCAACCAGACTTTTCAAGTTTGGTTAATTATTTAATCTCTCTGAATCAAAGTTTTCTTATTTATACAATTGGAATTCCCCCATTCCTTATCATCCAACCTAGACTATTTCAATTACATCAAGAATTATAGAAACATTTTATACTCTGAAGCAATATTATTCAAATATCATTGCAAATAAAAGAAAAATAAGTTTTCATATTAGAAATTCCAACAAGACAATAAAAGAATTGGGGTATTCATATTATTAGCAAATATTTTCTCCCAAGCTGTGGGTTGTCTTTTTATTTTGTCTATGGTTTCCTTTCTGTGCAAGGGATTAGTCTCCAAAATCTACAAACATATCTTGTGGTTTAATATCATCAAAACAAACAACCCAATCAAAAAATGGGCAGAAAACCTAAATATACATTGCTACAAAGACATACAGATGGACAAGAAGAACATGAAAAGATGTCCAACATCACTAATTATTGTTGTTGTTCAGTAGCTAAGTCATGTCCAAATCTTTGAGACCCCATGAGCTGCTGCACGCCAGGCTTGTTTGTCCTTCACTATCTCTCAGAGTTTGCCCAAACATGTCTACTGAGTCAGTGATGCCATCCAACCATCTCATCCTCTGTTGCCCCTTTCTCCTCTCGCCTTCAATCTTTCCCAACATCAGGGTCTTTCCCAATGAGTCAGTTCTTCTCATCAGGTGGCCAAAGTACTGGAGCTTCAGCTTCAGCATTAGTCCTTCCAATGAGTATTCAGGGTTGATTTCCTTTAGAATTGACTGGTTTGATCTCCTTGCTGTCCAAGGGACTCTCAAGAGTCTTCTCCAGCACCACAATTTGAAGGCATCAATTCTTTGGCACTCAGCCTTCAGCAACTCTCACATCCATACATGACTACTAGAAAAACACTAACTCTGAATATGACTCAGTTCAGTTCAGTTCAGTCACTCAGTGATGTCCAACTCTTTGCAACCCCATGAACCGCAGCACTGCAGGCCTGCCTGCCTGTCCATCACCACCTCCCAGAGTTCACCCAAACTCATGTCAATTGAGTCGATGATGCCATCCAACCATCTCATCCTCTGTTGTCCCCTTCTCCTCCTCCCCTCAATCCTTCCCAGCATCAGGGTCTTTTCAAATGAGTCAACTCTTCGCATCCGGTGGCCAAAGTATTGGAGTTTCAGCTTCAACATCAGAATATGACTAGATGGACCTTTGTTGGCAAAGTGCTGCCTCTGCTTTTTATTATGCAGTCTAGGTTTGTCATAGCTTTTCTTCCAAGGAGCAAGTGTCTTTAATTTTGTGGCTGCAGTCACCATCCACAGTGATTTTAGACTCCAAGAAAATGAAATCTGAGTCTGTCTCCACATATTCCCCATCTATTTGCCATGAAGTGATTGGACCGGATGGCATAATCTTAGTTTTTTGAATGTTAAGTTTTAGGTCAGCTTTTTCACTCTCCTCTTTCATCATCATAAAGAGGCTTTTCAGTTCCTTCACTTTTGGTATCATCTGCATATCTGAGGCTGTTGATATTTCTCTGGACAATATTGATTTCAGCTTGTGATTCATCCAGCCTGGCGTTTTTCATGGTGTTCTCTGCATATAAATTAAATAAGCAGGGTGAGAATATACAGCCTTGAAGTACTCTTTTCCCAATTTTGAACCAGTCAGTTGTTCTATGTATCTGGAAGTTCTCATTCATTTACTATTGAAGCCGAGCTTGAAGGATTTAGAGCATGATCTTGCTGGCATGTGAAATGAGTGCAATTATATGGTATTTGAACATCCTTTGGCATTGCCTTTCTTTGGGATTGGAATGAAAACTGACCTTTTCCAGTCCTGTGGCCACTGCTGAGTTTTCTAAATTTGCTGGCATAATTAGTGCAGCACCTTAACAGCGTCATATTTTAAGATTTTATCAAATTCCTGTCCCCAGTAAACTGAATCTCAGTTTGTAATATGAACTATGATAGATAGATGGCTGTGGGATAACATGGCTGCAGCTGCCTGAAGAGGCATTGGTGGTCTAGGAAATGACGCTAATTATTATAGAAAAACAAATCAAAACTATTGATAAAATGAGATATCACCTCACAATGGTCAAAATGACTATCATCAAAAAATGCACAAACAAATGCTGTAGAGGATGAGAGAAGGGAACGCTCATACACCGTTGGTGGGAGTGTATGTTGGTACAGGCCCTACAGAGAACAATATGGAGGTTCCTTAAAAATCTACAAGTAGAGCTATTACATGACCCTGCAGTCTCACTCCTGGGTATTTATCTGGAGAAAACACATGATCTGAAAGGATACATGCACCCCAGTGTTCATTGTAGTACTGTTTCCAATAGCCAAGACAAGGAAGCAACCTAAATGTCTATTGACAGAGGAATGGATAATGAAGATGTGGTACATTTATGCAATGCAATATTGCTCAAGCATTTAAAAGAATAAAATAGTTCCATTTGCAGCAACTTGGATGGACCAAGAGACTGTCATACTGAATAAAGCCAGGGAAAGAGAAATAGGTGATATGACTTATATGCAGAATCTAAAAGAAATGATAGAAATGGACTTGTTTACAAAACAGAAACAGACTCAAAAACTTAGAGAATGAACTCACAGTTTCCAATGGAGACAGGTAGGTGGAAGAGATGACTAGGGAGTATGGCATTGCCATGTGCACACTGCTATATTTAAAATGGATAACCAAAAAGCACCTACTGTATGGCACAGGGAATTCAGCTCAATATTATGTAAATAATGACTGAAATGGGAAAAGAATTTGAAAAAGTATAGATACATGTATATATGTATAACTGTATCACTTTGCTATACATCTGGAACTATCATAACACTGCTAATCAATAATACTTCAGTATAAAATAAAAAGTTAAAAATGGGATATTCAAACATATACAGTTCCTTCAGATTTAAAAAATATATGTATCCTGTTTCACTTGAATTCTAGACAGTTTTATTGTATAAATCTTATCAATTTAGAAATACAGGATTTTTTTTTCATTTATTTTATTAGTTGGAGGCTAATTACTTTACAATATTGTGGTAGTTTTTGTCATACATTGACATGAATCAGCCATGGGTTTACATGTATTCCCCATCCTGATTCCCCCTCCCTCCTCCCTCTCCACCCCATTCCCCTGGGTCTTCCCAGTGCACCAGGCCCTAGCACTTGTCTCATGTATCCAGCCTGGGCTGGTGATCTGTTTCACCCTAGATAATATACATGTTTTGATGCTGTTCCCTCGAAATATCCCCCCTTTACCTTCTCCCACAGATTCCAAAATTCTGTTCTGTACATCTGTGTCTCTTTTTCTGTTTTGCATATAGGGTTATCATTACCATCTTTTAAAATTCCATATATATGTGTTAGTATGCTGTATTGGTCTTTATCTTTCTGGCTTACTTCACTCTGTATAATGGGCTCCAGTTTCATCCATCTCATTAGAACTGATTCAAATGAATTCTTTTTAATGGCTGAGTAATATTGCATGGTGTATATGTACCACAGCTTCCTTACCCATTCGTCTGCTGATGGGCATCTAGGTTGCTTCCATGTCCTGGCTATTCTAAACAGTGCTGTGATGAACATTGGGGTGCACGTGTCTCTTTCAGATCTGGTTTCCTCAGTGTGTATGCCCAGGAGTGGGATTGCTGGGTCATATGGCAGTTCTAATTCCAGTTTTTTAAGAAATCTCCACACTGCTCAACATCACTCATTATCAGAGAAATGCAAATCAAAACCACAATGAGGTACCATTACACGCCAGTCAGGATGGCTGCTATCCAAAAGTCTACAAGTAATAAATGCTGGAGAGGGTGTGGAGAAAAGGGAACCCTCCTACACTGTTGCTGGGAATGCAAACTAGTACAGCCGCTATGGAGAAATACAGGATCTTATGTAGCACTTTTCTTGTGGTCCAGAAAACAGTGTATCAGTTAAATAAAGTTAATGGCAGAGATTTGGAAACAGATCTAGAATTTAGCAAATAATATTTTTCTGATATTAGCTAAATATATTATAGTACTCATTTCACAATATATATAAGCTAAGTCGTTTTGCTGTACACATAAACTCATACAGTGCTATATGTCAATTATACTTCAATAAAACTGAAACCAAGATTTTGTATCAGTCTATGTCTTATATGAAGTCAATGATATTATCTTGCATTCATAATTGCTTCTATTAAGATTTACTTATGAATCTGTAAGACACTGGCTATTGCTGTAAACATTACTTCCTATTGTGATTTAAAAAAATGTGTTTTCCATGCTCTTTTTAGCTCCTCTTGTATAGACTGAACTTTCTCTAATACGTCACACAAATTATATTCTGATTCTAAGGGAGATAACATAGTTCCATGTTTAGATATAAAATATCCTTGTTAATACTATGCATGAGCATTACATTTTGCCTATGATCTGCTTCCATTCAATTTTCTTAAAGCTAATTTCAGAATCATTTTCCCATAAAGATTTAATTGGGAGTGTCTCTTCACTACAGATCTAATTATTTCCTACTATACCATGAACATGACATACTTCGGGCCTCATATACCCTAAAGGATTTCAATTAATTCAAGCTATTGTGAAACATTAGGAAAATAATTCCTAGCCATTGTGCAATATGCCTAATTTGTATATATCTAAAGAAATGTGATCTAACGTAATCATATTCTACTGGAGGCCAAAAAAAGGACATAAATGTGTTATTGAAAGGCAAATCTTATATGACTGAATTTTTTTTTCCTTCAGAGCAGTTTCTTCAATAATTATCAGAAAGGAGGATTAATCCATTTTCTTACGCATAAGGGGAAATGACTAATCTTTCAACTCTAGCAAATAACAGATGCATTTTAATAAGATTTTTAAAAATCTGAAATTAGCATAACATAAAAAAGAAAGTAGACATTTTATCAGTAACTAAATGTAATAATTTATTAATGAGAATGTACATTTTTCTAAACATTACTAATTTTCTAAATAAATCAATAACTCAGTAAATAAATTAACATAGTACAATAGATTAACCTTTTTGAAATCTTTATTTACTGAAACTTGCTGAATTTTCAAGATATAATTGAATCAATATGTAGAATAATGATTGAGGGTATGTGAAAATATAGTTTCTAGAGTAAGACAAAACTGCTTCACTAGTTAAAAGATTTTGGGTAATGTTATAACATTCAAAGTCTTAATATCTTCTGTAAAATGCAAATTGAAATAATAACTTTTTCATTCCTTATTGTGTTCCTTATAATGATTAAATAACATAATGCATGTAAAGTTGTTTTGTTTTGTATTTTAAAGCACCTAGTATTTAAGTAATTGTGAAGTCAACCATGAGGAGCCTTCACTCCACACTCACCTATTCTAGAAATCCTAGTTTGGAGGAAGATTTGTACAAAGTAAGTACAACAGTATTAGCCCTTGCTTGACTGGTTCAAGTTAATCTAGTGCGGGCTTGAAAGATTTGAAGTGATCCTCCAACTATTCCTCGATCATATGAACACCACAAGGCGCCATTTTCATTTGTCCTCAGCTCCAATGGTAAGTGGTGTTTAACCAGACTTTTAGGCACACCTGGCTGACAAACTCAGCTGTGAAATTTCTACTCAATCGTCGTCCAGCTGTACCTCATCACCCTGTGCTCTGCTCATTATTACCTGGTCCCATAGCATTTCATCTTGAGGTTTAACATTCCTCTCCAGCAGGAAATTCTTCTCTAGAGTTAAATTCTCCAATACAGTTAAAGATCATTTACTCTCTTGTGTAAAATTGATATAGATAATATGATCAGCATTCTTGGCACAAGAAGTCTTTGAACATTTGTAGGGAAAGAGCAAATCAGACAAGATGGAGTGGTCATGCCCTCTCACCCTATGCCCTCCTCTCGTCCCACATTTTGTAAATAATGATTATGTAACAGCTGAGATCACTTACAGCACTGTGCATGCACCTCACAAGGTACCCTCTTGGCCGTGGGCTACTTTTGTTCTGAAAGCACATACAAGCTCCACCTGAGAAAGTTCTGAGGGCTACGTTAGGCTTTGTCATGGCAGTGAGGCTGTGTCCGCTAGGTCAACCACAAGAGGAGAGAATACAGCGTGTCCGTTGCTAAGGTTTCTGTGCCAGTCAGGAGAGAAGAAATGTGGTTGCAATTCCTATGACTCCTGGAGTTTTCTTCCATCGTCCCTGCTCACTCCTGGCCTACTATGAGTTCAATGAACTGGGTATACAGTGAGAATAGCAAGACAATTGGCGTAGTCAGCAGGATCAGCAAGACAACTGTTTAAACCATCAGTAATGTGACAAGCAAACACATGCAGAACTCAGCCTTACGCAATTTTGGCATTGCTAAAAACACAAATGAGAATCTGACTTAGTAATTTTCAAAATTAAACCAAAAAAGATATCCAACCAGCATCTCTAACCTTTTTTAGTTAGGAAGTTTTAACTTATGCAAAATTTAAATCCCTTTCTCTACAACGTAAGCCTATTTTCTCTTGTTTTTCTTTCACTAGATAGAACAGCTACTCATTGTTGTACCCGTAGTTTACATCCTGCTGTAAGTTATTCCTCTTTTCTCAAAATCCTTTTTATCCTAGTCTTATATAAAAGCTAGCTGTCTTCTTTAAATGTGTGTATTTTTACAATAGCCTCCAAAATACACATGTGAGTCTGGATGCACTTTTCTTATTTAATAAAAACACTACAAGCAGATATAACCCTGTTCTTTCTCATCATATTTAGCTCATTATTATATATTGAAAATTATATGTACACGTATTCCTGCTTAATGTTTTGTGTTACACACTTCGTTTTGAGTAAATGTTCATCACAACTCTTATTTCTACCTTCCCCAATCATGTTTCCTTATATCATTTCAGGCCTATTTTACAACATATTATTAGCTTGATTAATTTAATTCTCATAGATTAAAAACATTTCTTGATGTGTTTTCATATATCTCCTTTGGAATATGCTCTTTATTTAGTATTGAGAAAAAAGAGCAATTATATTTCATAATAGATACATGAAGTCCCCTTGTAACTCCAGCAGAATTGCAAATATCAAGATGTATTTCCACCTACTTAGACTTCCTTCATCCTTCTGACATCTGTTAACTTGTCCCACATCTGCCATGAACCCCATTTCCTGGATTTCATGTTGTTGACTTTATTTTTCTGAGAATTGTCTATGTTTCTTTTCATGAGTGATCAGAAGTCAAATTTGATCCATATTTGTCCCTTGAATTTGTCCTTTCTATCGAACATTGCTTTCTTACTCTGAGTCACTTGGAATCAGAATTGACATAAGTCAGGTGATAACTCACTTAATCAGTATCAACATAGAAAAGCAGAAACACTCATTTTTCTTTTTATCTCTTCTCTTATGCTAATCTTCCTTAACTTAGAAAGCATCGCCCTTCTTTTATCACCTCTCCAATCAAAGCTCTCAGTATTATTTTCTATTCTACACTGTGCTTTATTACTAAATCCAGCTACACGCCTAATGCCATTTTGCTGTTTTATTCAAATGCTTACATTTTTCCTCTTTTCTTGCAATCTCTGTATTCCTAGTCTTGACACAGTTCTTTGGTTTTCCATATAAAGAAGAATACAATGGATATTAAAATATTAATTAATTTGTAGCACTCCTCTGAAAGTATTAATTTTCAAATTGCTTATTTTTTACAATAAAATATAATTAATTTTTGAATATGACTTTTCAGCTTGAAGTTATATCCTTTTGCTACTGAGTCTTGAAAATAATGTCATCAGTGTAACTTATTTTCTGTACCATTTTTTTCACTAATGTTGAATTTTTTTTTAAGAACATCATTTCTACTGTGAAATAACATATATTACCTTTCTCTTTTATTCTTGTGTCTGTATTTACTTTAACCTTGATTATACACATAAACATAATCTCTGTTCACCATTTACATTTGTTGACTGAAGTTAATACATTGGTAGATTTTTATGACATGTTTGTAGAAACAATATTTTCTAAGTCCTCACATGTTTAACACTGGTTTTTCTATACTTAATATTTGAAGGCAGCTTGACAGACTAAAGATCACTGGCTTACACTATTTTCTAGAGTGTCTTGGTTATTTCACTTGATTTTCTACTGCATTAACTGATCTTTGTAAGTATCTCAGGCCAACATAATTTTTTATCCTTGAAAGTTACCTGAAAAATCTTTGAAAATAATATGTCTGAAGAGTCGTTAATATCTCTAAATGTATAAAGAATTCCTACAACTGAATAACAGAAAAAATCAGAAAACCTAATTAAAAATTGGCAATGAACTTAAATAACTTTCTCCAAAGAAGATATACCAATGGTCAATAAGCATAAGAAAAGATCTTCAATATTGCTAATCATCAGGAAAATGCAAATAAAAACTCTAGTGGCTCAGATGGTAAAGAGTCTGCCTGCAATGTAGACCTGGGTAATATCCCTGCTTTGGGAAGATCCCCTGGAGAAGGAAATGGCAACCCACTCCAGTATTCTTGCCTGGGAAATCCCATGGATAGATGAGCCTGGTGTGCTAGAGTCCAGGGGGCCACAAAGAGTCGGACACGACTGACTGACTAACAATTCTTTACAAGACTAGCAGGATTGTTCTAGAAAACCAAACCAAAACAAAAACAGAAAGTAACAAGTGTTGGTAAGGTTGCAGAGAAACTGGTACATTTCTGGTGGGAATGTAAAATGGTGCAACTTCTAGGGCAAACAATATAGTGATTCCTCAACAAATTAAAAATAGAATTAGTGCCTGATTCAGGAACTTTACATCTCAGTATATACCCTAAAGAAGTGAAAGCCAAGATTCAAACAAGATTTATACACCCATGTTTAGAGCAGCATTATTCACAATAGTCAAAAGGTGAAATCACCCCAAGCATTCATCAATTGATGAATGAATAAATAATACATATATACAATGGAACATTATTTAGTCTTAAAAAATAAGAACATTATGAAACATGAAGCAACATGGATGAACCTTGAAGACATTAACTAGGTGAAATAATCCAGTCACAAAAGGACAAATATAGTATAATTACACTTCTGTATGATAGTTAGAAAAGCTAACTTCGCAGAGACAGAAAGTAAAATGATGGTTGCCAGGGGAAGAGGAAAAGGTAACTGGAGGCTTATTGTTTAATGAGTACAGTTTCAATTTACAAGATAATGATTAAATATTATTCTAAAATACTATGAAACTCTGCAAAATAATGACAATAATCATTCCAATTTTGAACCATTATTATTGTGAGATTAAATTAGTTGAAACACTCAAAATGCTTGGGAAAAATCTGGCAAATGTTAAACATGCCATAACAGTAGATGATATTGTTTTATGTCAAGTTTGGAAGTAGAAAATAAATGGAAGATCAGGCCAGTCATATTTGAAATATAAAAGTAGAAATATCTTTAGACCTATAGAAAAGTGGATTCAATTTGGAAGACATGGCATATTTTGACTAGTAAATGAAAGTAAATTCAAAGCTATCAAAAATAGTATGGATTTCCTTAAAATAAATAATACTTGTACTAATAGCTAACTACATATATTAGTCTATTGTATGTAAGCAGTAAGGAAAAAGGGTAAATCAGGATGAGAAATCTTAGGGTATATGAAACTAGAGTGAGCTGTTATCAGTAAAATATTTTATTAAAATATTATTGATTGATGTTAATAAATTAGTTGGTTCAAAACTTATTTGGCTATTATTCCAGATTATACTAACAAGGAAGAAAAATAAAGGATCATTTCTGCATTCAATTTATGAAAATTATATATATGTAAATTAAAAATTAGTCATTTTTCTAATCAAGCAGAGGAGGATGAGAATAAAATAAGTATAAGCAATAGAATCAATGGAAAGAAAGGAGAGAACAAATCCACGAAGCAAATTAAAAAGCACTAAGTAAGATGATACAACTAAGTAATCACAGTAAATTTATGCAGATTAAATTTACATGTAAACGCTTGGAGATTAGTTTGTGTGTTCCTCTCTGTGTGTTTTTAATCAAGTTATATCTGCACTAGAGCAGCATAGAAAATAAAAGTGTTGGGAAAATTCCTGATGGAAACATTCATCAAAGAAAAGGTAGTCTACACTATGGTATTAATATTAGACAAAACACAATTTAAGCAAAAATGGACTGTCAAAAATAAAGTGAGACACTAAACATTAAAAAACAAAACAATAACAATCCAAAAATGAAAGAATATTTAGACTTCCTAAATGTATCCATGCAATGTCCTCTAAAGAAACAGCAGACAACTTTTATTTTAAATTTTTAAACATATTAGCTAATTAATAAGGGGAAAATAACTGATAAAGAGAAATAAATGAATATTATTCTAACCACAAAACCAGACTATGTCATACTGCAAAAAAACTCTAGTAACATTCCTGTTCTGATCTAGAACAAGAGTAAGATGCCAGATACTAATCCATGAAAAGGAAGACAATATCAAAGATATGTCAAATTTTACAAAACTCATCTATAAATTTTCTGTAGTTCTGATAGAAATCCATTAGATGATTTTTATAGAACTTGAAAAATGGATCCTAAAATTCATATTTTAAAAAAATGTGGAAAATACATATTGAACACATGAGAAGAAAGTTAGATTATCTTTGCCATGAATGTATGGAAGAATTTTTCTTTTAGCACAAAAGTTTTATGAAAACTAATAAAGAGGTAAAAAATAAATAAATAGGAAGAGCGGTAATCTGACTACACTTCATAAAAACAAAATTTCACAAGAATAAAAGGTGAGCAATGGAATAGAAATATTTGGATCCTGTCGGTAGGTGAATGGAAAACAAAGTGTCCTATATCTGTTCACTGAAATAACGTCAGCCAAAAGATGGAATTAACTGTTGATAGTTGCAACAGCACAGGTGATGCTCACAGTAATTATGTTGAGATAAAGAAGGAGAGCAAAATATAGAAGAGAATAAATACTGCCTGATTTAATTTTTATAAAGTTCTAGAAAACGCAAATTATTCTACAGTCACAGACCAATGGTAGTCTTAGGCAGGGGGCAGGGCAGGAGAGGCACAAAGGGAACTGGGTCACAAAGAAAGTTTAGAGGTTGATGAAGGTGCTTGTTGTGGGGATTATACATGTGTGTATACATGTATCTCAAAATTCATCAACTAACACTTCATATATGTGCATTTTAATGTATATCAGGTATATATCAATAAAACTATAATTAAGGGGAAAAAAAAAAACTGTGTACTCAATGTCAGTTAACTGTTAGCTTTAAATGCTCTATTTATTTTTTAAGTCCTGTGAAGGCAAAAGTCATCAGGTGACATGGAATTAGAGCTGCGAAGTTGCAAATTTTGAAAATTAAAACAAAGCAATAATTTTGTAAGAGGAAGGTTTGGATAATAGAAGAGAGGTTTTGAAAAATATTGATATATGTGAAAGAATGAAGAGGGAACAAAAGGCATGCAATTTCACCAGTTCATACATTAGGGAATTGACTAAAATTCTTAATTTTCTCACCTGAAAATGGAATAATACTACACTATACTTTTTGTTAAAATTAGTGAACATTTATTTATCTATTTAATATCTCTGTTACATTATAATAATGAATAACACAGCTTTTCACCATCTAATATGAACATGATATTTATATAAAAACATCTGTTATTTAATTGTTTATATAGGTCAGCCATTATGAATATCTCCTTGTTTAGAGTTACATTTATAAATTAAATTAATTTTACTGGTAAGGCAGTTTGATTTATAAGAGACTATGTGTTTCAATGCTCTTCATCATGCAAAAAAGTGAGCTTTAAACAGTTTTAATAATTCTTGCCCTATTAGTTAAGCTTGAAAGTAGTTTCCTTTGATCAGTAAGCTTTCCAAATAAAGTCATATTCTTTACCTCAAAAGTAGTTTTCTTCAATGAATTGTTAAGAAACTAGAATCTCACTTTATTAATTGGAGGGTCATTAGATTATTAAGCACATTGCTATCAGAACTATAGTCATGTATGGATGTGAGAGTTGGACTGTAAAGAAGGCTTAGTGCTGAGAAATTGATGCTTTTGAACTGTGGTGGAGCCTGATGGGCTACAGTCCATGTGGCTGCAAAAGAGTTGGACACAACTGAGTGACTAAACAACAACAAGAACACAAAAATTATCTTGAAAAAGGAGGGTGTGAACTAATTTCCATTTTAAGAGAATGATTCCGGCTACACCAGAGAAAACAGAATGTAGGGGTAGAGGAATGGAAGTAGGAAATCAAGAGGGTATTATAGTAATTTAAATAAGAGTGGAGGAGCCTGAGATCATCATGAATGCAATGAGAAGTTGGGATTCCTGACACACTTTGGGTATACAGATGTGTAGGATGTGGGGAAAGATCAGAATTAAGGATAAATCCACAAATTATAGCCCAAGAGGCTGTAGCATGATCGAGATGTTATTAATTGAGATGTAGAAGACTTTGGATTTATCAGGTCTTGGTAGGCACCCATCAGGAAAGCCAGCAAACTGCAAGCTTCCATCCTATGGAGTCAGTGCTAAGTGCCTTACAAGGAACCAGTTAACAGGTATAGAAGAGAAAACAAGGCATAATTCCAGCCTCCCTGAGAATTCCAGCCAAGTGGGCTATAGGCCGATTAATTATCAGATTGGGCACTCTCTAACCTAAAAGGAAATTGTCTGTGAGGGGCTTGTGCATACCTTCCTTAACATCCCCAAATCTTGGAATATGAAAATGTGAAGGGTAAAATGTGAGTTGTTTAAAATAAATTAGCTCTCTTGACCTGAAAATGTAGCATAATTCTGATGTAACAGAATTCATGACTAATAGTAAACAAGAAGGTGTAATATGAAGTTAACAGAATAAAATTCCCCAAGTGCTTTGTGTCCTTTATTTTATATATTCAAGTATTAGAGCTAAAGATATCATTTCCCAAGCCAGGCTGCACACTGAGCTGACATTGACCTCATCTTTGCAATTAGGCTGGAGGCGCTCCATTCTGGCAACATCGTGGCAGTGTATTGGCAACAGGTTGGACTCCGCTACCTCAGGTACTCCCAGATCTGTGCAAAAGCCATGAGAGATACACTGAAGACAGAATTCAAAGCAAATGCTGAGAAGACTTCTGGCAGCAGCATAAAAGTTGTAAAAGTCAAAAAGGAATCATCTGCCCTGACTTAACTTGGATGCTATGTTTTCAAAGTGAAGATGTGTAAACACATGTTATGGCAGATTGAAAATTGTCTCACTTCATGGGGGGAAAAAATACCTGTCTTTTTCATAGACTGACATTGCCAGTAATTTGAAGTATGGCTCAAAAATATATCATTTCACAAATGTTTAAATAAATGCATGATATAAGAAAATATAATAATAAGTGAAATTAAGATTTTAAGAAAGTATTCCTGTCCTTGATGTTGATCAAGCTTTGCAGTCATATCTGTTTTCTGAAGACCTTAGACTAAATGAACTAAGGGTTTGACAACTACTGTCTTTCAAAACATAACTTTTTTATTTTATAGAAGAAATCCAAGATTATAGTATATATTTTGGAGTATAAAGAAAAACACAGAGCACTCCAAAATAGAAAAAAAAAATTGTGTTTAATATTTCTCTCAAAATTATCCACAGCTAATATTTTGGTGTTTGTTCTAAGACAGCATGTAAAAAATGCATATTTTCAAATAAATGTAAACACTCTTATGTTAACATTTACCAATTTCCATCAGAGATAATTTATATAAAAGAAAGATGTATGTTATATACACTACTGTGTATAAAACAGATAACTAATGAGAACCTACTGTATAGCACCGGAATTCTACTCAAAATTGTGTGATGATCTAAATGGGAAGGCAATCTAAAAATCTAGATTTGCTGCACCACAAAACCAACACAACATTTTGGAACAACTATACTCCAATAAAAATTAATTTAAAAATAAGAAAGATGCATGTGTTTAGACCACCTATTGATGAAGAAAGATGAGTATTAAGGTAAAAAGAAAATAACCAAATGTTATTTTCAAAAGCTCATTCACCCTTAGGGTTGTAAAATAGGTTATTTGTAATCCAGCTTTTCTTGTAGTAATTAATAAGTCACTGAATTAGCTGATCCGGTTCTATTGTGTTTCCTAAAAGATTGCTATGTGCCTAACACTATACTTGATATTTAAATAAAGAAAAGGCATGGATTTTTCCCTGGAAGAATTTAATGTTTAGTTGAAAAATAGATAGCTTACCTTCACAAACAAAAATGTCTATTAACATACAAGAGTATATCTCTAAAATCAAAATGAGGTAATAATCAAAATAATATTCAATCAAATAATAGTCACTAGCTGAATATTTTATTTTCTTACAGAATTTTTTGACTCACATGACATGCATTAAGTGAGGGAAAATTCAGTGCTCTGTCTATATATCTTATTAGTATTGACTTTTTACATAAGATTTTAAAATGTATGCTTTGTATTGGTAGTGTCATTTCTCCTAAAAATATGTTATGATTAATGTGTGTGTGTCTGTGTGCATGTTTGTATCCACTTGTTAAGTACTTCTTTCAGTCACTGATATCACTCTAAGTGAAGAATGAGATAAGATAATACTCATAACAGCAAACATTATGCTTAATGCCTAGCTCTCTTCTATATGCTCTCCTATTTATCAGCTAATGTGACTTCACAACACCTCATGAGCTAAATACTATTGCTATCACCACTTTACTAATGAGGAGAAATGAGTCAGAAAGAGATAGAGTGTTTTAGCCTAGCCTAGCCTTAGTCATGGACTTCTCAGGTGGTGCTAGTGGTAAAGAACTTAGCTGCCAACACTGGAGACCTAGGTTCGATCCCTACGTCAGGAAGATGTTCTTGACTGAAAAATCCTGTGGACAGAGGAGCCTGCCAGGCTACATTCCATAGACTCGCAAAGAGTCAGACACAACTGAAGTGACTTAGCACACATGCACCCACCCTTAGTCACTCAGATAGAAAGTGGCACTAGATTTCATACCCTGGCTATTAGGCTCTAAAATGTGGGTCCTTAATAGCTATGCTCTGCTGCTTCATGTAGCTTCAGTCCATCAATTTCTGTTTTATTACATGAATGGATATTTTTAAATTATAATGGTTGAGTATACATATAATTGCAAATAATCACCATTACTTTCAATTTAAAACTCTTAATTTTTAGTCTAAATGTTCTCTGGGAACTTTTTTTCAGGCAACTTACATTTACCAAATTCATCTTACAATTATTCAACCAATTTACATTTCTAATTTTTTCATAAGATCCCAGAAACTTTTCTTAGATTTTAGCACCTCCTGTTATTTTCCAGCGTTTATATAACCATGTTTTTCACCCTCAGGATTGTAAAATAGGTTATTTGTAATTCAGCTTTTCTTGTAGTAATTAACAAGTCACTGAATTAGCTGATCTGATTCTATTGTGCTTCTTAAAAGACTGCTATGTGCTTAACACTATACTTGATATTTAAATAAAGCAAAGGCATGGCTTTTTTCCTGGAAGAATTTAGTGTTTAGTTGAAAAATAGATAGCTTACCTTCACAAACAAAAAAATGTCTATATCAGCATTCTTTCTATATCAATTTCTTTTCATGAAACACACAGTGATTTCACCAGGCTGGGCATTCCAATTAGTAAGTATTGTGGCTGATACCCAATTCCTAGTTCACTCACTAAAACGTTCACATCATTTAAGGTTATATAAAATAAAGTTCTCAAACATATTAGTGAATGAGGGCATTGTGAATATAAAAATCAACTTGAATCTTTCCAAATAATGTTTTTCTTCTTCAAGTATATCATTTTTAAGCCTTCCTGGTTTTTGTTATTAGCAAGAAATTACTGGCAACTATTGTGAAGGAGGAGAGTGAAAAAGTTGACTTAAAGCTCAACATTCAGAAAACTAAGATCATGGCATCTGGTCCCATCACTTCATGGCAAATAGATGGGGAAACAGTGGAAACAGTGTCAGACTTTATTTTGGGGGGCTCCAAAATCACTGCAGATGGTGATTGCAGCCATGAAATTAAAAGACGCTTACTCCTTGGAAGGAAAGTTATGACCAACCTAGATAGCATATTAAAAAGCAGAGACATTACTTTGCCAACAAAGGCAATCTAGTCAAGGCTATGGTTTTTCCAGTGGTCATGTATGAATGTGAGAGTTGGACTGTGAAGAAAGCTGAGTGCCGAAGAATTGATGCTTTTGAACTGTGGTGTTGGAGAAGACTCTTGAGAGTCCCTTGGACTGCAAGGAGATCCAACCAGTCCATCCTAAAGGAGATCAGTCCTGGGTGTTCATTGGAAAGACTGATGTTGAAGCTGAAGCTCCAATACTTTGGCTACCTCATGCCAAGAGTTGACTCGTTGGAAAAGACCCTGATGCTGGGAGGGATTGGGGGCAGGAGGAGAAGGGGACGACAGACGATGAGATGGCTGGATGGCATCACCGACTCGATGGGCTTGAGTTTGAGTAAACTCTGGGAGTTGGTGATGAATAGGGAGGCCTGGCATTGCTGAGATTCATGGGGTCGCAGAGTCGGACACGACTGAGCGACTGAACTGAACTGAATTGATTGACATCTTGGTTTAGAATAATGCTCTTTGTCTCATACAGTGTTTGAGGGCTTATATAGTTGTGTCTGGGTTTATTGAGCAGATAAACTTTGAAGGATGTATATCATTCATATTTGACTTTTTAAAACTTAACTTTATATAATTGGTTTACACTATTGTGTTGGTTTCTGCCATGTATCAACATGCATCAGCCATAGGTATACATAGGTCCCCTCCCTCTTGAACCTCCCTCCCACCCCCAAACCCCATCCCACCCCTCTGTGTTGTCACAGAGCACCAGATTTGAAGTCCCTGACTCACACCGCAAATTTCTGCTGGATATCTCTCAGGGAGTTTTTGTCATTTCCCAGGTTCTGTCTCACCGCAGCAAAAAATTTGAAGTGAAGGACAGACCAGTGTTACAGCTCTGTGTTACAGCTCAGTTTTACTTGGTAAGTAAAAGAAAATACATCCTCAAGGCATGAAGGTGAGCTGACCCAAAAGACTCAAAGAGAAGACACGACTTAATTTTGGCTCCTCTTTTTATGTATTTTTTTTCTCCTCCCCCTGAGCCTGCCCTCTGTAAACTGCGCTGGCCAGGAGGGCTGTTTGTTTTACCTGAGGTCCTCACTCCAGTCCTCAGGTCTTCCTTTGTTCTATTTTCCTGGACCTTTTCCTTTCTTTGTCTTTTAGCCACCGCCATTAAGGACTCCTTTTCTCTATTCTAACTACCTAACATATCTAATTTTACACATTATAATGTATATGTTTCAATGCTACTCTCTCAATAGCACATTATATTTTAATGTTACTGTGGTCTTTTACTTAAATAAATCATTCTCCTTGAAACTTGTTTTTTGCCTAAGCAATGTGAAACCAACTTTTTCAGTTTCACCAAGATCATCCACTTGAGTAGTTATATAGCTCTGTATTCAAAATTGTCTTAAATTGAATTGAATTGGTATTTTACAGTTCCATCAACGTAGCCTAGAAACAACTTTAACTCTGCTAATGAGACCACATATCTCATCAAAAAATGTTTTTCCACGTCAAAAAGCCCATTATATATCCCCCTTTTTATTCCCTGTTTCTTATCTATCAGCATCTCCAAAGAGATGCTGTTGGCAAGCATTTGTCTCTCTATTGGCAAGCAATTGTCAACCATCAAAAAACAATTCTAAGATAGTTTCCACTAAGAAGCACTCATTTTTTAAAAATCTCAACAGTCAAAAATTTGTATACCCTAATTACCTTGATGCTAAATAAATCATTTATTTCCTGTTATAGAGTAAGCATTTGAAAATTATCAATTTCCAGAAAAATCACCTTTTCTAAAGAGATACAATATTTTGCTGTAATAGTTTATTATTATAGCAAATGGCAAGCACATGTAAAGATTTTATCTCTATATCAAATTTTTCTTTAGGCATATTTAGCAATTTATGTCCAAAGACAAATCTAGAAAACCAACCAGATAAGGTCTAAAGACTCTTCCTCCTTCAGTAATTTAAAATCTGATTATGAAATATTTTATTAGCAGTTACATTAGTGTTCAAGGCAGTTGATTTGTGTTAATGGAATATTTTCTAATTGTAGAATTTGCAGTGGGTTTCTTGATGGAATTAAACTTTAACAAATGTTACAGAAGGCAGCGCTGATTTTCATGCAGTATAGTCACCACAGTCATTGACCAGTACTTGCTGTGCCACCCAGGGCACTTTCCCAGAGCGGACTTCAGCTCCTGTCCTTGTGTAAACTGCCCTGACCTGCCTACCCTTTTATGTCCCCATTGTCCTCATTCAGTGGCAGTCATTGAATTTTGATCTTTCTTCCTACAAGGGCTCTGTGTTACATAATCCTCTTACCTCTCATTTGCAATCAGTTATACCCATCTGATTGCTGACTTATACTCATATTATCCTTTTACTTTCAGTTGTAGTGTAAATACATTTTAAACATTGATCAATTTTGACAATATATTTACTGTGGCTTTTGAACTAAGATATAACCTAAGGAATATACTGGTTCCTTAAACAGAGCTTTGTGGACAGTTACAGTCGACTCCATAAATGTATCCAAAGTCTAAATGCAATTTGAATGTCACTCATAGATCTATTTTCTGATAGCTTAATTAACTTTCTTTTTCACCCTAAGTTTTTAGTGTTGAAATTTAATGAGCAGATGACAGATTATTTCATGGCTAATACTTCTATAAATTTGTAAACTTGTGGTATAAAGATCTGGATTCTAATTTACTAGAAAATAAGCCTTTGATCTTGGTGCTATGCTGGGCAGGGCTCCAGTCTTAAAATTTATGTAAGCCTCTATAAATGATTTGAGGATAATAAAACACAGTTTCACATTTTCATGAGAGTCATAGGAAACCAAAAAGAACAAAAGGTTTCTATAATCCTTAATCATCCTCCTTATAAGATTATATCCAAAATCAATATTGTCTTTTCATTATTAATGCAGAATATATATTTTAAGAAATAATGAAATAGTATAGTTTTATTCTTCAATAGTCCTAGTGTCTTTACTTTATGTTTTTATTGGCAGTGGGTAGCATAGTAGTTTCAATTATCTCTGGAGCATTTAGAAATTATACCACAATTTTAAGCTAATGTTTTTTAATTCATCTCAATAAATAGTTTTTAAGTGTTTCTCACATACAATCTAGGTATAATATATTGCATAGAATAAAATAATGAAAAAATGACTCACTTCTCTAGGACCTAACAATATTATGTGAACTTTAGCCCTGGATAACAAAGCAAAGTTAGAATGTATGCTGTTGATATTTGTAGCTAAATTTCACATTATTGATTTGAAATTAAACTTTTTATATGTCAATCATGATTATATGAAGATAACGTCAACTGTGATGGAATCAGCATGACTTATGAAGTTAAATCCCTCATGATTACAAAAAGATAATATTTAATCTTCCTGAGAGGGGTGGGGATACTTTCATAAAGAAGAAATAATTTATAGTAGACATGGAAAAAGAATTTCCAGTTTTAGAGAGAATAGCAAGAGCAAAAGGACTAGAAGTGGGAAAGTATAGAACATTTTATAAAATAAGCATTTTACTCTTACTAGAGATGATGCTACATGCAGTGAAGAAAAAGAGATTTTTATCATCATGTTAAATAAGTATTATTCCCATTCTTGAATTTAAATTTGGAAACAAAAATTGGTATTTAAGTCCATAGAAAAAGAAAATCTGATTAGATTTGAAAAAGAACTGTGTTAGTGCTTGGTTAGAACCATAATTAGCCCAATAAACATGCTTTTTTAGAAAGAGGAAGTATAGATGCCCAGATTTTTCAAGAGGTTATTTTAATGATCCAGAAGAGAATTAATGACGGCTTGATCTACTCTGTTGTCAAAAGATTGGAAAGAATGGAATAGATTTTGTTTGCTTTTACAAATGGAAGAGATAGACTCTAAAGACAAGTTCCTAAATGCTGTGAGGATTTAAAGACAACTCTGAGGCACTTGTAATGTGTAGCTGAGATAATTTTTTTCATACTGCAGAACCAAGAAAGTCAGACAAGGAGCAGGTTGTAAGAAGATAGGGTGAATTTATCTGAAGGGCTGACAAGGCATCCAGGTAGAGAAAACTTTTGAAAATACAGATCTGAAGCTCTAGAGAAAGATGAGAGCTAGAAATTAGATTCAGGAGTCATCTCTATAATGGTCCTGTTCAGTCTATATCAATCTACTTACTATCAAGCCTAGATTCAGTATTCCATAAGCTTTTTTCAGTCAAACATTTATTACACAGTGCCCACACATTTTCCTCATGGCATTTTAACTGCTATTTAAAATGGAAATTACACAATCTCTCTTAGTTCTGTGAATATTGTAATACCTTTGTTTGTGATCTTAAAATAGAGAAAATACGACCCTTTTCTTGAGATTCTTGGAGCTTCAGGGATTATATGATTCTTAGGAACATGTTCTCAGGCTTCTGTCCTCATCCCACTAGCGTAAGTAGCATCGTTCTGAGTATACTATTTAATGTCTTTACCTCAGAAATGTGCACTATTATTAAATGAGATGATGAAAGCACTATTCAAGTGTAAGGGATGAATTTTTTTTTATGTATGTTTTATTTATTTATTTTTGGCTGTTCTAGGTCTTCGCTGCTGCACACAGGCTTTCTCTAGTTGCAGCGAGTGGAGGCTACTCTTTGTTGCAGTGCATGGGCTTCTCATTTTGGTGGCTTCTCATTGCAGAGCTCCGGCTCTAGATGCATAGGCTTCAGTAGTTGCAGCATGCAGGCCCTAGAGTGTGGGCTACAATAGTTGTAGAGCATGAGCTTAGTTGCTTCACAGCAAATGAAATCTTCCTGGACCACGGAATGAGCCCATGTCCGCTGCATTGGCAGGTGGATTCTTATCCACTGTACCACCAGGGAAGTCCAGAGATGATTATTATGTTCTCCCTCCACCTCTATCTCGCATCCCCATGTGAAACATGCAGCCAACTGGATGGTGATTACATAAATACCAGGTATCAGGCCTCACACAGGCTATATCTAGGGTTCAGTAAATTTAGGACATAAACATAAAGGGTAGGGAGGAGGCATGATGTTGTTGGGCTGTGAGACTTTGGGTAAAGAAACAGTCACTTGCACCTCAGTTTACTCCTCGATAAAACAGCAATGACACTAGAACCTCTTCATTAGGTGTTGTGACTCCTAAATGCTCAGAGTTATTAGCTATACACTATTACAGTAATGGGTTCAGCTTTTCAGTCTTGGAGATGGGTTTGCAAAATGTAGTATTTATTTTCTTAAAAAATTAAAGTTAACATAGCTCTGCGGCCTTTAAGACAGCTGTCGGCAAATTTCTTATCAATTCAAGGTAACAGTCACTTCTGGTTCTAAAATGAATTCAATTCAGAATTTTGAGTCAATTGAAGTTTCCATACCTGCTCCCTTTGCAGTTCCTCATCTCTGGTGCTTAAGTAGAGTCCAGGAATCAGGTCATGCATGTCTGGTCCACAGGCCCACATGTTGTCATCTTTTATTGCTGCTCTCCACTGTTGTATAACATGTTAACCTTGTACCTGTCATTGTACACTGGTGTTTGTTGCTGACACCCATGATCTCTGTAACTTAAAGGTAAGAAGCTCACACAGTGTGTCTTCATTACACTCCCCTCTATTGCTTGGCTGTTATGCAATAGTAACAGATAATCACCAAGTCACAATGACTTATAACAACAAAGAGTTATTTCTTGTTTAGGCTGCATATTTGTTGAAGATCATAGCAGTTCCACTCAATGTCAGTCTTTGTTATAGGATACAGTCTGTGGGAGTGGCTCCTGTCAAGGACCTGGCCCATATTACTGTGGAGAGAATGGAGCCACAAAACAGATCATAAAGATTTGCTAGAAAGCACTTACATTAGTTCCATTCACATCTCATAGACCAGAGGAAGTCACATGGCCAAGTCTGACTTCAATGGTTGTGGAAGTATAACATTCTACCAAGGAGGAACAGCAAATATTTTTAAATAATGTAATCTACTCCAACTGACAAGGCTTCTTTGGGGCCTCCAGGTCACTTTTGGCATGGCTCTTTCTCAGGCAGCCATGTGTACTTTTCACATGTATCTTGACATCAAGGTGAGGTGATCAGGACACTGGGATTGTCCCCAGTTACATCTGCCTGGATTCACAGAGTGCAGACTTCCGACTCTGTGGGGAAATACACAGCAATCTAATGTCAGATGTTCAAACACTTTTTTTTTTTTCCATTTATTTTTATTAGTAGGAGGCTAATTACTTTACAATATTGTAGTGGTTTTTGTCATACATTGACATGAATCAGCCATGGATTTACATGTGTTCCCCATCCCGATACCCCCTCCCACCTCCCTCTCTACCCGCTCCCTCTGGGTCTTCCCAGTGTACCAGGTCCGAGCACTTGTCTCATGCATCCAACCTGGGCTGATGATCTGCTTCACCCTAGATAATATACATGTTTCAATGCTGTTCTCTCGAAACATCCCACCCTCGCCTTCTCCCACAGAGTCCAAAAGTCTGTTCTGTACATCTGTGTCTCTTTTTCTGTTTTGCATATAGGGTTATCATTGCCATCTTTCTAAATTTCATATATATGTGTTAGTATACTGTATTGGTCTTTATCTTTCTGGCTTACTTCACTCTGTGTAATGGACTCCAGTTTCATCCATCTCATTAGAACTGATTCAAATGAATTCTTTTTAAAGGCTGAGTAATATTCCATTGTGTATACGTATCACAGCTTCCTTACCCATTTGTCTGCTGATGGGCATCTAGGTTGCTTCCATGTCCTGGCTATTATAAACAGTGCTGCAATGAGCATTGGGGTGCACGTGTCTCTTTCAGATCTGGTTTCCTCGGTGTGTATGCCCAGAAGTGGGATTGCTGGGTCATATGGCAATTCTATTTCCAGTTTTTTAAGAAATCTCCACACTGTTCTCCATAACAGCTTTTAAAACTCTGTTTCTAGTACAGTTCTGAACATAATTAACACTTGATAGACCTTCTCCCACCATTTGCAAGGCCTGAGGGAAGCATACACATGGAGGCTCCCATATTATATCTAAATATTTAACTTATGTCATGCCATAAAACTACTACATAAAATGTGCTCTAGCTTTCCACCTCGACAAATAAATCTTTATTAAAACCAAGAAGGCTAGTTCTTCATCAGAATGACAGAGAAGAAAGAACCTGCCCAGTCTCAGGACCCAGGCCCATTCTGATGGGCCCTTTTATTCACCTCCAGTTCTCTGCCACACTCAAGGAGACCTCACACCCATACACAAGGCTATTCTAGCCAACCCTTCCATGCTTTATCTATATCCTCAGCATCTAGGGTGGAATTCATCAGCAGTCACTTGTTGTGCCTTTAGGAATGCGGACTTGGGAAGAAGACCCATACAGGGTTTGGAAACAATCTCAGTGACATTTGAACTGGAAATTTAGGGACCCTGCAACTTCTAGAATGACCTAGAAGAAAGTATGTGAGCCATGGACGAACACATACCTTTGGAGCCAAGACTCCTCACTTTGGGGAAGAATGTAGACAGATGAGGGTCAAAATGGGGCCCTTTAAACAGATGGCATTCATGGGGACCCCCTGTCCTACAGTCTCAAGGTGCTAAGTCAAATAAACTTTAGAGTGTATTATTATAAATTATATTTATATCAATGTATATTTTCACATATTTGTGTATGCCAGTAACATAATCTAATGAAAAGGTTCTAAGACATCATCTTTCAAGACTATCTGCTCATCTCATTTTTGTTAAGCTGCAGGCACTGATTCCAGTAGAATCATCCTCACCTGGCTTCTGAGCAAAACTGATCCAGTCCAAAAGCAATTAAACAGCGTTTATCCATTTCATAGCGTACCATTCTTTTTAAAAATTTATTTATTTATTTACTGAAGGATAATTGCTTTACAGAATTTTGTTATTTTCTGCCAAATATCAACATGAATCAGCCATAGTTATACATCTGTCCCCTCCCTCTTGAACAAGGCACCTTTCTTTTGGGAAATAATTTCGCAAAATTTCCTTGTAAGTAATTGTCTTCTTTAATACTTTTAATAGACAGCACTACTTCTAAAACTGTGTGTTCTTCTAAGGCCTTTATATCTACTGTGTAAAGCAATACATATTTGTCTTTGCAAATAACTCAACAAAGATTCTTACTTTTGTCTAAGAACATGATACTAATTTATCAGCAGACTGTCTTCATCAGTGCTATGGATCACAAGAGACTTGCCTGCCTTCCTTGGCAAGATCCCTGCTCTTTGAGAAAGGAGATGTCTTTTGTACACAGTTTGCCAAGATTCAAGGGCTGTGCTGATGGCCAGACAAAGAAGTTTTGCTCTAGGTGAAATTAAATGAGACTCCAGCTGTGGCCTCACTTGTACCCAAACTTCATGTTTCCTGCTTCCAACATGATCATTATATACAATTGGCTTAAATGAATCAGTGGCATTTATGATTAGGCTGGCAAGTCTTCCTTAGGAAAACAAAGAGTAGAGATTCTTCACAAATGTGAGTTATAATTCTTTGTGGGTATAAGAATACCCTTCTTTTTTCAACTTGCCACCCACTATAGAGAGAGTACTTTTAAAAATTGCCAATTTGTTTTATCTTATGTGTATTTAATTTTTTTGATTCTCAATGGGGAAAACATGAAACAAGAATTCCTGCATGTAACCAAGCTGAAACAAGAAAGACAATTACTTTTCCCTAATGAAATGTTCTATTTCCTTAGTTTGCTGTTTATTAATTTCCCAACTTCATTTTATGCTGATCTAGATTTCAGTAGTTTTCCCTGAACACAACTTGAACAAAAGATGTTTAGATTAATTTTTTAAAAATATTATTGTGTATCTATGGTGTGAGAGGCACTTTTCTTTGAGCTGGATAATGATAAAAGACAACCCAGATTTGTACTGTCATGGAACTTTCATTTTGGACCTGGAGTGAGGACAGATTAGAACAGGAAAAATAAACAAATTTTTTAAAATAGTGATAATTATGACCCCCCAAAATGTTATTGGGACAGAGAATGATTGGGGGGTATAATGTATGGTGTACTCTCTTTGATAAGAGACAAGATTTGAGTTGAAAACTTCTTTATGAAAAAGATGAAACAATGCCCATGAACATTTGGAGGAAAACTCAGCTACAAGTAACCTTCAAAGACAACAGTCCAAAAAAGAGACCAGTTTGGTGTGCTTCAGGATTGGAAAAAAAAAAGTCAAAGTACTGGGAGATTAATGAACAAAGAAAAAAGTAATAGGAAGTGAAGAAGGCTCAATACCCAGGAGTCAAATTAATTACAGTATCCTAGAGCATTGTAATGGAGAAGGAAATGGCAACCCACTCCAGTGTTCTTGCCTGGAGAATCCCAGGGACGTGTAGCTGGTGGGCTGCCATCTATGGGGTCACACAGAATCGGACACGACTGAAGCGACTTAGCAGCAGCAGCAGCAGAGCATTGTAAGGTACATTCTATTTTATTTTTAGGAGAGAGTCACTAGAAGATTTTCAGCTAAAAAGTAATGTGGTATAAGTTATACTTTTAGGAGATTACTTTGGTTGTTGATTGTAGACTGAGTTTTGGGTCAGCGTAGGGCTTCCTGGGTAGCTCAGATGGTAAACAAGCTGCCTGCAATGCAGGAGACCCAAGTTCAGTGCCTGGATCATGAAGATCCCCTGGAGAAGGGAAAGGCTACACGCTCTAATATTCTTGCCTGGAGAATTCCAATTCCACGGAGAGAGGAGTCTGGCGGGCTACAGTCCATGGGATCTCAAAGAGTTGGACATGACTCAGTGACTAACACACACAATGCAAGAGTGGATGATAGGGTGGAAAAGAGTGAAAGCGCGGAATCAATTAAGACAGAATAATAATTTGCAGCCTGGATCCCTTTCTGATTTTGGATCCATACAGAATGAAAATATGACATCATCTAAACTCTTTGGTTGTTCATTTTTCTTTTTGGCCTTTCACAGTTTGTATCCCCATTATCTCTTGGTCTCTCTTCTACTTTATCAAAGATGTGAAGTCACTGACACTTCCTGCAAACATTCAGAGCTGCATCTCTGACCCCCTTTGTAGAGGAATGTGCAGAATTTTCCTCTGGTGAAAATACCATGACATGTAGTTGTTGCATATAGAGTGACCAGATCCTGATATCCAAATAAATAAGAACAGTATTTATAGAAGCTACTCATTATTTTTCAAAATTGCTAAATATTCACAAGCATATCTATGATCCCATAATTTCAGATAATAGGCAGATATATTTTGTTTTTGCCTCTTTCTGGCTTAGTTATTATAATTTCTTAAAATGTAAGTGATGAGAAAAACAGCTTCATGAACATAGAAATTTTTTCCAGCTATGAAAAAGCAAAAATAATCTATTTTTTTCTGATTTCCCCCCAACCCCTAAGTTATTGGATGCTGGCAGCTGAGCACATTAAGAGGATTAGAAACATGCATGGTCTTCTACTTAGTTTTCTGTCCTTATCATACATGTCCAGTCTAATTTCTGGAACATCACTTTTGTTGTCAGTGATTAATCTTTCTGAGGTGGAACACATAGTGGTTTTGGTTCAGTCAATAACTTCTCTGATATTAAAATGCTCTCTAAATGCAGTGACTCGTGTGTGTTCTTTAATTTCATTTCTGGCTCGGTGTCTCAGTCTTTCCCTTTGGTGAAGCCATCGTGGGGGCCAACTCCCTAGAACTATTTATTAATATGAAAAAGTCTCTGGATTCAGTGGATAGAGGGAAGTATTACCCATTGCTAGGCCGTGTTGAGTGATTTCCACAATTCCTTTTTTCCCCAAATCTCATTATTGTGATTTCTGTGCTTTCAAAGGATGGGTGTTCACAACAGAAATAAGGTTGTGGTTTAGACTGAAAAAAACCCATAAATAGGAAAAATATCACCATGTTTTCCAACAGATGCTCTCTCTGCCTCAAAGCCTGAGTCTATCAAATTATTGAAAGGAGCATTTGTAACATCATGCCTCAGTGAGGGATAGGAAAAAAAAAAAACCCTCAGGTATCTTTATGAAATATTCTGTGTATTTAGAATTAACAACTAAGTGAGCAAGAAATTTAAAAGATGTATTGCTAAAACTTAAAAACTATGTCATGATTTGCTTGGGCCACTCTCATAAAAATATTTTAAGAATGCTACCTTATTCTTAAGATTGAGTCCAAATAACCAAGCATTCATTTTATCTTCTTTAGGAGGTGCCACCTCTGCTTTAAATTTAGCTATAGGTGATTCAGTACATGTCAGCTCATGTAAACTTTGCAAGTTTAATACTCAGCAGCCCTCATCATCTTTGTTGCTACTGGTTTCTTGACCAAATCTTAGGTCTAGAAGAAAGTGACTTAGTATTTCTATGACTGATATGTAGAATTCAATGCAAATATTGTAATGGAATAATTGTGGACTATTTTCTGTATTCATGACATCATTTTTCATATTCTAAACTAATGAATGCAGAAATTCTTAGTAGATTCTGACTGTGAGCTCGGGATTGATTTGCTCCTAGCAACCACTTCTATTTCAGTCCATGTCTTACTATGTCTGGGTGTGCTAAGTCACTTCAGTCATGGCCAACTCTTTGAGACCCTATGGACTGTAGCCAGCCAGGCTCCTCTCTCCATGGCATTCTCTAGGCAAGAATACTGGAGTGGTTGCCATGCCCTCCTCCAGGGGCTCTTCCTGACCCAGGGATCAAAACCACGTCTCTTGCATCTCTGGCATTGTAGGTGAATTTTTTACCGCTGAGCCACCAGGGAAGCCCATATCTTACTAGAGAGGACCTTAAAGCAAGAAAATCAGGTTCTGTCATCTACCTATTGCAAGTTATTTTAGAACAATGAGCTAGGATAGCTAGGGTTGTGCTGTGGTAACAAGCAACTCTAAAATATCAGCGTCTTCAAACAAGAAAAGCTTTCATTCTCGCTCATGGTGCATGGCCACTGAAAGCAGGCCGGGGTATCCTGCTCCTTGGGGTCAGTGTGAGATCAGACTCAATGAGAAGCCACCATTTCCTGCAGGTCCTGAGCCAAAGAGGAAAGCGCTTGGCAAAGAGCATTAGGGTATGTGCTGGGGCAAGTCAGTTTATGTTCTCAATCAGAAGTGACATACTCACAGCTTCCTGGTCAGGAGGAACCACATGGGCCTAAGGGGCATGGAGAGAGGAATGGCTGTTTGTGCCAGTTGCAGGAAATACTATCCTACAAATATCATAAAGGTAGAACAATCAGAAGTTTTGATAACCACTCAAATGATTACCATCACTTCACAACTGGCCTTCTTTGTGGTTTTTATGGACTACTACATTGACCTTCTGATACCTGGCTTCTTTATACCAACTTAGCCTGAGGAATCAGTTCCTGAGGGAAGGTTAGAAGGAAAAAAAAAAAAAAAACAAACCTGCTGAGCTGAAGAAGCAGAGAAACAGTGGCACATTGCTTTTCTGCCTTTGATTCTGATCAGTTAGGAAGGGAAAGCTGGTGCTGGTATTAGCCTCCTTCCTGACACTTGCACGACAGCCATGTCGTGAACTGAAAGCCCCAGCACATGCTGTAATATCAGTGGAGTCCAAGCATTTAGTTGCACTGTATCTCTAAGATTTCCTGTGACAGAACTGTGTCTGTCTGGCACTTTCCTGGCATCCTTGGACTTCTGCTTCTCGGTGAAATACTTTCACATCAGGAAATCCAGAAGTATTCATAATCATTCATTGAGAACTTGGAGAAGATTGAAAAAATATTTATGAGTTGTGCTTCAGCTTTGCTTAAGGGAATTCCTTTGGCCCACTCCCAAGCATTCTGTTAACTTCCTCAGATTTCACCAAAGAATGTTAATCATAATCTCAACTTCTCTGTCTATTAGGCAGATATATCTACCTTCAACTGGTAACAGTGAGCTGGTCAGGGCAAGCACTCACTAGGAATACAGGCTTGAGCTCAGTTCAGTTCAGTTCAGTCACTCAGTTGTGTCCAACTCTTGGCAACCCCATGAACCGCCAAGCCTCCCTGTCCATCACCAACTCCTGGAGTTTACTCAAACTCATGTCCATAGAGTCGGTGATGCCATCCCACCATCTCATCCTCTGTCATCCCCTTCTCCTCCTGTCTTCAATCTTTCCCAGCATCAGGGTCTTTTCCAATGAGTCAGCTCTTCGCATCAGGTGGCCAAAGTATTGGAGTTTCAGCTTCAACATCAGTCTTTCCAATGAACACTCAGGACTGATCTCCTTTAGGATGGACTGGTTGGATCTCCTTGCAGTCCAAGGACCTCTCAAGAGTCTTCTCCAACACCACTGTTCAAAAGAATCAATTCTTTGGTGCTCAGCTTTCTTCACAGTCCAACTCTCACATCCATACATGCCCACTGGAAAAACCATAGCCTTGACTATAGACGGACCTTTGTTGGCAAAGTAATGTCTCTGCTTTTTAATATGCTATCTAGGTTGGTCATAACTTTCCTTCCAAGGAGTAAGCGTCTTTTAATTTCATGGCTGCAGTCACCATCTGCAGTGATTTTGGAGCCCAAAAAAATAAAGTCAGCCACTGATTCCACTGTTTCCCCATCTATTTGCCATGAAGTGATGGGACCTGATGCAATGATCTTAGTTTTCTGAATGTTGAGCTTTAAGCCAACTTTTTCACTCTCCTCTTTCACTGTCATCAAGAGGCTTTTTAGTTCCTCTTCACTTTCTGCCGTAAGGGTGGTGCCATCTGCATATCTAAGTTATTGATACTTCTCCAGGGAATCTTGATTCCAGCTTGTGCTTCATGCAGCCCAGTGTTTCTCATGATGTACTCTGCATATAAGTTAAATAGGCAGGGTGACAATATACAGCCTTGATGTACTCCTTTCCTGATTTGGAACCAGTCTGTTGTTCCATGTACAGTCCTAACTGTTGCTTCCTGACCTGCATATAGGTTTCTCAAGAGACAGGTCAGATGGTCTGGTATTCCCCTCTCTTTAAGAATTTTCCACAGTTTATTGTGGTCCACACAGTCAAAGGTTTTGGCATAGTCAATAAAGCAGAAATAGATGTTTTTCTGGAACTATCTTGCTGTTTCGATGCTCCAGCAGATGTTGGCGATTCGATCTCTGGTTCCTCTGACTTTTCTAAAACCAGCTTGAACATCTGTAAGTTCACTGTTCACGTATTGCTGAAGCCTGGCTTGGAGAATTTTGGGCATTACTTTACTAGCGTGTGAGATGAGTGCAATTGGGCTGTGCGGCGCAGGTCTGGCCAAGAGGAGCTACTCCATGTCGAAGGTCAGGAGCAGCTGCCCTGAGAAGACACCCCACATCCAAGGTTAGGAGGGACAGCAGTGAGGAGATATCCCATGCCCAATGTAAGGGCTTGAGCTCACTGCTCCTTAAAGTTATCAAGCATCCAACTAAGGCTTTTTTCTTCTGAATTCCCTTCTTTAGGCTTTTCTGAAGTGCAATTTACATACAATAAAAGCACCTATCGAAAACACACAATTTTATTAAACTTAAATAAACACAAATGAAGCCATCAATACAATCACAGAATGAATGTATTCATCAGTCCTAAAGTTTCCTAGTACTCCTTATTCATGCCACCTGCTGGCTCTTCCCTCTTCTATCCCAAGACAATGATTTCTGTCACTATAGATTAGCTCACATTTTCTAGAACTTTATATAAAGAGGATCAATAGTATATAAATGTGTTTATCTGACTTCTTTCACTAAGTATACTTATTCTGATATTTATCTCTGGCATTGTATCAATGGTTGATTCCTTTTTATTGCTGAATGTGCTGTGTCCTCAGCCTCTCAGTTGCGTCTGATTCTGTGGGATCCTATGGACTGTAGCCCACCAGGCTCCTCTGTCCCTGGCAGTCTCCAGGCAAGAATACTGGAGTGGGTTGCCATGCCTTCCTCCAGGGGATCATCTGGCCTAGGAATCAAGCCCATGTCTCCTGCAATGCAGGCAGATTCTTTACCACTGAGCCACTGGGGAAGCCCTCTAGCTGAATAGTATTACATTAACTGAATACATCACATATACACATATAAATAAATACACATGTAAACACATATACAATTACCTGTTGATGAACATGTGAGGTGTTTCTAGTTTT
Source organism: Cervus elaphus (assembly GCF_910594005.1). Lineage (NCBI taxonomy): Eukaryota > Metazoa > Chordata > Mammalia > Artiodactyla > Cervidae > Cervus > Cervus elaphus. The sequence continues at coordinate 85,254,690 of NC_057834.1, read as the reverse complement.
TAATGTTACTAATAAATATTCTATAGATTTCATATACAAGTCTTTGTATGAACACATTTTCATTTAATTTATGTAAATACCTATGATTGGAATGACTAGATCATATGGTAGATATATATTTAACCCTTTAAGAAACTGAAAAACTGTTTTCCAAAGTGCTTTCACCATATCATATTCTCAAAAGTACTGTATGGAAGTTTTAATTTCTCACTAAATACTTGACATTGTCAATCTTATTCATTTTAATACTTGTTTTCTGATATTTCCATGTGGATTTGATTTCCACTTACCCAATGACCAGTGATACTAAATATCTGGTCATATGATTATTTACTGTCTATATATTATTTTTGGTGAAGTATCTCTTTAAGTCTTTTGCCCTTTTTTATTTGAATGTTTTGTTTAATTATTATTGAGGGATGAGAGATAAATTTTATACTGTTGAAATAATTAAAAGAAATTTAGTTATTTTTTTGAAAACTTTAAAGAAATGTACAAAGACATGGTTGCTATCAACCATTTGAGAGTAATTTGTCAACCCAATGTCCATCAACTCCTACTAAGTATATATTCCCTACAAACATGGTACTATGCTATACAACCGTGATACAACCATCAAATTTAAGAAATTAGCAATTATATATTATTATCATTTAATAGTCAAACCTCAGTACAATTTTGCCAGTTGTTCCAATAATGACTTTTAAACACATAAAAATCCAGTGTAGAATCATGTGTTGCATATGGTTGTCATTTTTCTTTGCTGTCCATTCAGCAAAATTTCTTTACTCTTTCTTAGACTTCTAGGACCTTGATGATTTTAAAGTGTACAGATCAGTTATTTTGTAGAATGAATGTCCTTCAGTTTAGGCCTAACTTCTGGTTATGCATTTCTGACAGAAATATTGAATATGCTGAATCCTTTACATCAAATAATATTTAAAAAATAGTGAGGTATAATTGACAAGCAATAAACTTGCTTGTTCATATTTAAAGTATATAATTTGATAAGATTTAATCTATGTATATGCTTTTACCATAATTAACACAATAAGCATATCTATAACTTTCCCAAAAGTATGCTGGAGCCCTTCGTAATGTTTTATCCCAAACTTCCTCTCCCATCCCCAAACAACAACTACTTTGCTTTCTGTCACTGTAAATTAGTTTGTATTTTCTAGAATTCTATATAAATGGAAGCATACAATATGCACTATTTTTGTCTGGCTTCTTTCACTTGGCATAATTATTTTGAGATTCATCCATGTTGTAGTATGTATCAATATTTATCCCTATTTTTGTTGCTTTTAAGGAGTATTCTATTGCATGATATACCACAGTTGTTGGCACTTGTTGATGGACATTTGTGTTGTTTCCATTTTTTGACTATTACAAATAAAGCTGCTATGAACATTCATGCACATGTCTTTGTATGGACATATGCTTTTATTTCGCTTGAGAAAAACTTTGGCATGAAATAAGTGGATCATATGGTAGGTGTATGTTTAACTCTTTAAGAAATTCCCAAATATTTTTTTCAAAGTGGTTGTGCCATTTTACATTCACTAGCGCTGAATGAGATGTCCAGTTTGTTCACTTCCTCACCAGCACTTGGTAGGGTCAGACTTTTTAATTTTAGCAATTCAAGTGGTGTGTAGTGATATCTCATTGTGGTTTCAGTTTACAATTTGCTAATGACTAATAATGCTGAGAGTTTTTCATGTGCTTATCATTTGTATATCAGGAGCTCTTGAGCAATCACTCAAAATATGCTTGCTAGCAAAATTTCAGTGCTACATTCATGATGAAAATCTATGGTTCTGTGTCACAATATCATTAAGACATCTGTATTTTCTGTTTCAAACCATCAGTACTTGCCTCTCTATCAAATGATTGAAAAGCTGGAATACCCTTCTGTTTGAGTCCATCAAAAAATAGTTTTTCAAATGTCAAAAGCCTTGAGCATTTCTCTCAAAGCATTTTGCATGCTGGTTACATCTTGTTGCTTTTTATATGCTTACTTTGGTGCTCAGAGATTACTGATTGGAAGTAGGCTATGGTTCTCAGACACACAGCATTTCACCTGTACTTTGTTGGCTTTCTTTATCAAACAACATTTTTTTGTTTGTTTGTTTTGTTTTTTTAAGTCAGGGATTTTCTTAATTTCCACAGAGGTTTTAAATTTCATACAAAGAAATGATTCTAGAGATAAAATATCTAACATGTTATCTATGTTATATCTAACAATGTTATATATTCTTTGGGATACAAATAATAGCATCTTAAATATGAACAGCCTGTTTCCTTTCTTTCTGTCCCTTGCACACAGCTCAACTACAATACCAGTCATCCCTTGGACTTAGGTTGTCATGTCACTTGGGTGTCGGCCAACTGAACAGGAACAAATATAACATGTGCTACCTCCAGATCAGTTCATAAAAACCCATCCCATGAGATCTTCATTCTTTCACCTTCTGAATGATCTTGTGACAAATAATGAAGATGGTAGTTCAACAAGATGAAATGATAGCAGAGTACTGGAGCCACCACCTGGAGGAAAACCACAGATGCACCAGGAAGATGGCTTTCATAGATTATGCACATAATGTCCGTTGTTTTAAGCCATTGAAATTTGGGAATATGTCTGATACAGCAAATAGCATTGCTCTTAATAATACATGAGGTCATTACGTCCAGAAAGATAGGCCAATAATATTTTTACATTTTTCTACTGATGTTCTTCCTCCTTGTCTGGACTTCAGCTTCTAGTCCTTGATGGAATATTGAAGCCCACTGAGACAAGAGTGCTTGGAGTTTAATTGAAAGGCGTGACTACTGTGCAACAGTCCTTTTAATCAAAATGTTAAAAAGGAAACTTTATTAAACTGTGATTGAATATATAAAATTAAGATGTAATGCATTTTAAATATATTAGCTCAAATAATAAAATATTAAATTAAGATGTAATAAATTAAACACAGATTAAACTAGATTGAAAAAATACTTTTAAAAATCTCAAATACACCAGAGGAATTATTAACCATTTTATTTAAAACTGAAATTCTATCAAGTTCCAGAGCAATAAAATGGGAACTGTTGAAGGGAACCTAGCTCATTGGGTATACAGCCATTGTACACTAGGTAAAGAGATTATCAAAAGGCTGAAGTAAAATTTTAATACTCTTGTTTAAAGTGTGTGAGAATAAAGACAAAATGTAACAGCATGCTGAATCTACCAGATCCCAAGAGGTCCCAGCGGCAGTGCCAACCCTCATGGTAAGCACATGGTTCATCTATTTAAAACTGTTATCTTTTCCCACACCCAACATAAAAGCTTCTTGAATGTGATATTGTTTGTGCTTATATATTTTCACGAGACAGGCTGGCTCTCTACAGATACTGGCCTTTGGGTCTAGCAAGACTCTTTTCACAGGGAAAAACAGTAGTAAGAGTAAAATATCTTCAACCAAAATAGTGTCAGCTGAAACAAAAATGACTTAAGACTCTGTTTTTCATGTTTAATCCTGAAGATAAATGAATGCAAACATATCCTTGTAGTGAACTTAATAAGTGCCAGTACAAAACCCTTAAATAAGCATTGTTTCATGCAATTTTTATAACGGTGCTATAAGTATTATTTTTCTGATTATACAGATGAGGAAATAACAGGGAGGATAAGACATTTTCCAGGGCTGAAACATCTAGAAAGCAGTGTAATCAGACTCAAGATTTTATCTCTCTTACTCCATATCCCATGCTGTTTCCATTACTGAAACTCTGTGTGTGTGTGTGTACATGTGTATATGTGTCTATTCTGGATGACAAGAGTGGTTTGTATTTATGGCCAAATTATATCCTTGAGGGAATTCAGGCAGTTTCCCAGATGACAAGTCACTATGCATAATCATAAGGAATTAAATGAAAGTACAGATAATAATAATAAATAATTATAGCAGTTACTATTAATTAAGCACTTAATGATGTGAGACACACTGATAAATACTTTGCTTGCAATAACTCGTTTGATCATCTGAATGACTTGTGAAATAAGCTCTTTCACTACCTCCATTTTATAGGTCAGAAATCTGAGATTTAGCTTAAGAAACATCTGCAACGCCACAGAGTTTTTAACTCACAAGGCTGGATTCAAACTCAGCATTCCCTGCACCCCATTCCACCTAGTAAATCAGTCTCCATCCACTCTCCATTGGCATATTTAGACTGACTGATATGAGAAAAAGAGAATTGAGGACCACCTTGGTTTCTATGCTAAACCTCCTCAGCTGGCCCTTCCCCAAGTCTTAGAAGCTGTAACAACAGACTCATGTTCATGCAGGGTCATTACCAGACTGACATGACAATTTTGTCTTAAATACTAGAATAAGCAAGGAAGACATTGCTAGGTGGTTTTACAAGTACCAGACAGGTGAATAAAGTCAGTTTTTATTTCATATCTTCTTTTTTTTTTTTTTTTTGGCTATATTGTGAGGCTGGCAGGATCTTATTTCCCAGATCTAAGTTCCCTGGCCCAAGGCAGTGAAAGTTACAAGTCCTAACCACTGGACTGCCAGGGAATTCCCTACTTAATATCTTTACTCACTTCCTTTCACTCTTCAACCACCTGTAATCTGACTTCAATCTTTTTCACTCCACCAAAGTTTACTAATGACAACAAATTATCATATATTTAATGGCCTCTTTTGAGATCTCATTGTTTTGGTTATATTAAAAAAGTCCACCACCCTATTCTCAATATTGTTTCCTGACAACTTCTAAAATGTTCATTTTTCTGTTTTTTTCCTACTTCTCAAATTATTCCTTCAATTTTTTTTCCATCTTTTTCATTTTCATCTCCATCTGAGTGCTAAGTTTCTAACCTTCTGCATTTGGTTTTCACTCTATGCTGTTCCATTTCCTTCTATGAGTATTACCTGTAACACAAAGACATCGTGTGTGTGTGTGTGTGTGTGTGTGTGTTTTCCTCACTAGTGTGTCTTATTTCAGTCAAAAGTATAGGCTTCTGGACACTGTTTTTTGGAAGAGTTCATCCACACTCCTATTTCCAAATCTATCTCAATATAATATATTTATCCATATACAGAACCAGATTTCTTACTCTCTGTGTCTCAATATGGGCTTCCCTGGTGGTTCAGACTGTAAAGAATCTGCCTGCAATGCAGGAGATCCGAGTTCAATCCCTGGGGAGGAAGATCTCCTGGAGAAGGAAATGGCTACCCACTCCAGAATTCTTGCTTGGATTTCATGGCAGAGGAGCCTGGAGGGCTTTAGTCCATGGGGTTGCAAAGAGTCAGATGTGACTGAGCGACTAACTTTCACTTTTCGTGTCTCAGTATATTTGGATACCTATAATGAGATGTCAAATGCAATGTGCTGCAAACTGATCTTATCCTAACTACATGGTGATTAAGAACATGCCTGCTAGAGTCTTATTTTTCCACTTATTAGCTGTCACCTTGGGCTTCCCAGGTGGCTCAGTGGGTCAACAATCCACCTCCTGCAATACAGGAGACATAGGCCGACTCAAGTTGATCCCCGGTTTGGGAAAATCTCCAGGAAGACGGCATGGCAACCCACTCCAGATCCCTGCTTGGAGAATCCCATAAACAGAGGAGCCTGCTTGACTACAGTCCACAGGGTCACAAAGAGTTGGATATGACTGAAGTGATGAGCATACATGCACAGCTGTGATCTTGCAAGTTATTCAATTGCCCCATGTTTCATATTCTTACTTGATAAAGTGGAGATGATTATATTACCTTCACTCTTAGCATGACTCGAGTAATGCTACTCCAGGTAGCAATAATCAGGTCTTTTTTGTTTAGTTTCTCTGAATCTGCTGATTCTCAGTCACTTCCCATGCCATTATGTTCACTGATCTTGATCAGAGTAGAGAGTTGTTTTGTTGTTCAGTGACTAAGCCGTGTCTTGACTCTTTGCAACCCCATTAACTTCCAGCACCCTAGGTTTCCCTGTCCGTCACTATCTCCCAAAGTTTGCTCAAATTCATGTCCATCGAGTCAGTGATGCTATCTAACCATCTCATCCTCAGCCACCCCCTTCTCCTTTTGCCATCAATCTTTCCCAGCATCAGGGTCTTCTCCAATGAGTCGGCTCTTCACACCAGGTGGCCAAAGCGTTGCAGCTTCAACTTCAGCATCAGTCTTTCCAATGAATAATTGGATTTGATTTCTTTTAGGATTGACTGGTTTGGTTTCCTTGCAGTCCAAAGAATCTCAGGAGTCTTCAACAGCACAATCATTTGAAAGCATCAATTCTTTGGTGCTCAGCCTTCTTTATGGTTCAACTCTCCCATCACTACATGACTGCTGAAAAAACCATGGCCTTGACTATACAGACCTTTGTCAGTAAAGTGATGTCTCTGCTTTTTAATATGATGGCTAGGTTTGTCATAGTTTTCCTTCCAAGGAGCAAACATCTTTTAATTTCATCTTTTAATCATCACCATCAGCAGTGATTTTGGAGTCCAAGAAAATAAAATCGGTCACTGCTTCCCCTTTTGAGAGACTCATAGCCAAAATTTCACCATGTCTGTCTGTACATTATCAAATATTGATTTTAAATATGAAGGTGTATCAGTTGAATTTTTCTTGCAACAGTAAGTGCTTTTCCTAATTTGTTTAAGATACCCATAAAATTTTAGCATTTAAGAAAGTTTAACGTTTTGGTACAAGTGTAGCAAAATGTCCGCTGTAGCTGCCTGTTATCTGAGAATGGCTTTGCTTTGTGCTATAATGCAGCCGGAAAAAAGAATCTAACCTCTAGACTGTGAAGAACACTCTTCTTATTTTCCTGAAGAAGACCAAGTTCAAAGAGTTACATGCACTCACACACATTTTCCTCTTGGAGGGTAAGTCAGTGAGTCACGGAATTTATGCTACTTTACAGGACTAGCAAAGTTGTTACCCATCCAAATGTGTGATTTAACCATTTCAAGATTCATAAAGTGAGCCTATATTTGACCTGATCATTCACTATCCTTACAGTACTTTGTTCATTTGATACTTCCCTATTCATACCTCAAAATCCTTTCTACTATTTCCATTTTAATAGAATCTCTTCTGATCCACTCTGTGGAAGCACAACAACTTTTATAATATATATAACCACAATAATAACAATATATGCCATAATAACACCATGTCCTGCGTTCCTAGTGAGAACCAACCCTTATGAGCAGCTTATTAGGTAGGATCTCTGTTTTACAGATGAGGAAATAAACTGAGTAACTCGTGCAAAGCATACAGTTTCCTGCATAAAACTAAAATTTAAGCCCAATCTCTGTGCCATTAGCTCATACTTCCTCTTCCACTGCCATTCTTCCCACATGTTCTAATAAATAGTTCTCTCCTTACATATGTCACCTAATATTATACAACTCCAATAACAAACATCATTATTTTTAATTTCTACATTTCTATTACAGTATCTATTATGTAAAAGAGTCTTTAAAATATATGTTGAATGAATGAGTCAACCAAATAGTACTCAGATGTTGCATTTGTATTGAGCATATATTGACAGAAAAGAGTTTATGCCAAGAAAATGTGGTCCTAATTTCAAGTAGTTTATACTCTTCCAGTTTAGTAGCAATCCGCCCGCAGTGTGGGAGACCAGGGTTCAATCCCTGGGTCAGGAAAATCCTCGGGAGAAGGGACTGGCAACCCACTCCAATATTTTTGCCTAGCGAATTCCATGGAGAGAGGAGCCTGTTGGGCTACAATTCATGGGATTGCAAATAGTCAGATACATCTGAACAACTAACAGTGCTACTTCAATGGACCAGTGGAAAGGCATAAGGGAAGGCATTGGTAGATTCAAATTTGTAATTCTGACTTTGCCAATGCCAGGATTCAGAAAGTCATATAACTTTCTGTTGTATGACTTCCTGGCTTTTTGAAAGCCAGAAGGTTACATTATGTAATCAAAAAACCACCTTCCCACTCTTGACAATCTGTACTGCCCTCTAGAAAATCACTCCTTTATTGCAATACACAGTTCTTATGTGTAAATCACTGGCATTTAGCAAAAACTGGCTTTAAGGATTTGCAAATTGCAACAGATTCTACTTCAGGAAGCACAGGTTTATGAATCTGTTAAATTTTTTGAATGATTATGAGTAGCAGAAGGGTTGATCTAGGCATTTTACTTTTGTTATTTTATTTCATCTTGAACTTGAAGTTTCAATTCCCTCTCTTCATAATGGAGATTCTGTGAGGATATAAAAGAATGTCCTAAGTGGGAATGGACACATAGTAGGTACTCAAGAAAATGTCATTTTCTTTTCCCATTCTGTCTCTAATCATTTCTCTTTCCACCTACAGACCATTAATGTCTTTCTTGTTCATCTAGTCTGTTACACTGAACTTCAAAACAGATTCAACCTTAATAGAGTGCCAGAATTGACCAATCAGAAAGGTCCCTGCTTCATCATCAGGGCTCTCTAACCACCTGCAGTGCCTAGACTTATGGGTCCTCGTGTACTATTAAGATGGAGGTCAGTTGGTAAAGAATCCTCCTGCAATGCAGGAGACCCTGGTTCGATTCCTGGGTCAGGGGGATCCTCTGGAGAAGAGATAAGCTACCCACTTCAATATTCTTGGGCTTTCCTAGTGGCTCAGCTGGTAAAGAATCCACCTGCAATGCGAGAGATCAGGGTTTGATCCCTGGGTTGGGAAGAACCCCTAGAGAAGGGAACTGCTACCCAGTCCAGTATTCTGGCCTGGAGAATTCCATGGACCCTATAGTCCATGGGGTGGCAAAGAGTTGGACATGACTGAGTGACTTTCACTCGTTCATTCACAGATTATTTGAGTCTCACAGTTATATAACTGTTATATAATGTAGCAACCTGCGTTATTCAATTTGGATTTGTCTAAAAATTCACTGGAAATACCAACTGCAGTTTATAACATTCTCCAGTACTTGACACTTTCTTTAAACTAACTTTTAACATATTTAGTTCCTTTTAAAAATGAGAAGTAAACAAACAAACAAAAAAGCTTCTTTATTGTAACCATGATGAAATAGTCAAAGTTTTATTGAGTGCTTATATTGAGCAAGGTATTATAAAATTCACTGCTAGAAAATATGAAAACATATGGAGAAAAGAACCCTTAAAATCAGTAGTTGATTCTATTGACATAAAATAAGAAATATTAGCATCTACAAATTATAATGGAGATGTAATTTCATGAAACGAAATAGCTGTCAACGATTCCCAACAACTTTTAGGCACAAACTATCCAAATTTTTGAATAGCAATTCCAAGATCTGAAGTATAATTTAATTAGATAATTTTTTTTTCTTTTAGCTACAATATTATCAAGTAAGATTTCAGATCATAATCCCCTTGACTGACTGGAGACTGTATGTATGTATGTAGCTCCTAAGATTTTAGTGTCTTCTCACAAAATACTGTTTCAAAAAATAATAAGAGCAATATGTCTAGGATAGTTTTGTCCTGCTTTTCCATCCAGTAATGTAAAAACTGAGAGCATTTGTTAAAGAACTCATCAAAGGACCATTTCTGATTACAACACAAAGACATTCACATTTCCTGAGTAAAGAGATTATAGGGAAAATTAGTCACTAGTTGATCATAACTCGGCAGAAAATTGCTAAGTGTACAAAAACCATATAAGAACTGAGAAAAAAAATCTTATTAATGAAATGTCACAAAATATCATGGTTCATTATGGTCCTAACTTCCTGATGCTTACTGAACCATAGAATTTTATATTAATTGTTCTTTTTATGCATACATTTTAAAAAAATACCAAAAATCTTAGTCAACTAAATCACTAAATACAACTAACAATTTTTGAAAAAGTAATTTTAAAATATTTAAAATGCCTTACTTGAAGATTACAATATGCAAAATATCTAAATTCAACCATATTAATTATTATGTAACAGCTTTAAGCTTTAATTTTAATTCTTGGATTTACTGAACTCAAGAAAGTATTTAGCAACCTGTTTATGTGTTATGTATGTTGTAATTAAAGCTGTAAATGTATTCATAAGCACATTTATAAAAATTATAATGGCATGTGTTTAGAATTTTTTATTTTTTTTAACCTTAAAGTTGTAAAAGGAGTAAAAGACTATTGAAAGTGCAGTGTCTTTATAGCTTCATTTTATCTTTCATTTCTTTGTCATGCTTAAGTAAGGATTTTTTTGGTTAAATGATATCAGGATTTTCTTATTGCACAAGCTTCCATATGGGTGAAACCTTCTTTACTCCCTAAGATAGATGCCATACCCTTGATTAAACTATTAGATTTCTGATGTTAACATTAAAATTAAGTAAATAGTGGAATTTATGTGTGAAAATATGCAGGTTGGGTCACATCAACAGCATTTTCTTAGTTTGCTCAGAAACAATAAGAGGAAAATAATTTATTAGAGTTCCTTACTTTGTATTTCTCTTTCTAATATTCTGGGTGTCTAAGTCATATGAAATGAAATCAAATAGTAAATATTCCTCTAACTACAACTTCAAAATAAAATATTACTGATTTTATAAATTATTTTGAAACCCACTCCAAAAGTATTATTCTCATTTTAACATATGTTTGAGAACTAAAGTATACTGGGAAAAATAAAATACTTCTTTTGAGGATCTCTCTGCATCTTTTTTTTTTTTTAATTTTTGTGGAGTATGGTTGCTATACAATGTTATGTTAGTTTGCACTGTACAGCAAAAGAAATCAGCTATATATATACATATAGTCTCTCTTTTTAAAATTTCCTTCCCACTTAGGTCACCACAGAGCATTGAGCAGAGTTCCCTGTGCTATACAGTTGTCCTCATTAGTAATCTATTTTATATATGTTAGTGTATACATGGCAGTCTCAATCTCCCAATCCATCCCACCCCCAACCTTTGACTCTGCATCTACCTTTTATAGTTATTTTCTCATATATACTTCTAGGGACCATCCTACATATAAAGATTATAAGTATTTGCTTATAAATATTATATTTTTAAAAGACGTCATATCTATATCTCTTCTTAGGCCATGTAACTGTACTTTTTCTTGTATATTGACATCACAGTTCACTGGTTGCTCATTTAACTGAAATATTTTTATTTAAAACAACACAAAATCATATATTCAGAACTCAAACCTGAATTACTGAATCTCGGTGTACAATTTAACAAGTAGAATTCAAACTTTTCATTTGATTTTAATGGGAAAGCTGTTTCTGTGTTCAATAGTACAGCATATGCTTAATAACAGAACTTGCTTCCATTTCATTTTATAAGGCCTGATCTAACTTAAAATACTGTATATGTATTGTGACCTCAAATTACAAGAGTGCTTGCACAATGAGGCTATCAGAACTAAGACCACTATATCAGATAATATAGATCATTAAAATATTTTTTTAGTGCTTTATTCAGATGAAAATCATTCTGCCTTGTGAACATAAGAATTGGAGTCTTTGGGGAAAGTTGAGAGAGTTTCCAGGAAAAGAGCTTTCTCAAACTCAGGTTTGGCTCAGAAGGTAACTGAGACTTGATCAAATAATGAGTTAGCAAAAATCAGACATCAATGATCTGAAAATTTAATGTTTACCAAGAAATCCTAGGGGACAGGCCACATCAGTAGTTGATTACTATTTGCCTGTTGAATAAAGGGGCAAATAAATAGGTCAAAGCAGGTAAAGTTTGACTTATACAGGGTATTTGTCCCTGCTCTCTTCTCACACCCTCACAGTTGGAAGGACACAGTACACAGTAGACAGACATAGCCAAGAAAGAAGTCATAGACTCAGAAACCTGCTAAAATTACCAGAGATTTGTATGTGCAAATACTAAATTTGTGGGTTCTCAGTATCTGAAATCAACACTCTTGTAAAGGGAAAAGAAAGTTGTTCAAAAATTCTCCACTGAATTCCATGCTACAAAAATGAAAATGATCGTGGAAATATGATAGAAAATCATGGGTTGCAGGATAAATGTTGCCAACTGTTATCTTGCCCCTGGAAAGTTTGATATTTACCATGAGACCTCCCCGCCCCCCAGCCCCCCGCCAATGGAGACATCTTAACTTCACACAACCAGATTAAAAGCAGCCAGAAACAGAATTATAATGAAGAATAGAAAGAAAGTGAAGTCGCTCAGAGGTGTCCGACTCTTTGGGACGCCGTGTATATATTGTAGCCTACCAGGCTCCTCCATCCATGGAATTTTCCAGGCAAGAGTACTGGAGTAGGTCACTATTTTCAATAATTGCATTCAAAAAATAACACATTTTCTTTACAGTTGGAAATTTGTGTGGAGTTGAATGATGAACAAGACAATATGTTAGAAAGTGAGTTTTTAGGAAGGTAAAAACCAAAAGAAAGGGATATATTTACAAATGTATAAATTTAGTGCACAAAATCTGTGCAAATGAAAAAAAGTACTGGCTGGGCCTTTGTTTGAGTTCAAAATTTCTCACTTACTATGAAAGTAAGAAAAGTGAGTGCTTTGATTATGAAAGCTAAGAAATAAAGTCACATGAAATACTTATCAAACACTGAAACAACATGCAGGAATCTGAGACACAAAGTGAAAAAAAATGTATTCATATGAAACTTTGAGAGGAACTGAAGTGATAGAAAAAAATTACACAAATTAGAGTTCACCCAGGAGCCCTGCAGAGCTCATCAGTTGGAGTTTGGAAAAAAAAGAAAAACAAACAGATAAAGCCTATGTGTGGGATCATGGAGTCAAACACATATGTATAAGTGCCTATGAAGAGCCAACATGCTGTGTAATTCCATATGAGGAGGTGATGCTGCAGTCAATTATATTTTGACTCAAAAACCAAAAGATAGACTATAATAGTCCCAGTCAGAACTAAAGAGTCATCTGATAGTGACTGCCACTTATAAAATAAGACTTTATTTCTTAATTTAATTAATCAAAATACTTTTTCTTTTGGAATGTGTGAGGTTTTGAAGTTAAAAAAAGACTCAACCAATAAACTTTTTTCAAATGTGCACCAAAGTTATACATTTGCACCAAAGGTATACATTGATTCTCTTGTAAAAGTCACTAGATATTTTTTGAGACTGAATTTTCTTACTAAATATCAAGCCTAGCCCCAAGCTTTTTTCTCTTTGAATAAGTAAACAGACCACAAAGGGGAAAAATAGAAGAGTTGAAATGTTCTCAAAAAAGTAGAATTTTATTTTTTTGATTTTTCATTATTAGATACCTCATTAAAAATAAAATATAAAATAAGATTAATATGTATTTTTCAGCAATTTTATGCAGGCAAAAACTTTGTAATTTGTTTTCAGTTTACCAGAAAATGTTTTGATATATGTGATTCACTTTTCATGACCTCATTTTGAAATCAAATCTGTTAAGTCTTTTTAATATAAGATAGGTAAAAAAGCTAGAGGTTTTAGGGTCAAGCATCCTGAGCTTGCATTCTAACTTTGCCAATCACAGATGAGCAATTTAACCTCTGTGACCTTCCATTCCACCATCAAATATTGAAATAATAGTAGTGAGCCCCATGGTACTATCTTGAGAATGAGCCAGCTTGTGGTAGTTGCTCCATTAATGCTACTTGGTGTATTGAATCAACAAATTATCATTGGTCAGCACTGGACTAGTGGCTGAGAAAAAAATATAAAACCACATAACTTTTTTGTACTTATAAAGCCCACTTTAATGAAAAAACAAAACAGAGATCAGTGGTTATAACACGGTGTAATAAATTCACTAACACTCTTTACCAAGTGATTAGGTGGCCTGGATTCCACAGGGAAAGAAAACTTTTAAAACTGTCCCATCATAGACTATTCCACTTTTCCAACTTTCTCATCTAATATACTGCAGTGATCACAGTGGCGATGAGACTGTAAAAGTCAAGTGAGCCAAAGCAAATCCCAGCTCCTTTGGAGGCATGAGGACATGGAAAATCTCCATTCCCAAGAAGCTGTGAGATCATGTCTGATTTAAGTCCCAATCCTGAATGAAGCCGGCCTCATGCTGGGTTTCATGTGTAGAGTTTCATGTCCAATCCCTGTAACGAGGTGATAAGGCCTGTGTCACAGTTAGTCAGTAGCAGGCGATGGCAATTAACAGGATTGCACTAACCTGGAGATGTGCCAAGCTGGCAAAAAGAGGATTAGAAAGTAAATGAAGTGAACAACCATGAACCAGAAAATAGGGCTTAATGGATGGTACAAGTCAGTGAGGCAAAATGGGCCAATTTGCACTCATTGATTTTCACTGCCCATTGAGCTGCATTCCTCTTTTGCTTCCTAATGCATTTATCTTGGCCTAGGTGAGTTCTCTGGCTGTCATCCTGAGGACAATTCCATTGACTGAAACAACTCTATGAATGCCTGGAGTGGACTGAAGTACTGTTTGACCTACAGGACTTTCTTTCAGACATCTTGATGTGATGTTCTGATGATTTGGAAAGTCAGAGAAAGAAATTCTAGTGAGTTCTTAAATTAAACTCGTGAAATCATTGGGAAGACTTATAAGAGGAATGGAAGTAAATATTTCAGAGTTTCATTTGACTTATGTGTTCCACCTTATTTATAAATAATTCATCAAACTAAATGAAAACATTCTAACCTGCCATTTTCCACTAGTTCTGAATCATCTCCAGTGGAAGTGCCAAATGACTTCGGCTACCCGGAATAAATCAAACTTAATGATCATTTACTGTTCACTAATTATCATAAGAGGAAAGCCATCCAGCTACTTAAACTCTGAGAATAGGCAACTGTAGGATCAGCTCAGCTAGGATACTAACCAGTATTTCCACTTGAAATAAGCTCTTCCCCTTCTCCCATCCTCTGTTCTTTCACCTCCTCTTGCTTCCTGGCCTTTTTTCTTCTTTATTTCTTTTTCTTTGGCTGTGTCTCCTCCTCTTCTTCTTCCCGTCCACTGAATTCTCTCTCCTTTCTTAGTCTCCCTATTTCAAAAAATGCATTTTCTGCTTAAAATATGAAAAGCCCATCAGAAAAATTCACGTTTGTCCACTAGATTATCCAACGATTATGTTCCAGATAATTTCTCCATTGCCCTATCACTTATGCTCAATCTGAGAGTGGAGTGGCTCCTGATATTTTGAAATTCCATCAGTCGATTATGGAAAAAAATCTCTCTATTTTCTACTGAAACTGAATATCTTGCCATGAACCTGAGTCAAATATGTCTTGAAAAGAAACTCAGGTAAGAGAGAAAATATTTCTGCCTTTATTGGAATGAATGTATTCTGTTAGGAAGTAATGACAATGTACAGAGGGAATTATGGCTGATACTTGCTTCAGTATGAATTTCACAGTGGAAGAACCCAGGTCGGTAACTTCAGCAGTTTGGAGCCCTTCATGGTTACGGAGCAGAAGGACTGTGCCTGGTCACCCACACACCATGAGGAAGTCTTTGAGTTCTCCCTGGCTGTGCCGGGAGCTCAGACCCCACTTAATTCATGAGAACTAATGAAATTACAGCCTGACAAAGAATACCTGTAAGCTTTAAAAAAACTTTCTTTTTCCTTCATGCTAATTAACAGGTATTTTTTAATAAGTCCAGTAATAATTTATTTCTCTAGCTGCCTTTGTATATAATGCCTCATTTGATTATTTGGTACTAGAACACATGTTGGAGGAGGAAATGGCAGCCCACTCCAGTATTCTTGCCTGGAGAATCCCAGAGTCTGCGGAGCCTGGTGGGCTGCCGTCTAAGGGGTCGCACAGAGTCGGACACGACTGAAGCGACTTAGCAGCAGCAGCAGCAGAACACATGTACTGAAAAATGATCAGGAGTAGCTGGTGAGTCTACTAACTTAGCCATAAATATGTAATTCTTTTTTATTTGTGTTTGTTGATTCTAAAATAATAGCAAACTAGAAAAAAAAAAAAAAAGAGGGAGAGAGGGATATAGGTAAGTCTTGGATGTCACAGGACATATTGCCTTCTGTTATTAGCTCTCTCTTAACCTGTGTGTTGCTCCCAAATGGACCATTCCCCTCTCTTTCATTAACTAACCTCACATTCCCTAGATGCACCCTGGGAATTACACAGCAGCTGATAGGTACTTTCTTAGGGCTGCTACTATAGCAAGCAGTATACAGAGATAGTAGGGGCATTTCAAACTCCAGAAAGTGTTAACTGCAGCTGCTAAGCAGAAGAAAAAAAGTTGTATTCTAAGTTATGCTTCGCATGACACGTGCATTTAATGTTTTTTCATATGTTTCCAAAGCAGCATGTGCAACATATCACACTCAAACTGTTACCATCTGAAACACAGAACAGCACCCAGGCAAAATGCTCCAGTAAGAGTCTAGTGTGTGCTTCCATCCTACCTGAGGCACCTGGAAATAACTCAGCTTCCAACATGGGTAGCTTTGCTTTAATAGAATAGGAAGCTTCTGTTTTGAAATCAATTTGATTTTAGCTGGATTAGTGTATTATTATGTGGCCCTTTCTGAATAGTTTATCGTTCCTGGACTACTCCTAATATTATCTAAATTGTCTCCATTTCTCTGTTTCTTTCTTATCTATCTATTCTGATTTTCCTAAAAATGCACATTTTTCCATATCTCTCCTCTACTTAAAAAACCATCAACGGTTTCCTCAATGCCAAAAATAAAGCTCAAATGCCTTAGCTTGACATTTAAAGTTCTCTACCATCTGGCCTCAACTTGCTTATGGTTTTTGCCTGGTTTTCTGCACATCTCTATATAATTCTGCTTTAAAATGGTCTAATCACTGTTGCCTCATCACCCTATTTCCACAGCCCCCAGTAAAAATCCCATGAGTTTCCTGAATACAAATTCCTTTCTCCTTGCTTGAAATGACCTCCTCTCCCCTTTCCATTCCCCTTAATTATTTCTAAATTCCACTTGCTCTGGACAAATTCTTCCACATCTGCCTAGCTCTTGAGGACAGTGGAGTCCACTGGGAAGTGGGTACTTGAATGGGAAACAGACAAATCCAAGAAATGAGAATGAAGGACTGGGTTTTAATTCCAGACCCAAGACATAGCAATAATATGAACTTGAATGAGTCAGTAAACTCTTTGGTCCTCCTTTTCCTCATTCATAAATTGGGCTTATTAACTGCCTTCTATAACTCAATTTCAAAATCCTATAGAAAACATGTCTGAAAAAGTACTTTGGAAATAATAAGGTGCTCTTTGACTGTAACATATGATGGCAGCTTTCTTCTAAACCACTGGCGTTTCCTGTGTACTTATAATATTCCAGGAACTGTTGTGCCCAACCCATAACAATAACATGTTGATGCTATTACTTATATTATTTACATTTTATAGATAATAAAACAGAAAGGCTAAATGACTTGTCCAAGCTAAAACAATGGCTATGAAGAAGAACTGGGATTCAAACCTAGGTGACTGGATACCAAAGCCTGCTTTGATTACGTTTTACTTCCTCTTACACTACCCTGTGGCTTAGTGGTAAAGAATGTGCCTGCCAACGCAAGAGATGCAGGAGACGAGGGTTTGATCTCTGGGTTGGGAAGACACCCTGGAGAAGGACAAGGCAACTCACTCCAGTATTCTTGCCTGGAAAACCTCATGAATAGAGGAGGCTGGGGGTTACAGTCCATAGGGCCAGAAATAGTTGGTCACGACTGAACGACTAAGCAATACAGATTCATGCTACCTTGCAATTAATTATTAATATGCATTAATTTTATGAACTTGAGATCAGTCCCCCCAGCTCCTCTTCTTCATGTCTTCCATATGACCTTCACACTGATTCTTCCTTTCGCATAGACTGTTCCTCACATTGTTCACTCCCTCATCTCTTTCAGATCTTTGCTCAGATTACACCTGTTGATGAGGATTCTCTGACCATCATATTTAAAATGATAACCCTTCAGCCTTTTCAATCCATTCACTTTATTTTCTCTATATCATTTATCATTTAACACCTTATATGTTTTATGTATCTATATATTTTATCATATTGTTCCATTAGATTGTAAGCTCCATAAAGGCAGGGATTTTTGTTTTATTAGCTATTATATTCTCACTGTGTAGAACAGGGCCTGAAACATGTTAACTACTCAATAAATGCTGATAATAAATTAATTATTTAGCATTGTATGTAGTTGATCAAATGATTTGTGAGTTTTCTTATCTAAAGATTATTAAAATTTGTATTCAGTCATGTAGAATTAGAATGTAGACAGTGTTTAAAATTATAGTATTATCTTTAAATGAATCCTGGAAGTGTCATTTGCATAAAGGTGCAATTTATGCACTTCAAGTTGAACAGGTATGTAAGAACTGCTGTTTTTCTTTTTAATTGTGAACAGGTCTCCATTTTGTTTTAATTTATAAATAAATGTATAATAAGAGAACAATATCTGCAAAGGTTAAGTTTCTATATTCTGTAAAGATTTTTGCCCATCCTAACAGCAAATATATCTAGGTTAGCTGCAGGATAAAGTCTAAATTCCTAATCATGGAGTAAAAGTTGTTTTTAGGGTATAGTCTCCTATGTCTTCTCTCAGCTCTTCTAATTCCCCTTCTCAGAGGCAGAATCACTCAATAGTTACTTTCCTGGCTCTGGAGGTAAAGCTACTTGTTATTGAATCCCAGGTCCACCAACAAACTTGGACACAATTTCTCGAAGGCTCGGGTTCCCCATCAATAAAATGGGTATAGTAAATAATAATTGATTCCTAGAGTTTCGATGGAGAGAAACTAATGATCCACACGAAACACTTAGCAAACCATCCAGCAGAAATTAAGATTTGTGTTATTACTATGCATATTAATTAACTGTAGTTTACAATCCAATTACTTGCAGTTCCCCAGCCTTACCCAAAGAGACTCTCCCATGCATTTGTGCTTTGAACATCAGGTTTTTATGTTATAAAATACTTTTTCTTAACTTATTCAACTGGCAAATTCCTACACAACCTTTCAGGTCTCAACTCTTCCTTTAAGAAGTCTTTCATGACTTTGCAATTCATACTAAGTAATTAACCCTCTAAAATTTTAACTTCATATTGCACATATTTTGATCTTGATGACATCATCCTTCATTGTTTTGCTTGAAAATCTATTTTCCTATGGGATTATAAATACCTTGAAAGCAGAAAACATGAATCTCACTTTTGTATCACTAGTGCCTAACATATAGTTATCTCTCAATAAATGTATTAAGTACAAGAATCAATGTTCAAGTTTTTGTTTGTTTTTAAGTGAGATTCAACCCTGGCAATGCATCTACTTGTACCCTATATATTTGAAGATTAAATGATGATTTAGATTTTTGGTATATAACTTTTTCGGTATCCGTTGTTAAGAGGAAACATTTTCCCCCATCCTAATTTTTTTGGTATGTTTGTTTGTTTGTTTTGTGGGGTATTTTATTTTCTTGCTTTTTTATGTGACCGAAGTCCTACTTGTGTGAATTCCTGGCATCTCTACTTTCTCTTTTATTCCTCCTCACATATGAGTTCCTAATCAGATGGAAGAGTTTGGAATGAAAACTGCTTTTACTAAGTCAAGTCCTTTTCCTTCACTTGCAAAAGTGGACCTGCCCACAAAGAGTACGGATTCCCAGTTGCTATTATCAAACAGTCAACTTGGCCATGAAGATTCTGTTTTCATGATGAAAGTTTTTGACTGCTGGAAATTCTACCAACTTTTGAGTTTTAATATCAGAAAACCG
This sequence comes from Cervus elaphus, assembly GCF_910594005.1. NCBI lineage: Eukaryota > Metazoa > Chordata > Mammalia > Artiodactyla > Cervidae > Cervus > Cervus elaphus. The sequence goes on along the minus strand of NC_057834.1, from coordinate 85,234,972 downwards.
GTTTGTTTATATCCCATTATAATTCGCAGTGGCCAGTGAGAGTAATTTTAATAATAAAGTGGATATTTTTGTTTCCCATTTGCCTTTCTCTTTGGTCTTTTTTTTTTTTTTGGACTTGTTTATAATTGAGGTTGGAATACTGTGTCTTTGTACCAGACAACTGAAATCCCACACATCTTTTAAATTTACTTATGTTTGCATTATGATGTAAATAAAAATGTATTACCCACCATCACTAGTATGTCTGACACTGAATCCGTATATCTGAAGGAATCTGGAAGTATATAAGAATCTAGACATGGAAAATGTTCACTATGATTATGAAAATAAATAAACTTTTTGAATCTGCTGTGATATCAAATGGAAACATGACCTCTACCTTACCTCCTATTAACATCACTGTGTGATGGTACTCAAATAACTTGTGGGAGAGAGAAAATATAAGACTCAGTCACCTAAGTGGTACCTTATTAGAACATTCAGATTCTTCAGGCAATCTTCACTCACAAATGTTATTTCCACAGATTCTAGCATGCTATTTATTTAGTGTGACTTTCATATTTATGCATGTTTCATGGCTCCACTGATTCTACTTTCCATTGAAAATAAGCCTCTAATGAATAAAATGCTGTCTTTTCCACTTTATTAAGTAAACATAACACAGTGAAAAACAATTTTAAGTCGAAGTGTCATATCAGATTGTATCTATTCGCTAATCAATCATGATTGTAAGTGACAAAAGTGGTTTGTATTTTCATTTGATAACATTATAATAGTATAAAACATAAGAGATTAAACAAATTACAATCATATTAAGGTACATTTTCGAGGAGAGTGGGGAAAATAGTTTCTCATCGCTATCTAATTGCAGTTCTAAGATTTCGCTAAGAAACTACCCCAGGGTATCAACTTTTATTTGGCAGTTTGCATTTTCCTAGAGGGTTTCTGTATTTCAGTTACTTTTCAGTTTATTTTATCTGGAAAAGCATGAGCCAACCATAAATGGCACATCATTGCTCATTTCTTTAGTCAATGTTTTACACTCAACTTAGGTATTTTTCACTCATAAGGGCTGTTAGTTCAACATTTTTACAGAGATCCATTAACAAATCATATCTAAATTTTTTTTCCTTAAATCTAGAGCAGGTAATAAAACTGATTAAATATTTGTAACGGTAAATCCTGTATAATTTCTAAAAATATATTGGATGACATTTATACATGGTATTGTCCTACATTGTATGAAGTTTCATGTGCCAAGAACCAAATAGTTAAGAGTCAATCCAAATTTTCTCAGCAGCCTTGAAAACTTTATTAACTCATCCAGTTAAGTAAGATATTGTGGAGACACTGTTGCAGTAATCAGTATGCTACTTTATTAGATATTGACGATTTCTGTCCTTCATGCTGTATGTGTAGCAGGCAACATCTTTGTACTGAATAAAAGTCTTGCTCATTTCTTGTTCATATGCTTTCTTTCTATGTATATTTTTATCTACAAAATGTATAGAGCATCTATTGTATTTTATTTCTTTTGGTTGTATCTTATTTTTCAATTTCAATAAAAATATTATTGCACTTATATTATGCTTTCAATCTAAAATTACTAAAAGTAACAGCAATTGTATGGCATCTAACTTTTTTTAAGAGAAGTATAGTTGATTTATATTATATTAATTTCAGATATACAACATGGTGAGTCAATATTTTTATAGATTATAATCCATTTAAAGTTATTATAAACTATTGACTATATTCCTTGTGCTGTATAATATATCCTTGTAGCTTATTTAATTTATACATAGTAGTTGGTGTCTCTTAATCCCCTAACCCCATCTTGCCTCACCTGCATTGCCTCTCCTGACTGATATCTACTAGTTTGTTCTTTATATCTGTGTGTCTGTTCCTGTTTTGTCATAATCATTAGTTTATTATTTTTTAGATTCCACATGTAAAGGATAACATGCTATATTTGTCTTTCTCTGCCTGACATAGTTTACTAAAGCATAATACCCTCTAGGTCCATCCACATTGTAGCAAATGAGAGCATTTCCTTATTTTTTAATTGCTTTCAGTAATAGTCATATATATGAAATATATATGCAACAATATATACATAATAAAACCTGTTTTTAACCTTCTTTATTCATTCATTTGTTGATGGACACAAGTTGCTTCCATATCCTAGTGTCAGTGCTCAGTTGTGTCTGACTCTCTGCTACCCGATGGACTATAGCCCTCCAGGCTCCTCTGTCCATAGGATTTTTCAGGCAAGAATACTGGAATGGGTTGCCATTTCCTCCTGCAGGGGATCTTCCTGACTCAGGGATCGAACCCACGTTTCCTGTGTCTCCTGAATTGGTAGGCTGGTTCTTTACCACTAAGCCACCTGGAAAGCCCTCTTCCATATCTTGGGTATTGTAAATAATTCTGCTATGAATATTGGTATGCATGTATCTTTTTGAATTAGTGTTTTCATTTTCTTGGGTTATATACCTATCAGTGAAATTGCTGTATCATACGGTAGTTTTAATTTCTTGAGGGACCTCCCTATTGTTATCATGGTGGCTGCGCCAATTTACTTTCCCTCCAGCAGTGTACTAGGATCCCGTTTCTCCGCATCCTCGCCAACATTTGTAATTTGTAGGCTTTTTGATGATAGCCATTCTGACAGGAGTGAGGTGATATGAAGGTTTTAATTTTAACTTCTCTGATGATTCACTAATGTCTGTGTCTTTGGAAAAATGTTCATTCAGGTCTTCTGCTCATTTTTTTCTCAAGCTGTTTGCCTTTTGATATTGTGTTGCATGAGTTATCTATATATTTTGGATGTTAACCCCTTATCCATCATACAATTTGCAAATATTTTCTATTTAGTAAGTTAAGCTGTCTTATTTTGTTGGTGGTTTCCTTTCTTCTGCAAAAGCTTTAAAATTTTATTAGTCCCATTTTTTTATTTTTGCTTTTGTTGCTTTTGCCTTAGGAGACAGATTAAAAATATATATTGCTACAATTTATGTTGGAGGGTGTTCTGAATATGTTTTATTTTAGGAGTTTTATAATTTCTTGTCTTAAATTTAGGTTTAAGTCCACTTTGAGTTTATTTTTGTAAATGTAGGAAAATATTTTAATTTCATTCTTTTACATGTAGTTTTCCAGCTTTCCCAGCACCACTTATTGAAACAACTGCCTATTTTTCCATTGTATGTGCTTTCCTCCTTTGTCATAGATTAATTAACCATAGGTGTGAGAGTTTGTTTCTAAGCTCTTAACTCTGTTCCATTCATCTATGTGTCTATTTTTGTGCCAATACACACTGTTTTAATTATAGTATCTTGGTGGTATAGTCTTAAATCACGGAGTATGATACCTTCAGCTTTGTTCTTTTTTACTCAACATTGCTGTGGCTATTCAGGGTCCTTTATTGTTCTATATAAATTTTAGGAATATTAATCTTAGATCTGTGAAATATATCATGGGTACTTTGATAGGGATTGTATTAGATCCATAGATTGCCTTGGGTAGTATGGACATTTTAACAATACTAATTATATATTTTAAGGTATAAATGGTGTTATATTGGAAAAGTGTGACAAAAACTGATAGTGACTAACCAACACCTTTAAAAGGACAATAAATGTTTAATTTACACCTCATCTTTCTTGCTATAGATTTGACAAAAAACTCAGAACTTCATACTTATAACTGGAGAAAATTAGACTGTCATATACAGAAACAAGAACTTCTCTTTCATTGAGCACTCAACAAATGTTCATCCAAGGACTTATGATATGTCAGATGTTGTATTTTAAGACACTGATACCAGATAATTCCTGTGTTGTTGTTTTTTTTCTATTTTTCAGAGTTGTTCACACTGGGTTACACTCTATGAAATTTCATCTTTTAGGAATTCACATAAGTTAACCAGAAACTTCTATATTAATCAAGAATCTTTTGACTTCAAGTTAATGAAACCCTTCTCAAACTCTCATCTCATATTTCTACCTCTTTTTAATGAGTCACCCTATGTGGTAATGATTGAAAAGCTAGAAACTATACTTCTTAGACTTCTTCCACTTTGGCTTCTATGTGAAAAAAAATTCTTCCAATTAGACACTCTGAATAGACAGTGATATGATGGAAAGCAGACAGAATCTATGTGCGATTAACGTTTATTTTTACTGGTCAGCAAGGTCATAAAGAAGTAGAAATTTTCTGCATCAGCATTCTATTGTTTCAGCTCCAGCCCTGTGGAGTTGAATAACAGCTGTGGTAGAATGGACAGCCAGGTACCATATTTCAATATGTAGTCTCCAGTTTTGATGATGTCAAGAAAAGATTCTGAGGTGAGCAGCTTACTGATCCTCATTCCTGCTCCTGCATTGTGTTCTTGAACTAACAGTTCTCACTTCAATTCTGAATATAGCCTAGGTTATAGACTCCCTGTCAGGACAGTTCTCCAGTGTTCTGGAAGTCTTTTCTAGAGGTTCAACACTCTGGGATAGCCAATCATTTCATAAGCATTTAACTCACTATTTAATTTTTTTCTGCTTAAAATATCTTGTGGTTTCCATTTCCTGCAATGAACTTAATCAATATATTGGCTTTAAGCTACATTGAGCTGTAAAGAGAATTTACTGGCTAATATAACTGAAACACCAGGCACAAGTGTGATCTATCCTTAGACCTTAGGATAGATCCAGAAGCACATAGATGCCAACATAATACAGTTTAGCTCCCTGCTTTGTCATTTTATTATCTTGGCTGAATTCTCAAGTATGATAGAAAAAGTCTATGACAACCCAGCTTCTCTTCTTTCCAGATTTGAGTCCAATAGTAAAGACAATCTGCCTCTTTAGTAACCACAGCAAAAGCTGCAGTGAGTGCTATTGGCGCTGGTTTGTTCACATGCTCATTTCTGATCTAATCATTAGCTAATCATTAGGGCCAAAAGGATGAAAAACAAAAAAGTCCCAGTTATCTTATTTGTGCATTATATACTACCCCTGGGACTGAAGCAAAAAGTGAGCTCCACTCAAAAGGAATAGTCAAAGAAAATAAGGATTTCCCCAAAGAAATTTGGATGCCATGAACACAAAGGAGAAAAACACATACTTCATAGCCAGACAAGAAAAGTCCACTGTATCTTTTCTTAAATTATGGCTAATTTTCATTGTTGAACAGCAGAAGCCACAACACTGTAAAGCAATTATTCTCCAATTAAAAAAAAAAATGCAACCACTCCTTTGAAGACTGCCATTTTAAACTCATTTTTATATTAGTAAAAATTTACCTTTTTTCAGTTTTAATAGAGCATTGTTAAGTGGAAACAATTCATTTAAAATATTTATTAAATTTATACAATATTGTAGACTGTATTATCTGGCATTCCATAAAAATTGCCTGTAAGAATCTTACAAACTGACATCAAGGTAATTGAATAGTTTATTGCAAGTAGAAAAACAAAAAAAAAAACATGATAAGTAGAGATATTGATACTCAGATGAAAGAAGAATTTCCTCAGTTGGTGAAATTAAGGAAAGTTTCATGGATATAGTGATGTCTTAATGAAAACTCACATACTCAGTTGGATTATGTTCGTGGAGGTGGATAGTGGTCAACACAGATTTATTACACATGGGGTTAGAAGAATAATTTACTGAGAAATTAATTGAGAATTTGTAAGGAAGGATTTTCTGAGAACTTTAATACTTGTTTTATAATTCCGACATTTTCAGTACATAGAATGATAACATAAGGATAGAAAAAAAAAATAGGGTCTTCAGAACATTGGAGAGGGTAATTCAACAAGATTTGTTGATTTTATATTTTGTTTGTTTGTTTTTGTAATCTATTTATACCTAATTTCATTCCAGAAAGGAGTTGAAATTGCTGATCTGGCAACTGAGATAGGTAGGGTACGTGAGGAAGAAATAGTGATGACTTTCAATAAATATGTTTTGAGAAATAAATTAATTTACTGAGCTTTGGTGAATGGAAGGTAGTAATGTCACTACAGGAATTAAACAAGTCAGGAGGGGGTTGATTTGTGGAGATAATAGGAATTGACAAAAGCATACTAGAGCAGACACTTTTTGTATTTGTAACCACCTGAACATATTATACAAAAAATAGGCAATTTAGTTGCTTGTGGCAATCTTCACAAGCTGTGATAAACGCCCTCATTGAACTTCAGTTGTGGACAGAAAGCCAAATATCCTGAGTAAAACAAAGCTTTACCCTCCCTAAATGGACACAAAGGAAGCAGAACTGATTTTGTTTGTGGTGTGGTAAGACTCCCAAATAATCCATCTTTTACAGCTACAATTGGAAGATTGCTTCAGGCCACTTGAAATCAATGGGTTTACACTGCATTCTATAAGTACCTCAGTGTCTCTCTCTTTTTTCTTTTTTTTTCCTCTCCAGAAATTCATGAATGACCAGTTTTTATGACCATGGATGCACTGATGACATCATTGCTGACTCTCCCAGGGAGAAGCATCAGACTCTCCATTTGAGAAACAGCTGCTTTAAAATAGCCAAAGTCATAAATCAGTATGTTCTTTAAATGAAAGTAAAACATTCTCAATTTTTTAGAACTGTAATATCATCTTGACTTGCAGGTTAAAAATGAGGACAGGAAAGAAGGCTCGGAGATTTGCTCACATTAGTGGGATCACTGTAATTTGAGGCGTAAATTGGATCTGGATGCTGAATAAAATCCAGGTTTCTTATTTTGCCTATGGGAACCACACTTTAAGGGCTTCCCAGGTGGCATGAGTGGTAAAGAATCTGCCTGCCAATGCAGGAGACATTTAAGAGACATGGATCCCTGCATCAAGAAAACATTCTGGAGAAGGAAATGGCAATCAACTCCGGTATTCTTGGTGGAGAATCCCATAAACAGAGGAGCCTTGTGGACTAAAGTCCGTGGGGCCACAAAGAGTCAGACATGACTGAAGCGACTTAGTAAGCACCACACTTTTATGCCCATGCTTTGCACATCAGCAATGCTGCAGAAAAGATACACTTTCTTGCCCCCCTATAAACAAGACACTTGCCAAATTAGTTATTTAATTTTGCCAGTTTAGAGTAGGCATTACACATGTAAACTCTTTATAGGATCCAGACATCCCAGACTATTTACTTAGATAGGTGGCATAAGTCTCAGTTTTCTCATCTGTAAGATAGAGACAATAATACCTTCTTCATGAGATAACCATTACTTTCAGAGAACATGCTGAGTTAAGTGTTTGGTATAACATCTTAACCTACGATGTCCTCTGAAACCATTGCTTATTATTACCAAATTCCTTTTACTAAAGAAAGACATTTCTTTTCCCCTAAAAGATAATGCTTTAGTTTTTCATGCATTGTTCACTTAGAAATACTAGCATGTTGGCAGTGCCTAGTACTATTCATTTTAGAAAGAATAGGAAGAGAGATTTTAGCCCTCTGCAACCATTTCAAGAGTAGTCTCTTTAACAAAAACAACAACACTCTGTCGTTTAAATCCTTCAATATTCACATGTGCCTGGTGAATTGAGAAAGATACTTCATCCTTCTTAGATCTTAAAACCAAAATGTGCTCAGCTGCAGACCAATTATGATATTCAAGTATTTTCAAGACTGCTGAATGGAAAATGTTGAACTGTACTTCTGTGATTAGCTTCATTGATTTCTATAGAAATGCAGTACTTAACTTCAATCTGTATTGTAGTTCAGTAGTTTAAGGAAGTTTACTGTTCCTTTGAAATTCACAGGAAATATATAGTACAAAGCCAGCCTTATAAGGGTTGCAATGATGATTTACCAAAGCTAGACATTTCAGGATCATCTGTAATTTGTCCCCTAATTTTAACACATTAGGCCATCTCATAACCCAGATGTGTGTTTTCAGTCTTACCTTACTTACAGATTATACTGTGCAATTACTTGCAAACAACTATTGATTACTTTAAAAAATAAATAGGGATCCATTACATTGGAGTCTCCACTGTTTCTTTTGCTCAGAAATGTTTTACTGTCTTCTAGTTGAAATAGTGATGCCTTGTGCCTGGAACATGATATCTATTCACTAAAAAAGTATGGAGGCTTTTAACACAATCAAAAACTTAAGTAGAAACATGGTGGTTAACAGGCCCTCAATAATAACAGACATGGGAATTTGTGAAACTTTAACTTAATCTATTTCTATCTATCCATCTATTTCTCTGGTGTCTATGATCAAAATTACATAAGCGAGCTCTCAGAAATATGAGAATTCTAACATAATAAGTTAAGGAAAGAAGTTTTTCCCCTGTTCATTTTTGACTGGAGCTGTATTTGGGTATGTATTAGGGTTAATATCTATATCTATATCCAATATCTATAATGTATCCTGAGCCTGTAGGGGAATCGGTTCAAAATTTTAAAGGCTAAATATTCTTGCTTAACTTACCTTCACCTTAGGGTGAGTCTTTCCTGGCCACTAAGGAGGAATTTGGCTAATCATCTGTTTTCAACAACTTAATGGTCATGGTGGTTATAGTCTGAAAGATATTTCTAATTATATAGAAGAACAACAGTAAGAAGATTGTTCTTCGATCTACCAGTGTCAAAGCAAAGCTATTTATGGAGATAACAACTGAATGCTGTGCACACTTCTTCTTCTTGAAGGCTGTTCTCTAGGGCAGAATTATCCAAACTAGCCAACTCATCCCTCCTTCCAGCAATTCCAAAATTATAGAGCCAGTGATCAATAGTGTGGTGAGTAACTAATAGTTCCAATATATTTTGAAATATTGTTTCCAAATATTTGCACAGATTGATGTTGAAAGTACAATTTTTTTCTCAGTGTTATTTTCAAAACTCTTCTGATAAAATATGGATTTAGTTTTGTTATGATATCAGAAATACTCATAATTTTAAAGTAAAATTTCAACCATCTCCTCTATTGTCTCACTGGGGTTCTACTTCCTCTGCTTCTGCTAAAAGTCCTGAAAACAGTGTTCAAGCAGCTAATTATTGGCCCTTCTGCCTCTGCCCTGTGACCTGGACTCAATCTGTAGTCAACTGAACCATCCATGTAAGAGTGAAGGTCAAGGATTGTCAAATGTAGCCGATTCTAGGTTTGGTGAATTCTGGGGTTTATTTTCACCTTGATTATTGTTATAGAGGTAATAGAAAATGGTCATCAAATTTAATCTTTCAGAATTCTTTATGTATAAATAAAAAAAAAATCCTCAGGCTTCTGTAGGATTCCATCAAGTTGAATAAACACAATATTATATAAGTAGTCATTTCATAGAATATTTAGGACAATGCTTTTCTGATTTTTCACTTAAGAATAATAAAATATCCTTGTTTGAAAAATGTACATTATGTTTATAGGAATATGAGTAAGTTATCTAATTCATTCAGCCACTCATGCATTCAATCAACACGTATATTTACATTCAACAAATATGTCACATATTCATCTTTCTGGTAACAGAAGAGGCTTTCATTCCAACAGGAGAGACTGAATTCTCATGATGAGCTTGTTTTTTTCTTTTGTCTTCTACTTTAGATTTTAGATAATCAGAGCTAACCTCTACAAAATATTATATTGTTCAAAAAATTATAATTTTTCATGGGATTGGAAGTCCTAAATATTACTTCTATCAAGAATTGTTTTAATTTGACTTGGCTGTCTTTGTTTTGCTGGTCACTCTAACAACATTATCCATTATTGGAGGGTTATTGTAAGTGGACACCATAAAAAAGCAAACTACTTCACTTTTGAGCCCATCAGTGTTTTTTCAAGTCTTCAAATTATTGATAATATTTTGTCATATATTCATTCCAATAGCACATTAATATGCTCACACAAGGTAGATATTTTGTTTTTATATTTCCTCCCATTTGCTTGGGCTGTCAAATACAAATCTATGTACTAGTACAATATTTTGAATGGTAGTAGAAAAATTTCTTCAAACTCTCTGTCATCAAGCCATGGCCAGAGGACAAATGTCACAGCATGACCATAAATACAATGCAAACATGCCTTATAAGACTAATATCTGTTTTCATATAAGATTATATTTCACAATCTGTTGACTCTGGCAATTCCCTCATGACCAAATACAGTCCTCAAGGTCTACCCCAAAGTGTCCCTCAGTTATATCTGAAAAGTGTAAGAAATACTCACAGGAATTGTAAAATTTGACCATCATCTTGCTTTCAACTCACCTCAGGTGCCAGCTATAAAACTATTTTCTTATTATTCTCTGCTCTCTTTGGTTGGCAACTGGTAAAATCCATTTGTCACAGATGAAAATCCTCCCATTGAATCAACTCAAGAAGGTCAACCTATTGGCTTTCTGACCAAAATAAATAAAGAAGCCTAATTCTTAAATTAAAAAATTAGGTAGCACTGCAGAATGTCAGAAGAAAAAGTACTCAAGGACCACAGTTTTGCAACTTTTCCTCTGAAGTATTTGAAAGAAATGTGTAAATGGAGAATTAGCTAGGCCAACAGGCTTAAGTGGTGGTGATTAAAAATCTTAATTGTTTTCTTACAAAGGAAATGGAACTTGGTGTTTAGAAAGCTTTATCTTTCTATGAAAAAAATCAATAAAATCATTTTATTATGTACTACGTTGGTGAAAGGGGCTAAAATCTAGGTGAAATTAAAAGTGAATCAGTTTTCTTTTACAAAATTGTGGATGACAGTAAGAAGCAAAGTTCATCCTGTTTTGGTCAGGAGGTCTGGGGGAACACTGGAGTAGAAGGTTGCTCAAAAACATTTGAGATTGCCAGCAGTTAATTTACAGGAATAAAACTTTTTTGGTATAAGAGATTAGATGCTCTGGACTTCAAAGAGAGTTGGGGCATCTTAATTACTTCGAATATAACTACTCCAGTTAAAACAAAAATTCAAGGTGAAAACATAGTATAATTAAGCAGTATTATTTCAACCTTGAAACTGAAGCTTTATCTTATCACTGTAATACTCTGTAATGGAAACCTGAACTTGTGTTAATCAGTATTTCTGATTACAAATAGAGAAACTGTGGGGATTTTTCAGAGCCTTACTTTTATTTTTAATGAAATGTCATGACCATGATTTAGATAGAAATATTTTGCAAGGGATAAAAGGTTTTTAAAATTCTAATAAACACAGGCTAACTTCTGAGATTTATAACTTATTGAACTTTTTTTGCAAAAAAACATTTAGGTTAATTCATTTCAATAAATGATTGAATTGTTCTGCTGTCACTGCCTCAAATGGGCTGGCTTGGGCTTATTTTACACAAAGTGCATTTAGTGATTAGCTTAGTATATTTAAATACAATTTGTGCTGAATAAGCAAAACTGAAGATAAAGTAGCTATAAACAACTAACTAAATAACACAGCTATAACAATGCAAAGGAGAGACACAAAGCTGAGAATTGAAGAGACAAGAGAATTACAAGCATTGAATATTGATTCTGGATTCAGGTTCACAGCAAGTGTATCTGTCTGTCTCACTTGTTTGCTCCATAGTTTTAGCCAGGCTGAAAATGACACAAAGTTGTCAAATGATATGAATATTATAATCATTTTAGTGTATTTAGTGCATTTGGCCTATAGGTCATCCTAGCAACCCCTGTTGCATAAAAGATAAATGGAGAGTTTCTAGACCATGTCAAAACCTGCAAGACAAAATGGAGTTCATACATTTAAATCCCAAACCAGTTTGACAGCTTGTCAGGCTCTAGCTCAGACCCAAGTTCTTCCGTGTTACTCTGTGGTGGAAAGCATTCATGGTTTGGTACAATTCTAAGGCAGTTTAGGTGGCTCCAGTTCTAAGAGGCCATTTCAAGGGGCCTTGTGCTTCTGATTCAACCTGAAGAATAGAACAGAGAGTGAAACTTGGCTCAAAAAATGATCCAAAGTAAGTCTTTATCTAGAGTTGACACAGCCTGGAACTTGTTGTCTATGTGGAAATTCTTGAGATTCTCATTTCCAGAAAGTACCAGCACCTAAAGTACCAGCGTAGATCCTGAGAGTTTGTGCTAATAGCCACGAGAAGATCCAGGACACCTGGCTGCACCCGAAAGATTTTTTTCCTCTCATGAACCTCTGTTATTGTTCATACCCTCTGGCTAAACACTCAGAACTTATATAAATATCAATAGATTTAGTTTTTTACAGTTGAATTAGAGAAAGATTTATACAAACTGAAGAGACATTAGAACGTGAGAAGTATGAAAGTAATGCACCAAGGACCAAAGTTCCTGAGGATTAAAAATAGAATTATTGTAAATCTATGAATGCAGAGGACAAAGTAAAATAGGTTTAAACCAAACTGTAATCTGCTTTAGCCTTTTCTTAAATCATTTTTTATCCTGTATATTGATTATTTTCAAAATAAAAGGAAGTAAAAATAATTCTTACATATTGGAACAGTGCAGGAAAATTGTTCTGTTCTTTCTTTGTTTATAGACAAAATGTATAAAGTGCAAAAGTGCTGACAAAGAGATTTCATGGAGCTCAATGCTCTGATTTAGATTCTACTCAAAAGCAGTCTACTTTTTGGCAGGAGATCTACTTCCAAAGACAAAAGGTCATTATTTTTTTTCTCCTGGAAATTCTTTGTTCTTTTCTGACTTTTTAACCCATTGCCCATCTCCTTTGCTAGCTATTTCTGGTTAGTTAGGTACTTAATTTGATCATGCTTAGAATCCCTTGGACAGAGGAGCCTGGAGGGCGACAGTCCATAGGATCGCAAAAAGTCAAGGACACAGCTGAAGTGACTTAGCAAGCATGCACAGCACAGTGAGAGATCAAACTAGTCTGGTTTTCTCCTTTTGGATCATTTACTGCAAAATGTTCTAGATCATACAAATTGCAGGATTCCTCTGACAATCATACACACAAGGAGCATCTTTTACCATGTTTTCTCTTTAAACTTCCTTACAAATACTGGAGAGTGAAAACCCGTACACTGGGCAATCTATTGATCTCTATGACATAATTAGCTATCAGTCTCCTGGCATGTTGTTAAACATGCTTTGGGTAACACAAGTATACATAGGTATATATGTGCATGTGTTAGTTGATCAGTTGTGTGGGACTCTTCACGAACCCATGGACTGTAACCCTCCAGGCTTCTCTGTCCATGGGATTTTCCAGGCAAGAATATTGAAGTGAGTTGCCATTTCCTTCTCTAGGGGATCATCCTGACCCAGGGATAGAACCCAGGTCTATGGCATTGTAGACAAACTCTTTACCCATCTGAGCTATCAAGGAAGCTACCAAGGAAGCTCTCTCTCTCCTTCTCTTTCTCCCTCCCTCTCTCTCTTTATAAATATACACACACACACACACACAGGTGTCTCAGAAGAGTGGCAAAGTGGCTCAGTGGTAAAGACTCTGCCTGCCAATGCAGGAGACGCAGCACAAGATGCTGGTTGGATCCTTGGGTTGGGAAGATCCCCTGGTGTAGGAAATAGCAACCTACTCCAGTATTCTTGCTGAGAAAATTTCATGGACAGAGGAGCCTTGTGGGCTACAGTCCATAGGTGGCAAACAGTCAGACACGCCTAAGCACATAGTAGAAGACACACACATAGACACACACACACAGAACAAGGCTTTTCATCTGGCTAAAAAAAAAAAAAAACCCTCAAGACTGAAATTACAATAATGTCTTAATTTGCTACACTTTACCTGTTAGATGACTCAATTTGCCCTAAAATTCTTTCTGTGTAATAATCACAGTATATTGACATAATTAGTTTCTTTAGCAAATGCATAGACATTTGATTTTGTTGAATTTTTGTTTTATATGTTAGTAATGTGTTTGGTGTTTGTGGTGTGTATGTTCTCTCTCTCTACTGAACATACATCTTATAGTTCTTAAGAATTGTTTCTACTTGATGTATATCATCATTTTTCATGCAGTTTTATGTCAATGTAACTGCTCAGAAACCATCAACTCAGCATAGACAGAGACACCCATGAATTCTTAAGTTGAAAATTAAAAAAATTACTCTAGCAAATTCAAGTTAAATGTTACTGTAGTTCTTAAATGTCTCAATAATAAAACAATTTGTATTACAAAATAAGATGTGGAAAAGAGAGAAAAATTAAAACAGCTAAAAATCCCAGCCCCCCATCACTGTTGATATTCTTTTTTTTTTGTATTTTCTTCTAGCCATTGCATTCTAAAACAGTTTTCTTTATGAGTTTATTTGTACCTATTATGAACACACAATAGATATGAGAGTAAGAATCTCCACTTACATAGGAAGTTTGAGGTCGCTCAGCAGAAGTGGCTCAGTGGAAATGAATCTACCTGCCAATGCAGGAGACACAGCTTCTATCCCTGGGTCAGGAAGATTCCCCTGGAGAAGGAAATGGCAACTCACTCCAGTATTCTTGCCTGGAGAATTCCATGGACAGAGGGGCCTGGCAGACTACAGTTCATGGGGCTGCAAAGAGTCAGACACGGCTGAGCACATAGCCTAAGTTTTGGTGCCCTGTATGTAAATTGTCCATTATCTCTCTACTATCTGTAACCCGAATTGGTGACCATTATAGTCTCTGGTCACATACAGTGCTGAATCTTTTCTAGTCTTGCCCTGTTAAGTGTTCAAATGGAAAAAAAAAATTAGTGAAAACAATCTTTGACACCAAAATTGAATTGCTGTATTAAGCTACCTCTAAAACTCACATTCTTCAGTCCTTTCAGTTATATGTAAACCAACAAATTTCCTTTTATTATTTAAGCCCTGTTATCTATGCCCTTCCAATTTGCATAAGTGAATAAGCAATTGATCTGATAAACTGGTTTGTGGCATGTTATATATGAGAATAATGAAGAGAGCTAATGTGACTCACCCTCCTAGGTGAAGTTCTGCATTTTCAAGGAAGACTTCTGGCGCTGGTAATTTTTCTAATGCCAATCAGGAACGAAGATTCCCCGCAGGATATTTCTGAATAGATTAGCAGTACACTTTGAGCTCCCGTTGGGTATCAAAACCCTGTGTGAAGATTCTGTGGTACTTCTGAAGAATACGCAAAGTCCTGATTTTAGCTCCATGAGAATTTAATATTAAGAAAGTTTTACATACATGTCAGTACAAACACAAGTGTTGGAGGAGTCGGGGTGTAATACGAAAGGCTATGAAGTCAAAGTCAAACATACCTGCATCTGATTCTGGCTTTAGGACTTTCCAGGCTCGGGACTGCAGAAGAGTTAGAGCCTCAGTTCCCTGCATGTGCAAAGAAGCAACAGGATTATCACAAGGGATAATGCTTATTGAATGCTTCCCATGTGCCAGGCACGCTCTTTATTACCATGGATATTTTAACTCAGTTATTCCTTATAATAAACTTGAGAAGTAAACATTTCTCCCCATTGTACAGATATTGATTGTTAGAGGATTAAATAACCTGTCCCAGGTCAAAAAATAGCAAGTGAAGAGGCAAGGATTTGATCCCAGACAGTCTGATTCCAACATCCGGTTTCTCTGGTTTCTTAAGCTCTCTTCTGCACTGCCTTCTGAGACTTCTATGAAAATAAATGAAATGATATACATAAGCTATCTAGAAATGTGCAAAGCCATAACTTTTAAATATTCTGATAACCTGATGAACTGAAACATTTGCAAAAGAGAAGACTCAACTTGAAAGTGTAACTGGACTTATGACTTAGAGGAAAAAACAGTGAAAAAAATTTTCTTCAAGAAGAAAAGAACATTTATCTAAACTTTACTACATTTCTCTGGATGTGAAATTCTTCATTCCTATTGAAGTACTTTAATTCTATTCCAAATCAGCTTCATGCTCTGTCTTCCAGATTATATTATTAAGAGTTTTAAACATAAAATCAGAGGTAAGTTCACTCCTTAAAAATAGTATTGCTGAAAAAACATATTTTGCCATTGATTAGGCACAGAATTTAAAAAGGCAAGGATTATTATGACTCTCGTTTATATTCTTAATCAGCAATGTTTATTCACTTAGCAAACATTTATTTATTAAGCCAATCAACATGATGGGCTAAAATGATTGTCTAGAAATTGGTAGTTGAATTAATTATACCAATCAAGTTGATTCTCACAAGTTTGCTAAGAATTCTTGGATAAAGACGTTGTCTCTCTCACAGTCGGTGGTATCCTGGGAATATGAAGTCCTCAGAGCTTCCAGAAAACAGATTTCCATTTTGACGACAGCTTACCTTATCATGAAACCAACCCCTTACATGCCAGCATGATCGGATGGAAAAAAGTTGTAAGAAAAACAACCCTTTATGTTATCATTGAATTTCTGTATTAAGCCATCCCTGAAACTCCATTCACCAGCCCTTTCAACTCTATGTGAACCGACAAGTTTCTTTTTATTATTTAAGCCAGCTGAATTTGGATTTTATTTCTTAGAAATAATAGATTTTGGATTGCTATAGCTAACTTCCTAAAGTTAATGTGATCTCAAATTTTTGCCTTTGATCACCATGAGAATGCACTAGCATGGTGAGTTGCTGTTAGTACCAGGTGTCCCTGGCATATATTTTAAGCTCCCCTGCAGTTTATTGTTACTCAGCTACTTTGCCACAAAAGATCTGTTAGTTAGCTGATTTGCCAACATTTTTGGTTTATATATGCAGGTTTTGTCATTTGTTTGTTTTACTTTGTTGTATTGCATTTGTTTTGTTATGTTGTTTGCTGATATGACTGCCAAAAAGGAATTCAAGTTTGGACAAATGTCTAAGTAGTTTTATAGCTTGTTGTAATGGTTCAACCAGAAATAGCAAATTTGATAACAAGAGAAAGAATAATAAGAAATCGTGGACAGATGTCTTTGAAGAATTATTTTAAAATATTGCACTCTCTCTGCTATGGTTGAAATGTTCTACGAAACACTAGGTGTATGAGGGAAAAACAGCAGAGTGGGGTGAGGGGTGATATTATCTCTTTAATTCTTCTGATTATTCAACATTCCTCCCCCACAGTGGCTTCACCCAATTTCACTAAACCTCTTGGTCTTCCTCAATATGTCAGGCATGTTCGCAACATCTTGATTTTTGCGCTGACTCTTCCTTCTGTCTGTTAGCTGGATTAATGATGCTCTTAATTTTTGTTCCTCTAGATATTCATATAATTGTCTCCCCAATCTTTTTTAAAAAACTTTATTCAAATATCTCTTTTCTATGAAGTTTCCCCAGCCGACTACTTAAAACTGTAAACATTCTCTTACAAGCCAGTGATCTCTACTTCCATGGTTTACATTCTCTATAGCGTCTGTCACCATTAAACATATTATATGCTATGTCTCTTTGTCTGCACCTACTAGAATATAACCTTCATGAAGGTAAAAGTCTTTGGTTTTTCTCAGAGCTGTTCCCCCAATACCCACAGGAATCCCTGACACTTAGTAGCTTTTAAATACAAGTTTGCTAAATGTAAAAATCTGACCTTGTATTAAAACTAAGTCGTTTTGTATTCCTAGGTGTCAACCTTGAATAAAGTCTCTAAGAAAAGTAAAAATTAAGAAGACAGATGTATCTATACGTGGAAAAAAATAGGACTGAGAGGGGCTGCAATCAAATTCCTAGACCAAGGAAACGTGCCTAGAATTTTGAGAAAAGCAAGCATGCATTATGTGGCATGGGTAGGAATCTAGACTTTCTACAGCAGCATGTAACATATTATGAGAAAGTGTCTGAAAAGTGTAACTTCTTTGTGAATAAAGCAGATTAATGAGGAATGCCTGAAAATTTGCCTCTGCCTCAACCTTTTCCATGGTGACCCAGGAGCCCTCAAGGAGAAAATAACTACTACATGGAAGGGCAGAGGAAAAGTGATGTTTGGATTAACCCCACTCTTAGAAAAAAAATCGCAGGTCAAGATTCAAAGGGAAGTTTCCAATTCTTGTTTTCAGAAAGGAATCAAGAAGCCACCATCAAGGGAATAAGTCTATAAGAACTTTGTAAATGTCTATAACCTTCATCACTTTCCCACGTTTGTTATTTTTATCTCTTAAATATTTTCCCCAGAGGAATTAACAGTAAAATACTTAAAAGAAGTCTTTGTGATTCTGTCAAAGGTAAGTAAATAAAGGGTCAAACTGGCCAGACTTCACAAGTCTCTGCCTTCCTTCTGGGTAGATAGCAAAACCCCAAACGACACTGTGGGCGACAGCAGTTATTGAAAAGTGAGGAAAATGGACAAAGAGGAATCTTGCCAGCTTGCAGCAAGAAAGAAAAGAGCCCAGTATGAGATGGGTTCCGGGGAGGTGCTGTAGAAACCTCTGGGATTCTCGGCATTTAAAATTTTATCGCCTCTAAAAGATAGAGTTTATAAATAAATAGATTCAAAACCATTTTAAGATATATTCCTGGTGTAACTAATTTATAAATGAGCAATTTAAGTAAATAAGGAATGTTTGGGATTCTTTTTGGAGTGTGATGTTTTCCCAAGCATCTCCAAAAGCCTCAAATATACCTTGATGAGTATCAGAGGCCAAGTCATAGACTGGCAAGATGATTAAATGGTTTGACTGAGTATGACACATGTGACCTTCTATGATTATGTTGAATAACTGTTTTTAAATGAATATGCCCATGGAAATCTAGGCTAGGAGATCCCTTGGTAGAAGGAAGTATTTTTAAATAGGACAAAATATCAAATGCATTTGATAATGAAGTAAAATTTTGCATCTTGTTTCTGAAGATGTCCAGAAAAATATGCACACCAAAATGGCTACAAATGTCATCACTACCTCTTGCCAAGTTTACTGTATGCATAAATAATGATGTATCTCTATGCAATTGATTTTAACCTATGCTCTAATATTTAATAAGTTCACAGTATTTAATTATATGATAACCTCTATTAATATTTCCATTTCTCTCTGATTAATAGACTAATGATTCTGAGTCTCTTGATAATGCATGACTCACTTGTGCTCTGTCTCCTGGCATTTACATCTTGATAATACACTACAGATGACCGACAGCCTGCATTTCAAACCTTTGCTCCCATACAAGTTCACCAGTAAACAATTGTGTCTACTGACTTCTTATAGCTCAAAAAAGTAAGACAGCAAGAAATGAGGTGAATAAAGAAGGTCTCACTCAGACCTGTTGCTTCATTTTGAAATAAGTCCACCATAAAATGATGAGATGTCCCGGATGGCTGGCTAGACACATTCCTTGAATGATGAGACAGGTCTCCAACAATAGGGAAGTGTTCTATCAATCCCTGAATGCTGTAACAATATACACATGCAAACATTCCGTCCCCACTGAGAATTTCTGGTAAAATAATTTGGCTGACTCTCCAAGTTCAAACAACTGCAGATGCATTCCAATGTGTCATTTTCAATAAAGACAGGTGGCCTGCTGATTCCTCATACCGGAACTCTGCTCTGTGCTGTGAAAGCAATGTAAGCTGCAGTTTAGCCATACATGCGTATAAAGAATTTGTGACATAAATCAGAGCCTCTTCAACTAGTTTTATATCAAGCATTCTTTTTTTCTGCACCCTTCATAGAGTTACAGAGTAATTCTTATAGAGTATTCTTAAAGAGTAACTCTTTTATTCCCTGGAGTATTAAAATTTTAGTCAGCTACCTTCATGAATGTTGCAAATGTTCTCACTAGCAACAAAATTAAGCAGGCAGTATTAATTCACAGATAAACTATGCTGTGTTCACATTCCAAACCTAAATGACACTGTATTCTCTTCATGTTTTTCTTTTCATGTGGTACCACTTATAAACCCATCTTCATGTTCCTGTTATAACTACTTTATGCTTTTTGGAGAAATCTTCTAGAAAACCAAGCAAGTATAGTCAAAAGTAAAGGCAAATTGTGTGAGAAGCATACAGAATAGATGTCCCTGAAGTTATGATGCCCTCTCTTCTGGTTATTCTTCAAACCACTGGCGCCAAGATTCTCTTTTGTGTGGTAAATTTTGCCCTAACCTTGTCAGTGAATTAAGATTACTAGCTGCACAAGACAAGACAGATTATAATGTTGACCCCTTGTCTTGATAAAGAGTTTATCGCTAGACTAAAAGAAATAATGCTGCCTTAGAGAGGCTCTGGTTCTAGGACCCATCTCTTGAGGGAAAAAAAATTATTTGTAAGCCTAACACGTGTGGTAGAAGATGACTGGCATACAAATTGTCTATTTTTTAAATCATAAATATTAAAAAAAATAAAAAAATAAATCAGAAATATTTCTTCCAACTTTAAAGCCAAAGCATTGTCCTCAGCTTCTTTACACCCTTGTGAGTTCCCAACCCTGCCCGTGTATAGCCTCAGGCTCTCTTTCCTATACGCATGCCATGCCTCGCTAAGCTGCTTCAGTCATGTCGATCCTTTGTGATCCTGTGGACAGCAGCCCACCAGTCTCCTCTGGCCATGGGATTTTTCAGGCAACAATACTGGAGTGGGTTGCCGTGTCCTCCTCCAACAGAATCCGCCTTCCCGACCCAGGGATCAAAACCTACGTCTCCTGTGTCTCCTGCATTGCAGGTAGATTCTTTACCATTGAGTCACCGGGGAAGCCCTTCCTATACTCAAGCTGTTAGGAAATACCTGAGGGTCCTTACACGATCTTACCGTTGAACTCTCAGTATAAGTTTGGGGACTATGATAAAGAAATTCTACTTGAAATATGCAGTTTACATAAATAGCTTATTGAGAGGTCTTAATTGATATAAATATATTTTTTCCCAATCTCTGCTATCAGTCACGCTGTATTATATTTCAGTGCTTCAACTCCTGATGAGAATAGGACAGTCCTCAAATCTCTGGATGCTTTTGACAATTAAAACATGGTTCAAGTTGGTTTAAAACCTCAATCATGTAACTCTGTAGAGCGTCATAGCGTTTGTCCTCTCCCAACAGTGGCTGAGCTTCTGGGCATGAGGAATGTGAGTGGAGCGAGAAGCATCCATTTCACTTTACACACCTGCCTTCTGCTCCCATTTTGGATGTTGGGTTAAGGAAGAGAGATGAGGGGAAGAGGGCAAACATCTTGTTTTAACAGAGCAAGAGTGTTGCTGTTTCTTTGGCTTGCGCTGACTGGCAATGCCTTCTGTATCATCACTGTTTGAATGTGGACATTCATGGGCTGCAGGTGTGCTCTTTGGGTGGCCCAGTGAACACCCAAACTCAACTCTTCAACTCCTAAGTAGGAGTATATGTGCTCTCTACATCCAACATGGGGGTGACCTAAATTAGGTGAGGGACTAGCAATGCCGCTTTAGTTCAGTTAATGTTCCATGGCTCCAGACTCAAAGGAAATTCAAATATCAGTACCCTTGCTAATCAGAGATTGGTAGTTCTGGCTGAACTGAACAACAAGTTATCTAACATCTTTCCTTTTCAGCTTTGACTTTGATGTAAAAATCAGATTGAATACCCTATAATATTTAAATTTAAAAACTGCATGAGACACTATATAAAGTAGCATCAAATTGACTAGGGAAAATGACAGCTCCACAATTTAGTATCTGTGCAACATTAACTAAGTCACAACATCTCTGAGCCTAGGTTTCCTCAAATGTAAATTGGATAATGATAGTCCCTCCTACAAGGTTAGCTTACTTATATGGATATTGACAGGTTAACTATACGCACAAAAGTTATTTTTTGAAATCCAGATATCTGTTTATGCATTAAGGTTAAAATTGCAGAAATATTAAAAAAGAATAAAATTTTTATTTCTGAAATTATTTCACACCTAGATATTTTACACAAAGCTATGCCTTTCTCTCTGAATGTTTTCCAAATAGATTTTATAATACTTCTCATTTCTTGGGAGAAACTGTAATTTTGAAGATGATGTAAGCATATCAGCATTTTCTAGAGCAATGAGTCTCAATTTTTAGCTAAGAATTACTCACATATATGTTCAAATGCATTGATCTAGGCGCACCTTCAGATATTCTGTTTTAATAGAACTACAGTGGACCATGAGTCTGTATTTTGACAAACAGCCGTTGCTTCCTAAGAAATTTGAAGCAGGTGATCTCCATACTACACTTAGAGAAACATTGTTTTAAGACAAATGCCAAACTCTCACCAATGGATTCCTGTGAATGTTTGCAGCTATGTATATCTTATAAGGAATGCCTTGCATGATAGAAAAGAAAAACCACAGGATTGACTTGTTTGACAAAGTGTGCCTTGATAATTGACTCTATAGTTATAGAAATTATATTTTAAAATAATTACAGCCCTGTATACTTATGCACAGGCAACTCTATTATAAAACCAGAGTTTCTTAGAAGTATAGAGGAGGAAACTGACCTTGAAAGCAATGAGGCACTGAATTATAACTATATCTAAGGGAAAAATCACAAATCCTTATTTCTGTTGTCTAAATAATGGACACTTAATAAAAGAAGTAAAATCTGTAAAAGCAAATTAATTTTTCCTAAGCATACTTTCTTAGAAAAAATTATTACATTTTATCTCTATGCTAAATACAATGGCATATGCAAAATCATATGCTACCAGGTGCTATGCTAATTATTTGCCTGGAAAGTTTTAGATCCTTGATTTAAATTTATGAATTTTCTTTTCCTCTGTCTCTGTCCCTCTCTGATTCAAAACATTTCCCTTAAACAAGAAAATCATCGGGAAATCTAGCATTTTGATACAAACAATATTATTTTTTTCTTTTTATCTTTTTTCACCTCCCCCCTAACCCTCATCCCCAATGGCACTATTCTTCAACAGGTACAATGAATGAAATATCCCTGCTTTCAAATAAAAAATGCACTGAAATGGTAAGTGGCCATTCAGTGATCACCAGTGATTATAATATTGATTTAAAAATATATACATATAATGGATTATATAACCATTTTGTATACAAGGCAATGATGCTATAAAAGAGTAGGTCTCTTGTTATGAGATAAACTTCTGTATATTCAGGTAATATTCAGGAGAGACTGCTCTATCATCTCGACTTCTATGTGGGGAATAGATTTCTCTGTGGGGACAAAATTTGTTGGAGGATTCTTTGTGCTTATCTTGATGTCTGTAGCAGTTCATGATTTTGCAACTGGGTTTGTACTCATTTAAAATTATTTTGTGTCTAAACCAGAAAAATTGTGTTGTCTAGATTCAGTATGATTTTCCATAGTACTTCAGATCATTAATAGAAGCATTACATAAAAGACAAATCTGTTCTGTGTCTCTTCATGTACAAAGCATAACTTTGTCCTTCTACGAGATCAAATAGCATGTGTGAACCTTATGTTATTCTGCCCTTTCTCAATATTTAAAAACTGATGCCTATCTCTTCAAGAGCATAAGTGTTTTCCTAAGTTAAAAAACTCTTAGTTCAGACTTGACCCGTATAAACTCTATTGAATTTTTCAAATACATACTGGGTTAATAAAGGATAAACCATGGAAGGCTAATTTTTTTTTTTAATAAATGTCGAAGTCTTCTTTGAT
This sequence comes from Cervus elaphus, assembly GCF_910594005.1. NCBI lineage: Eukaryota > Metazoa > Chordata > Mammalia > Artiodactyla > Cervidae > Cervus > Cervus elaphus. Next base: position 85,211,539 of record NC_057834.1, on the reverse strand, counting down.
CCTGATAACCCACAAATGTTCAGCATGAGTAAGTTTTCATGGTCAGCAGGCCGTGATTTTGATATTTAACTTAAGCTCTAACTCGATGTGGTTTATGTCACTTATATGGATGGTATAATGGCAGGGAAAAATTGAAAACAGCACAAGGGTGCAAGACATGACTTAGAAGGCACTTTTCGTTAGGCTAAGGGTCTGCATCATTTACTAGTCATTTCAAGGGTTTCTTTGTATGTAAATTTATTTGAAGTAAAACAAAAACTGAGAGAACAATTTATCACTTTATTTTATCTACTGCCCTTGCCTGCTTTTTTTTGATCTGGGTTTCTTTTTTCCATCACGCTAAAGGTTCTGACTCTGAACAGAGACTATGTCTTTCCATAATCCTAATAATGATTAAATGAGATGAGTGAGGATGTGCCTATATTTATATGTATACTGAAAATAGCTATCTTATCTTTCATTACTTAAGTAATAATAAATAGCAACCTTCAATAAGTGCCTTGTAAACTCAAAATTCCTCAATTTTCCCTGAATCAGAATAAGTCCTGTCTCCAATTTGTAGTAGTCAATGGCCTTCAGGCTCAAATGGAAGGACAGAAGTGTGTCTATAAAGTTTATGTAACATATATATGAAACTTACTCTATTCCATTTGGATACCTTTAGAAATCAGGATAATCCCTTTGGGAGGGGTCATGGGCTGGAAGGGAACACGAGGAGTCTTCTGGGTGCTGATCTTTTAGTTTTACTTGATCTTGCTGTTACTTACACGGCAGTATTCAATTTGTGAAATAGTACCACTGACATTTTGGACCTCATAATTCTTTGTTCTTTTGGGTTTTCCTGTGTATTGTAGAATGTTTACAACTATTTTTGACCTCTACTTAGTAGAGGCCAGTAGTATGCCCCTTCCCCAGTTGTGATAATCAAAAATGTCTCCACATTTGCCAAGTCTCCTGGGAAACAAAATCTTGAGAATATGTAATAAAACTTGTCACTGCAAAAGACTATGAGTCAGATGTCTAGAAGAAATAATTCCTTAAGATATGGTTATTATAACATAGCAATGAGTTACATTATCAGACTTGAAGTAACTTATGTGGGTTGACTTTGCTTGCAACTCATGCTGTCTTCAAAATCATTAAAGTTTATTCCAGTTTTGATACACCATCTTTCCCACTGTTTAATGTTCATGAGTGGCTTCTATAAATCAAATACAGCCAATTCAGAAATGCTTTTGACAACTGATTGATTGATTAATCTCAGTTTTGAGCAGAATAATTGGCAAGAAAAGTGAACCCATTATAGGACTACATTATTTATAGAAACAAGAGGGCTCAAAATTACCTGCAAGACAAATATATGAGGGTATGATCCATTCTGATAACAAAACGTTCCTTTACAGATGACTGTTAAGGCAGACAAGGAAGTAATTGAAAAGAATGAAAGTTGCCAAATATCTAGGCATGAAGAATTACGAACACAAGTTCAAATTGTTTACAAGTGATAAAATTACTAGTGACTAGGTTATTACAGAGAGAGGCCAAACAAGAAAGTCTGAGATAAAGTCATGTGGATAAAGATTCAAATAACAGGTGTTTTTTAAAAAAAGAGTATTAACATTCTAAGCAAACACTTCAAAATGCTGCAACACCAAACTCACAAACACCACCAAATCTTAAAAACTCTTTTTATTAGGACAAAATTCTTTCGGTTTAAAGGGCACCAAGTATGTTTTCCTTTGACTTTTATTTTATTTTATTCGCTACATGTAGTTTTTTTTTTAAGACAATTTATGGCTTGAGAAGAAAAATAATGCCATCTGAATTCAAAGTTTTACCAAGAACTGTTTATCAGTGTTTCATTCTGTGCACTCAGAGCATAAATGCTTTCTTTTTTTCCTGAAGCCAGATTCGGATCACTTACTTGAGCTGGGCCTCGGGGAGAAACACAGCGTGTATGATGAGCTGATTAATTACCAGAAATCGAATGCCTTGCAGTCAGGAACTCTGCGCTTGAAAGCAAGTATCAGGACTAGAGGAATGGTGAGATCCACGTGCATGCATGGACAGACAGGAACACACCTCAGGGATTAAGTTTCACTGTGGCCTATAACAAAAGACTTAAGAATGATTGTTTATCCTTGGCAGGGTGACCTGCGCGATCTGTTTTTCACAAGGCTTTCAGCATACAACTTTTAAAGTTGGAGAGTCCCCATTAAATCAATCTCAAAATTTTGTCATCTTAAGAGGAAAAAAAAATCTGTCTGATTTCTCATTGTTTTTCCACCCCTTTTCAATACTCCATGAAACTTAGGTAGTAATTCATAATTAAAGGTTAGGATATGTCTTATTTCAAGCCTTGTGTGCATAAACAGAATCCTTTGCAGCTGTCTCTTAGAAAGAGCTCCTCATTTAAAGAGGAGTGTGTGTCTACAAGGGAGATATAAACAAAGACAGAATAATATGAAATGTTGGGGACAATACACTGCCAACCCCTGAAAACTTGAAAGCCATTAATAATCATAGATTGGCAAGATCACTCTGCTGGCAAACTTTTCTTGTCTTCAAAGCTCACAGAAATATGCAGCTTATTCCCTGACTTCACTGTGTAGCTTGGTTTCTTTTCCATGCCTAATACCCATAAAACCCCATTAAAATTGCAGATCCATTTGTATAAGAGGGGTAAGGTCAAATGGTCCAGTACTGAATTCTCACACAGGAGAATATGCCTATTTTTAGTTGCTGGGGTCATTTTAACATTTTTGTTGTGAAAATCATTTGTTTCCCAAGAAATCGCTTATGCAATAAATTTTCTGCCCCCAGAGAAGCACCCAGAGGTCTAGAGCTGCAGTACAGCTGTGTTGCTTCACAAGGAGGCTCATTACTCAGAAAGGTGCATCATGAGATAGTGTAGATCCCAGATTCACTACTTCGAGTCACTGAAATACCTGAGACTTTCTCTTAAATAGGTTGATTTTTTCTTTAAGTCACAACTATTAATTCAGAAGAGCATTAAGCCAAACTTTTTGGAATCATTCAAGTTTTTCTGTCTAGAAAACAGGTGGATTGTGAGATTTGAAAGTAAAATGTAAAAGTATTCCTTAGGATTGACTTTGTTCTCAACTTGCCTTTGAAAAGTCCTTTGGCACTAAACCAGTGGAGAAAATGAGAGCTCCTCAAATTTGGGGGAAGGGAAATAAGTCAAATCTGTACTATAGATATTTTAAGATTAACTGATGGTATAAGTAGGACCCACATTTCAAAGGTACACGCAAGAGAAAACCAACATCAATAGGAGAAAATACGGATGTGAGTGTTTTAAGATGTGCGTGGCATTTGTTAACTCTTGTTGTCCTATGGGTGTTCTGTTTGGGAGTGTTCATCTCCTCTGGACCCACCAGTCCAGCATCCTCTGTCGCAGAAGGCCTGGGGGGCAGAAGAGAGCACTTCAGTCTGGAAGTTAAGACTCCAGTCACCCTTGTTTAGAAGGATGCTTACTAAGAACCCAACTACCGTCTTGGCTGGTGATCCTTTTGTTGCTAATTAGAGAATTGTTCATCTTTCCAAGGCATAAACTTCAAGACTGAAAACATTTCAAGTATGTGACTTGCAGAGGAACTCAACACATATAACCTAGTTTGACTAGAAAACACAAGAAAAAAAAAATCTAGAAAATAACCGTTAAAATACCAATGACTGGAAGTTGCCCCACAGGATGAAAAATGAACAAACCAAAACAAACAAAACTGTTTTAAAAAATGAAATCTGTTTTCATTACTCATATATCTTTTTCCTTCTGCCAGGTTTTTTTTTTCTTTTTTTTTTTTTTTATTATTATTTATTTTTTTTTTTTTCCAGTGGGTTTTGTCATACATTGATATGAATCAGCCATGGATTTACATGTATTCCCAATCCCGATCCCCCCTCCCACCTCCCTCTCCACCCGATTCCTCTGGGTCTTCCCAGTGCACCAGGCCCGAGCACTTGTCTCATGCATCCCACCTGGGCTGGTGGATGAAGCTGGAGCCCATTTTTTTCTTTTTTTAAGTACCGATTTCAGGCTTGCTTTGTTGCTTGACTACCCTATTCTACCTTTCATTCCCCAGTGATTCACTGAGTCTTTCCTCTATTTGCTGGGGGAATATAATTATGAAAAAACCAGTCATTCCCTGGCCCTAAGTAGCTCATACCTGTACTCTCAATGTCCAACTTTCTATTCCTATTCGTTAACAACCCCACTGTCCTTTTCCCTGTTTATCTTGTCCCCATATTTCTTTTACTTTTTTTTCCCCAATTACCTGGAATGTATTTTAAGGATATTCAATATTTATGGAGTTCCACATATTTATCTGTGGTGTTGCAATTTGTCAATAAGTTGGAGGGGATTTGTTGACTACTGTGCAAGAAAAAGAAGATTTAGAAAATTACTTACAAAAATACTTTCCCCTTTGGACAAGTGGTAATCATTTAGGGATGATATATCTAATTCTGGGCTCTTTAATACGATATTTTGGAGAAGCATAAGGCTCAAGAAGTATACGGCTTACAAAATTACAGTTGAGTTCAAAATTTATTGTAAACTTCCCCCGCTTTTGGCAGAAAATTTACCCCTCTAATTATGTTTACCTTAGGCTAATATTAAAATTGGTTTGCATTCCTTGACATAAAAACTGCCTCCAGGAGAGGGCACAGAAAAAGGGACTTGACCCAGAAAGATGCAGACAAGGGAGAAGTCTGCCCAGGGGTGCAGATTTAACCTAGATAGTACAGAAAGTGGATAAGCCACAAACATATAACCAAGAGGCACTTGTCTCTAAAAAGTGAACTAGAAACCTTATTAAACTTTTCTTTTTTGCTATTGCTTTTCTATTTTTATATTCTTTACCCTGTTCAGATAAAATTCACGCAAAAACTAATTTCTTAGTCCACCTTTTTAATGTTAACTTTTCTTTTAGCTCTTTAGATGAAAATATTGAAATATTTGGTAATCCAAAACAAATTACTCACTGGCTTTACTTTGGCAAGAATTTTAGTTATGCTTTCTCTCTTTTTTTTTTTGCCCCATCTAAATGCATTTGAATATAACTTGAATGACATCTCTTCTTCTTCCATCATCACTAACACTCTCTAGGAAATAATAGCAAGTGTAATTAAACCATGCTTTTCTCCAGTGAGCTCCAAAGGATATATAGTCATTATCTCAGGTGTCGACTTAACTATCTCTGTGAAGTAGGCAGGAGATAGGTAATACTATTCTTACTTCACAGATGGGGAATATGTGTCATTGAAAGATTAAATGAATTGTCCAAGGTCATACAGTGTTCCTCTTTTAGAACCTACTGTTTAGAGAAATGGCCATGTTGTATCTTATTAGCAATAGATGTTATTACTAATGATGATGATCAACATAAAGGCTTCCATTAAAGTCTTCCAAGTATAAAGGAATAAACTGTTAGACCAAGAGATACACATTAAAAGAAAATATATTCTCCTTAGCGTTTAAGAGAGACACTCAAGTCATTTAATAGTTCAACTTTTATTAGACTCTTATTATGTGCCATATACTCACCTTCCACTGGGGATATTACTGTGAAGACTCAGTCCTTGTTTCAAGAAACTTAAGATATATTGAGTAGAACTGGTGTCTTTAAAAGATGCTTATATTTATTTGTAAGGAAGTATATCAGGCTGTGTGATTATATACTAAAATGTTATTTTGGCCTTGAGATTTTTGGTATATATTTTAAAACTTTCTGATTTTCCCCTTACTTCCCAAGTCATATGGCTCATGGGTCGTTGAATTTATCTATAAAATCTTTTCTACAGGGGTCACTTTTCATACTCTACAATATTATATTAAGTGAGAACTAAATGGCAACTGCTCAATTATATATTGTTGAAAAAGATTTTTAATCCCTATGTTAGTATCTATAGGGCTTTTATCATAGTAGAAAAATGAACTTTAGTGTTCAGACTCTTCTCACATCTAAGTTGGAGACTTAAGGATGTTTCAGTTAGACTGCTCATCTCTCAACATCCAGATTACAGGTTGAATGTCTCCTCAACAAGTATGTCTTTAAGGTCATATTCTAATATCTTGATCATTTATTTGGTTATTTTCATCAGTTTTCACAACGCTACTTTAAAAATCCCTCAGTCTTCTGAGATATTCTTCCTTTCCCAGGTTCCATTCAGTCACAGAGCAGCTTTCAGGAATCACTTACCTGTGTCCTCAGTGATGGTACAACTCACCACCTTGGAAATGATCCCTTATACTTTCTACATGGGCATGGGAATACAGCATGGGGACGTCATTAGATGTTTTAGGTAGTTAAGAAAATCAGCACATGCCCAGTGTCTAAACAATACTGATAATTTTATCTAAAACCAACAAGCTTCTTTTCACTATTGCACTGACTTTAGTCATTCAGCTGGGAGGTGAGGACTGGTTGGTAATTGTACTTCCAACCTTTATGCTGCTCTGGTATGAGTACCGGGGCTTCCCTGGTGACTCAGTGGTAAAAAACCCACCTGCCCATGCAGGAGATGCCCCTTTGATACCTAAGTCGAGTCGGAAAGATTCTTTGAAGGAAATGCAACCCATTCCAGTATTCTTGTCTGGGAAGAATATTGCTGCTGGACAGATGACCTGGAAGGCCGCAGTCCATGGGGTCACAAAAGATTCGCACATGACTTAGCAACTAAACAACAACTATGAGGATAATCTATGTGCATATTTCAATTTTTATGTAAAAATCCACAAATTTACACATATGTTAAAAAAAAAAAGATTCCTTAAATGAGTTCTATTTATTATCTAAAAGCCTTTTCTTTAAAATACAAAGTAAGTTCTATTTACATCTTTTATTTTTTACAGCATTATTGAGATATAATTGACAGAATTCCAGAAGTTCTGCTATTTATAACATGAAAAAACCTGGAGGTCTTTATGCTAAGTGTAGCAATCCAGACAGAGAAGGAAATACTGCCTGGTATCACTTGTATATGGAAATTTTTTTAAAGGTAAAATTTAATAAATGAATCCATAATCTCATTTTTCATCTTTTGGGAGGCTTTACGTTTTGTTTTATACATCATTTCGTGTTTCTTTGCTTTGTTACCCCAAGGTGGCAAAAGTTTGTGAAAATATACTCTCTTCCAAAAGGATAATATAATTATTTCTATTATTCTATTTTTCTGGACACAAAGAACAAAACATAGGCAAAAAATTTTGAAATTTCTTTGAATTTCAAAGAAATTTGAAATTTATTTTCAAAGAAACCAAATATTTTAAGAAAAATTGTAATGTCTATGTTGCCTGAATTCATTAATCAGTATAAATTTTTGCCCTATTTTGTCCACCCAAGTCTAACCTTTTATATTTACACAATTAACTCATGTTTGTATGCACTCTTCAGTAATCAATAACGACCTTTCTCCTTAATATTCAAAAATGAACTTTTCAAAACCTTGGGGACAACATATCTTAAAGTAAGGCTTCACTGTGTATCACAGTTCACAGTTTGTCTTCTGACCAAAAGTGTCTTCCTTCTTTATTATAAATACAAACTATTTAGTTATATTAACATAGAACAATTATGTGAACTGTTTCCTTTCCTCAGGTGATGGGGTGGGCAGGTGAGAACATAACTAAACTAGGGAAACCCAAACAATCCTCCTTTACTGAGCATATAAGGTAATTAACTTAAAATATATATCTTAAAGAGAACAGACATTAGAAGAGAATCTGTGATTGTGTTTACTACAATTTACTAGCATCTATCTTCATGTTTTTTAAAATTATTTTATCCTCTTTAAGAATTTATTCTCCAAAGAAGTACAGATCATCAATATTTCTAAAAATAGTTGAGAAATAAATGTTAAAAGAACTATTCTTGTCTTTTGTTTTGGAACTGCTGCTCTTGTTGCCCACTGTTGTTCTACTTAACTATGCATATGTGGTGGAAACAAAAATGAAATATGCTCTTTTAGCTGTGGATGCACCATTAAAAGTTCAGATCTATAGGACTTGTCATTTTTTGTGGTTCTAGTTGAAATGGTAGCAAGAATCATTTGAAGGATGAGCTCTTCTTTTCATGCTTTCTTTTTTTTCACATACTTTCTAGCACCAGTTAACAGAGGAAAGAAGTAGAAACTCACAAATCTCATTCATTGAATAAGCTGTATCAAATATTTATTAAAGTTCTACCATGTACCTTCATTGTTGCACAGATTGGGGATACAATGGGAAGTGAGGATTCTTGAGATTACAGAGTGTCTATTTGAGTGGAAACAGGGAAATGAGAAGGAAAATAAAATTATTTCAGCTATTTACCATGTTGTAGAGAAAACAGATGGTAAGATTGGGATAGAAAGTGACCAGATAATGGGTGGGGGAATCCTAAAGAAAAGGTAATAGGGAAGGTAATTCTGAAGAGATAATACTGACTGACATCTAAATAATGAGAATGAGTTAGAAGGCCAAGATCTAGGAAAAGTGTGTTCCTGACATAAGGAACCACAAGTACAAAGGCTTAGAAGTAATAACAAGCTTGACAAGTATGAGGGAAAGAGAGATAGTAAGAAAATTGAACAAGTGCAAGACAAGGAGGGAATGATGCCGGAGTTAGTTGGAGGCTAGATTCAGTTCAGTTCAGTGGCTCAGTAGTGTCCGACTCTTTGCGACCCCATGAATCACAGCACACCAGGCCTCCCTGTCCATCACCAACTCCCGGAGTTTACTTAAACTCATGCCCATCGAGTCGGTGATGCTATCCAGCCATCTCATCCTCTGTCGTCCCCTTCTCCTCCCGCCCCCAATCCCTCTCAGCATCAGGGTCTTTTCCAATGAGTCAACTCTTCGCATGAGGTGGCCAAAGTACTGGAGTTTCAGCTTCAGCATCAATCCTTCCAATGAACACCCAGGACTGATTTCCTTTAGGATGGACTAAATTAGGAGGGTCTTAAAAACCATGGTATTGGGCTTCCCTGGTGGTTCAGACAGTAAAGAATCTGCCTGCAATACAGGAGATCTGGGTTCCATCCTTGGGTTGGGAAGATACCCTGCAGAAGGAAATCGCAACTCACTCCAGTATTCTTGCCTGGAGAATCCCATGCCAGAGGAGCCTCATGGGCTACTGTCCATAGAGTTGCAAATAGTCAGACAGGACTGAGCAACTTCCTTACTGAAGACCTTGGTAAGAAAATTGGATTTTATTCTAACAAAGAACCAAAAGCCTTCGTATGGTTTTAAGCAAGGAAGTGCTTTGGTAGGTTTTATATATTTTAACCATACATTTGTTGCTATGTGGAAATGGACCTTAGGAAAATGAGACTATAAGGGAAGTCACAAAGCTACTACAATAGTCCAGATAAAGCATGATACAAACTTGAACTTGAATGGTGCAGAGTGAAAATCAGGAGAAGTGGTATAGTTCAGGAAATGCTTTGAGATTGATTTGAGATTAAGCCAAAGCACTTGCTGATGTGTGTGTAAGGAATGAGGAATCACACACAGCTCCTGAGATTTGGATCTGAGCAATTGGTAAACAAAAGTCCAATTAACTGACAATGAAAACAACTGGAAAAGATCAGGGCAGCAAGATGGGAAAATCAATAGCTCTGCCTCCTGACACAGGATGGCTTTTGATATCTGAACATGATATAGACATGAATTCTGGTCACCACTTGATTACTTCCAGGGATAAAAGTTTCACTACTTTCAAAGTAGCCTTAAGCACATTCCATCTAATCACAATTAATTCCTACAATATTCCTACCATGAAACTATAGTTTTATAACCTTTCTACAGATGAGAAAATTAAGATTTATAGATGTTACATAATTTGTGCAAAAATCACAACGTTAGTGCACTGAGAATTCACATTCAAATTGTCTGGCCTCAGAGCCCAAGCTCTGAAATACTGTGTGTCATTAAAGAGCCCCTGATAAAGAAAAAGTTTTTCCAGTCAACATTCCAAGGCAGAAAGCAATTCCCAAATTCCTGGGCAATGGATATGAATTCAGATTTGGTCTTAAGGATGAGGACCGAATCCAGAAAGTTGATCTGGTATCCAAGGTGGACTAGAAGCAAAGTGCCATTGGCTCTCTCCCATGCCACTAGACTAAAGAACATAAATTTCCTCTCTCTGGGAAGGAGATTGTTCCAAGAACTAAATATGGAACTTAACTTGCCAGTTGGCTGTAAAGTGATTCCAGATACATAGATTGAAAAGATGCTGGTTCGGGAATTATTCAGTCAGTTTGAAGAAAATGTAACCTTTTATTCTAGGCATTACTGATTGGACAGAATATGAGGAAATTGCCCAAACAGTTGCTTTTATCATGCTCTAACCAGGGAGGATATTAAGAATGACAGAGTTCAAGTGGATTATTCTCAAAGTTGTAAGCTGCTGAGGTAGAAGGAAGCAATGTTTAATATTTTTTATTGGAAGTTGTCTGGTCATCACTTTCTCTTTAAAGTCTCTTCAGAAAGATAATTACCTACTGATAATTGCAGATCAGGCAAGACAAAGCAATGGAATTTGGAAGACAAAAATTCATTTTAGGCTTAATAAGTAAGACCACAAGACAATATTTAATATTTGGAAGGAGAATAATATAAACAATCTCATTTAAATGGTTAAGGTTTTATTCACATTTCTTAACTGAAGAGACTTAAAATTTAGAATTTGGACCATATGTTGTAATTTGTAATTATAGCTCAATGAATTAATTAAGTTATTTGTTAATATAGCAGCTAATTAGTTAATTCATTCAACAGGTATTGTGTAAGTGTCTACCTGGCTTCAGAGTGCTGGTTGTTGAATATGTTGGGACAAGTTCTTTGCCCTCTTGGAATTCAGTCTGATGAGGCAAGTAAAAGAACAAATAACATGTGTAATTACAAATTCTGTAAGTGGGAGGAAGAAAAAACTGAAAGAAAAAAAACTAAAACTCAAAGGGAGAGAATAACAAGGGAGACCTTGACTGCGTAATGTAGAAAGATTTCTCTATGAAGACAAAATTAGACTAAAATCTGAAAACTAAGGACTCAGTCAAATGAAAAGTTTAGGGGAGAGGAAAGAAATACAAACTATTAGTCCAGCCCATGCAAGAACTAAGGACATGGGGAATTCAGGAAAATGAAAATAATGGTTATGACTGGAAGGAAACAATAGGTGGGATGTGATGAATTTGAGAACAGGCGCCAGGTCATGAAATGTCAAATAAATGGGGGGAAAGTGGAAACAGTGACATATTTTGTTTTCTTAGGCTCCAAAATCACTTCAGACAGTAACTGCAGCCACGGAATCAAAAGATGCTCATTCCTTGAAAGAAAAGCTATGACAAACCTAGACAGCATGTTGAAAAGCAGAGAAATCACTTTGGTGTCAAAGGACTGTACTAGTCAAAGCGATGGTTTTTCCAGTAGTCATGTAGGGATGTGAGAGTTGGACCATAAGGAAGACTGAGCACTGAATAACTGACACTTCCAAACTGTGGTGCTGGACAAAACTGGACTGCAAGGAGATCAAAGAAGTCAATCTGAAAGGAAATCATCCCTGAATATTCATTGGAAAGACTGGTGCTTAACCTGAAGCTCCAGTACTTTGGCCACCTGATGTGAAAAGCCAATTCTTTGGAAAAGACCCTGATGCTGTGAAAGACTGAAGGCAGGAGGAAAAGGGGATGACAGAGGATGAGATGGCTGAATGACATCACCAACTCAATGGACATGAGTTTGAGCAAACTCCAGGAGATAGTGAAGGACAGGGAAGTCTAGCATGCTGCAGTTCATGGGGTCTCAAAGAGTCAGACATGACTTAGCAACTGAACAAATTAAAAGGTTTTACTTAGACATGTGGGCCTTTTAATTTCTTGCTTCCAAAGCAAGAGCAACCAGGAATGTGGCACAATTTTGGAGAGGTTCTTCAAAGATCACTTTGATTGTTAATGTTAATAATAGATTAAAAGAGCAAGAATGCAAGCAGAAAGATGTACTATTAAGATATATTTCAAATGGGGAATAGTGATGGCTAGCCTGGGTGGGATGGTGGCAGTAGAAATAGAAAGAGAAGCTATAAATTAGACTTTCACTTTGAAGGTAAAATAAACAGAGCTTAGTAAGGTACCACAACGACAGAGAAAATCATTGGTAAAAAGAACAAATTCCAGGCTTGAATCCATGTGTAAACAGAATTAGTATAAAGGAAAGCAGCACCGTTTTTATGCTTGTATTGTAATTCAATTACTTTTATTTAAATTTTTATTGATTTTCCCAGTAAACTGAACAAATATTTCTATTTTTAACTGAAAGAATGGGAGACCCTTTTCTTGGTGAACTCACATAAAGAGAGCAGTCAAGTCTTAGTCTTGGAGACTTTCTCTTTTGTCCTTAGGAAGTATTGAGAGTTCTCTTCCCATTCCTCTAGCCCAGGCCCACTGAACTTGACTGCCCACCAGGGAAGATTCGAGGGAGTCCAGTGCATTTTCAAGTAAAAAATTCAGCATGCTTCCTTTTTCTCTTTTCTTCCCTTTATTTCTTTTAAACTTAGCCAGGCTCTCTGTCTTGGAGTTATCCAGTTACCAAAAAAAGAAGAAAAAGAGAGTTTAGCCTAGTAATTAAGAAGATGCCAAAGAATAAGTTTCAGTTTTTATTTAACAATTTTTATATACCTTAGGAATGGAATATTTTAGAGAGAGAGAATTTCATTTTTATTACATTAGAAATAAGAAATTGACCTTAGGTCCTGACATAGAAGAAGGCTGTTAAAATATATCCTTAATCCTAGCTATTTAGTTTAGTTTTGTGGTTGTTGTTTTTTAACTGTTCTGTCAATCTGGTCTCTACCCCTTTTTCTCTCTCTCTTATCTCCTGTGTGTGTCTGTATTTCTGTGTCTGTGTATGTATTTGTGTGTCTGTGTGAACCTTTACACATGCACTTAGGTTGATCAGACTATGGAAATTTCTTTCCCATACCTTCTGCCAACTCAGAACTAATTCTGAATCTGCCCCTAAATGTGAGGTATTATCTAAGTTTCCTGTACATATGCTTAAACAAAAAAACTGAATTAAATATTTGGTTTCTAGGTACCATAACTTTGATTGGTGGTCTTGCATAATGGAGGCCAAACCAGTCCATCCTAAAGGAAATCAGTCCTGAACCGTCAATGGGAGGACTGATGCTGAAGCTGAAGCTCCACTGATTTGGCCACCTGATGCTAAGAGGCAACTCATTGGAAAAGACCCTGATGCTGGGAAAGACTGAGGGCAGGAGGAGAAGGGAGCAACAGAGGGTGAAACGGCTGGATCGAATCACTGACTCAGTGAACATGAGTTTGAGCAAACTCTGGGAGATGGTAAAATACAGTAAAGCTTGGTGTGCTGGGTCCATGTAGTCACAGGGAGTCAGACATGACTTAGGGACTCAACAACAACTTGTATATTGACTTCAAGGAGACTTTTACTCCTGAGTATCTTGAATTGGATTGGGTTCAAGATTGGGTTTATCAGAATGGTTTTATAGAAAGGTTAATTCAGTTTCAACCTTCTTGAACACTTATTCTAGGAAAAATCTGTAAAATAGTCCATTTATGAGCAGCAGATCAACACATAAATAGCATTTATTGAGCATATTTATGTACAGAACTGTAGGGGCTATGGATCATTGTGAAGGAAGTAGAGGATTTAATTCTTCTCCTCAGGAAAGTTACAGTGTGATGAAAGAAGATAAGTATATGACATATTGACCTAGCAGTCTCTCACTTACATAATCACAACCCAAGGTGATCATATGCACAAAATCAAAATCAGAAGGAATTAACAAGCCTAGAAAATTAAAGAATAGAAGGAGAGGACAAGATAAGTGTTCACAGCAGGGCAATAAATGTTCACTTTCTGCTTGGCTAAACCTGGCTTATTGGTTCAGTGAATTTATAATGGAAAGAACCTAATCTAGAGCATGAAGTACATCAGTGGGGCCCCTATTTTATAGCCTGGCTCTTAGGAAACATTTATCCAAAATCTCTCTGCCAAATTAGAAATAAAACTACGTAAAATCTTCTAAGTGAAATGCAGAAATACTTTTCATCAAGTCCAGGGTACTTCTTGGTGGTTATATGAGAAGATATTCATGAATATGTGATGGGTCGCTGGGTCATGTCCAACGCTTTGTGACTCCATAGACTATAGCCTGCCAGCCTCCTCTATCCATGGAATTCTCTAGTCAAGAATACTGGAGTGGATTGCCATTCCCTTCTCCAGGGGATCTTTCTGGCCCAGAGATTGAACCTGGGTCTCCTGCATGACAGGCAGATTCTTTACCATCTGAGCTACCAGGGAAGCCATTCAGTTCGGTTCAGTTCAGTCACTCAGTCATGTCCGACACTTAGCGTCACCATGGACTGCAGTATGTCAGGCTTCCCTGTCCATCACCAACTCCCAGAGCTTACTCAAACTCATGTCCATTGAGTCAGTGATGCCATCCAACCATCTCATCCTGTTATCCCCTTCTCCTCCCGCCTTCAATCATTCTTAGCATCAGGGTCTTTTCCAGTGAGTCAGTTCTTTGCATCAGGTGGCCAAAGTATTGGAGTTTCAGCTTCAGCATGAGTCCTTCCAGTGAATATTCAGGACTGATTTTCTTTAGGATTGACTGGTTGGACTCCTTGTTGTCCAAGGGATTCTTAAGAGTCTTCTCCAACACCACAGTTCAAAAGCATCAGTTCTTCAGTGCTCAGCTTTCTTTATAGTCCAAGTCTCACATCCATACATGACTACTGGAAAAACCAAAGTTTTGACTAGACAGACCTTTGTTGGCAAAGTAATATCTCTGCTTTTGAATATGCTGTCTAGGTTGACCATCAGTTTTCTTCCAAGGAGCAAGTATCTTTTAATTTCATGGCCATTCATAATATTCAATTATAAGTAGCCAAAACAATTGTTTTAAGAATTATTGGATCAAAGGAAAAGCATCCCCTGTCACAACTATTACCATAGGCTCTCACTCACAGGCACACAAATGTATCCACATCCTTCGGTTTCATTTATTTCATTTCTTGGAGTTCATTTTAACCTTTTACTGTAGTTCAGTTATCTAATTTCCATATTCATTGCTCAGTAAGGAGTCTGATCACATTAGATGTTATACAACCCTCTTGAGAATGGAAAAAATAACTTTTGTGTCAGGATGCCTACTTAAACTTAACTTGGAAACACTACGAGAGACACTCAATAAGCATATACTCATCTGACTGGAGGAAGGAGACTAGAGCTGTATCTGGAGGCAAAATTGCATATTCATCAATTTTCCAAATTGGGATATACAGATGAATTTCTCAGTGTTTAATTGCTTAGTGAAGACTTCCTCAAGAATCCTGTGGAGTATAAATGAAAGAAAAAGAATTAAAGGACCTCTTAAGGATGTACACTTCCCTCATCAGACCCCTTTACTTTTGTCCAAGCTCTGTTACACTCAGAAGACCTTCTCTTACAACAAAGTAGAAATGCCAGGAAATGTGGGTGAATGTTATCAGCAGGCCCCTACTCTGAATCATTTGAAAAATGCATAAAAGCCACTTTCAAACCAGAACCATCTCCCATAAACGTCGCTCCTGTTTGTGACCTTTCGGTAGGTCTTAGGGTACATTTAGTAGATTCTAATTAGTGATTTAAGAAAAAGAAATAAAATACAGTGCTGTCCTTCATTGTTAATACAATCATATTCAATATTAACTGTGATTATGTTTCAGTTTTAGGGGTAAGAGTTATTGCATAAAGTATTCATTTATGATACACACATATACTTATTAGATCATCAAGTAAAGATATATTTCCTCCTCTATGTAGAGGTGTGTAGAGTTTGAAAACCCTTAGTAGGATAAAGTATTATGCTTTTGGAAACTTCTTGTGAAAATATGAGTATGTTGTTTAATCAAGAAGAATAACTCCAGAACACTTAAGGGAAGGAGGTTGAGGCAAGGTGCAGTATTATGGAGCTAGGGTCATTGGGACACAGCTTTGGCGATCTGAGGAGTGGATTCATAACAGAGAGGTGCAAAGGTGGCAGTGTTAAGCACCACTTATTCCCTGGTTGTTCAGATGGTATAGAATTTGCATGAAGATTTGATCCCTGGGTTTGACCCCTGGGTCAGGAAGGTCCCATGGAGAAAGGAATGGCTCCTCACTCTAGTATTTTTGCCTGGAGAATTTTATGGAAAGACGAGCCTAGTGGGCTATATAGTTCATGGGGTTGCAAAGAGTCTAACACAACTGAGCTACGAAACACACTTGAAAATTTTGTTCTGGGCCAAGTCTGAAAGGATGACATGAAGCAGACACTTTTATCTTTGTTGAATAACAGAATGACTATAACCTTGGAAAACTATATTTTGCCTAAAACTTCTACATTTACAACTTCTACCTGAAAATACAATGCAGGAACAGGTGACAATCACCAACAGAAAATACTTTCCAGAAACTGAATTAGGAAAACAAATCCAAATTATTTGAAATGACTTTTTAAAAAATTAGTCAATAAATGTATTCTAAACCAGTGAAATAATGAGATATATCTAACAAAAATGGAAATAATGAAGTCAATATGATCTTTTAAATCCTTATAACTTTAAAGAAATTATAGCCTAATAATCATAGGTTAGAACATAATTCCAGTTTAAATATATCATTGACATATCTTGTGTTTTATGTTATAATTTCAAGTTAAAAATTAAAATTTTGCTGTTTATAATTGGCATTGGGACATTTAAAATAATTTAATTCTTATCTTATTCATGAGTTGGTAAAACATTGAAATATTAACCAATAGCTAGCATTTACCTGACACTAGATGAGTGAGTAAGTGAAGTTGCTCAGTCATGTCCGACTCTTTGCAACCCCATGGACTATAGCCTACCAGACTCCTCCGTCCATAGGATTTTCCAGGCAAGAATACTGGAGTGGGTTGCCATTTCCTTCTGCAGAAGATCTTCCTGACCCAGGGATTGAACCCACATTGTAGGCAGACGCTTTACCGTCTGAGCCACCAGGGAAGCCTTAGAAGTCCTAGACACTAGATGAGGCTTGAGAAATTAAGAGAACCTTTGTTCATCAGAAATTTAAATTGTATTCTAATTCCTACAAAGGATTATAAACATGTGGAAAAATGAAAAAAATAAAAAAGACTCGCTGTTTAAATATCTCCATATTTCTCTTATTCTAACAGCCTTCACTTTCTGTTTCATTTTTTTTGTCCTATATAAAGTCTAGAAAATTTATCATCTTAATAATTTAAAAAAATTTAATGAGGCTTGAAACTTCTAATCCAAATCTGAGAAAATAAAGAAATATTATGGAGTTAAAAAACAACCAAACAGATAATTAACAAGTGGTACAGTAGTATTAAAGTATAGATTTTGTTCAAATTTCACTAAGTTTATGCTAGTATCCATTATTTGTTTTCATACCTTATTCAAGACTCCAAGTTCTATTTAATTGAGCAGGTACAGCTACATGCAACAAATTCTGGTAAATTCTCTTTTCTATTTTTATTGTTACAAATGTTTTCTAAAGTTCCTTGTTATGGCTTCTTAGATACACCCATCATTTAGAATTGGACATTTAAGTTCCAAATAACAAGGTATTTTGCTTAAAGTATCTTTAATGTTAATTTATCATTTTGATATTAATTTTTCATTTAAATCCTTTCTTTTCTGTGTGTGTGTGTTTTTTTTTTTCATTCTATCTCTCTTGAGGCTTTTGATGGCTAAATTAAAGATCTCTCTTGATAAATGTCACATTGCACTTGAAAATATGGGCATTATTTTCAAAAATCTTTTGATTTTGATTTCTAACATAATTCCACAGTGATCAGAGACTCAGTGTGATTTCAATACCTTTAGACCGTGAAAACTTTGCACCTTGTTTTATGCCCCTGGGTTTGTTCCAGTGTCTCCTAGTTTATAGTCTATGGGAAATTGAATAGAATTTGTATCCTACTCGTGTGAAAATTGTATAAAGCTTAATTATGTTCAATTGATTCACAGTAGTGTATTCAGGTCTACCATTAATCTATCCTTCTACTTCTCTGTATATTCATTCTATTAATTTTTTAGAGTTTGATATTAAAACTCCAACTAAAAATCTTAGTTTATTTACTTAAAAAGTAATTGCAATATATATATTGGAACTACACATAACTTTATTCTGTGTTTTCCAAGTCTCCTGTAAATGTGTTATCATACAATCATAATTTAAAAAAAATTTTTTTTAGATTTCTATTCTTTCTTTGTTTCTTTCATTCTCTCTCTTCTTTCAATCAATAGGTCCATCAACCAGTGTAAAAAACATTGCTAGAGCTGGGGTCATAATACAAGTTTAAATACATAGATTGTAACCCCAAGAATCATATCTTGATTAACTGATATAGCTGGAGAGTCAAGACATACTAATAAAAGTATAAATAACAATGCAAGAGAGAACCTATAAAGCTACAAGCATGTGATAAGACAAGATCTGCAGGAGTTTAGGGGTGGGAATACTACATGGTTTGTACCTTGACACAGTGAAAATGATCAGAGGAGTTGAAACACAAGGACAGATTAAATCCCAGACTAGAAAAATAGAGTAAAAGCACTGATAGACGAATACCTTAAATGTATTTAGAGACTAATGAATATATCTGGTTGATATAGGCAGTAGCCTAGGATTTGTAAACAGCTACTAAAAGAAAAGATAGAGAGTTAGGTGGAGGTAAATGCTACTATTGCATCTTAATTCTTGCACTTCTAAGAATCTAAAAGGATAGGTCTTGCATATTTGTATATGGTCACTAAAACTGCCTTCTCCCATTTCCTCTCCCTCCTTCACCTGATTGGATCAGGGTTAGGTGACTCTGATGCAGGCTGGATGAACCAGATTATCTCTTCCAGAAATTTGGAATAGAAACATTATGAGCCTGGGTCACTTAGCTCCAGGAAGAAAAACAGCAAGATCATGGAAGCAGAATAGTTGCAGTGGCAAACTGAAGACAAGTACAAACTATAGTTTTGGGGTAGCAGAAGAAATATGAATGGAGCAAGAAATGGAGCCAAACACATAGAGAAATACATGGTAAGATGTCTAAATATGCGATCTCCAAGATTAGACCACTGTAGTCAATCCCAGCTCTTCCTCTAACAAGCATACTGATACTTGGAAAGTTACTAAACCTTCCTGTAAATAAGGATGCAGTAGAAACAGTAATTTCCTTAGGCTGTTGTGAGAATTAAATGAGATAATGCACAGAAAGTTCTTAGAACAGTACCAGGATCATGATGAACAATGTGAACTATTGTTATTACTAAATTATTATTTCCTAGTACTGTTTTTATTTCTCACATGTGAGTCTTCACATTCTTAAAATTAATTCACTGCTCCAAAAAAAGAAGAAAACAGTTTGAACTAGTTTGACCAGTCCTGTTTTCCTTGCCACCAAATGCTTCCTGACCTCAGTGACTTAAAATATAAATTTGGGTCAGATAAGGAATATTTGGAGTATGAGACTAAGAAATTTGAAATCAGACTACTGAAATATCCTTCTTCTAGGTCTTCCTCTCTTAGTCATCTTACTTCCCAGAATTCAAACATGTATACTGAATCTCTCACTTGCCCCAAATTTCCATTTTCAGGAAGTTCAGTGACATGGAGAAAACTTGGTTTAAAAAACTATAGGAAACTTTTCTGACGATTTTCTCTTTTTAAATGCAGTTTGAATTGTGGAATTTTTTAAAGCATTTTCTGTAATTTTCAAGATACTTAGAAATAAAGAAACTTAAATTAAGAGCATACTTAGACTCTTATGTAGTCATTGACAAACCCACTCTATTCAAAAAACCCAATATAATATAAATTTTCATTTCAAAATGAATATAAGAAACTTGAGTTTTCTGAAGTGGTTTGTCAGAGGTGAGTTCCTAAGTGAGCTATAACAATGTATTATTCTTTAGATTTTATATTCCAGGTAAGCTCACAGATAGGATCTGGAGAGGATTTTATGATTTTTACCATGCTATATATATATATATATAATCAGGCAATTTTCATTAGCTGTAAAAAGATATTCCACTTTAATTAGGTATGTTTGTGATTAATTTTGGAGGTACTTTTCAAGACTAATTTTTGATATCCATTTAAGTTTTATATGTGGGTTTATATTCAAGGAAGTAAACAGGGATCTTTACATGACCATCTGTAACCATTTGTGAGTAAAACCAAAAGCTGAAAAATTGATTATTCTTGAATAATTAAAATAAGTATGTAGCAACCATATTTCTATTATTACAGTTTGATCTGAATGTTTGTGCCTAGTTGCTCTGTCGTGTCCAACTCTTTTGTGACCCCATGGACTGTAGCCCCCAGGTTCCTCCAATCCATGAGATTCTACCTGGCAAAATTTCTAGAGTGGGTTTCCATGCCATCCTCTAGGGGATCTTTTCAACCCAGGGATCAAACCCAGGTCTCCTGCATTAAAAGTGGATTCTTTACCATCTGAGCCACCAGGCAAGCCCAAGAATACCCTAGTGGGTAGCCTACCCTTTCTCCAGGGGATCTTCCCAACCCAAGAATTGAACTGGGGCCTCCTGCATTGTAGGTGGACTCTTTACCAGCTGAGCTACCAGGGAAGCCCTTGATCTGAATATGATAATCCATTACAAAGTCTTTAAATACATATGCGATTCCAAGAACAATGTATGGAGAAGGGCACGGCAACCCACTCCAGTATTCTTGCCTGGAGAATTCTATGGACAGAGGAGCCTGGCGGGCTGCAGTCCCCAGGGTCACAAAGAGATGGACACAACTGAGCAACTAAACAATAGCAACAACAAGAACAATGTACTTAAAATTTATTCCACAATGTAATTAACAAAACAAAATTCTTGTTTTAAAATAACAAATCATATAAAAACATTATAATGACATTTAATTCTGTTTCTCAACCCAAGTCAAATGAGCAAATTGCTATTAACTTTTTAAAATAGTTTTAAACTTTCAATTATAAAATAAATTTAGATTTACAAAAAAGTTTCAAAGATAGTAAAGAATGTCCCTGTATGCCATTAACCCAGCTTTCACTAATGTTCATATCTTACATATCTATAGGACATTTTAGGAATCTAAGAAATTAACAATAATACAATATGGTTATCGGCCAGAGGCTTTATTCAGGCTTCATGGTTTTTCCAGTAATGTCCTGGTCTAATCAAAATTCCATGTCATACTTTTGTTATCCTGTATCCTAAGGTATTCAAATCAGTGACAATTCTTAGTCATACATTGTTTTTCATTACTTTGACACTTCTAAAGTGAACTTGTCAGGGATTTTGCAGAATATCCTTTTATTTTGGTTTGTTAATGTCTTTTCTTATTGCAAAATTCAGACTTAAAGAAAGTGGGAAAAACCATTCAGGTATGACACATTCAGGTATGGCATAAATCAAATCCCTTACAATTATACAGTGGAAGTGATAAATAGATTTAAGGGGTTAGATTTGATAGATAGAGTGCCTGAAGAAGTATGGACAAAGGTTCATGACTTTGTACATGAGGCAGTGATTAAAACCATCCCCAAGAAAAATAAATGCAAAAAGGCAAAATGGTTGTCTAAGGAGGTCTTACAAATATCTGAGAAAAGAAGAGAAGCAAAAGGCAAAGGAGAAAAGGAAACATATATCCATCTAAATGCAGAGTTCCAAAGAATAGCAAGGAGAGATGAGAAAGCCTTCCTCAGTAATCAACGCAAAGAAACAGAGGAAAACAATAGAATGGGAAAGACTAGAGATCTTTTTAAAAAAATTAGATACCAACGAGCATTTCTTGTGAAATGGGCACAATAATGGACAGAAACGGTATGGACCTAACACAAACAGAAGATATTAAGAAGAGGTGGCAAGAATACACAGAATAACTATACAAAAAAGATCTTAGTGACCCAGACAACCATGATGGTGTGATCACTCACCTAGAGCCAGACATCCTGAGGCCTTAGGAAGCATCAAAACAAACAAAGCTGTGGAGGCTATGGAATTTCAGCTGAGCTGTTTCAAACCCTAAAAGATGATGATGTGAAAGTGCAGCATGCAATATCCCAACAAACTGGAAAACTCAGCAGTGGCAACGGGACTGGAAAAGTCAGTTTTCATTCCAACCCCAAAGAAAGGCAATGTCAAAGAATGCTCAAACGACCATACAATTTCACTCATCTCACACACTAACGAAGTAATGCTCAAAATTCTCCATCCTAGGCTTCAACAGTACATGAGTTAAGAACTTCCAGATATTCAAGCTGGATTTAGAAAAGGCAAGGAACCAGAGGTCACATTGCCAATATCTGTTGGATCAGAATAAAAGCAAGAGAATTCCAGAACATCTAATTCTGGTTCATTGACTATGCTACAGTCTTTGTGGGGATCATAACAAACTTTGGAAAATTCTTAAAGAGCTGGGAATACAAGACCACCTTACCTGCCTCCTAAGAAATCTGTATGCAAGTCAGGAAGCAACAGTCAGAACTGGACATGGAACAACAGACTGGTTCCAAATAGGGAAAGGAGTACGTCAAAGCTGTATATTGTCACCCTGCTCATTTAACTTATATGGAGAGTAGATCATGTGAAAAGCTGGGCTGGATAAAGCACAAGCTGGATCAAGATTGCCAGGAGAAATATCAGCATCCTCAGATACGCAGATGACACCATCCTTATGGCAGAAAGTGAAGAACTAAAGAGCCTCTTGTGAAAATGAAAGAGGAGAGTGAAAAAGCTGACTTAAATCTCAAAATTCAAAAAATGAAGATCATGGCAACCATTCACAGCACATCACGGAAAATCAGTTCATTTCAGTTCATTTCAGTCGCTCAGTTGTGTCCGACTCTTTGTGACCCGATGAACCGCAGCATCCCCGTCCATTGCCAACTCCCAGAGTCCACACAAACCCACATCCATCATGTCAGTGATGCCACCCAACCATCTCATCCTCCGTCGTCCCCTTCTGCTCCTTCCCTCAATCTTTCCCAGCATCAGAGTCTTTTCAAATGAGTCAGTTCTTCGCATCAGGTGGCCAAAGTACTGAAGATTCAGCTTCAACACCAGTCCTTCCAATGAACACCCAGGACTGATCTCCTTTAGGATGGACTGGTGGATCTCCTTGCACTCCAAGGGACCCTCAAGAGTCTTCTCCAACACCACTCTTCAAAAGCATCAATTTCCAATACAGTATACTAACGCATATATATGGAATTTAAAAAGATGGTAGTGATAACCCTATATGCAAAACAGAAAAAGAGACACAGATGTACAGAACAGACTTTTAGACTCTGTGGGAGAAGGTGAGGGTGGGGTGTTCAGAGAGAACAGCATTGAAACAAGTATACTATCAAGGGTGAAATAGATCACCCGCCCAGGTTGGATGCAAGTGCTCCGGGAAGACCCAGAGGGATGGGATGGAGAGGGAGGTGGGAGGGGGGATCAGGATGGAGAACACATGTAAATCCATGGCTGACTCATGTCAATGTATGGCAAAAACCACTACAGTGTTGTAAAGTAATTAGCCTCCAACGAATAAAAATAAAAACAAACAAACAAACAAGTAAAGCATCAATTCTTCAGTGCTCAGCTTTCTTTATAGTCCAACTCTCAGATCTATACAGGACGACTGATAAAACCATAACCTTAACTAGATGGACCTTTGTTGACAAAGTAATGTCTCTGCTTTTTAATATGCTGTCTAGGTTGGTTATAACTTTCCTTCCAAGGAGTAAGTATCTTTTAAATTCATGGCTTCAATCACCATCTGCAGTCATTTTTGAGCCCAGAAAAATAAAGTCAGCCACTCTTTCTACTGTTTCCCCATCTATTTGCCATGAGGTGATGGGATCGGATGCCATGATCTTAGTTTTCTGAATGTTGAGCTTTAAGCCAACTTTTTTACTCTCCTGTTTCACTTTCATCAAGAGGGTCTTTACATCTTCACTTTCTGCCATAAGGGTGGTGTCATCTGCATTTCTGAGGTTATTGATATTTCTCCTGGCAATCTTGATTCCAGCTTGTGCTTCTTCCAGCCCAGAGTTTCTCATGATGTACTCTGCATATATATTAAATAAGCAGGGCAACAATATACAACCTTGACGTACTCCTTTTCCTATTTGGAACCAGTCTGTTGGTCCATATCCAGCTCTAACTTTTGCTTCCTGACCTGCATACAGGTTTCTCAAGAGGCAGGTGAGGTGTTCTGGTATTCCCATCTCTTTCAGAATTTTCCACAGTTTATTGTGATCCACATAGTTAAAGGCTTTGGCAAAGTCAATAAAGCAGAAATAGATGTTTTTCTGGAACTCTCTTGCTTTTTTGATGATCCAATGGATGTTCGCAGTTTGAACTCTGGTTCCTCTGCCTTTTCTAAAATCAGCTTGAACATCTGGAAATTCACAGTTCACATATTGCTGAAGCCTGTCTTGAGAATTTTGAGCATTGCTTTACTAGCGTGTGAAAAGTGAAACTGAAGTCCGACTCTTTGCGACCCCATGGACTGTAGCCTACCAGGCTCCTCCATCCATAGGATTTTCCAGGCGAGGCTACTGGAGTGGGTTGCCATTTCTTTCTCCAGGGGATCTTCCCGACCCAGAAATTGGACCCAGGTCTCCCACATTGCAGGCAGAGGCTTTACCATCTAAGCCACCAGAGATGAATGAAATTGTGTGGTAGTTTGAGCATTCTTTGGCATTGCCTTTCTTTGGGATTGGAATGAAATCTGACCTTTTTCAGTTGTGTGGCCATTGCTGAGTTTTCCAAATTTGCTGGCATATTGAGTGCAGCACTTTCACAACATCATCTTTCAAGATTTAAAATAGCTCAACTGGAATTCTATCACCTCCACTAGCTTTGTTCATAGTGATATTTCCTGGGGCCCACCTGACTTCATATTCCATGATGTCCAGTTCTAGGTGAGTGTGAGTGATCACACCATGTTTATCTGTGTCGTAAACATCTTTTCTGCACAGTTCTTCTGTGTATTCTTGCCACCTCTTCTCAATATCTTCTGCTTCTGTTAGGTCCACACCATTTCTGTCCTTTATTGGGCCCATCTTTGCATGAAATGTTCCCTTAGTATCTCTAATTTTCTTGAAGAGGTCTCTAGTCTTTCCCATTCTATTGTTTTCCTCTATTTCTTTGCACTGATCACTTAAGGAAGGCTTTCTTATCTCTCCTTGCTATTCTTTGGAACTCCACATTCAAATGTGTATATCTTTCCTTTTCTCCTTTGCCTTTTGCCTCACTTCTTTTCACAGCTATTTGTGAGGACTCCTCAGACAGCCATTTTGCTTTCTTGCATTTCTTTTTCTTGGGGATGGTCTTGCTCCCTGTCTCCTGTACAACGTCACAAACCTCCGCCCATAGTTCATCAGGCACTCTGTCTATCAGATCTAGTCCATTAAATCTATTTTCACTTCCACTGTATATTCATAAGGGGTTTGATGGGGAAAAATGGAAACAGAGACTTTATTCTTGGGCCCCAAAATCACTGCAGATGGTGCCTGCAGCCATGAAATTGAAAGATTCTTGCTCCTTGGAAGAAAATCTATGACAAACCTAGACAGCATATTAAACAAACAAACAAACAAACAAACAAACAAAAAACAGATATTACTTTGCCAACAAAGTCCATATAGTCAAAGCTATGATTTTTTCAGTAGTCATGTATGGATGTGAGAGTTGGACCATAAACAAAGCTGAGTACCAAAGAATTGATCCTGTTGAACCATGGTGTTGGAAAAGACTCTTGAGGATCCTTTGGGTGGCAAGGAGATCCAACCAGTCAATCCTAAAGGAAATCAGTCCTATATATTCACGGGAAGGGTTGATGCTGAGGCTGAAGGTCCAATAGTTTGGCTACCTAATGTGAAGAACTGACTCATTGGAAAAGACCCTGATGATGGGAAAGATTGAAGGCAGGAGTAGAAGGGGATGACAGAGGATGAGATGGTTGGATAGCATCACTGACTTGATGGACATGAGTTTGAACAAGCTCCAAGTGTTGGTGAAGGAAAACCTGGCATGCTGCAATCCATGGGGTCACAAAGGCATGACATGACTGAGTGACTGAACTGAACTGAATATCTTCATGATTAAACTGAGCTTATGGATTTGGTAGAGGACATCACAGATGTGACGTGCCCTTTCCATCACAATGTGTCAGAATATGCTTGTCAGCATGACTTATTCCTGGTGATGTTAATCTTAGTCACTGTATTACGTTGGTGTCTGCAAGGATTCTCCATTATATTTCCCTTTTCATTATTCTTTGGAGGCAAGTTACTAAATCTAGCCTATACTTAAAGGCTGGAGAATTAAGCTCTTCAACTCCCCCTGAAAACACACATACACACATGGTTCCTAAAGAAAGAAGTAGCAATAATTTGTCATATTTAATAACTTTTGGGGACAGAATCTTTGAGTCTATGCAAATATCCTATTTTTCCTAAAATCTTTACTCACTAATTTTTGCATTCATCAGTAGATTTGCCTGCTGTAAATTTTATCATTTTACTTAATTGTGATTTCTATCTCTCATTTCTTATATATTTATTATTCAAATGCTATGTAAAAGAGGTAGTCTTTTTCCACATTTACTTAATAATCATTTATTTATATCAGTATGGATTCATGAGTATATAATTTTATCCCTGTATTATCCAACACTATCATTTTACTGCTCAAAATGTTACAGTTTTGTCCATTGGAGTCTTTTTTAGATTGACTCTAATGTCCTTTGTGATATAACCTCTTTTTTTTCCCCCCTTAAACTCTTCCTTACAGCTCTAGGCTCATATTTATTTCCTTCCCCAAGCCTAGAGTCAGTCATTTCTCCAAGGAGCCCTATCTCTTTTTACTGAGGAATGAAACTTGGAAACCAAGATTTGGGCTTTCTGTGT
Organism: Cervus elaphus; assembly: GCF_910594005.1. Taxonomy (NCBI): domain Eukaryota; kingdom Metazoa; phylum Chordata; class Mammalia; order Artiodactyla; family Cervidae; genus Cervus; species Cervus elaphus. The sequence goes on along the minus strand of NC_057834.1, from coordinate 85,184,573 downwards.
TCTTATTATTAGTAGGTGTCCCTGCTTAGAGTATCGGCTTCCCAGGTGGTGTTAGAGGTAAAGAACCTGCCTGCCAATGCAGGAGACTTAAGAGACGTGAGTTCGATCCCTGGGTTGGGAAGATTCCCTGGAGGAAAAAATGGCAGCCCACCCTAGGTATTTTTGCCTGGAGAATCCCATGGACAGAGGAGCCTGGTGAGATAGACTATGGTCCAAAGGGTCACAAAAAGCATGCATGCAGGCAAGCACTTCAGAAACGGAAAGTTGAACTTGATCCCAGTTCAACCAGTTAATAAGATTAACTCCTTATTAACCCCAGAGGAACCTGGCAGGTTACAATCCATAGGGTCTCAGAGTCAGACACTAGTGAAGTGACTTAACACACACACACACTGCTTAGTTTACATATCAGGGGACAGAACTAGGAGATACTTGTGTGTATACTAACCTATGGATATAATTATTTCTTATCTCTCTGTCTGCATACATTTGAAATAAACACGAGTTTAATCTGTTATCTTTGACAGGGACAAAATTTTCAAATGCAACTTTTAGGTCAGCACAAATTTCTTTCAAATATCCATACATTTAGAATTCTTTAAAAGCCCTTTCAGTGTGGTCAGAGATACAGTCAATTCACTCTAACCTAATGTTTTAAGTAATATATTTATTGAACTTGTTTGAAACAAAATAAGCAGATGTTAGATTACCAAGTTATATGGACTATACATTCATTCCATAAGCATTTACTGAGTATTTATTAAGCACCAAGAAAAGTAACAAGAGTAAGACTTGCAAGGATCCTCACCTCATAGTTTTTATTTAAAGATTACTATGCATTATTCCTATCATTTTAATTGCCTGTAACTCATTGAATCTTGCTGTGTTTTATCACAAAAATACCCTCAAAATTTTTCATGTACTTAGAATAATGGTGCTCTAAATGGACAATGAAGATGTTATAAAAGTTTTACTTTCATCATATGATCATATAACATATCAATCTACAACCCAATTTTAATAGATTTAGTTTCTGTTTTAATTTTTTCCTGTTTAATTCCCTGCTTTTCTTAATACTTTCTTAATAATTAAGCAAATCAAACATACTGATATATTTATTAGAATAAGTATATAATATCATTTATGCCTTAAAAAACTGATTCAACCTATCATAAGAGCTTATATGAGATCAGGACAAAAAGAATTCTTAGCAATATCAGTTGAAAATGAAGCCTTGTTACCTGTATTTGCTGTATGTACTTGGCCTATTGGCTGCCAAACCCACGCCCATCTGTTAAGATGGCAGGCTGCCTACTCATAAGTTGGCTGGTCCCTTATACCATGACATGAGTTCCAGCCAATGACAGCTAACAAAACGCTTCAGGAGGCGGCTCTTCTTACAGGGGGCCCTTTCTCATGCCAAAGTTAGAGAAGCAGTTGGCATCATGCATCCATTTAAACTTTGTTACACCTGTTGACATTTTTGTGCCAAAATCAGACAATGCAACAAATGAACAAGAGCAAGCACAATGGATTTAATGATGCTTAAAAATAACCCTTCTCGCCCTCTTAGAAATAGATGCTAAATTTCACTGATGATTACTTACACAGTTGACATTTAATTAATAGTAAGTGAAGATTGCTTTCTAAATGACCAGAAAAGTGTGTGCAATAAGGTATCCTACATCTCCAGGATTTGGGCCTTTAACACCTCATATTGTGTCATGCAGAGGAAGTCAATAATTACACTAAATACCTCTTTTGTCTATCTTTTAAAAAAATGCAGATATACATCAATCAAAGATCTCTCTTAAGATATTTTTCTTTTGCTAGAGAATAAAGGTAATTATTCCAATGATTCAGGCTCCCAAATGCACTGAAACTTAGAGTGTCTCTTTTCTAGAACAGGAAAAGGCTTGTAGGTGTGGAAGAGGGGGAGTTACACTGTTCACACTGTTTTAGAACTTCATTTGAACAAACAGCAGATGACCACCTGAAGTATACATACTGCAATAACATATTCGTTCAAATATAAGAATATGCATGGTTACAGTCATTGCTTGTATTGTTTTAATTACTTGCTGTATTTGTATGTTTTATCAGAAACATACTCCTAAAATATATCTCCATAGGTAAATCATGTTTTCAGCAAGTACTTAAATTAAGATAGTACACAATTTCCCACTCTCCACCCCAACCCCACTTCTCCCTAAACTAAGACAAAGCCAGCACAATAGTTTTCTATTCAATGCCATGGAAATGACTCTGGGAAACAGGAAAAGTATTCACTTGTAAGAATAATGATAAAAATCATAAAATGATTAAGCTCAGTTCAGTTCGGTCACTCAGTCGTGTCCGACTCTTTGCAACCCCATGAATCGCAGCACGCCAGCCCTCCCTGTCCATCACCAACTCCCGGAGTTTACTCAAACTCATGTCCATTGATTTGGTGATGCCATCCAACCACCTCATCCTCTGTCGTCCCCTTCTCTTCCTGCCTTCAATCTTTCCCATCATCAGGGTCTTTTCCAATGAGTCAGTTCTTCGCATCAGGTGGCCGGATTATTGGACCTTCAGCTTCAGCATCAGCTCTTTCCATGAATATTCAGGACTGATTTCCTTCAGGATTGACTGCTTTGATCTCCTTGCATTCCAAGGGACTCTCCAGAGTCTTCTCCAACACTACAGTTCAAAAGCATCAGTTCTATGGTGCTCAGCTTTGTTTATGGTCCAACTTTCACATCCATACATGACTACTGGGAAAATCATATCTTTGACTACACAGATTTTTGTCGGCAAAGTAATGTCTCTGCTTTTTAATATGCTGTCTAGATTGGTCATAGCTTTTCTTCCAAGGAGCAAGCATCTTTCAATTTCATGGCTGCAGTCACCATCTGCAGTGATTTTGGAGCCCAAGAAAATTAAGTCTATGTTTCCTTTCTTTCCCCATTTATTTTCCATGAAGTGATAGTACTGGTTGCCATGATCTTTTTTAAATGTTGAGTTTAAAGCCAGCTTTTTCACTCTCCTCTTTCACTTTCTTCAAAAGGTTCTTTAGTTCCTCTTCACTTTCTGCCATAACGTTGGTCATAACTTTTCTTCCAAGAAGTAAGTCTTTTTTAATTTCATTGCTGCAGTGTAATAAAGAATAAATGACACAGTGCAGCTTCAAGCAGTCTGTCTTTTTGAGTCCCTAATCTTAATGACTGTAGAACTCCATTTCTTCTCTTATCACTTTTATTTCATACTCTGTGCTTCAGTGGGTACTGAACTTTTTAAAGCTTTTCCAACTTACCATTCTCACTTGAACCCATTTCTTTTGCCTGACTTATGCTCTTTGCCCTGCCACTCACTTCTAAATTATAACTTCAACTTGTTTATAAGGTCCCCCAAATTGGCATCACTCTCTTCTTTGGTCTGTTATCACTGCCTTCCTTGATGCCTCAATTTTTGGGTCAGTACTTCTTCTACAGGTTTCCAGTATACATCACTAACAGAATTTTTCATGTATAGAAATTGAGTGAATTAATGTCTTTTTTCCAATCTGGACCATTAGTATTTTTAAGAGGAAAACCCCGTCTGTCCTGTTCACTCTGTAATTGCAGCACTAGCAAGTGAATAGCACTAATATATTCTCAGTAATTATCTGATTTTCTCTTCAGTCATTCAACTACTATGTGGCAGGCAGTGTTTAGGGCTTAAGGTTACAACAGTGAACATGATAGATAAAATGCTTGTTCTCATAAAGTTTATTTTGTTGTTAAGGATTGCTTGAGTAATAAAATAAATATGTAAACAAAGCAATAGATGGTAATAAACACTGTAGACAAAAGTAAGATCGTGTGCGAGATTAGAGCTTGTGGTTGGCTGAAGATCTGAATAAGGCAGTTTAAGAATGCTTCATGGGGAAAGTGACATTGGCGAAGAGATGAAGGCAGTAAGTGGTAAATTAATTAACATATAGTGGAGAGGCAGTTCAAAATAGGGAGAAAAGTCAAAAGCTAATGTCCTCATTCTGAAGCATGAATTGACACATGGATTTAGCAACATGGCAGTCACTAGCAACAATTATGCTCAATTTGTTTATTGTCCAATTTTGAGAGCAATGGTCCAAAGTTGAGAACAATTATAGTGGGTTGCTAGGAGATACTGATAGAGTAGAAACATGGAGTAGAGATAATAAGGAGTTTATCTATGAAGAACAACAGAGAAATGACCATTGGAAGAGAAAGGAAGGTCATTAAAATTTTTTTTTAACTTAGTAGGAATAACAGCATATTTGTATATGATGGAGAAGTTTGAGCAGAGAGTAAAACCTTGATGATAAAGAGAGAGAGAAGGATTGCTGAATTGATGTACTTGAATACATGACATAGAAGAGTCTCTCTATATAGAAGATCCAACTATCAATTACTTTTTATAGACTGAAGTTTACTTTTCATTTGTGTAATTGTCAAGGGTCATTCATGAACATATATTTTATTACTGAACTATAACACCTTATCTTCAAGTTGTTAATGTAGCAATTATTAATCACATGGTGGTTTTTCTGTTTATATGTTTTCCCATTATAGGCAAAGAAATGTTTTTGAAAAATATTGGCAAAAATATTAGATAGGTAGATCAATAGATAGATGGTGTAGTTTATAGTTTTGTTGTACTTATAGTTTTATGTAAAGTTCAAATTCTAACTTTGTTTTACACAGATTTTTGACTATATAATCATTCTCTCTATCTCATTTTACTGAACTGTAAAATAGAAATATCAATGTTATCTTTGTTGTGGATTTAGTGTTCGTGTATCCAAATTTTATGTGTTAAAATATGATCCCCATATGTAATGGTATTAAGAGGTAGGGCCTTTGAGAGTTGACTAGAATTAGATGTGGTCATGAGAGTGGAGTCCTCATACACAGAATTAGTGCCTTTGTAAGAGTCAGGAGAAAACTTGCTGTTCGTTTCTTTTGGCCATGTGAGAATTCAAGGAGAAGTTGGCAGTCTATAACCTGGAAGAGGGCCTCACCAGAAATCAGCCATGACAGCACCATGATCTGAGCCTTCTAGCTTCCAGAACCATAAGAAATATATTTCTGTTGTTTCTGTACTTTGCTGTGCTGTGCTGCATTTAAGCATTCAGTCTTGTTCAACTCTTTTGTGACCCCATGGACCGTAGCCCAGCAGGCTCCTCTGTCCACGGGGATTCTCCAGGCTAGAATACTGGAGTGGGTTGCCAAGCCCTCCTCCAGGGAATCTTCCCAACCCAGGGATTGAACCCAGGTCTCCCACATTGTAGGTGGATTATTTACCATCTGAGACACCAGAGAAGCCCAAGAATACTGGAATGAGTAGCCTATCCCTTCTCAAGTGGGACTTCCTGACCCAGGAATCGAACCAGGGTCTCCTGCACTGCAGGCAGATTCTTTACCAGCTGAGCTACTCAGGAAGCCTGGGTACTTTGTTAGAGCACCCCAAATGAGCTAATACAATCTTGCATGTTTTTATGATTAAATAAAACAGCAAATAACAATGTCTTTATTCAATTACCAACATATAAGGTGCATGACATATTTTCACTTAACTATACCTCCTTTCAGAAGATTTCATACACCACAAAGTCAAGGATTTTACATTATTCACCACTGCATTCCCAAACCCAGTACCTGAACACTAGGTGCTCAAAAAATAACTGTGAATGAACATGATGCCACAGGTCCTAGCAAATTTTAAGAGTAGTATGAAAACATGGCCCATAGCCTGAGGTCTTTTAGCTTTTCAATTTTTTTTTTTTTATTACAGAACTTCTGCCTCTAGACAGGTTCATTGCTTTATTTTTTGTTGTTGTTCAGTTGCCAAGCTGTGTTCAACTCTTTGTGACTACATGAACTGCAGCACACAAGGTCTCTCTGTCCTTCAGCATCTCCCAGAGTTTGTCCATTGTTTTATTATCTTTGCCTAAAATTGAGTGATCTCATATCTTTGTTTATCATAATTACATCAGATTGACCAAACTGATATCATTTTAAGTCAGTCTGTACCAATGTCAAAGGACTTGAAACTGTGATATCAGTATCTTCATGTATTTTTTGCCAGTTGTGCTTGAAGAACCCAGAGATCATTCATACTCAACAGAAGCCAGTCCAACGAATTGTTTTAATGTGAATTACAGTGCCTATTTTAATAAGAAATATAGCATTTCTTTAATTAGCCTGGTCAGGTACCATGAGCTTGGTGTTGGGAAACTTTTACATCAAAGTAGAGAAATACCGAGATGCTGAAGAAAATGTCTGAGAAACTGAATGCTAATATCTGCGATACTGCCAGTGGACCAGAAGTATTGAAGGACACAAACTTCTACTGCTCAGCGGACTAGTCACTTTTTTTTTTAATGATCTAATAATTCATCAAAATGAATGATCTCATATTTGGCCTTTATTTCCCTTGCCTTAATCAGAGTATTACATTTCATTTTGTGAAACAGTATTTGATTAGTAAGTATAATTTCTGAAGAGTTACTATTGCAGTAGACTGAGGTTCAACAGTTTTCAAAAGTACTTGTAAAATTGCCTTCCATTGCAAATCCTCACCTAGGCTCCTTTCACAACTGTATTTGAAAATTAACACTCCTTTTTAAATGGCACCATAAATAAAATATATTTTGCCTTCAAAAGTAAAAGTAATGTGAAAAAATTTTCAGAGAAGCTTTCAGAAAAAAACAAAAACAAAAAAAAAACTACAAAAGATGTTTTTTTTCCCCTGGGCAGTTATAAATTACCAATACTGTGTTATAGTCTTGTCTGCTTTAAAAGAAAGGAGGGAACAGTAGATCTTGTTTATAAACTATGATTTATGCTTAGAATAAGAAAGAAACTATATTTTAAAAGTGTGTGCATTCCACAAATTTCACTTTCTCTAAACCCTTTCCTCCCTTCATGCATTAGGATAAATCTCACTTTTACCCTGAAGGGAAGCTTTACATTTCACAAAAAAAAAAAAAAAAGAAGAAGAAGAAACCAACTGAAAATAAGCGTCCTCTATACAACAAAGGAATCTATATGTCTGAAGGCTTTTTCTTTTATTAATGACTTTTTGCTAAGAAGGGAAAATCTACTGTCTGGATGGGGCTTTGTACGTATTTTTTAGTTCATATTGGTTACACTTTTATTAGCCTCAAAAATAGTTTCCATGGTAATAGCTCCATTTATATCTAATCTTAGAGCTGAATTATAGAAAACCTTCCCACTGGGTTGCATACAATACCATTTGACGGTTTCATCTAACCTATTATTTAGAGTAGGAATTATTTTAAATACTATCAAGTTGTTACTTTCTATTCATGACTTCTCTTTTGTAATTCTCAAGTTAGTGAAATCCTTTGGTGTGTAATTTTGGAAGAACTGTGTTTAATTTCAATGTGCATTCTTAATAATTTTTGTTACTTTTCCTTTTATGAATGCTTTACATGCTTAGACATAGATGATATTTTGTTTTCTTTTGTAACTTAAAACTCAAAAGGAATTATCAAAAAACACAATTATTTTAACATAAAATCTGTATTATATCATAATATTATTGACTTCTAAAGAGTCTTGGATATAAGGGAATCACTTTCTCTAAAAGGTGCTCATAACCTGTGAACGGGAGTCATAAATAAGTGAACGATGACCATAGATCCACAGGCTTTAAAGAAACTTTGAGAGGCTACCAAGCTTATTCTTCCAAATTTAGTCAGAACAGAAATTAAACCATCCAGTATGACTCTTTTCTAGAAAGCATTCTATAAAGATGACATTTCTATTTTCCATGTTAATATATCTCAGTGTTTTTCAGCCTTTATTTTTCAGAATTCTTCACAGTTTTTAAATAAGGTGTGTCCTGCATCAGTTTGATGACACTTCCCCTGGCTCGCCCCGGTGGCTCAGATGATAAGGAATCCACCTGCAACACGTGGGTTCGATCCCTGGATTGGGAATATCCCCTGGAGGAGGGGATGGCAATCCTCTCCAGTATTCTTACCTGGAGAATCTCCATGGAGCCTGGTGGGCTACAGTCCATCCACAGGGTTGCAATGAGTTGGACGTGACTGAGCAACTAAACACCCACACACCCCTGGCTCTTGTTGCATTTGCTCACTGACGTCTATAAAATAATCTTTGGAAAGTCTCTAACATGCTTTAAATTGTAATTTTCTTAATAACAGCAACCAGAAAATGAAGAAATATATAGAAACAATGCATTGGTAATATGACATTACTAGGAAAACAGATAAATCTACATACTAAACAACCTCTAAAAATATTGTTTAAAAAGACTCTTTTCAAATATTGATACATTGTAAAAGAAAAGGAAACTATCACATTGTAGCATCACTAGATTTTAAAACATGTGAATATAGAAGCTTGAAATAAAATATTTGCTCTGTTAATGATATTAAAATGTGAGATTTTTTCATATTCCATTTGCCAGGTTTTAAAAATATTTCATTAGTTTAAATTTTTTACAAGAGGAAAAAATAAAACAAATGGGACAAGTACTATATGAAGTTAATCAAACACCCATTTCAACTTTTCCTCTGTTATTTGCCTTCATTTTATAGACTAAATGAGCCAAAACACAATGAAACCCTTCCTCCCCCAACTTCCTCAACAGACAGTGATAAACTTGCAAGGGAGTCTGAATCCTGAGATATAAGCAGACATCTGCTGGGATATATACCAGAAAACATGTGCTTTCTTGCTAGAAGTGATAGACAGCTATTTGGCAGTCCTTTATCCCTTACTCATTCACCTATTTTTCCAACCTTTAACGAAGTCTCCACGTCTACACTGAATCCTCTATCTAAGAACCACTACGGAAAGTCTTACATTGATTTGGATAACATTTATCTACTCTACCAACAGCAGCAATTTTGAGATTCCTGACATGAGAAAAAATAAATAAATCTGTATTTGTTTCAGCTACTACTGCCCAGAATTTTTGTTTCTTTCAGACAAAATAATTTCTGTGATCTAATAAACATACAATTTCAGTACCACTGTGAGTCTGATATTTTTGTATCCCTATATGAAAAACACTTCAAGAAATTTATGCTGCTACCCAAATTCTTAGATTACAGAGTAACTTTGAACTCTTTTGTGCTTAAAATTATTGTTATTTTGTTTCCTGATTGCTTAAAAAAACTTAAACGAATGTAGACATTTTCAAATGAAAAGATGTGCCATTAGTTATGAATTAGCTGTCACAAAGATTTTGACGATTAAAAAAATACATGAATATCAAGTCAATGATTGTTTTTCTCCTGAATATGATATATTTAAAGAAACAGGTTTGGCAAAATGCAGTTATAATATATCAAGACAAAGTTGCTTGCATTTGAATTTTTCTAGCTTTTGATTAATCTTTACCAAGACAGAGGATGAGATGGTTGGATGGCGTCACCAGCTCAGTGCACATGAATCTGAGCGAATTCCACGAGATAGTGAAGGTCAGGGAAACCTAGTTGCAAAGAGTAGGACACAACTGAATGATTGAACAATAACAAAGTTAGCCAGACTGAGATTAACACCAAGTATGCTTTCTGAAAGAAATTTTAGTAACTAGTTACTATTATTATTTAAAAGTTCTTCCAGAATACATATGTCTTATGGACTATGGGTCACATTTTTGAGTTAGTTAATGCTAATCTCAAGAATAAAATAATTATTAATAAGAGACTTTGTGCCTTCATAGCTGAATCAAAAGTATAAAGAGAACATAAACCAAGAAAATGTCATTTTGACACAGTCCTTTTGAACTCTATGAAAATTTGGAGATCACTATTTTTATTTTAGCAAGTTAAAGGAGAGGCTGTCAGAGTGGAGATAAGACTAGGGTCCAATAATAAGTGAAGTATTTCTGACTCCTAGTTCCTTTTCCATTCTTTCTGCTAAAGAAGTGGCAAAGATACCATGCATATCACTTGCCTTAGTATTTTTCTGAAAGTCACTCAGGCAAAGGATTTCCAATGCAATTTTCTTTAATAGGAATCCATTTACAATCATACCGGTTTTCTTGGTGAAGTTCAATGGCTCCGTTTCTTCATAAGAGATATTAGTGTTCACTTTCTCACTTCTGTGCATCACAGAAGAAACATTTAACTCTCCTTTTGCATCTAACATCCATGATCATGCTGATATCTGCAATCTTTGAAAATGTTCAAAAATTAGATTGAAATATTTTAAAGAAAATAGTGAAAGGCCTATTGGTACAGAGGATGTTTCCACTAGTTCTTTGTAAAAAAGCATTTTAATGTCGCTTTTACACCATATTTTTTTTCTTTAAAAAAGAACAATTTTCTTTTCACTATAGTGCAAAGAAACAAAAGAATGTGAAATGTAGTACTTGGATACAATCATAGTCAACAAAAGAGTCCAAAATGCAGTACTTGAATGCAGTCTCAAAAACAACAGAATGATCTCTGTTCATTTCCAAGGCAAACCATTCAATATCACAGTAACCCAAATTTATGCCCCGACCAATAATGCTAGAAGCTGAAGTTGAATGGTTCTATGAAGACCTAAAAGACGTTATAGAACTAACACCCAAAGAAGATGTACTTTTCATTATATGGGACTGGAATGCGAAAGTAGGAAGTCAAGAGATACCTGGAATAAAGGCAAATTAGGCCTAGGAATACAAAATGAAGCAGGGCAAAGGCTAACAGCGTTCGGCCAAGAGAACGCATGGGTCATAGGAAACACCCTCTTCCAACAACATAAGAGAAGACTCTACATGTGGACATCACCAGGTGGTCAATAATAAAATCTGATTGATTATATTCTTTGCAGCCAAAGATGGAGAAGGTCTATCAAGTTAGCAAAAACAAGACCAGGAGCTGACTGTGGTTCCAATCATGAACTACTTATTGCCCAGTTCAGACTTAAATTGAAGAAGGTAGGGAAAACCACCAGATCATACAGGTATGACCTAAACCAAATCCCTTACGATTATACAGTGGAAGTGACAAATAGATTCAAGGGATAACATCTGATAGACAGAGTGCCTGAAGAATTATGGATGGAGGTTCACAACAGTGTACCGGAGGCAGTGATCAAGACCATCTCCAAGAAAAAGAAATGCAAAAGGCAAAATGATTGTGTGAAAAGGCCTTACAAATGACTGAGAAAAAAAGAGAAGCTAAAGAAAAAGGAGAAAAGGAAAGATATTCCCATTTGAATGCAGAGTTCCAAAAAAGAGCAAGGAGAGATAAGAAAGCCTTCCTCAGTGAACAATGCAAAGAAATAGAGGGAAAAAAATAGAATGGGAAAGACTAGAGGATCTCTTCAAGAAAACTAGAGATACCCAGAGAACATTTCATGCAAAGATGGGCACAATAAAGGACAGAAATGGTACGGACCTAACAGAAGCAGAAGATATAAAGAGGTGGCAAGAATACACAGAAGAACTATACAAAAGAGATCATCATGACCCAGATAACCACAATGATGTGATCACTCATCTAAAACCAGACATCCTGGAATGTGAAGTCAAGTGCACCTTAGGAAGCATCACTACAAACTAGCTAGTGGAGGTGATGGAATTCCAGTTGAGCGATTTCAAATCCTGAAAAATGAGGTTGTGAAAGTGCTGCACTCAGTATGCCAGCAAATTTGGAAAACTCAGCAGAGGCCACAGGACTGGCAAAGGTCAGATTTCGTTCCAATCCCAAAGAAAGGCAATACCCCAAAATGCTCAAACTACCGCACAATTGTACTCATCTCACACACTAGCAAAGTAATGCTCAAAATTCTCCAAGTGAGGCTTCAATAGTACATGAACCATGACCTTCCAGATGTTGAAGTTGAATTTAGAAAAGGCAGACAAACCAGAGATTAAATTGCCAACATCCGTTGGATCATCAAAAAAGGAAGAGTTCCAGAAAAACATCTAATTCTGCTTATCTACATCTACTTCTGACTATGCCAAAGCCCTTTACTTTGTGTATTACAACAAATTGTGAAAAATTCTTAAAGAGATGGGAATACCAGACCACCTGATCTGCCTCCTGAGAAATCTGTATGCAGGTCAATAAACAACAGTTAGAACTGGACATGGAACAACTGACTGGTTCCAAATCAGGAAAGGTGTAGGTCAGGCTGCATATTGTCATCGTGCTTGTTTAACTTATATGCAGAGTACATCATGTGAAATGCTGGGCTGGATGAAGCACAAGCTGGAATCAAGATTGCCAGGAGAAGTATCAATAACCTCAGATATGCAGATGACACCACCCTTATGGCAGAAAGTGAAGAAGAACTAAAGAGCCTCTTGATGAAAGTGAAAGAGGAGAGTGAAAAAGTTGGCTTAAAGTTTCAACATTCAAAACACTAAGATTATGGCATCTGGTCTCATCACTTCATGGCAAATAGATGGGGAAACAATGGAAAAAGTGAGAAACTTTATTTTGGGGGGCTTCAAAATCACTGCAGATGGTATATGCAGCCATGAAATTAAAAGATGCTTGCTCCTTGGAAGGAAAGCTATGATCAACCTAGATAGCAAACTAAAAAACAGAAACATTACTTTGCCAATAAAAGTCTGTCTAATCAAAGCTATGGTTTTTCCAGTAGTCATGTATGGATGTGAGAGTTGGACTATAAACAAAGCTGAGTGCTGAAGAATTGATGCTTTTGAACTGTGGCATTGGAGAAGACTCTTGAAAGTCTCTTGGACTGCAAGGAGATCCAATCTGTCTATCCTAAAGGAAATCAATCCTAAATATTCATTGGAAGGACTGATGCTGAAGCCTAAACTCCAATCCTTTGGCCACCTGATGCTAAGAATTGACTCATTGGAAAAGACCCTGATGCTGGAAAAGATTGAAGATGGGAGGAGAAGAGGATGACAGAGGATGAGAAGGTTGGATGGCATCACTGACTCGATGGACATGAATTTTTGTAAGCTCAGGGTGATGGGCAGGGAGGCCTTGTGTGCTACAGTCCATGGGGTCACACAGAGTGGGACATGACTGAACGACTCAGCTGATACAAATGTTCCTGGAAAACCACTTGTCTTTCAATGGGAGTTCACCATTGAATAGTGGTTTCTTTACCTGGAATGAGAACAGCTTATTACAAAAGAAGAAAATGGAAATATTGGGTGAACTCTGACTTTATAATTATGGTTACACTTCACAGTATTTAACATATTTTTCTGATTAAAAATGTCAGCACTTAAAAATACTATTTTACAATTATATATTTATGATTTTATTTTTACTATAAAATTTTAGTTTAGCTGCTAATATCATCTTTAACTCCACTACTATTCTTAACATTTCTCATAAAAAATAAAATTAATAAAAAAGCAATATACTCAATGATGTTCTCGGAGGTAAAAATGCTTCATATTTTATTATTAGATATTTATCTTTCAAACTTTTCTTTCAATTACAACAGTTTCATCAATAAAATCTTCAAAGATGTTTAATTATTTAATAGCTCATACATGATTTGCAACTCTCCTTTGCTTCTTGGTCCTTGCTACAAATAGTTCTGGCAATCTATCTAACCCATTGAAATGTTTATGCCATGTTAGCTATGAATAGGCTCACATATTTATGTTTGTGTTTCAGGAGGTATTAATAATCCACACTGATTTTCACTGTCAATAGAAATAGACATGCTTTTTAAGGAAAAATTGAACAAGAAAATATTGGATAAATTCAGCATAGGTAGTTTTAGACTAATAAGAAAACAAAGAATCTTATATATTCTTATAATCAGATCACTGATCATATTTCCAAGAAACATAGTAAGTAGATTTTAACAAGTATAGCTATTTTGATTACATGATCTTAATCTCATCAATTTAATGGAAATAAATGCATTTCTATACCAGGGAGAGTGAAATGAGAGGGTTAAAAATTGAGATGACTTTCAGAAAGAAAATGAATTTTAGCACCTGTGTCATCTATGGCATTTTTTCATACTAGTCACTGGAATAAACTGGGAGTAAGGGTGGGCCAGAAGGAAGAGCATTTAAATATATTCTGAACTCTAGATGTCCTGAATGAAAATATTTAAACACATTCTATTTTCAAAATTGTTTAAGTCTCTGCCTGTGTTTCTTAAATCAAATATCAAGAAATAAATTAAGTCCATTTAAGAAAGGTATCACTAAGTTTCTACCTTTAAATGCCAGTAGAGGCGAAAATAGCTCAATATTTAGAACTTGATAATTTTTTTTCATGTGTGACCAATAAAACAGTGTTAGGTGAAATGAACTTTGCTATGTTTGTAAATTTTATTAGAAATTAGCTGTTTCTAGGAAGCTAAAACATTTCAACTGAAGCCAAGAGTGCAGAAGGAAGGAGGTTTAGTATTTTGAAAGAATAATGAAACCAAAGAATTGCAGCCAAATTTTGAAGGAGAATCTAAATGCTGTTTGGGGGAAAAATGACTGAATGAATTACCAGTGGCTGTTTGTCACCTCCCAAAGCTCTGCTGCAGAAAGACAGTATTGAATACCTTTTATAATCCTTTTTTAGCATCCTTTTCTTTCAAATCAAGTCAAGCAGAATATAGTCAAAGGCTTAATTTTCGCTGAAATCTTCCCTGTGAAATTAGACCTTCTGAATCCAACTTTTCCCAGCTGTCCCTTTTTTTTTTTTTAAACAGTAAGTAATCAGTGTTTAATTATTTGACTTTTACATGGTACAACCTTTGAGACTTTGTGGACTTATTAAGGCCTCAAGGTGCCTTGTTCAGCCTGTTCAATGACCTTGGATATCTTGTTAGTAATACTAACAGCGGTCAGATTAGAAATGGGGAAAGTAGACTGTAACTCGCTCTTTGAGTACCATTGCACACTCTCTAAAACCCTTAGATTATTTAATTTTTGACGTGATTGGACATAAGTTGGAAATGGAAGCAGAATTCTGTGTTTGCTAACGATTGCAGTTTCATTACTGATAGCTGGAGCTTGAGGCTTTCAGTTGAGAGATATTGTTTTGTGATTACAAGACAGAAAATGATGAGAAGAGATGAAAGAAGTACTTTTATTTTATCAGAAATACGTAATTTAGAACCAAATTATGTTCTTTAGTGATTAACTTATTTATAATCCCTGTTTAGGTGATGCATATTCCATCTTTTATTTAAAACTTTGCAGATACAAGTGGAAATTTTTAAACTGACCTAAATTTAAACTTATACCACTTTCAAAATTGTTTTACAGACTGTATCTGTATAAAAATAATGATATTAATATATGGTTTTGTTTCTTACTTTTTAATCAAATATTGGGAAAGCTATTAAACTAATTTTAAAAAGGAAATCATTGGGTTCTCTACCTTTGCATGCTAGTAATTAATCAAATATTTGTCTATAATTTATGGGAAAATGAATAAAAATAATTTGTGTGGTTTCACACGTACTTTCTACCCTACTCACACTAAAGTTTCTTTTGGGAGTCATTACAAAAAAGTACATATATAACCAAAGATCAAGTAGAAATCAAAAGTCATAGAAATAATGACTTCATTTTAGCAAGGCCTTATAGTGTGGAATTATTAATCAATTATTTTAATCTTTCAGATTTGAGTATTATTTGTAATGAATTTAATCTGTTTCTTATATTTTCTCTTTCAAAAATTTTTTTTTTGCTTCCCAGGTGCTACAGTGGTAAAGAAAAAGTGAAAGTGTTAGTTGCTCAGTCATGTCCAACTCTTTGCGACCCCATGGTCTGTCCATGGAATTCTCCAGGCAAGAATACTGAAGTGGCTGGCCATTCCCTTCTCCAGGGGGTCTTCCTGACCCAGGGATATAACTTGGGTCTCCTGTATTGCCAACAGATTCTTACCATCTGAGCCACCAGGGAATCCCAAGCGGTGCAGTGGTAAAGAATCTGCCTGACAATTCAAGAGATACAAGAGACACAGGTTCGATCCTTGGGTTGGGAAGATCTTCTGGAGGAGGATATGGCAACCCTGTCCAGTACTCTTTCCTGGAAAATTCCATGGACAAAGGAGACTGGATGGTCACAGTCTACGGGGTCGCAGAGCTGAGCACATGACCGAGTGACAGGATAGCACAGCACAGGGGAACACGGTAGTACCACACTCCATCATCTTAAGTGTTCCTCATACTCCACACAGACAGAAACTGAACAGACAATATTTCACAAATACTTTTCCCAGTGTCTTAATTTAGATGCCTTGATTCAAGTCTTTCTAGACTAAATCCATTTTAAAAAATTGCCTTGAATTTTTTTTTTTTATTCAATAGGTACAGCCAGGCTGCAAATTCTGAATGAGGATGTGATCTTGTTCATTGTTCTAACCTCACTGTACATGTACTCTGCCACACACTGATGAGGAATGAGTTAAATAAATCCCATGTGTTAAATAAAAGAATAAAACAGGTAATATGGATGGCCCACATACATAGTAAGTGGACTATGTCAATACTTTCCTTTTTAAGATAAACTGCTCTATTTACAGCCCTCATCTATACTTACAAAGTCAAATTATTAGTTATTCCTGGTTATTGTTATAATTTGATTTTATTTTGCTTTCCTACATTTTCTAATTTTTTGCAATGATTATATATTGCTTTAACATCAGAAAGAAGAAATAAACATGATTTGAAATATTGTTAGAACAATTTCAAAAGGAAAAACTGAGAAAAATAGATAGTATTTACCCAGAATGAAGATTGTTTATAGGAGCTGAGAAATTTAAAAGAAAAAAAAAAGTGTAAATTTACTTTTAACTAACCAAGAGTGCTTGGTCACTCACACACCAGTTTTTACTGTGTTTTACAGTACAAAAATAACTATGCTGCGGCTGCTAAGTTGCTTCATAGCTATTTCATAAGGTTGTCCTAGGGTTCAAATTGGATAAAATGAATGTACCTAGCATTGTGCTTGATGGAATGAACATCCAAAGGGATGAGGGAGAGGAGGAAGATGAGGGATAGACAAGAAACAGCAGAAGAAAAGGAGATGAAGAGGAGGACAAAGAGGAGAAAGGAGAAAAAAGGGGGCTTAGGGAGATGGAGGAGAGGAGGAAAGGAGAAGAAAGAGATGAACAAGGAAGGGCAGAGGGAGGAAGAGGAGAATCTTACTCTATTTTATATCTTGTTGCTTTTCTTTTCCTTTGCAGGTGTAAACTGTGTATCTGAATTAACTGTGTTATTCTGATGTTCTTTCCTTCTTATATACTACTATTGCTACTATTTACAAAATTTGGTCTTTTACATAAAAATAATCTCATTTAATCTATATAAATGCCCTGTAAAATGGATACTTTCTTCATTTTAAAGATGATGAAATTGTGATTTACAGAGTGACACAAACCTAGAAAAGTCTCAGACATTTCAAACTTCAGTTATTTATGCATATGATTTTATAATCTTAAAAGAATTTGTATTTTCACTTAATATATTTTTTGACATTCCAATGGCTAAGGTAATTTTTTTTTAAATCAGTTACATAAAGCTGCAATATGAACAGCAGCAGAAAATTCAATTTCAAACTATTTTCTGGTTACAATACAGGTAGTTGCTTAAATTCAAGAGACAATGATTTCTTCTGTAACAATTTCATCCAAAATAAGAACCAATATTGCTTATGTTTTACTCACTTTGAATATGGAAACTCTCTTCTATTAAAAAAAAAATCTTTCAATTATTGCTAAAAAGAGCATGCTAGATTATTTCATTGTTGTTTTGAAATGTTAAAAAAATAAAACTTAGAAAAGTAATGAGCAAAATATTCTGCATCTATAAATTTAGAGTTTGTTAGTTTTATTAAATTTATATCAGGTGCATTATTTTTGTTACATTGGAAAATATTTCTTATTTTCTATACTCTCCTTCTTCTGTACCCCAAAAAAATCTTTTTTGGATTACCTACTTCATTTGCACCTAGTATACAGAAGCAAAATAAATTTTAATTTTCTAGTTAACAAAGTGACAAGTAAAATACCATTTGGCTAATGATCCTACATTTTAAAAATTATTTTAATTTAAGTTATCTTTAAAGTATAATATTTTCCCAATAAGAGTATAAATTTTATACTTTTATTATTGCCAATGATTTTGTAGTTATCTGATGATTGGTTAATAACCAAATTTGTAAAATTGCCACTTTTCTCTAGATTCCTTCCTTTTTTCAAGGAAACAAATAAAAGGGATTGATATATTTTCTTGGTTTAGACTGGTTTGAACCTTGAAATAACTTGGAAGTAAATAACTGACCTAATTATGTACACAGTGGAGATGTTTAACAAACATACGAAGTGTACCTTGCCTGACTGCAAAATTAAAGTGCTAGACTGTGTTCTCCTGTTTGGGGAAAAGTTGTGGTAATAAGAGCATATTAAAATAACTACCTGTCTAACACTAACATCTCTTATTTCACAGACAATCCAATTTGATGATAGAGATTATGTATTGTGGGAAGAAAGCTAAAGCATTCAGAAGGTCTGCAATTTGCAGTGTGTTTTTTCTTTAATTTTTTTTCTTTAAAAAGCTTAGGATTTGGCTTTCTATTTTTAAGTTTTGGGGGTTTGAGGTCTTCTTTTGGTTTTCAGGGTATATAAGATTTCTCCTTGAGGTGGGAAGAGAATTGCTGGGGAGAAAGTAAAGGAGGGATATATTTATATTACGAACAAAAAAAGGAAACAGATGACCTTTTCTTTCAAAACTGCCCTATACGAATACATGTATATCAGTGGCTTGAGGTGCCCCACCTGAATGACCACAAATAAAAGTTACCTGTATCTTTGGCTGCCAGGCTATGATAAACTACAAAGGGTTTCTGTTCAAAGATGATATAATACTGTTAACAGGGAAAGAAGTCAGCAGGGCATATCCTTTGGAGACTAATATACTTCATATCTGAAATTCAGCTTTGGTCAAGGACTCCAAAAGAGACTTTAGAGACTGGGAACCTGTGTGTTTTTTCAGTGGAATTTGACAAGCATGACATTTCTTGCATCTCAAGCATGCCAGGTAGCTTTCATGAGAGAATCCTAGTTGTTTGTGTTTTTTGCTAAATTATAAGTTATCTTATCATACACAATTATCTTCGGATATTTTTTGGAATGCTTTGAAGCATGCATGTGTATGTGTATGTCAGGCAGGGGAATTATATTACCAATGTAACATTTTGAAAACAGAAAGCAATGAAGCTTTCCATGTTTTCCCCAAGCCAGGTATGACTTCACTGGTGGTTCAGGCGGTAAAATGTCTGTCTACAATGCGGGAGACCTGGGTTCGATCCCTGGGTCGGGAAAATTCCCTGGAGAAGGAAATGGCAACCCACTCCAGTATTCTTGCCTAGAAAATCCCATGGACGGAGGAGCTTGGTGCAGGCTACTGTCCATGGGGTCGCAAAGAGTGAGGCATGACTGAGTGACTTCACTTTCTTTCTTTTAATTTTACTGAAGAATAATTGACAAAATCAATTGTATATATTTCAAATGTACAATGTGGTAATTTGATGTACATATACATTGTGGAATACTTACCAAGACTACCTCACATAATTAACATTGTGTGTGTGTGTGTGTGTGTGTGTGTGTGTGTGTGTGTGTGTGTACACATGCACATGTGTAGTTAGAATGCCTGAGATCTACTCTTGTATACTTTCAAGTACACAGTATCATATTATTAACTACCATCACCATGTTGTACATAGTGACCTATGTCACCCCACTTCCTCCTTGCCACACCTGCCTCTGACAACCAGAAATTTATTCTCTGTCTCTATAAAATTGGCTCTTTGGGAGAGATTCTACATTTAAGGGATTAGAGAATCAAGTGGCAACCCACTCCAATATCCCTGCCTAGGAAATCTCATGAACAGATGAGCCTGGTGGGCTATAGTCCTTGGTATCCTCACTATAAAGACACACAAAGTTTATATGTGTGATGAGACCTTATTCTGCCATAGA
This sequence comes from Cervus elaphus, assembly GCF_910594005.1. Lineage (NCBI taxonomy): Eukaryota > Metazoa > Chordata > Mammalia > Artiodactyla > Cervidae > Cervus > Cervus elaphus. The sequence goes on along the minus strand of NC_057834.1, from coordinate 85,164,637 downwards.
AAAGGAAATCCTGCTTTTGTGACATGGAAGAAGCTGGTTTATGCTCAGTGAAATATGTCAGACACAGAAAGACAAACTCTGTATATCCCTTGCATGCGGTGGTGGTGCTTTAGTTCCTAATTCATGTTTGACTCAGACGCCAAGGACTGTAGCCCACCAGGCTCCTCTGTTCATGAGATTTCCTAGGCAAGGATGTTAGAGTGCGTTGCCGTTTGCTTCTCTAATTACTCAAATGTAGACTTTCCCCTAAAAGGCCAATGCAAAGAAATAAAGGAAAACAATAAAATGGGAAAGACTAGAAATTTCTTCAAGAAAACTAGAGATACCAAGGGAAATTTCATGCAAAGATGGGCATAATAAAGGACAGAAATAGTATGGACATAACAGAAGCAGAAGATATTAAGAAGAGGTGGCAAGAATACATAGAACTATACAAAAAAGATCTTCATGACCCAGATAATCATGATGGTGTGATCACTCGCCTAGAGACAGACATCCTGGAATGTGAAGTCAAGTGGGCCTTAGGAAGCATCTCTACGAACAAAGCTAGTGGAGGTGTTGGAATTCCAGTTAAGCAATTTCAAATCCTAAGAGACGATGCTATGAAAGTGCTGCACTCAATATGCCAGCAAATTTGGAAAACTCAGCAGAGGCCACAGGAATGGAAAAGGTCAGATTTCATTCCAGTCCCAAAGAAAGGCAATGCCAAAGAATGCTCAAACTATCATGCAATTGCATTCACCTCACACGTTAGCAAAGTAATGCTCAAAATTCTCCAAGCCAGACTTCAACAGTAGGTGAACTGTGAACTTACAGATACTTAAGCTGGTTTTAGAAAATGTAGAGGAACCAGAGATCAAATTGCCAACATCTGTTGGATCATTGAAAAAGCAAGAAAGTACCAGAAAAACCTGTTTTAATGAATATGCCAAAGCCTTTGACTGTGTGGATCAAAACAAACTGTGGAAAATTCTGAAAGAGATGGAAACACTAGACCACCTGACCTGCCCCCTGAGAAATCTACATGCAGATCAATAAGCAACAGTTAGAATTGGACATGGAACAACAGACTGGTTCCAAATCAAGAAAGGAGTATGTCAAAGCTGTATATTGTCACCCTGCTTGTTTAACTTATATGCAGGGTACATTATGAGAAATGCTTGGCTGGATGAAACACAAGCTGGAATCAAGATTGCCAGGAGAAATATCAATAACCTTAGAAATGCAGATGACACCATCCTTATGGCAGAAAGTGAAGAACTAAAGAGCCTCTTGATGAAAGTGAAAGGGGAGAGTGAAAAAGGTGGCTTAAAACTCAACATTCAGAAAACTAAGATCATGGCATCTGGTCCCATCACTTCATGGCAAATAGATGGGGAAACAATGGAAACAGTGAGAGGCTTTATTTTGGGGGGCTCAGAAATCACTGCAGGTGGTGACTGAAGCCATGAAATTAAAAGACGCTTGCTCTTTGGAAGAAAAGTTATGACCAACCTAACAGCAAATTAAAAAGCAGAGACATTACTTGCCAACAAAAGTCCATCTAGTCAAAGCTATGGTTTTTCCAGGAGTCATGTATGGATGTGAGAGTTGGAATAGAAAGAAAGCTGAGCACTAAAGAATTGATGTTTTTGAAGACTCTAGAGGGTCTCTTGGACAGCAAGGAAATCCAACCAGTCCCTCCTAAAAAAAAAATCAGTCCTGAATATTCATTGGAAGGACTAATGCTGAAACAGAAACTCCAATACTTTGGCTACCTGATGTGAAGAACTGATTCATTTGGAAAGCCCCTGATAATGGGAAAGACTGAGCCAGGAGGCGAAGGGGACAACAGAGGATAAGATGCTTGGATAGCATCACCGACTCATTAGACATGAGTTTGTGTAAACTCCGGGAGTTGATGATGGACAGGGAGGCCTGGCACACTGCAGTCCATGAGGTCGCAAAGAGCTGGACACGACTGAGTGACTGAACTGAACTGATAGGATAAATAGATAGATATACCATTATGCATATATATATATATATATATATATATATATTCCATCATATACATGTATATCACATATTCTTTATTCACTCATTCATCTGTTGAAGGACATCTTTGTTGTTAATTAGCTCAATTGTGTCCTACTTTTTAAAACCCCATGGACACAGCACACCAGGTTTCCCTGTCCTTCACTATCTCCCTGAGTTTGCCCAAACTCATGTCTATTGATGTGGTGATGCCATCCAATCATCTCATCCACTTTTGTCCCCTTCTCCCACTAGCCTCAATCTTTCCCAACATCAGGGACTTTTCCAATGGGTTGCTTCTTCACATCAGGTGGCCAAACTATTGGGAATTCATCTTCAGCATCAGTCCCTTCAATGAATATTCAGGGTTGATTACCTTTAGAATTGATTGTTTTGATCTTCTTGCTGTCCAAGGGACTCTCAAGAGTCCTCTCCAGCACCACAATTCAAAAGCATCAATTCTTCTGTGCTCAGCCTTCTTTATGGTCCACCTCTGTACATGACTACTGACTGGAAAAACCAGTTTTGAGTCAATGGACCTTTTTCAGCAGAGTGATGTCTCTGCTTGTTAATACACTGTCTGGGTTTGTCATACCTTTTCTTCCAAGGAGCAAGCATCTTTTCATTTCATGGCTGCAGTCACCATCTGCAGTGTTTTTGGAGCCCAAGAAATTAAAATAAGTGAAGATGGCTTCCTAAATAAGTTCTTTAGGTAAAATTAAAAGTGCTTAATTTTACCCCAATTACAGACAAATAAAGAAAAACAAGTCACTTCTCATGGATGAATGCAGATATGTCTATATTTTAAAATTTTGAAACCACAAAATAATTACTTCATATATGCCTTATATAAGAATGCAATGCATTGGAGGGAGATATAAAAATGAATATGAAAAAAACTTTCCCCTTTTAAACTGACAATCTAGATGTAAATATTTTTCAATTACACATATTACTCTGTAAATATGTGATATTGAAAGCAATTTTTAAAAAATATTTCTTAGTTAAATATTTTCAAACCTTTGCCTTATTTTCAGAGGTATAGTGATGTTGCTGGACATTCATAAGACAAAATGTTCTGCTGATATATCTATTAATGGACTATACAAAATCATTGATTTTGTAAATTGTCTGCATACTGGCAAGATAATATCTTGTACTAAAATCCATCCTGGTTGATTCAGGAATAATTTATACAATATTTGGTTAATCATGTTCTAACATGTAACAATCCCATTCAAATCAGAAGCTATTTTGCCTTTTTGTAAAGTTCGTCTTGCTGTTTATGCCAGCTTTGTTTGCTGGTTAGGTCTTTGGGCATAAAGGCTTAGAGCATTGGCTCTGGAGGCATTAAATGATCAGTATCTGTATCTGGACTCTTCTGCCTCTAAACTGAATAAATTCAGACAAGTTCTTTATTCTCTTGAAATCTCTCTAATCTTCCTGAACCTCAGTAACAGTGTATTCCTTGTAGGGTTTTGAAGGAATTAAATAAGTTAATCTATACAGAGTTTGTTAGTTTGCCTAGGACACAGTAAACACTATATAAACATTAGATGTTTTATCTGGAGGCATTGATCTTTACATGTGGTAAATACTAACATCTAATTAAATTGCTACTCAATTCTAACATCTAATTAAGTTACTCTTTATGCTTAGTAGTTGAAACTTAAATAATTTAATAATGTTTGCCTTATTTAATATATCTATTAAACATAATAAAAAGAAATATTTCTTGAATATTATTTATGATAAATACATTAATGAAGTATAAGAAAAGGCTCAATGATTAAAGGTTTGGCTAATTTTGATTCAATTCCCTATTCATCTTTCCTGCTCATTTCTCTATCTCTCTCTTTTTTAACTATGAAAGGAAAGTCAATAATCTTTACCATTTCTCAGTCCATCTAATATTTATCAGTCTGTTTCTGGGGTGCTTATTGTTGTTCAGATGATGTTCTATCTACTGTGTATTGCAAACTTCAGAGAGACAAAGAGTGAAGACGGAATTTGCAGAGGGCCTTAACTTGGCAGATCCAAAGGCAAGGAATTTTCAGGCACGAGGGACTTTGTCTGGTGAGATAACAGGAAAAAGAAAACATATAGAGGATGAATCGAGTGAGTTCTAAGAAACAGAAAGAAAATAAGACATTTAAGTATTGTCAAATTTCTGAGAGTAAGAAGAAAATTAATGTCACCCTTGCAAATCAGATAGTTTCTCAAAGAAGTCATCTCTAATCAAATCTTTACTGGCTTCAGTTTTTTTTCAGAGCAATATTTCTTTTCATTGGTGAAGGTATTTTATAACACGCATTTATAAAACCCATTATTTTAAAGTATCACTCTTGGGGACTTTCACAGAAATCCTTTTTACCTAAACATTTTCTACAGGAATATAGAGGTTCATTGGATTAATGGAAGTATTTTAAACAAAGATGTGAACCTCATAAAATTAGCTTAAATATTTTGCCTCCTCATACTTTGGAAAAAAAGGTGTGTGAATTGGTTATTATTATAGTACTGAGTGAATGAACCCAGTTAACTGAGGCTCATGGAGTTTGAATGCCTGGACTGAGGTCACAGCTAATCTGTGTGCAAGGAGGGTAAGATGCAAGTGCAGATCTAGGGAGATGAGTAAAGAACAGGTTGGACAGTAACTACAAGGGAGGGTGTGTGTGTGTGTGTGTGTGTGTGTGTGTGTGTGTGTGTGTGTGTGTGTGTGTGTGTGTGTGTGTGTGTGTGTGTGTGTGTGTGTGTGTGTGTGTGTGTGTGTGTGTGTGTGTGTGTGTGTGTGTGCATGAGCACATGGGGTGAGGGAAGAGGAAAGTTGGAGGAAAATCCAAACAGGCAGACATAACCCTGGGCAAAAAGAGGGTGGTGAACTTTTGAACCCCACCAGTACACAAAGCATACAGTAATGCCCACCCCCTCAATTCTGCAGGTAATACAATCACAGTTCTCAGAGTAAATAAAGGCTAATCCCACCAGGGTGTACTTCAAATAAGAACTTTGTTTCGCTGGTATTAGTTCCTTATTTTTTCAGTTGCTTCTAGGTTCTTTAAATATTTGTATCATCAGTATTGCTCTTGGCTTCCATGCTTTTAAAGATAAGGACCAACAGCTTAATTTTGCAACTAAAAAACACCCAGTAATATACCAAGAATATGGAATACTTTATAGAAATGCCTAATATGTTTTTAATTATAATTTTATGCTTATATTTTCCAAATGTAAATTAATTGTTTAATTATCTAATTTAATGTTATTATAATTTTGGTAGGACATAAAAACCAAATGAAATTATTCTTAGAGATTAAAAAATTACTATTACACTTTTACTTCATAGGGAACCATTAAGAGAAGAGAAAAAACAGATCTGCTGCTTTGTTCTACTATGTTTTGGTCCATCTAGTATAATTTGCATGTTCGTTGGCCTTTATCATTTTTTTTTAATTTTTAGCACTATTCAAATGTGGCAACCTTTACTAAAAACGCAAGATGATCATTTTCAGAGAAACTGTGGACTAATGAATATTTATTGTTCATCCTCTTGCCTTTGACCAAAATATAGGTGAGGGGAAAAAAATCATATACAGGAAATTGTGATGAAGAACAAGTACATGTGCTCAAAATGGTAACAACAGTTAATAATGTTGATGTTTACCAATTTCTTCTTGCTTACCATCATTTGCCGTGGATTATTTAATTTCTCCTCCTTCTTTAATCCCACTCCTTTAAAGTGGATTCTACTACAACCTTCCCACTTTACAAATGAGGAAAAAAAGAGGCAAAAAAAGGTCATTTGTCCAAGAAGAGACAACTAGTAATTACTAGAGTTGAGGGCACTATGCCAGCCCCTGAACTTGACTTCACTTTCCCTTGTGGAATGTGATCCTTTGTGATTTAAACAAATAAAAATTGTGCTTCTTAGTCAATGTTTTTGGCTTTCTGCTCAAGTTATTTGAAAATCAAAAATAATAGTAAGCAAACTATTAAAATATTTTAAAGTGAATTGAAGGTTTTCTCTATGTAGCATTACTTTTGCTTTTTGTCACACAATCTGACCACAATGTCAGATTAATATATTTTATAAAATTTAATTGAAAGTACAATATATATTACAAAGTTGAAAACTGTTACTTAAAAGTAAAACAAACATAGATAATTATGAGAGAAGACATTATGTTCCAGGTAGCTAAAAATTTTAAATCTAGTGTATTAATATCTATATTGAACAGATTTTATATTTAAGGTCATTAAACTTTGACAAAGCTTATGAAACACATTCATTCATCTGGATTAGTCATATAAATTAGCAACGTAGCATATAAACTAGTGCAAAGCAATTCATGAAATCATTTAAATTATATTTCCAGAAAGTATATTGCTGCTTTCAAAACACACACATGCACATCACTAATATTCCATCCTATATAATACATATTATTTGTTTATGATACACACAAATGTGCAAATATTTTTTATAAATACATATTATCGCTAGTTTGATTTATATTTTTAATTGTATAATAAATGCATATGTATATAATGAATGGCACATTTTGTTAAATTATGAATCGCTTTGTTATTCTTTTCAAAAGGTTATATATAATGGTCATAATTAAATAGATTTTATCACTTATAATTTTTTATTTTTAGAAAACAGCCATTTGACATCTATACCGGCAATACTTGTTATCTTCAAGTGTCAGAGGAAGATCTTAAAAATACAAAATAATCAAAATGCATTTAGTGTTATCTTCAGTTTGGGGGGGAAGAGAAAGATGTTATCCATAATGCTGCAAATTTAATCCCTGTGGAACTACTTTTGGTAACCTTTATGTCACTTTTTTATTTTGCAGAATTAACTGAAGTTTGTTCACCTAATACGTAACTATCATAAAATGTTACAGCTTCTTTTAATTTCCACTTAATGCTCAATCTAGTTCCTTCACTGGTGGTTTACAAACGTGGAAGTAAATCATAAGTCAAGTTTCTGATTTTCATTTCTAAGTGCTGCACATATTTTACCATATTAAAATTTTTTAAAGTGAAATAAATAAAATTTAAATAAATATCTTTTTGCTTGAAAATTGTCACATGTGATATAAAAATTCTTTATTAGCTATAAACATTTATCCTTATATCCTAGTACCTATCACAGAGCCTCATTTGTAGTAAATACATAACAAGTATGTAGTATACAAATGTTTTATGAGGATATTAAATTTCATTGGACCCTAGACGTACAGAAAAAACTGTATATAGAATGTCATTGCTGCTTCTAATCTAACTTTAAATATAGCTTGAAGATGAAAAGGCAAAATTTTAGAAGTGAAGCAACTAACATTTCTTCATAATCTTCTTGCTAAAAACTTCTAAAATTTTTAATAAATCATTTAGAAAGAGTACTAATATTTCAAGGTATTCCGATTGTTACAGCTAAGTTTAAACACAATTGCTTTCCATAAAAAATCAAATAATCCCTAAGCAAATGACTATCATGAAAGGTAAAATCACTATTCTGAGAAATATATTCCATTAATACACATATTTTTCTCCTGTGTTAAATGTATGATGCTATTCACTATTATTTTACTATGTACAATATTTTCTCTAGAAATTCCATAAGTCAAGTCTGCATTTCTATACATTCCTCTTTCATTCCATAATAAAAATCAACATATATTGAGAATCAGTATAATCCTTTAGAGTCAAATTACTTCAAGCATGAGACATTTTTAACTTAAATGTCTTTACTTATGTATAACCCATTGCTGAATAGGACATTCTTTTTTTCTTTTTTAAAATGCCAAATACATGAAAGCCAGGGGTAATTATATAAGTTTCATGTTAAGTCTTTGATTTAATCCAGTCACTATGCACTACTGGTAAAAATCAAAAGGGGCTGGTTTTGAGTAGGGGAAAATTAATACACTTAACTAGAATTCAGTTTGTATTGCAAACTCTATTCATCTATCTTTTTCTTTACTGTGGGCAAATATATTCTCTTCATGAATCTTAGGACAATCTTAAAAACTATTGTATTTATTATAGTTTCTATATATAGCAAAACTGTATTTAAATTTTGTGCATCATATATTTCTTAAATGGATCCCACATTCTACTCATAAATTGCCAATAACAACCCCACAAATTATTTCACAAAATAGGATGCTAAGTAATGAATGAGTTAAAAGTTCTTCCCTTTGTAGACAGTAGCCATTAGTATTTCTTCAGATCTCCTTTCTATATAATTTCTCAAAGATAACATTATTTATGTTCTTTCAAAGTATCTTAAAGCATATTGTCTTTTATTCAGATGGTATGTTATAGTGTTTTAATAGTTCTAATATTTAACACTTCACTGAGCTTTTAAAACTTGGTAAAATAATAAATTATATTAAAAACTAAATAATAATTTGCAAAATGTTATGATTATTAAAAATATGCTACCACTTCCTAGGGTAGTAAAAAGATAAAAGTTCTCTAACAAATTATTTAAAATCACCTACCATACTACAGTAGTGACATATTGTCCTTGACATTTGATGAATGATTTTTATTTTCAAATGAAAGAGATATCCAATCAATATAAATAAAGACCATTACTTTTTTCAGAATAATAAGTAAATCCAGGTGATCTGTTCAGAGTCATCTTTCTGCAATCATCTGGTGCTTATAAACCCAAATGTCTCTACTGTGCCTGCCCCATTACACATAGGATGTTATTTTCTTATTGCCAAAGACATGAAAGTCAGGACTAATTATTAACTTTTCATGTTGAGTCTTTATAATATCATTATATTAAATATATACCCCTTATATCCATGATAGACACATTTTATTTTGTATTGAGTAAAGGAGTTAAGCATAACATATAGATTTTAATTTTGAATAAGTTAAAGGATACATATTTATTGAAATGCATAGGGTATCCTATATAATTTTTTTTTTTTTTAATTTTTTTATTAGTTGGAGGCTAATTACTTCACAACATTTCAGTGGGTTTTGTCATACATTGATATGAATCAGCCATAGATTTACACTTATTCCCCATCCCGATCCCCCCTCCCATCTCCCTCTCCACCCGATTCCTCTGGGTCTTCCCAGTGCACCAGGCCCAAGCACTTGTCTGATGCATCCCACCTGGGCTGGTGATCTGTTTCACCATAGATAGTATACATGCTGTTCTTTTGAAACATCCCACCCTCACCTTCTCCCACAGAGTTCAAAAGTCTGTTCTGTATTTCTGTGTCTCTTTTTCTGTTTTGCATATAGGGTTATCGTTACCATCTTTCTAAATTCCATATATATGTGTTAGTATGCTGTAATGTTCTTTATCTTTCTGGCTTACTTCACTCTGTATAAGGGGCTCCAGTTTCATCCATCTCATTAGGACTGGTTCAAATGAATTCTTTTTGACGGCTGAGTAAAATTCCATGGTGTATATGTACCACAGCTTCCTTATCCATTCGTCTGCTGATGGGCATCTAGGTTGCTTCCATGTCCTGGCTATTATAAACAGTGCTGCGATGAACATTGGGGTGCATGTGTCTCTTTCAGATCTGGTTTCCTCAGTGTGTATGCCCAGAAGTGGTATTGCTGGGTCATATGGCAGTTCTATTTCCAGTTTTTTAAGGAATCTCCACACTGTTTTCCATAGTGGCTGTACTAGTTTGCATTCCCACCAACAATGTAAGAGGGTTCCCTTTTCTCCACAGCCTCTCCAGCATTTATTGCTTGTAGACTTTTGGATAGCAGCCATCCTGACTGGTGTGTAATGGTACCTCATTGTGGTTTTGATTTGCATTTCTCTAATAATGAGTGATGTTGAGCACCTTTTCATGTGTTTGTTAGCCATCTGTATGTCTTCTTTGGAGAAATGTCTGTTTAGTTCTCTGGCCCATTTTTTGATTGGGTCATTTATTTATAATTTTTTATAGTATTGGACAGTCCCATAAGTTCTATATCTTAGATTTGATCTCTCTAATTAACTTGTCTATAAAAATCAGTCATTATCTAAGACTGTTAATTGGCATTCAAAGAGGTAGCAGAATGCACCTGCCACTCTGACCACTGCTGACCTTCACAATGAATTAACTGAAAAATCCATGTCAGGCAGCTAATTGAATGAAGCTGTTGACTTGTAAGTGATAATGGTTATGATTAGTGTGCAACATAACACATAATGGTAATGATGTAGTCTGGGTCTCCATAGACCTCCAAATGAAGTCCAGGAAGTCAGAGTCTAGTGAAAGGGAGACTAAGTGACGACGAGAAAACTTGTGCTCCTTTGCTCCTGTTTCCAAAAAGAGAAATATTCAATCGGATTTAAAAGGTTGGTGGGTATGACCCTGCCCCTTGTACCTGGTAGCTTGTTAAGGTAGATAGGCCTGTCAGCACTTCCTTCATTTAGGTCTGAGGAGTTATTCTTCATTTGCAGCAGGAAGTGAGGAGTCAAATTGGCACTGCTGACTGCTGCCTTTCTTAGCAGCCAGTGAATTGCACGTTTCAATGAGGTGCATGCTGAGCATGGCATGTGTATGTGTAGTGGCTTACCAGTTACTTTTTTGTTGCATGTTTTCAGAGCTATTACAGTAATGAGATTAGTGATGCACAAGCTGATCATGCTTTCTTTAGACATTACACTTTGTATGCAAGTGACAAATATGAAGTGAGCAGCCAGAAAATGTCATTTGGTAAGAAAACATGATGTGCGGGTGTTCCAGCTAAGCACACACTGTGTGCAGGCTGGAAGCTCTTTTGTGGACCAGATGAATCCTGCTGGGCTCTTAGCCTTAGTGCTCTCAGATAAAAAAGAAAGCTTGCCCTGTGTGAAATTTGTTTCTGACTCCAGAGTCTATCCCATGCTTGTTAGAATATGACACCTTATAAATATCCTCAGCAAGAGATGCTGCCGAACCTCTAAATGAGAAAAATGAAGCCTTTCACAGCAAATGTATCAGGCCAGTGACCAGCTTACTCATGAGCAGAAATTGAACGTGTGTCCAGAAATGCAAAGTGAGGCATTGGAATGTGCTGTCAGTCCAAGATATTCTAAATATGCTCAGGGCTTCTGTGATTCAACAGTATCCTGTGGTGTGTAAATGGGCTGCACTCCTGTTATTCCTTTCCAGAGATTCATATATTTACTATGTAAATGATACTTGAAGTTAATGGTGACTAGGAAACTGCTTAATGGAACTCAAGAGCAGATCTGAGAAATGGCATCGGTCTACCAATAGAGCTATTAGAATGGTCACAGACTTGTATCACAGATGCTACATTAACCTTGTGAGTGCATCCACTAACTCCATAAAGCCTGGTGTGTTTATACTGCATCCTGTCAGTAGGTTTGCAAGCTGTCTGCAATAAAACAGAAGTCATGGTCTGGGACGATTAGGGGTGCAGCATATGTCTCCTGTGTGTGTAACCAGCATGAAAGGTAGATGGAATGTTCTTTTGCTTTCACAGGCATAAAAGTTAGGCTAAAAAATATGTTTTCGGTTTGAGTAGAGATATTGATGAACAAGGAAATTGAAGATCCCAAATCAGAGGATTAGGAGTATGTACAAGTAAAAACTGGAAAGGAGTATTATGATCAAGGACAATCCTGTGAGATCAGTCGCAGGATCAGTCCTGTGAGATCTTGTCAACTCACAAATGCCGGTTTGTTTTTGTCTTTTAGGATATTGTTTTCACTATATGAGTTTGAATTTGTATTAAATGCTTTTGAATTTAATTACTGGCAGCCAATTCAAACTTTAGATTTATATATTAATAGTATCCGAAACTGTTAAGAAAGAAAGAAATGTCATGGCCTGACAATCATCTTAAAATATTGCTTGAAAATAGCTTCCTGGATATTATACTTGGTATTGTAATTCTTGATTCTAACCCAATGAATGGAGCAGATTTTTAAAATGCAAAGCTTCTCTGTTTCTTTCATTAAGGTGATTGGATGAGGTTTACATGAAAAATCGTGAATAAACAGAATTTCTCTTCTGTCACAGGGCTGTTCAAATTACCTATTATTAATTTAATCAAGAGAAATAAGATTATTTCTGCTAAAAAAGAAAATTTAAATTAGCAATTTACTTTTAAAATATTGAAGTAAAAATTTATAGAAGTGTCCTCAAGTATTAGTTACACTGATTGTATCTCATTTATTTTTTTCTTTGTTCTGAATTCAGTTAGCACATTTCTACACTCTGGCATATATATACATATATATATTCAATGGTATCAGTTTTTAGGTTAAAGTTGTAGACAGTAAATGCAAACTCAAATTGAAAAAACAGTACAACCTAACGTTTTTCAAAATGTTTGTCATTGTAGTAGATATGTGTTAACATTTCCAAACAAATCATAGTAGAATCAAGTTGGCCATCTTATGCATAAGAAATTATTTAAAGCTTTAAGATGATTTGCATTATAGACCACTATGACATGTACTGACCTAGATGTTTGACAAGAAAATATCATGTCCACAGATTTAGGTATTTACAATTACCTGTTAAACTAACAGAAACCACAAATATAGTTTTTTAAATTGCCAAAATATATTTACTATTGCACTTATATAAAATTCAGCACCATCTTAAGCTCCAAATATTATAACATAGACCCCAAAAGTCAATATATATTTAAGCCTGATTGATCCAATTATTAACTCTGCTTTACCTAAGAATTTCAGAAACCTACATACGCATTCCTGGATAATGTCCACACTACTTGAGCGGCAAAGTATCTTGTATAGAACAGTACATCAAGAATGAAAGAATTGGCAGCTATACATTCCAATTTGCTTTTTTTGTATTTTGTTACATTCTTAACAGTTTTGAGGGATGGGAAAAGTGTACACAGAAAGCAGTTTTAAGCAGACAGAGTTGGGGTAGGAAGTATTGAAACTTCAAAAGAATTTTTTAAATAAAGCATAATATTATATAGTTTGTATAACTGTAAATCACTTAAGTTAAAGCAGGAAGGTATAGTTTAAAGGTATAGTTATAATCAGAACTGTATCTAACAGGGGTAAGAAAACAGTCAATACTAAAAAATTTGAAAACTTCACTATCCAAACATATTTATCTTCTTATACTCCCTCTAGTTCCCTTTGCATATTAATTAAAATTTAATGTCCATCAAGAGAGTCATAATTTTTACATTAAACTGTGAGGCTGGAAAGCAAGACCTTATTTGTGAATATTGCATTGAGAAAAACACTATAAAAAAATTAATAAAAGTAACTTACATAAAGTAATATTTGAAAGATATAAATGTCTACCATGTAGGCAATAATTTTGAAAGTACATATTAGAATACAGTTGTATAGTTTAGATAGAAATCTTAAAAAAATTCTCATAATTTTTAAGTTTTAAAGATTTTTTTAAAAAGTTGAGTGGGTGAAAATAACTTTATTCTTACTTAGAAATGTTTCATATATTCATAGTGCTTGTATTGTTAATTTAACATCATTGGCATTTTATGTGTTAAGAATGAAAATATCAGATATTCTTCAGAACATATGAATGTAAGACATTAGGAAACATAAGGAAGTCATAGAAGAGAATTAGTTATCACCATGCACCTAATCAAAAGAACAAGAAGCCACAGTCACGTCCTAGGGCCTAGGTGTTCACGATCACATTGGCATAGGAGAGAAAACTGCGCTGATGTGCTTTAGTGACCAAACTCTTCTGTGCAAACTATCCAGCCCACAAAAGATATTTTGTTCCATTTCAGATCATCCATGACAAAAGCAGCAATACTAGTAAAAGATTGTCCACTGAGAGGTTCACTGTCTACTACAGCATTATTCCATTATTGTTATAGTCAATTTAAATCAAATTATGTGCATAAATCTCATGATAAATTTTTTATAGAAATATGTCTTCAGAAACAAAAGAGCCTAAAGAAGAGAAGAGGAAAGTATAATCACAGTTTTCAAGTGGGTAGATATCAACTCAGGAAACAGGAATATTGTGTTTGAACTTTAAATTTTTAATCTGAAGAAACTGAAAACTTTGTGGGAAATATTACTAATTAATCTTTTTAAGTTTAGTAATCAGTTTGTATCTATTCAAAGCAGAAGAAGCTGCTTTTTTGGTGAAGCAAAACAGTCAAATCGATCATCTCCTCGTTGATTAAAAATAGATTTCATTTCATACCCTAAACTAGAGAAAAGATGTGGCTATATCTAGTTGCTGACAACCATAGGTAAAAATTTTAAAAATAATCAAGCAATTGCCAACATTTTGGAAACACCGAAATTTCTGACAGAAACAATTTCTCCATAGTTCCAAATAATGATATTATCAAAAAGTATAATAAAGATTCTATTCTTCCATAGTTAGAAATTAAAATGCTTAATCCACATTAAAGAAATTGAGGGAGGAGGAGGTACATTTTCTATTCTTTTGATGGCAACTGGATTTTTAAAAGTTTCTTTTCCCTTATTTCTCCCTTACAGTAATGTATTAGATAGCATTTCAGATTCTTTAACTAAGATTTCTTTGTTGGTTGAAGTAATCTCAAATTATCTTTAACTGAAGCTTATATTTTCATTTAATTTCACCTGTATTCTATACTTACACATTTTTCTCTATTTTCTAAGAATGTATTATACTCAGTACTATACTGTGGATAACAAGTTCAAAAAGAATTATAAGTCAATTACAACTAGAATGTATATATTTAAAGTTCAATGCATGACTGTGAAAATATTCTATTCCTATCAAAATGTAAATACATAGAAGTTTTATAAATTATTGATCTAAATTGTGGAATTTAAATACATCTAACTTGCTGCCTTGCTTTTTGTTTTTATTTTTGCTTTTGATGATTTTTGTTGTTATTGTTGATTCAGACTGTATAGCTACTTTATATTTTTTTTAAAAGAACCCTATTATAGGTTCTATTCATTATATATCTCAGTGGAATTTTTATTAAAACTGGCAATTTTTTTTTTTTTTTTACATTCTGAATGTGGGTATATGAGCTACCATTCAATTCACAAATTCAGGGGAAAAAACTATTTTATATACTTAATCAAGGTACCAAAAACTTAAAGGTAATAATAATATAACTAATAATATTTTACTTATATTATTCTCAGCGTTTTTTGGTTTGGGCCATATCTTGCAAATTAGCTTGTTAGAGCAAAACCCTAAAATAGGTGTCCTTTCGTGCCTAACTTTCAACTTTTTCCTTGTCTTCTATCTTCAGCCCGCCTTTGAGATAAACACAAGGTATTCTTCTTAAATACTTATGTGAATGTTAGCAAAATGAAATAGGGCATTGCTCCAGAAAAAGGGGGAGGAGGGAGAAAGAAAAAGAAACTTCTCTATAATGCTGCTAGCAAGGCTTTATCTTTATGACACTAACGATAATCCCCTGTGTAATTAACTGTGGAGTGGTTATGCATGCAGCATGCAGCCCATGACAAGCCTCATAGAAAATACATCAGTATTAGCCACAGGTGAATTCGTTTAGAAAGATTAATGACTGCACCTGAATTTTAATGTCTGAAAAGGGATGGAACACTGAATCCTTAATTAAAAAGTTGAATGACTGGTATGGTTTGTTTAACATCACAAATTTCAACGGGAGGGTTTTGTATTCAAATGAAGTATGGAAAAATGAAACTTTCCTTAGAAAGTGGTAAAGTAAGGGTGAAAAGCAAAAATGTTTAATGTGCTTTACTTTATGTAAATCGATACATGGATCAGTTGCTTTGATATGGATCAAATGTGGAGTAATTATGGCTCTTTTCTGTTTACAGAGAAAGTGAAGCAAAGACTTTTTAGAGAACAGGAGCCAATATTACCCTGAAACCAAGAGAAGTTCGAGGAGGGGAGCAGTAAAACTGACGAGTGATCTTATTTTTTCCTTAATGTGAAGCAGTTTCTTTTTCATTATTATTTTACAAAGTTTTTAATGAAGAGAAAGTAACCTTGAAAAACAACTTGGCAATGCCATTCCCAGTAGAGTTTTAACTGCTTTGCAAACTCTTTTACTGAGTATGTTAAAGCTTGTCACAGGCAGAAGATTTTTCAAAACAATTCTAGTCTCCTTTTTTAGGACCTAGAAGGGGGCAAGAAGAAAGATGACTTGGGCCTGCTTCTATCTAGAAGAGAAGGAAACAACTCAGCTTAATCACTTGTCCTTGCTTGATGCTCAGCTGGTAAAGAATTCAACAGCAATGTGGGAGACCTGGGTTCAATCCCTGGGTTGGGAAGATCCCCTGGAGAAGGGAAAGGTTACTCACTCCAGTATTCTGGCCTGGAGAACTCCATGGACTGTATAGTGCATGGGGTTGCAAAGAGTTGGACACGACCGAGTGACTTTAACTTTCACTTAGTTAAAAAGAGCTAAAAGCAGATGTCTTAGGCAAGAATAACCGAAAGTGTTATTTTGGTCACTGTGCTTACAACTTCTAAAATTTTCTTATTGTTTTTCAATTAAATAACAGAAACAGTTAATATATTCTGGAGCTTTAGCTAAATCTGATTTAGGGGGAAAAATGCCAAGAAAAGAAAGGGAGAAAATGAAAAATAATAGAAATAAAAAGGAGGAAAAATAGAAGAAAAAGATATACAAGGAAAAAACTGGCATAATATCATTGACCTATCCAGAGCTGAAAATTTACATGTTTAACATAGATGCATAATTTTTTTCTAGAAACAAAGAAATTAACCAAAGAGTTTTTTATTGTCATGTGTCATGATGTAGTGTTTTTACAAAATGAAACCAAGATGTATCTGGTAGTTTTATACTAACATGCTTTATACAATTATCTGCATTTTCTTGTTTGTTCTTTGCTTGAAATGGAAATTCCACTGGAATTTTAGTTTAGAAGATATCAAAGCACATGTAAAATTCCTTTGCCTTTTTATTTTCTAGGTCAGAATGCTGCTCACATCCATGGCAAAGTAGATTTTGATGCTCCTTAGCTTCACACATTGCCTGCTGTACCATTTTCTGCCAAGTAAAAGCATGGCTTTTAGTTCTGTCTGCTTTCCAAGGGAACACATTTTTAATGAAATGTCATTTAGGAGTATTTGTTACTTCCTGTAAAAGGTTCTTTCATGGTTTTGTGTGTGTGTGTGAAGAAAAAAAGATATCAGCTTCTTAAAATGTTGTAGTTGTAACTGTCCCCAGTATTCAGAACACTGGGTGTGTGTGGGATGGGTGGGGGGCGGGGGGCGGTGGGGAGAAACATCAGCTCTCACAGACGCATCATATGTTTTTAATAATGGATTAAAAAAGCGTGTGTTCCACGTACTGCTAGCGCCTCTGAGATTATTTTAAAGCAAGTTTATCACTGCCGGTCTCCATTTCTTATGGTTACCTCTGTTGTAGTGTGAGACAACATTGTCAGCACATGGACTAAAAATATTTTGCAGAGATTGGGTTTAGTTTTAAAGTAAACATTGATGTCTTAGCATAAAGCCAAAACTGAAATGTAAAGAAATGCTAATGCTTTGGCAGCTCTTGTCTGCTGAATTCAGTTAATCCTTTAGGAGTCAATCTGTGGGATAAGGTTTGAGGGGTCTTAAGGATTGGTATTGCTAATACCAGTTAAAATAATTTGCAAAGGTGTCCATTAAACCTGTCAACAAAGTGTTGATGGGCAAAAACAGGTTGAGTCTGGATTCGCCCAGGGTTGTTGTCAGCTAATACTGTACCTAAGTTTTTCTCCAAACTTATTTAAATGCTCATCACTAAAAGTTAAACATAGTCTCAGTTGGTTCATAAGCATTGCCGGGAGAGTCCTTATAATTTTCTCAGACTCCAGGGGATCATGTTCACTCCTGAAAAAATTAAATGAGAAAGAATAACCAAATTTCAAACTTAACAAAAATTAAAGGATTAAAACCAAAAAATATTTAAAGTTTTCTCTTAAGTACTTTATTGCTACTAATTTAAAATAATCATTCAAAGTGATTGCCAAAGGGGAAATTATTTGAAGAAAAAAAATGCTTTTGCTAAAAAACTGTATTTTGATGAAAATGTGAAATAGGACTAAAATGCAGTCATAAGTAAGCCTATATATATAAAAGCCTGGAGAGAGAGAGAGAGAGATAGGACCCCCTAATTTGTGTACTATCTTTTTACCCGAAGGAATAAATAATGATCTTGAAAGTGTCTGAAATATATATATATATATACATATATATATATATATATAAAATCTCTTATCTTTAATATATATATAATTTCTTCTAAAGATCTTGTCCTAAGTTAACTAGATTCTGATAACTCTAAAAGGTAAAATATAATTCTCATGATTACATAGTAAAGTCTCACATCTGTGGTATCTTCCAGTGTTCATAAACTTGGCACATGTACTGCCATAGTAAATAGAATCTGAGTCACTTTCCTTGCTGAATGAAGGGATAAATAAAATGTTTCTGAGTCTTCCTTCTTCTCTCTCCCTAAAGCAAAACACTAATTTATGACACTTAATATATATACTACTTCAAACATAATTTAGATTTCTTATAATATTTATAGTCTAAGTGGAAATGATGTCTATATATTTTGATAAAATAATTAAACATATTTATATTTGTATATATGACCCACATAGTTACTTATTTTTTAGAAATACAGTATAATTACAGCAAATGGCTGCTTTAATTCTCTATGAAAACAAGGAGAAAGCACTAGGAAGCAAATATTATAAAATATTGTGTATTGACTATTTATTACGATAGTATTGACTATTTACATGAGTCAGTCACTAGATTACAGGCTTTAAATGTATCTCATTTTTGACCTGAAGATATGCTTGTGTTGGGTATTGTAATAAAAAAAAATTTGTAGATTAAAAAAAAAACAAGTTTGATGACTATTTTAAACTTAAAGCACTAGCTATATTAAAAATACAAAGACTTTTTAAAAATTTGCCACTTCTGTGCTCACTATATTTAACTATCATTGGCTTTATTAAGAATGATGTCTTTACTCCAGAATTCTAGAATGTTTGTCTTGGAGTTTGTTTGGAGATCTGTTCTGCAATTTGTAGACAAACTTGTGGCAACAAGTGCATATATAAGTAAGTGATTGTAGAAAACTGGAACTCCTTTCTGGGCCTGATGGTGAGAGAATTGGATGTAAGGTTTGCAACACAGTACAAACCATCCTGTACAGACTGCACCTGTAAAATAACAGGAGCTGTTGGCACCGCTAATGGAAGCAAAGGCACTCAGGAGAGTAATCTGCTACCACCTATTTTAAGTTTAACACATGTGAAGTTTTTCTGTTTCTTTGTTTTTGGTTTGGGGTTTCTCTAAGTAGCCAGGACACACATTTCACTGTCAAGCTTTCATTCTATTTCATTTCAAGCCTGTTTCTCACTCCTAGTCTGAAGTCCTCAGAGAACCCGGAAAAAAATATAAATGACAATTTTCTTCTTATGGTAGGATTCCTTTTCATTACATACTTGGCATGCCAGTAAAATGAAAGTCATTTAATGATTAAGAAATAGAACACACGATTTTCCTTACATGTGAAAAGTTTAAGATACAAGATAGTAAAACAATTGTAGAATCTAAGTAGTGGGTATTTGGGAATTTACAATACTTTTAACTTTTCTGTATGTTTGGAATTTTTCATATTAAAATGTTGGGTGGTGGATATACAATTAAGTTGATACATACCATTAAGTAGAGTCTAAAAATTACACCTGGATCTTCCTAGGTGGCTCAATGGTAAGGAATCCACCTGCCAATGCAGGAGGCGCAGGTTCAATCCCTGAATCAGGAAGATCCCCTGGAGGAGGAGATGGCAACCCACTCCAGTATCCTTGCCTGGGAGAGCCCATGAACAGGGGAGCCTGGCAGGCTATAGCTCACTGGGTCACAAAAGACCCAATTTAGTGACTAAAGAACAAGAAATTACACACCAAACTACTACTAACAGTGGTTATTGGTGTGAAGAGTAGGAATTAATAAGACACTTTACTTCCTCCAAATTGTTTATACTTTAAGCAAAAGCTTGATCTATTAGGAAAAGTTATTTCCATCTTGTATGTTAAATAAAATTTGTAAAAATGTGATCAGTGAAACAAAAAATGGACCACTGTGCTGCTTTAAAATTCTTTATTCTTTTGATACACAGTGAAGAGGAAAAGGATGTGATTCATGTTAGAGAAGTTCTTCTACCCCATGGGTTGTGCCAGAAGAGTTACTTTTTAAATTTCATCCAAATCCATATAATAGAAAATTCAAAGGACAATCACAAATAGGATATGTTGACATGCCATTAAATGTATTACATTTGTTGGAACCACACACACATGCATCCACACACACTATATATGTACATAAATTTTCCCATATGGTTTAGTTGGAGAGATAAAATTAGCATAATAAAAATAATTTAAAACTAAGTTCTCATTAAACAGAAATCCAGAGAAAGGGACTTGAGCAGAGTGATCAGGCAGAATTAATATATTTGAGGAAAATTATATGGGAGAGTCCAGAGATTGAAAAATCCCCCCAAATATGTAAATTAATTATATATATATATATATATATAAATAGATTCTTAATTACACATATACATGTATATAAGGATCACACTGCATAAGTGATTTTAACCCATATGTATATATATACTATAACATGAGATCTTGAACATAACATTATGTATTCTTCAAGCTATGACTTTAATTGCTGCCTGGAATTCCATCATGAGTATGTCTTATTTAATTTTATCAATCCTTCTTTTGCGGTGGTCATTTGGTTAGCCTTTACTAGTTTTCTAAATAATGTTGAAGAATATCCCTGTGTTGAATATATTGATATTTTTGTATAACCAAATATACCACTATTTTCCTTTAGTTTTGGTTCTTCCTCTGCTTCTATCATTGGGTTCTGGAATGACCCATGATTTTTATATTATAAATGAGGTATGACAACAGGTGCTCTGATTTAAGGAAAGCTCACATATGAAAATCAATTTCTACAAGAGATAAAATTGTGAAAATATTCTTCATTTTACATGAATGGCTTCACAAAACGTCTCTAAATACAAATGTGCTTATGGTTATATTTATAATCTTTTAACTTACATGCCTTAGCACATAAATTTCTGTTGATATATGCAATGAGTTTATTTCACTATACTTGAGATGTACTTTTAAAGATAAAAGTCAAAAAAAAAAGATAAAAGTCATTGATACAAATACATAAACTTTATTTTATGTACTTTTTACCAGATTGATTAAGAATAAACAACATATTTTTTATCAACATTATTCTGAAAATTATTTTTATACTGTCCATAAGCTAGACTATTTGTATCAACCATATCAGTAATTCAGATACTAAGATTTTGGGGGAGAGATAAATGATTCTTATAAATGTAAAGCCTGAGTAAGTTTTTCCACAATGAATATGCTATATTGCCAGCATGCTTTCTGTGGTAATGTGTCTTCAGTTTCCTTTAAGGATTTAATATTTTTCCAAATGCAGCTGTGTGAAAAAGCTAAAGTACAGCACTTCCTACAAAACCATTTGTCATTTACCTTCATTTACTGTGTTTACTGTCCTCTGTGTATTGCTAAACTTCACTTTTAATAGGAGAAAATAGGCCTTAAAGGGGAAGCAGTATTTTACTGCTGAGCAAGAAACTATTTATATTCCTTTTACAAAGCCTGCCCAGAAGCATGTAGAATGCCTCTTGACCAAAGGAGATGGGATGAATATTCATGCGTTTTATGAATCACAGAGTTGAGGCCGTATGGTTTTCCCATTTATCAATTACTGGTTTAGGATTATCCAGCTGGAGAGTTGAACTGATTAACAAGGCTCTTTTTGTTTGCTCTGTGCTGAGGTGAAACAGCCCGGTGACAACTGTATTATTTCTTGTCTCTTCAGCTGTCCACACTTGTGCAATAAGCTTAACATCCTGTCAGGTTTCATCATGTAGCCTCTTTATTACCACATTGTGAGAATTTGTATAGTTGTAAATCAGAATGACTTTTTAAAGTTTAATTTCTCATTGCAGTAAAGACCTCATGGTTACTATGGCTAACAAGCATGGCTAATCATGCCCATCATAAGAGAGCTCAGGTATGCTTGGCATCTGACTGGAAAATTAAAGTTTTAAAAGTTAATGCCACAAGCAGTTGAGAAAAGCAGCTGCAGTGGTGCAAACTGACTGTTGGAGAGAAGCTGGAATAATTCACACAAACTCACCTTGATTGACTAAGCTAGCGTGTTTATTTTGGGTTTGTTTTACATTTGTTGTTGTTTTTTCATTTTCTTTTCCTCCAAACTTCTGCCTCAGTTCCTTTTTAAACTGTCACTGGGAGATTTCTTCTAGGGCTAGTTTACTCTTATAAAAATTAGGAAAAACAAAACTGAATTCTTCAGTGGTTTGAGAACTCTGCTTTTTAGAAACTAAATTCTAAACTCTTTTTACAAAAGACGCTTGATCCATCTTTCTTTCTCTCTCCTCTCTCTGTCACTCTCTCAATCCCCCAACTCCCCCTCCACCTCCTCTATGTTTACTTTCATTAGTATGCAACTGTAGGTTTTAATGGGATGGTGTGAAAATAACCAAAGCCTAAAGGGGCTTTCTTGAGTATATTCTCGCTTTAAATGCTGAAGTAGCCATTTCTTTTTCAAGAGAACAATGAACCTGCTCATCCAGTGTTTAGCAGCTTAGACTTAAATCCAAACTTTTCTTTTTGCATGGTTACATATTGATTCCCACTTTATCCCTTTTCCTGTTTTTCTGTGGTTGCCTTTGCTGTCTTTGACTAGGGTCGCCTGTTTCAGCTTGTGTGCGTATCAACATCCCCATGCTTTGCTCTCTTCCCTTGTGATGGGCAGTCAGTTTAAAATCTATAGAAGACTATTTTTAATATACATTTTGAATTATTTCTAACATTTCACTGTTATTGCGACTATGAAGAAAATCTGGCTGCCTCTACAATGTACTGAATATTCCAGTGTGGTCTGAATTAGCTGGCATTTAATCCTCTCTTCATGTACACAACTTTTATTGCTAACCTACTTGAAAAGGAGCCAGGGAAAAGAGAGAATTACCCTGCACTTTAGTTGTGTAGAGCTAGTATCTTTGTCCTAGTGTGGGAGAATCTAATTTTCTCTGTGAATACAGGGCTACACAAGAGGCAAGTTAGCACCTTGGAGCATTTAGGAATTCTTCAAACAGCCTTTGCTGACAGAGTCTCTGAAGCGATTGAATCACTCTACAAAAACCAACCTGATGCATAAAAAAAAGCTCTACATATTTTACATGGATTAAAAGAAGTCTATAGTTTGGAAAAACAAATTAAACTTTTTTGGGGGCAGGTAGTGAATCCATTTGCATGTAGGACTCTACAACATCAAGACAAACTGTGTCAGTGCTGTTGAATTTCTTCTCTCAGATCCAAGCATATCACTCTATACAAAGTGCCAGGCTTTGGCTGTCTGGGATTCTGAAAATTCTGTTTGTGGAGGAATGAACAGTGTCAAATTCTTTGTTCGACATTCTGAACACCAAGTCTCACATTGTGAATTCTGTTTTTCTAGTTTTCCAACCCTGAGTGTTGCATACAAAATACATATAGGATGGAGATTAGAAAGATTCTGGCTGTAGAAGTTTTTACTCCTTTCAAAGCATATGCTTTATTTGGTGAGAGCAACTCAAGTATACCTGTGCTCCTTTTTTTCTAATGAGCGAGTTAGATTGCTTGATTTACATTTTATCAAACATACTTTCAGCATTATACACACTCTAAGGCTATAGCACTGCATTTTATTTCTGATTTAGATTTGGTGGCTGCTAAATCACTATATGATAAAAAAAGAGATTAGGTCGTCACTAACTAAGTAGTGAATAAAACATGATAGATTTATGAACATGTAAGAAAGAGAAATATAACAGCTTTTGATGTTGAGTTTGTTTTCAACAAAGTTGATCTCACAATTATTCTAGTGTCCTTCTTCATGATACACTTTTCCATTCATTTCTTTTCCATATTACAGTGAAGTGAAATGGAAGTCACGCAGTCATGTCAGACTCTTTGCCACCCCATGGACTATACAGTCCATGGAATTCTCCAGACCAGAATACTGGAGTGGGTAGCTGTTCCCTTGTCCAGGGAACCTTCCCAACACAGGAATCGAACCCAGATCTCCCATATTGCAGACAGATTCTTTACCAACTGAGCCACCAAGGAAGCCCATCAAAAGCAAGAATCTTATACCTCTACAATGCCATCTTTATAATTCAAAATCTTGCCTAAAACAGTCATTCATTCAGCTGTTCAGGCTGAAGGAATTATGTATAACATCCTTACAATGTTTGGCATGGTGATTACAACTCCAGAGAAAGCTGCAGTCAGCACAACAATTGAAAACATTGCCTTAGGGCTTTAAAATTTACTAATAAACTGCATCTTAAACAGTAAATAATAGCAAATATAAACTTAATCTGAAGCATGAAACCATACCTTTAAAAAATATTAAATATGTTGCCTCCATTCATAGAAATGGAGTATTACTCTTCCCCATTTTTAAATAGACTATTTTTAGAGCAGTTTTATTCTATTTAAAAAGTGGGGAGGAGTAATGCTCCATTTATATAAATGGAGGTTAGGGCTTCCCTGATGGTTCAGATAGTAAAGGACCTGTCAGCAATGTGGGAGACCTGGGTTCGATCCCTGGGCTGGGAAGATCCCCTGGAGGAGGGCAGGGCAACACACTCCAGTATTCTTGCCTGGAGAATCCCCAGGGACACAGGAGCCAGGCGGGCTGCAGTCCATGGGGTGGCAAAGAGTCAGACATGACTGAGCGACTCTGCACACAGCAGTTTTAGGTTGACAGCAAAATTGAGCAGAAAGGACAGAGAGTTTCTTTAGACCCCCTACCCCCAAACACTCACAGCCTCCCCAATGTCAACATTACACACCAGAATGGTACATTTCTTTCAATTAACTTTTTTGTTAGTGATTAAAGACAACTCTCAGGTGTTGAATTCACTAAAACTCTGGATTAATAAAAAAAAAAAAATCCCGTTTTTAGCTCAGCTTCGAGCCTTGCTGAGGTGCATTATTCCAAGAGATAAATAATGCTTTGAGTGCTACCACATTCATGATACTGAACGCATTAGAGGACATAGTGTATACAGTGCATGACACAGAAGGAAGAGGTGCTAAAAGTAACAACTTGGAGGTGTCAATAGAAGCACTAGTTGGTTTGTGGATATAAATTAACAAATGCCTCACCAGAGATTAACACTGAGGGTGCAGTACAGCCCTCCACGAGACTTCACCTCCTTCTGCTATTTGCCGTTACTTCTACCTGTGGGAGGACAAAATTCCAGATGCAATCATTCAGCACCAAAGCCCGGCTTCCTCAATCTACTTCTTAGTGGGACTATTAAAATTGAAGCTCTACAGAGAAATTAAAATAGCAGTTGCCATAACATCTTAGGAATAAGTAGACATTTAAGGCAATTAGACCCCAGTGTACAAGAGCATGAAATCTAGAGAAAAAGACTTAAGATTGGACTAAACAATATGAAAGAGATGGTGATTAGAAATCACACATACTTGAATAGCTGGTTTTTTTCAGGCCATCACAATATTACAAACATGCTTTGTGAAGTCAAATGGTGGGTCTTTCTAATAGCAATTCTGGTCTGAAAACCATACCAATCCTGAGTGTTAAATATAAGCCTGTGAATCAGCAAGATATCTATCTTCTTTGGCCATCCAGATTTTGAATATTAAATAGGAAAGTCTTAAAAACCTCGGTTCTATCAGCTTTCATTATATTGGAGACAGATGTATTTTTTTAATGAATCAGGACTATGAGTACAGATTCAATCAAAGAGTTCTGGGAACATGAACAGAAAAGAGATTCTCATGACACCATGTCCCCAACATATTGTGTGCATATAATCCATGTGGGTCATGTGTATTTTATAAAATTATTCATAAGAAAAGGGGATCCCTTTAAGCTCCTACTCTTTAAATGTTTCTTCACCATCTTCTTATCTTGTTGCTTTAAGACTTCTCTAAGTGGTTACTGGTTCATATTTCTAATCAGTTTTTCCACCAGCTTTTCTCCTCTGCTTCAAAAATTGTCCTAAAGCTTGCCTTCAGTCCTATCACAATGGCCCCTTATCAAATGACACATTTGCCTCTATATGCCTTCCTATCTTATCCTAGTTCTATAAACCATTTACAAATAATTATTGTTTAAGAATCAATTAAGCATTCACAGTACTCCTGCTTTGCGGGAAAATTGGTAGTGAAATTAAAAAGCTGATGCCATCAACAAATTAGTATAACATTTATGAATGGAACTTTTAATTTCAAAGCAAATAACACACAGTTTTTTTTTCCTTTTTTACTTTATGAAATTACTTTATCACTGCTAAATATTGCAAACTAATGGTATTTAAGTCATTTCTTATAGGAATAACTTATTTCAATCCATTTTCATTTTAATGATTTTTTTTTTTTAAATTTGGATAGAAGAATCTTTTTATATCAACCCTGACTCCCAAAATAAGCTTTATAGATATTTATTCTATGACTAAATGAGAAAAAGATTGTCATTTGCCATTTGGGTTTTTTTTCCCACAAGTAAATTATTTAATGAAATAAGTATGGAGAAGCATTACCAAATCCATATGTATACATACCATGAAATAGTTGGTCTTTTTTGGTGTGTATAAATACTATTTCTTTAAGCATTAAAGGTGTTTCCCTTTTCCAGTGTTTACAAGACAATAGCAGGTCTTCTATATTGGAATAGTGTTTTCAAAGATAAAGTACTGTATATAAGAAAAGGGAGGGCTTCCCATGTGGCTAAGTGGGTAAAGAATCCACCTGCAAAGCAGGTGACGCAGGTTCGATCCTTGGGTCAGGAAGATTGCCTGGAGGAAGACATAGCAATCCACTCCAGTAATCTTGCCTGTAGAATTCCATGAACAGAGGAGCCTAATGGCCTACAGTTCACAGAGTCACAAAAAGTTGGACATGACTAAAGTGACTGAGCATGCAGGTAATAAAAAAAGGAAGACTTTTTTTCAGAGCTGTGCCCAGACAGAAAGAAGGGATTGGTGGTTTCACTATGTGCTACATAGTTGAAGGTAGGCAGTTACTTAGGACTCATTACATGTGGTTTGAATCGCTAAGAATAGTTGTGTTCACAGCATAGATAGCCATGTCTTAAAAACCACTCATGGGATAGACAACAGCTTCTTCTTAAGCCACTTAATATTTTCTGTCTCAAAATTAATATTTCATTATTCCTTGGAGCACTTGACATGATGTTTATGGTTTGAAAATATACAGAAGCCACTATACAAACTAATATTAAACTGTCTTCAAAACTCATAGGGAGAAGGTGATACAACTAAATGCTTTTGCACATAGCTGAAGTAATTAACTCTTGTAGACAGATTTAATGCTATGACCATTTATTTTAAACGAGGACAAAGGTAGAAAGGGGCAAGACAGGAGATGAAATGGATACAGTGAGAAAGTAAAAAAAAAAAAAAAAATTAAATAAATGTCAGTGTTTCCCATCTAGGAACAGTGGCTCCCTGCTACTTTCTGAACTATCATGTTCAAAGCTGTTGATTTAGGCTCCTGCTGGTAAACATGCTTTTTTATAACCTCAACTCATCCATATTTCACACAAGGGACTTCATAAAAGAGACAGATTTATAATTTCCTGTCACTGAATTCAAGATTACCAATTATTTCTTTATTGAAATTTTTGCATCCTTTACTAGAAAAGGTATTCATAGCTTTATAGACCTTTTCTTTTTTCTCAGTCACTCAATTTAGATTTATGAAGCCTGAGAGTTTTCTCCTGCAGCAACTCACAAAAACATTCTACTTCAAATTCACAGTGCCTCAATCAATGTAATTATTTCCAGGAACAAGCCACAAGTTTTAGAATTTATATGGTTTAATAATTCTATATTCTTGGATTATGTAATGATTTGCATGAACAGAAAATAAGGAATTTAGAGGACAGAATGTATGGCAATATTTAAAGATTCCTTTGTAGATTAATTGGACATTCATATTTCAAATTTTAACTTTCCTTTGTGTACAATCCAAGATTTTAAACTTTCCAAGTCATATCAATATCACACCTTCAGAGCTCTAATTATGTTGAAGTTTGCATAAATAGCAGAGAATTTCAACCTGAATATTTTACAGTGAGACTGCAAAAATGAGGATAGGAAAGTTTCTGAAATGTGGGTTATCTTTTGAGCCTGAGAGCTGAAAGTCAGTGTCCATAAAAGGATGAAGGATATGTCACCTCATCTACAGGTGTTGCACTGTAGCCTGTTGACAGAGTTTGACTCTGGTGCAGTTCTTTGATGTATGGAATCTGTGGAGATGTTAGAAAAATACAGCCAGGCAAATTTCTTGTATTATCATCTGAGAAATGTTTAGGACCTAGAGAAAAACTCTCTAAAATATGTCGTGAAGAATCTGGCATTTCTTACAGGGCCAAGAATCCTATTTCA
Organism: Cervus elaphus; assembly: GCF_910594005.1. NCBI lineage: Eukaryota > Metazoa > Chordata > Mammalia > Artiodactyla > Cervidae > Cervus > Cervus elaphus. Next base: position 85,136,092 of record NC_057834.1, on the reverse strand, counting down.
TTTGAAGGCAATAGTGATGATCCCAAAGAAAGATACATAGGGTTATCTCACACTTTGGCTTTGGAAGAATAAATAAAGGAACCCCTAGTTCCTAGCAGACACAGTACTTTCCTCCCTTCCCAGGGTATATGGCCTGAGGAATAACAGAAAAGAGGCTGAATTTCATCTCTCTTGCCCCCAGGCACCTAGTATGGACATTGCAGTCTTCTTTTTACTTTCCATGATTAATTCCCAGGCAGTTCAACAACAATGACTGGCACAGAATGTGAGACCCAGACACCTCAACTGTGCAGTTCTGTAACCTTCCTTATGAACACCTCTACCATACCATTAATCACTCAGAATGAGAATTTTCAATAAAAGCTTGCAGAATAGATAAATAAAACAGAAGTCAGTATCCATAAATGATGAGGAGTGATAAATTACTCTCTAAGAATGAAAAATTATTTGGATCTAATGCTATATGTCTGGTTAAATACTGCTAACACAAACTATATATGCATTTTATAGTATATATAATTTTCTTTTGATCTTCATAACAAACCTGTGAGATAGAGTCAAATATTTTTATCCAGATTTCACATTAAGGAATTGTATTTCAGGGAGGTTAATTGGCTTGTCTAAAGCTACACAGCAAGTCAGGTAGCAACACAAGTAGAACTCATTTTCTGAGTGCAAAGAAGACAGTAAGTACTATTTAGATTCACATGGAAGAAACAGAAGATTTGGGATTTTGAGAAGATTTTATCAAATTATTATTTACATCTTTCACTAAATATTGATGGTTAGGAGAGTCCATGGAAAATATGGTGAGACCTTCCACAGTTGTATTAGTAGTCCTTTTTCTAGTTTTATCTTTCAGGCATTTTGGGGTGGGGGGATCTTAGTTCTGGACCAGGGATTGAACCGTGCCCTCAGCAGTGAAAGTGCCAAGTCCTAATCACTGGCCCACTCCAGGGAATTCCCAAGCATTTTTTAAATACACAGTAATTCACATTAATTTTGATATTTCTGTTTGTTTTGTTTATGAATGTGTGTGAGGGTATCTGTATAATTTGATATTGGATTCGAGAATAACTATGACCCATTGAAGCAGGTCCAAAAGAGGATAAGAAGATAAAAAATTTTGTGAAAGATATTTTTGGTGAAACTTGCTAATACAGAGTATTTTTAAAAGTTTATAAATATTGTAACATCATCTTTGATCATTCTCACATACAGGTAAGTTTTCATAGGGTATTCTTCCAAAATCAAAAGAACAAGGGTATCACATGTAAATGACTCCTTGTTAAGTCATTTTGTTCTCTTGTCTTTGTCCAGAACTTTTAAATTTACACAAGAATTCCAAGTTAGGCTAGGTGGCCATTAAGCCAATATATTTTCTTAAGATGTCATGAAATTCAAATATTAAAATTCTTGAGATTCTAGAGGTAGTATAAGAATTGTAAATATTGTTTTATGAGTGATATAAAAGTATACTATATGTAATGTCAAACAAGTCACACTGCAAATAAGTTGAAAATGTGCGATTCTGAGTTTTTATTTATCCTCAATAGTATACTGTTTTTCTATTTTAAAAACATAAATATGACAAAGTACAATACAGAGGCCCTTTACAGAGTCACATTTAGTTGTGTGAAGTCCAAGTTGCTATAATAATAATAATAATAAAAAAAACACAGTATAACTTGAAGATAACAATACAGAAAGAGAAGGCAAGGAAAAAATATGTATTTTATGTAAAATATGTCAGCTTACAGTAGCCTAAATAGGCAAAAAATTGTTGGACTGTAACATTCACATGTTATTTATGAACATACTAACTAACAGTAAGATCTGGGTTACTCAAAAACCTGTCTTGCCTGTCTTGGTCTATTAACTTTTCATCAGTATTTCTGTTCTTTACTCTATTCTCTAAACAATACATTAAAAAGAGAAGTGTAATCAGTGAAATTTTCAAGATTCATTTTGATAGAAATAAAATCATATTTTCTAATGGTGAACCACACCATATTGTATCCTAGCTTTACTTAATGCGTTGATTTTACCTTTCGTTGCTGTGACCCTTTAAAAAAAGAAACCATTTTGCAAGTACTTTCAAAGTACAAAAATTTTATATCTCAATTTCCATCTGTTTTTGTGGTTTAAGAGAATGCAGCAATTTTTAAGTACTATTGAAATGAAATACATAATAACATAAAATGAACAATAAAAGAAATCTAGGTATAGTGAATTTAAAATGTCAATAGATTCAAGAATGCCTTAGTTTTTACCAGTACATTTTCAGATTTCTTTTTGAGGAGAAATCGCCTTTTCTTTCTTTTTTCCCATAAGATTTAAGAAATCCTCACAAGATTTTGCAAGCTCCTTTTGGGGGCTTTCCATAATGATGGTTATAGCCTGTTACTTCAGGTGACTGTGAAATCTTTCTCATAGAAGTCAGTTGAAATTATGCTTGTAGTAATCATACTAAATATACTGAGAATAGAGAGTGAACAAATAAATAAGTATAGGAACAATTTTTACATTCAATTAAACATTTTCATTTTACTCCAATAATTAACATGAGGATAAAAATGATCTTGGAGCACATTATGTACATTGATGTAGCATGCATTACCCTACCAGGGTTAAAATATTATCATTATGCCTGTTATGCACATGTAAAAGCAGATCCTAGGAATGAAGCATTTATAGTAAACATCCATATGTTTTAGTAAACACAACTGCACACTTTCCAGAATAAGCAAATGTGTGAATTCCTTAAATGGTACTGAAGCATTAAAATAGTCACTCTTTTTATATCCCTAAAAGAAAAAAACAAACAACAACAACAAAACCAAACACTAAGTAGTATACATTGAGATTATAACAAAACAATAATGATAAAAATAGTAACAGGCACCTGTTTGGCTCTATTATCATCATACTTTGCAGAAGGCTGACCTTAGAGAGGCGTTTTAGTAATTTTCAAGTGATAACTAATATAGTATAACTTAAGATCTACTGCTAGGAATTAGTCAATTATAATAGAGCTAACTCTTACATAGTATTTATTCATATGAAGCACTGGACACTTTCCTAAGTCCTTTCCATATATTGACTCATGTGCTGCTGCTCAGTTGCTTCCATCATCTCCAACTCTTTGCGACCTCATGGACTGTAGGATTTTCCAGGCAAGAATACTGGAGTAAGTTGCCACGCCCTCTTCCAGGGGATTTTCCCACTCCAGGGATCGAACCCACATCTCCTACATTGCATGCGGATTCTTTACCACTGAACCACCAGGAAAGCCCCATATTGATTCATATAATTACCTTACTTGGTTGATTCAATTATGGTCTTCATCTCATTGATAAGGAAACTGAGTGATTAAACAACTTGTCAAAGGTCGCATAACTAGTAAATTACAGCAAAAATTTAAATATAAAGCTGTTCTAGCTCCTAACCATGCTTTGGCTTAGATGCAGTCTCATCAGCTTAAACGGTTCAAAACTGATCTGATTCTGATAATCCCCAAAGTGTTAATTTATAAATGTTTGAAAACATTAGATGTCACAGGCTCCTTTTTGCTATACTTCCATCCCTATAGTGGTTCATTGGGATTCCCATCCACAGTAAGAAGGAAGGCATCCCTCCCCTCTTTCAATGAGAGACTTCATTGTCATGAAACCCTCCACATTTTTAGGACTTCATGATCTCCTAATTTGGGGGAAAATGTTTGCCCTTCATTAAAAATTTACCTCTGGGGTGAAGTGAAGTGAAGTGAAGTTGCTCAGTCGTGTCCGACTCTTTGCGACCCCATGGACTGTAGCCTACCAGGCTCCTCCGTCCATGGGATTTTCCAGGCAAGGGTACAGGAGTGGATTGCCATTTCCTTCTCCAGTACCTCTGGGGTAGCTGCCTCTAAATAAGGGAATCACTTTTAGACTATCTGCTAGGTTGTCTCTTCAAGAGAGAAAACAAAGGAACCATATGGTATACTGTGTACAAGAACATTACTGTGAAGAATAATGAAAGTATTTCTATGAAAAGGTCACAGAAAATAAATTTTAATTAAAGCTAGCAAAGGTCCTTCTAGACCTGTTGCATGCCCTAGGCTAGGAATCAAGGGGGTCAGAAATCAGGCAGAATTTCAGGAATGTACTGTCATGTCCCTAGCTACAACCCTTGTCTCCTCCACATGAACATCACCATCAGGATACAGGGAGTTTTCTAACTCTTCGCCCACTAAGGCTGAGGTTCAGGGGGTGTCATGAAACCAATCTGAGGACTGCTCTGACCCATTTTCCTTAAGTGTGACTACATTTCTCACAGCTGCAGGAACTAAATCTTCTCAATCTCTCATCTGTTTTCTGATCCAAAACAAAGGGTCAGAAGAAAGAAAATGCCTTTTTTACATTAGGCGCCATGTGTCTTAAATCTTACCATCAGAGCCCAATCTCTGTCCTTGGGCTAGGGTTCATCTACAACTTTCAGTTCATGGTTTTTGGAATGCATTTTGTAACTAGCCTCGTTAAGTGTAGCCTTGGGTCTTGAGAGAATCATGTCTCAAAACCCCAAGACTACTCTTTTTCATTGAAATTGTATAATGCCTTGAGTGCCTTTTAGACTCGTTAAAATGGAATATTAACTTTTTAATAGCTGCACAATTTTCACCATCAAAGAGTGAAGTTTCACCAATACATAAGCCCTTTTATAAGAACAGCACTACGTGGTATAGCGACAACTATTGACACAGGTGTATTCACTTGTGCACAAATTTGAGTTCACTCTGTGGATCCTATTAAAAACCTTGCCCCTATTTTCACCCTTTCTAGTTAGTAAAACGACACTTAGTTATAGCCACTGGTCTTTCCTATCACCATTCTATTACTATTTATAAACTAACCTTAGTGACTAAGCCATTTGAGTGGGACAGGGGTGGGAGTGGGGAAAGAGGAGACAGGTAGGGTGTCTGACAATCCAGGTCACAGAATAAGAGTAAATAATGTTAGGGAAAAAGCCATGGTTCAGGGACTTTCCTGGTGGTCCAGGAGCTAAGACTCTGAGCTCCCAATGCAGAGAGCCTGGGTTCAATTCCTGGTCAGGGAACTAGACCCCACATGCTGCAACTAAGACCTGAAAGAACCAAAAACATAAATGTGTTTCTAAAAAGTAATAGAGAAAGGCATGGTCCAATTGCCTTTTCAAGAGTAATTAGTGGGGCTGTGAGAGCTGGGAGAAAACTGAACCCAACAATTGTGTCTAAGCCCAGATACGCTGTTTCCTTCTTTGCCCTCTTCCCTCATCTTTTCCTTCAAGTTCCCACCTTAAAATTCATTGCTATAAGTGCTTAATAACATATGAAAGTATTATGCAAATGCTAACAATAATCCATCTTTTACATGAGGACTTGGTGGTGGTGAAGTCGCTAAGACATGTCCGACTCTTGAGACTGCATGGACTGTAGCCTGCCCAGCTCCTCTGTCCATAGTATTCTCGATGCAAGAATATTGGAATGGGTTGTAGTTTCCATCAGGACTGTGGAAAAAACAATCTCCATTCTCATTTCTTTGTATGCAGGTTAGCAGACCAACCCCTACCTGGTCAGGAAATTCTTTCACCTAGGCCCTGTATTTCTTCACTGCTCTGTTACTTACCTTACTGAGTTGATCCCCAACAAGGCTCCTTCTTCCCACTGTCATTTGTGCCAATAGAACAAGATAAAGTGTGGTTCAGAAGCAAAGGAGAGCTTCATTCTTTCATCAAAAAGGGAGAGGTGTAATCTCTGAAGAAAACCTTTCCTTGACAGGCTGTGGGCAGGGCTAGTTTAATGGTTTCTCATCAGCATGGCTTCCCTGGTGGCTCAGAGAGTAAAGCATCTGCCTGCAATGTGGGAGATCCAGGTTCGACCACCAGGTTGGGAAGATCCCCTGGAGAAGGAAATGGCAAGCCACTCCAGTACTCTTGCCTGGAAAATTCCATGGATGGAGGAGCCTGGTAAACTACAGTCATGGGATTACAGAGTCGCACACAACTGAGCTACTTCACTTCCTCAGCGGGGGAGGGGGTGGAGTTCTTGTGGGTCTGGTGCAGGCAGGCTACTTGAGCTCCAGGTTGCTGTGGTGGGTGCAGGCGCAGAGTCTGTGCATATCGTGTGCCGCCGCCATCTTGGACTGAGGCTTCCTTAGTGGTGCTTCTACACACAGCCCTCCAACCTGACGTGTGGCTGCAGCTGTTTCACACAAGGAACTCTGGTCTGAAGAGCCAAGTTCAAGGCCTCTGCATGACATGCCCTATGTGACAGAGAAACTAAACACAAAGGAAAAATATGTTAGATTTTATTATCTAGATTCTCTATTTTTATTCCCCAGGAATTGTTTATGGGCTTTACTGGTGACAGCCCTTCTCTTCTTGGAGCGAAATTTGGTTTTCAGATTATCATCACAGATCCTTTAGAAGCCTGGTTTGGGCTTCCCTTATGACTCAGCTGGTAAAGAATCCGCCTGCAATGTGGGAGACCTGGGTTCAAGCCATGGGTTGGGAAGATCCCCTGGAGAAGGGAAAGGCTACCCACTCCAAGATTCTGGCCTAGAGAATTCCATGGACTATATGTAGTCCATGGGATTGCAGAGAGTAGGACATGACTGAGCGACTTTCCCTGTCAATTTCACTACAGGGCTATTTTCAGACAAGATTTCTGATAATCAAAATGTCTTGCTATTGGGTAGTTTTTAACAAAATAAGCTAGCAGTTATTAGATAATTTCCAGATCTGTCAAAATTAATTTTAGTCTTTTTTGCTTAAATAAGGGAAAAAGAATCATTTGAGTCAATGTCCACCTAAGATATACTGACAGATTCATTTACCCGTAACCATCTACATCTCTAGGAAAGAATGGATTTCACTCCACTTAAACATATATTCTTGAGGCAAAGTTTCATCTTTAGCCATAAGTACATTTTCTCGTATGAAAAATCTCTGTAATTAGTCTATCCTATATAAAGGAAAGATATTCCACAATGTGTTTTTCTACATCAGATGAATTCACCTATTCTTTACATCTAACAGCCATATTTTTTATAACAAAGTCAAATATGTCAAACTCATAAAAATCACTCTACTAACTTTTGACCAGAATGATTTTTAAAATCTTGTATTGTTCCAGTAATTGCACTAAAATATTGGCTAATATTTTTATTACCATCTTTTTATTGGTATTTTTGAAATCACTTTAGTGCTTGACCTGTAATAAAATTTATATATTCTATCTCACTGAATCCTCACAGTAGCCTAATAGACTGAGATATAAAGTTAGGTTGTTTGTCAGTGATCAAGCAACTAGTAATTAGTGCAGTCGAAATTTAATTGCAGATTTGTCTGACTCAAAATGAAGCACAGGAAACATTCTAGAAATTTTGAATGTCTTTTCACTTTTCCTTGTATATCTGAAAATTTGAGGAAAAAATATATATAAAAAAGAGAAATTAGAAGAAACAAAACTTTGTGGGTGTACCAAAAGGCATATTTAATCAGCTGTCAACTAAAGTATTTGCTAATAGCAAAGACTCCATAATTCATATACCCTACCTGATCAGTTCTTCCAGTGGAAAAATGAATTCAGTTGTAACAATGTATCATTGCCTAAGCAAGTTAAGGGATGAAGGAGGGACATTATGTAGACATCTGTTTGAGCAACAGGGGGTATGGATGATTCATATTCAAATCACAGCACTTTGGGATTCAATGCTTTGGGGATATTCCTATCTAAAAATACTATTTGATCAAATACCCATGACTAACCACTACAAGCTTAGTGAGACATCCCATAAGAAACAAAACTGGTAATGATTAAACTAACCGACAATTAATTTATAATTAAAAAGACACAGATAACAACAATTAAAATAATGGCCAAATCTAGACATTTCTGGTTCACTGATAACAAATTACACTCCCTTAGAACTGAGGCAATATTGTCAAGCATTGTCAGCACTTCTGAAAATAAAACTGAAAGAGCTTCTACAGGAAACTCTAGCAACATGATATTTTTGGTATATAAATATCAAATGTTAATATCATAGGTTACTAGTTAAAAAAAAAAAAAAAACCTCTTAGTTGTAATTAAAGATAAGATTGGGCTTCCCTGATGACTCAGTGGCTAAAGAATCTGCCTGCTATACAGGAGACACTAGAGACATGAGTTCAATCCTTGAGTTGGGAAGATCCCCTGGAGGAGGAAATGGCAACCCACTGTAGTATTCTTGCCTGAAAAATCCCATGGACAGAGAAGCCTGATAGGCTACAGTCCATGGAGTTGCAAAGAGTCAGATGAAACTGAAGAGCGACTGAGCACACAAAGGCAAGATAGGTCTATGAAATAAAGACTGATTTTTCATTGATGATGAAAAGGACCACCTGGACATTTGAGGCTCTTTGAGAGCTCCCTTAAAGACCACCAGTGGGCCTGGAATATTCTCTGAGAATCACTGTGATAGAAAATATTTATGTTCATCTCAAAGAGAATAAAGATAAATAGCCCATATCCTCTAGTATCTCAAGTTATGTATATTCTTTTTTTAAACAATAGAAATTGTTTTTTTACGCAATAGTAATTTTTTTTTACATATCAGAAGTGTTTGTGGGCTTTATGGAGAACATAAGAAAGCAACACATTTTCCTCACTTTAAAAAATGTTTCCTTGTACCCCAACTTCTCTCTCTACACGCCTTATCCAATAAGATATTACCTTATCGTTCACATAAAATCTCTTTTCTTTTTCATGTCACTGTCACCTCTACCTATGAATGTATCCCGAATTAACTCTCTACTAAGTTAGTCCAGGGCTTCCCAGGTGGCTCAGTGGTAAAGAATTTGCCTGCCAATGCAGGAGATGCGGGTTCAATTCCTGGGTCAGGAAGATCCCCTGAGAAAGAAATGACAACACACTCTAGTATTCTTGCCGTGGACACAGGAGCCTGGTGGGCTACAGTCCCTGGCATTGCAAAAGAGTTGGACATGGCTTAGCAACTATGCAATAAGTTAGTTGAAGCCCTGATCCTCCCCGGGTACCTGCAATAGCTGCCTGTTAGACCTTCTCTTTCTGTCTATGCTTCACCACTCTTCCTACTCAACAGAGTGATCTTTTCAAAATGAAAATCAGAGCATAATACTTTGATGATTTCAACCATCCAGACTTCCCATGTCATGGAAACCCAACATTCTTTCCCATCAGCCTGGACTCCTACCTCTCCTCTCCTCTGTCCCTGAGGGTAGGGAATCATGTGGACTTCTTCCTAGATTAAACCAGAAATAGTCCCTCCTCACAGTCTTCACACTTGGAATTTTCTCTGCCTGGAATGCTTTATCCAGAAATTGGTGCACGACTTGCATGTTTGTTGCACTTGTGCCTCATTCTTACATCATTTCTTCAGAGATCGCTTCCCTAAAAAACCCATCCAAAATGCCCATTCTCTTACTCCTTTATCCAGTTTCTCACTCCTTTACTCTGCTTCATGTTTTTCTAGTTAGTCCTTATCACAGCATAACATTTTATTACATATACATTTGCTTAAATGTTTATCAGTGTCTCCCCTACTACAAAGTAAATTCTACTGAGGCAGGGACTCTGTTTTATTTACCTCTGTCACAAGAGTTCCTAAAACAGCTCCTCATATTTAAAGCATGTCAGTAAATATTTTTTAGGTGAACTGATGTCTATATATATATATATCTAACTTTGATCATGGTGGAGCTAAATTTAGGTGCCTAATGTCACGTTCAGGAAGCAAATTACTGGAGAGTTTCTCTAAAATTCTTACTCATTTGCAGTATACTTGATGGTGCTGTAGGCTGCCTGAGACCCAGTGACTATATTCCAATGTAAGTTGAAAGAAGCAGGATGGCAGTGTTGATTTCAGTTTCTCCTATTCACAGTTAGCTGGACATTCAGCATTCCAGATTTAATCTTAAAAAAAAAAAAAAATAGCTATCTCCCTTGAATCTCCCCAGGCCCACTCTCAGTGATCTGAACCTCTATCCAAAGTGCCCTTATTCATAATTCTGAATGACAGCTATTGTAATCACACTCCTCCCCCTGATTTTGCTGCTCCTGGGAAAGAAAAAAAAAAAATGTTTAAAAGTCTAAAACTTTAATAAGCCTCTCCCTTTATTTCATGTGACACTTTGACTTGCCAGCTAAAAGGATTGCAAATTGAAATTGAATTATATTTTTAATGAGCTAAATATGTTCCAAGAGGGAAATATATTTAAAAGATATAGCCTAGCAATATCATGCAACTCTAATCCAATAAAAAAATTCAACTTTTCAGAGTAGAAGATGTTAGATTTTTTAAGATTTATAACTATAGTTGTAATAATTTTACTGAAAATTGTTGAGTAATTAACATCGGAATATGACATCATAGTAATTGGAAATATGATGTAGGAATAAAGATATTTTATATTTTGTGTTAGTGATAATAACCAGAAAATAATAGTAACTATAATACCATGTGACAGGCAATGTTACAAGCACTTTAGGACTCTCTTCAAACATGATGCAAGCATCAACATCTCTCCTATGGATTACTGCAGTAGCTTCCAATCTTGCCTATCTCCTACTTGCCCTTGACCCCTACAACCTAATTTCAATATATGTTACCCAATGATGCTTTAAAGAATAAGTAGTACCATATGACTTTCTGCTCAAAACCCTGTGATGGCTTTCTACCTCTCATAGTGTAACACCCAAAGCCCTTAACCCTGTCCTACTAGGTCCTATATAAGGTGGCCCCCAGGAATTCCCTTTTATCATCTCCTCTTTGCTCACACTGCTTTCTGTGCTACTCCTTAAACTTTCCAGGCATCTTTCTTCCCCAGGACCTTGAACTTGATATCCCCTCTGCCTGAACACTTTCCCCAAAGGTCTGCAAGACAGCTTACTTTTCCTCCTTCAAGTCTTTGTTCAAATGTTGTCTTCTGGGTTACACTTCCTCTGACCACACAATTTAAAGTTATAGTCCCCACTGCCTATACTTATCACCATCCTACATATTATATACATTTACTTACTATTTTATTTTGATTCCAGCCTCTACCTATTAAAATACAAGCTCCATAGAAGGCTTTTTTGTCTTGTGTTATTCATTTCTTATAACCCCAGTCCTTAGAACAGTGTCAGGTATATAAAAGCTAAAAAATATTTGTTAAAAAATAAGTAAAATTAACCAACAATGAGATATTTTACCTATAAAATAAAGATATAAGATACTTATACCTTTTATCTATAAGAATGGAAAATATCTAAAACATTGACACGACAACAACAAATGCTGCTGGCAAGGATGTGAAGCAACAGCAACTGCCATTCATCGCTGGTGGGAATGCAAAAAGGTACAGACACTTCAGAAGACAATTTGGCACTTTCTTCCAAAGCTAAACATAATCTTACCTTATGATCCAGCAATTGTGATTTTACTCAAATAAGCTGAAAACACATTCACACAAAAACCTGCATACAAATGTTTATAGCAGCTCTAGTCATCATAACTGAAAACTGGAAGCAACCAAAATGTCCTTCAATAGATGAATGAATAAACAAACTGACATACATCCATGCAAGGGAATATCACTCAGTGATAAAAAGTGAGTTATCAAGTCATGAAAAGTCATGGAGAAATAATAAATTTATGTTGCTAAGTGAAAGAAGAAAGTGTGCAATGGCTACATAATGTATGACTCCAACTACGTGACCTTCTGGTAAAAGCAAAATTATGGGAACAGTGAAAGAATCAGGGCTTTTAGGGAAGGGAAGGAAGGATAAATAGGGGAAGCACGGGGAATGTTCTAGAGCAGTAAAACTATTCTGTATGATACTCTGTTACTGAAAACATGACATTATACTTTTGTCCCAAAACCCAGAGAAATGTATGACAGAGAGTGAGTCCTGATGTATATAAACTATGGACTTAATTAATAATAGTGTATCAGCATTGATTTATCAATCATAAGGTATATACCAAACTAATGTAAGATGTTAATAATCAGGGAATTTGGCAACAGAATGTACGTTTGAATTCTCTGTGTACTTCCTGTGAAATTTTTCTGTAAACCTGAAAAGGTCCCCCACAATGGAGTTTATTAAGTTAAATAAATAGATACATGTAGTTAGTAACTTCGTAAGAGATAAATATATGTACTTTAAAAATCTTTACAAAATCACTTGGGTATAATTTCTATTATCTCCATCTTGAAGGTGGGGAAATTGACTGACATAGTTTATGTGATTCCTGTCGAAGCTCAAACTAGCTCATACATCTAGTTCTTGGGAGTTGGAATTGTGGAACCCAGAATGTATCATCTTCAGATGCAGCACTCTCAATTTACCCTCATCAAAGGCATTGAATATACAAGGGAAAAACAGTGATGAAAGAACAGCTATAACAAGACAAGCAGGCCTAAGTAAATAAATTTCCTACCTTGTGCATTGTGGTCCAAGAGTGAAGGCATCTGGGACTTCCCCCGTGATCCAGTGGCCAAGACGTTGCACTCCCAAAGCAGGGGGCCTGGGTTCAATTTCTGGTTAAGGAACTAGAACCTGCATGTGGCAATTAAGACATAGCACAGGCAAATGAATAAATCTTTTTTTTTTTTAATTTTTTAAAAGAATGAGTGCACCTGTTTGTTGTAGTTGTGCTGAGAAATAAATTATCATTCAAAAAAGAAGCCTGATAGTTTGAAGGGTTTGCTTGTGTTGTTGTTTATCTTTTCTGTTGCCTCTGAAAACAATCGGAACCCAGTTGATGTACATAGTCTTTTGGTGATACATATGACTGTTTTCTATTCTTATTATAATAATCTCAATATGGATAGATTCAGAGACACATCGTTCCTATGTTGCTTTTCAGTTAACTTGTGAGGCTAATATGTGATGTATGCTAAAGGGGGACTGGGTTGTCTAATTTTTGTAAAGGATTTTGAAATTATACCTAAGGTGGCATTTACGTAAGATTAGAGATATAGCAGTACATGTCATTGAGTACAAAACAGGGAATTCCAGCCCACTGATGAGACCCCAGGCATATCATCCAGTGCTTTATGGTTTTCTTCTTTAATGTAGATTTTAGATATTCTGTTATAGTGACAATTCTTCTTAAAGTCTGCATCTTCAAAGTGACCTTTTTCCTGTGCTGCCCAAAATAGAATTTTCACTCCATCTCTGCCTGTGGCAGTAATAAAACAACCCTAATATTCAGCCTCTTTCCAGATTGTACAGTCTATAATAGGATATCATCATAACTTATTTCCAGAGTATAATATTCATCCAATTAACCTTGAATATTTTTTAAGAAAGCTCACAATAGAAAAGATAATTGCATGGTTGTCAAAAATTATGACTAACCAGGTACAATAGAGCCCCGTAAAATAATTCCTATCAAAAGATTAACGTTTATCATGTTTGGCTAATGAAACATATTGTAAGAGATTTAAAAATGGATAACTGGAAAAATAGTAAATAGTTATTGCATGCAAAATATACAACCAAAATGAACTTTTAAAAGGTAGAAAAATATATTAAACACAATAAATGCATTTTCTATGTTTAACATAAAATTAAGTTCTACTGTAGGGCTTCCTTGGTGGCTCAGCTCGTAGAGTCTGCTGCAGTGTGGGAGACCTGGGAGACCTGGTTTTGATTCCTGAGTTGAGAAGATCCCCTAGAGAAGAGAAAGGCTACCCACTCCAGTATTCTGGCCTGGAGAATTCCATGGACAAGAGTCAGACATGACTGAGCGACTTTCACTTTCACTTTCATGTCCCATTGTATAGGAATTATTCTTCCCAATACTTGTTAGAGGAAGAACAGATGAACTAAAGTGCATGCCCGGCCTCTTTGTGGTGTCATGAGGCTATTCTATGGACAGGTTTCTACTATATCCCCTTACTAAAACTCAAAGCCGTTAAGATATGGTTCTTGGTAAAAAAAAAAAAGGCAGGGAAAGCCCTTCACACAAGTAGAAATGGAGAAAATTGCTAAAGAAAGGGGACAAAAGCCCCCTTGGCAGATAAGCAATAGCTCTGCTTACACAGTAATTTATGGTAATATCAGGAAGCTTTTGATAAAATTTCACACATACTGCAGGGTAGGACATTGGAGAAGATAAAGGACTCCGAAGAGATATGGAAAAATTAAACCATTTATAAGAGGGGGAGTATTTTGTTTAAAAATGTGGCAATTCATTTTGATAGTCATAACAGTTTATGTAATTTCTGTGTGCATTGGACGCTTGCTGTCTGAAAAAGTACAACCTAGCATTTCCCCCATTGCTACAGAAAGTCAATTTTGAGAACACAAAATAGGGGAAGGTTTAAAAAAAAAATATATATATATATATATATATATATATATACACACACACAAATCTATTATAACACATTCAAGTGTTTGTGAGCTAAGTTTATACCATTTGACTAATTTAAAGATTTTAAACTTTTATCTCTATTTTATTTGATAATAAATCAATTTTCCAATAAGATAATTTGCCTTTGGGGTATTATAATGAAAAAGCAATTTAAAATATATTTCTATAAATACTGAAAAATACTTTCATACTAGATAGGCAGTAAATAAATGAAGAAATATTCACACAAGTTCCTACTGCCTTTCTTGTTATCTGAAAAATAATGAGTCTTTATTTACATATTTCTTCATCAAGCCCTGAAGCTGTTATTAAGGTCAAAGCTTGAATATATCTGTTATTCTACAAAATTTTATATTTCAAAATTTAAAGTACTATTTGATGCTCTAATTTAACCTTCTGTATTAAAAAATATAAACAGCTTCATGAAGAGGTTTTAAATGACTTTTTAAAAATATTCTTCAATGGCCATTTTTAACATAGTGGCTCTGCTATCCTCTGAACTTCAGTGATATTTGGGCTAACATTGTCATTCTTACTTATTGATTGCTAAGCTCAGCTTTTGACTGCAAGCACTATGGAGATCTTTACTTGAGAAAACAAAAAAAAATCCTGTTGTTCAAAAAGACCATATTATGAGAATTCAGTTACTTATTTTTAAAGAATATTAACAGGAAAATTTGGAAGAAGAAATGCCAGTCTGTCTCTCTTCTCCCTAACAAATTTCTCCTGAGACAGAGCTTTAATGAGTAGTTCTGGAAACTTCTTAAACAATATATGTCACTGACCAAGATGGCTGACCCTTTCAAGCTGGCTGACGCTATTCAGTAAAGATACTATCAGAATCTGAAGTAACTGGTTTGAGTTTCTATAGTATTTTGAGGAAATATTTTGTGAGAGTGGGAAGCATGTTTTAATGCCATTCACATGTTTCCCGGAGAATGAAAGCTGATCTGCAGGACCATTGAAAGCATTATAGCTAATATCATTGCAATTTCAAGGGCTGGGAGGGAGGTTGGGAGAACCAATAGTTGGGGTGGGGGCGTGGTTCAAGAACATTGAAGTGAACACTGTTGACTTATTGGAAAATCACAAAATGCTTGAACTCACTCTAGAAGGCTCATGTTTTGAGCGTTTAAAGCAGTTGTGCAGCTCTCTTGAAAATTTACACTGTTATTTTATTTATAGCAGATGTCTCTTAAAGCAAACATTTTTATTTTATACTATACAAATCTTACGGAAAATTGCAAACATAATGTAGAGTTTTGGTCATGCTGTAGAAATCTCTAGGTTTTCTATAATGCATTATGAGCAAGGGAGAAAAAACTGATATTGATCTAAGTCTAAAGGATAAAGGGTAATCAAAACAAGGCTTCTGCAGATGCTTTTATGAAACTTGCTTTAAAAGAAAGAGGCAAAAGTTGAAACTGTGGATTAAACCAGCTAAATTAAATCAACTTGTATTCAAAATATATTCTGACCATCAGAATGAAATGACCAACAGCCCGCCTGAGGCTTAATCAAAACACTTGTTGCTTGGACAATTATACTGTCTGGGTTATATATATATATATGTATATATATATATATATAACTTGGATTTCCTTAGATGTAGCTAGTATTTGTTTCTTATGTACATCCAGTGAAAAAGAAAGCCTAAGAAAGCCTAAGAAAGCACTTAATTTTTCTAGCTTGTGCGGAATAATCATTCTCTTATAAAAAAGTTTTGGTTATAGTAACTTAAATATATGTCTTGTAACTGCTCAGCAGCTGCTGAACTGCCTGATAGAAAAGTTGTAGCATCTGAAATTCAGCTCAAAATATAAAAATATAATATGCAATTAAAGAAGAAAGTAAATTCTGTCTGTAATGTTACACCAGGAAATATAAATAGTAAGGAAACAAGAGATACTGCAATTTTACAAAAGTGAATATCAGCAGCTTTAATTTTCCAAGGAATCCATCCAGCTACAAATATTTACCTTTCTATTTGTTTCTATAATTAGCAGAATTTAAAAATCGAGTTTCGCTTGTGGCTCAGCTAGTAAAGAATCCGCCTGCAATGTGGGAGACGGGTTTGATCCCTGGGTTGGGAAGATCCCCTGGAGAAGGGAAAGGGAGCCCACTCCATTCTGGCATGGAGAATTCCATGGACTAAGTCCATGGGGTCAAAAAGAGTCAGACAAGACTGAGCAAATTTCAGTCACTTAAAAATAGAGAATTATATAAATTTTGAAAATTGAGATCTAGAGAAGCAAAACCTATGTTTCTGAGACTTTGCAGTTCATTATTCCTGTCTTGTTGGAGAAGGAAATGGCAACCCACTCCAGTATTCTTGTCTAGAGAATCCTGTGAACAAAGGAGCCTGGTGGGCTGCCGTCTATGGGGTCACACAGAGTCAGACAGGAATGAAGCAGCAGCAGTAGCATGCCTGTTTTGTTCAGTTCAGTTGCTCACTCATGTGTGACTCTCTGCAACCCCATGAACCGCAGCACGCCAGGCCTCCCTGTCCACCACCAACTCCCAGATTCCAACCAAACCCATGTCCATTGAGTCGGTGTTACCATCCAACCATCTCATCCTCTGTTATCCACTTCTCCTCCTGCCCTCAATCTTTCCCAGCATCAGGGTCTTTTCCAATGAGTCAGCCTTTCACATCAGGTGATTAAAGTATTGGAGTTTCAGCTTCAACATCAGTCCTTCCAATGAATACCCAGGACTGATCTTCTTTAGGATGGACTGGTTGGATCTCCTTGCAGTCCAAGGGACTCTCAAGGGTCTTCTCCAACACCACAGTTCAAAAGCATCAGTTCTTCAGTGCTCAGCTTTCTTTATAGTCCAGCTTTCTTTATAATCCAGTGTTCACATCCATACATGACCACTGGAAAACTTAACTAGATGGACCTTTGCTAACAAAGTAATGTCTCTGCTTTTTAATATGCTGTCTAGGTTGGTCATCACTTTCCTTCCAAGGAGTAAGCGTCTTTTAATTTCATGGCTGCTATCACAATCTGCAGTGATTCTGGAGCCCAGAAAAATGAAGTCAGCCCCTGTTTCCACTGTTTCCCCATCTATTTGCTATGAAGTGATGGGACCAGATGTCGTGATCTTAGTTTTCTGAATGCTGAGCTTTAAACCAACTTTTTCACTCTCCTCTTTCACTTTCATCAGGAGGCTCTTTAGGTCTCAAATCTTATCTGAGGTTATTGATATTTCTCCCGGCAATCTTGATTCCAGCTTGTGCTTCCTCCAGCCCAGCATTTCTCATTATGTACTCTGCATATAAGTTAAATAAGCAGCCTGTCTTGCAACAATACACATTTGAAAAAGGAAGTCATTAAAGTAATGTGGCTGTTATGTTTTCATAGGCCTTTGTGAGAAGTTAACCAATAAGACAGCATAATCTCTCTGGACTTTAAAAACACAAATTCAAGACAAGGACATGAGATTGATGGAATTTGTAATCATGCATTTTTTACTTGTGTAATAAATTTATCATTTCAAAGACATTATTTAATATGGCCCCACAGTGTGTGGATCACAACAAACTGGAAAATTCTTAAAGAGATGGGAATACCAGACCACCTGACCTGCTTCCTGAGAAATCTGTATGCAGGTCAAGAAGCAACAGTTAGAACTGGACATGGAACAACAGCCTGGTTCCAAATTGGGAAAGAAGTACATCAAGGCTGTATATTGTCACCCTGCTTATTTAACTTATATACAGAGTACATCATGAGAAATGCTGGGCTGGATGAAGCACAAGCTGGAATCAAGATTGCTGAGAGAAATATCAATAACCTCAGATATGCAGATGACACCACCCTTATGGCAGAAAGCAAAGGAGAACTAAAGAGTCTCTTGATGAAAGTGAAAGAGAGTGAGAAAGTTGGCTTAAAACTCAACATTTAGAAAACTAAGATCACGACATCTGATCCCATCACTTCATGGCAAATAGAGGGAGAAACAGTGGAAACAGTGGCTGACTTTATTTTGGGGGGCTCCAAAATCACTGCAGATGGTGACTGCAGCCATGAAATTAAAAGACGCTTACTCCTTGGAAGAAAAGCTATGACCAACTTAGACAGCATATTAAAAAGCAGAGACATTACTTTACCAACAAAGATCTGTCTAGTCAAGGCTATGATGTTTTCCAGTAGTCATGTATGGATGTGAGAATGGGACTATAATGAAAGCTGAGCGCCAAAGAATTGATGCTTTTGAACTGTGGTGCTGGAGAAGACTCTTGAGTCCCTTGGACTGCAAGGAGATCCAACCAGTCAATCCTAAAGGAGATCAGTCCTGAATATTCACTGGTAGGACTCATGCTGAAACTGAAATGCCAATACTTTGGCCAGCTGATGTGAAGAACCAACTCATTGGAAAAGACCCTGATGCTGGGAAAGATTGAAGGAGATGGTTGGATGGCATCACTGATGCAATGGACATGAGTTTGAATAGGCTCTGGGAGTTGCTTATGGACAGGGAAGCCTGGTGTGCTGCAGTCCATGAGGTTCCAAAGAGTTGGACATGACTGAGCAACTGAACTGAACTGTACTACAATCTGTAATTCCTATGTAATTTTTCATTTACCTCTGCAGACACTTTCTAGATTCTTAACAATCTGTCATTGGTGTTTTAGTGGGTTACTTACTATTGTCATTTTAGTCACAGATGAGGGTTAAAATATCTCTAACCTTTGCAAATGTATTATATGGCCCATTGACATAGCTTTTATTGCAGATAAAATCTTTGACAAATTTCCAGTATGACAGAAGAACATGATTTCATATTAAATTCTGATGATAGAGACATATTTCTTTGCTTGTACTTCTGAAATGTTTTGGATATAGTAACAATGGGCAATAGTTCGTCTTCAATTACATCAATAAAATCTCAAAACCCACTTTATTTATATGAGTCCAGAGAGTCAGTAAATATTTCTTAAACATAACTGGAAAACTATGCAAAAAATGTTCAGAATTCAGCTCACTTCTAAACTTTCTGATCAAAACAGACAAAACATTCAGCTGGTTAGGGATAATGAGAAACAGAAAGAGGAAGCTGCGAAAGAGCCTAGAAATTGACTGCTGCCATGAAGGTGTGTGTAAGAGCTCCAGCAAAAGTTTCTCAAATATAAGTGTCAAGATAATGGTAGGTCCCTCTGACAGTCACTTAAAAGAAAGAATAAAGCCTATTATAGTAACTTCATGGAGTTATAAAAGCACTTGAGTTTTCAGAGAACCACAGACTTATAAAATGTTTCTGACATCCCATCAAAAATTGGTATTATGACATTGTCATAATACATAATCATATAGTCAAGGAATGATTGGGAGTAAATCCATAATAGCAGATTTTTTTAAAACAAATTTCACATTGAATTCCAGACATCTTTTTTCTCCCTTCTTCTCTTAGATTTCAAGATAAAAAGTAGATAAATACATTGTTTCTTCTGATTCCTTTTATAGACAGTCTCCTGGAAAATTTGAGAATTCTGGTTGGTTCATACTTTTTTTGGATTTTGGGTTATGAAGAACCTCAAGAAAGCCCATATCTAATGATCTAAACTGTCTAATATCTGAACATCTGTCTAACGTTATCCACTTAGGAAAAATTATTACTTTAAATTGCTAGGATGCCTCACAGCTGTGTCAAAGGCTCTATGTATTGTCTTTAAGATTCTTGAGGAACTGCTGAACTTGAGTCTCCTTCCATTGCCTTCTCCACATGTCACTACAGACTGCCCTAGACTATTTAGGATATAGGCCTTTAATCATAGGACTACCTGAAACCAGACCAAAGCTTAACATATGGAGTAGCCAACAGTCACATAAACATGGTTTCCCATCCACCCTCCTCCCTCAAAAAAAGTAACATATGGCTTTAATTTTTTTAATTTATTTATTCTTTCCATTTATTAAAAAAAAATACTTGGCATTGCCTAAGCCTTTGGGCACATGTACATAATAAAAAACATTGCTGAGCATAAATAATATATATGAACTCTGTCTATTACGATTCTCAGAAAAAGTCTATCAAAATGACTTATTTTATAGTTTGAAGTCTCAATTCAAACTCTATTAGCAAAATATTTCTGTTAAATTGTATGATATTTCTAATGTCAATTAATTACACTTATATCCAGCTCTATAGTGTAATGACTTTGTAATATTAATTTTGATTTTAATTTAGAAAGAGAACTTGTAAGTTTGCCCCAAGTTTTAGTGTTTAATGGTTTTTCCATATTTAGACTATGTTCACCGATCGCAACTTTTTTCATTTTTCTAGTTGAATGATTGGCCATTTTAAAACTTATCTTTCATGTTTTTTTCTGAGTTACCAATTTGCTTTGGGGCAGGGTAGATAGTAAAGAAAATCAGCAAAAAAAAAAAAAAAGGACAATTAAACTAAAAGTTGGTAAAGAATAATGTTTCATTTTGGCCATAAGACCAGTAACTTATTTTTACAAACACTGAAATTAAAATTTCCTATGGTTGAAGACAGAGAAATCCAACAGTCTGATTTTAAAATAGAATATGTCATACCTAACATTAGTTAGTAAAACCAAGTGAAGTGTCCATTCTACATCAGCTCTAAGTTGATTCTTTCCCCAAATCATTAAGTTTTACATCTGGTCATTTCAATCAAGAAAATAAACTGGCTCCTAGATTAGTTGGGTTGGATTTCAGTTCTTTCATAGGCAAGGCATAAATTTCATTATGACTCTTGTTTCTTCATTTATAAGAAAGACTGATGATGAAATGAGGTAGTAGATGTAAAGTGCTTAGAACAGAGTCTCAGGCAAGTGATCAATAAATATTTGCCACTGTTATTATTATTATTATTATTATTATAGCCTAATATTGTTATTCACATTTCACTTTTAACATGTTATGATTCTTGCCTGAAATGATCTCCTCTTTCTGTCTTATATTTATAAATTTGATATTTTTATTCATGACACACCTGAGCACCAGTCTAAGGTGATCTCTTTTCTCAGAACTTGCGCTTTATCCCAAATTCCAGTTTAAACATGTGTTATTCTCTAAACATTTCTTATATCCACAAAATGAAAAAAGTACAAGTTATTTTAAGAAGGAGACACTCCCTGTATTTCTTGTGCCTAGATTTGACAAGTAACATACGCTCTATCAACATGTCACAATTAATGCTTCACAGACTCAAAGGAGTTAACTAGCCACTCTTTATGATGTCCTTTATTTTTCCTGGTCAAATCAGAGAATCATGTTCTTTCAAGACATAGCTAGTTCATTTTGTTTTGTTTTGTTTAAAATCAATAACTCATGTTTCTTTAGTGGCGGCCCTTTACCTGCCTTTTGATTATAGAACACATTCTTTCACGCTAAAATTATTTGGACTGAGTTCAACTAGACTCAGGATTATACCAGGTTTCCCTCTATAATGCAGTTTATAAAATGGGCTATATTATTTTATGCTGCATTACAGGATATAAATATAAATTCTTGGAAATCTCTGTCAGGCTCTTTCAGTTCCCTAAAGCTAAAACAAATATGTCCACTATTATTGACATAGTTAAGGGTTAAACTATTGAGCATATACCTGTATATACCTGCAGTATATACCTGTATATACCTGCAGCTTTAATTGTCAACAATGGAAATTTTAAGTATCTAAGATTTCTCTGTGATTTCATTTGAGCTCATTAAGTAAATGGCTTAGATTAAGGGAAGGTAGTTATCTGAATGCTTAGATACCTGGAAGATAATTTTTAATTTTCAATTATTTTATACTAGTTTTAAAAAATCTGCTTGCATATTACAATGAAACCACCCCAAATCTGATTATACTGCTTATTTTATTTTGTTACCTTCCTAAAAAACATTGACCTCACCTAGTTATCATTCTTTTCTTCTCATCATAAACCAAAGTTCTTTCATTCTTCCACTATGTCATAAAAGACTCAATAAATTCTGATTTGCATTTCAAATCCTACTTTCTTTTTTAGAAGGACATCAGATTCAATGACAATTATATCACTAATCTCTTTAGCAGTGACAGTGGAAAGTCATGCTCAGACTCTGAGTGAAGTCCTAAGGAAGGTCACGTAATGTTCTTCTTTATCACTAATAGTAATATTGTATGTGTGTGAATTCTTCATTTCATTTTTATTAATCAATATGTGCTCATTTAGTCATTTGCTCTGGTTAGCTGTTTTAGAATACTTATTTCCTTCTTCTTTGATTAAGAAATGTATGTCATTATTTTGCTACATAAAGAGGAACAGTTTGTGTTATTGACCACAGTAACCTGTTTCTGTTAGTGATGTTCTTCTAGATATTTTACATGAGAATAATTTCCTCAGGTAAAGTTACAACAATTTTGGAAAGATCTTTTTCCATTTTATTTTTGTTGTTTTTTTAAAGCAATTGAAATAACAAAAATCTTAAGTATTCATCTGTGGCTGTATTTGTATTCATATGAGTGTGTGTAAATTTATAAACATTTTGATGCCTAGTGCTGGAGATAAGGAGAAATCTAGTTCTGAAATAAATGTTTGGTGAATCAATCTTTGCTGTTTCATTTTTCTATTTTTTAAAGATTTAGTTTTTTTAATTTTTATTTTTGCCTGCACTGGATCATTGTTGCTGCACACAGGCTCTAGTTACAGTGCTTAGACTTCTTATTGCTGTGGCTTGTGAGTTTCCAAGAACGGGCCAGTTGCTAAGAACAAGCTCTAGGCACATGGGCTCAGTAGTTGAGGCCTGTGGGCTCTGTCGTGCAGGCTCAATAGTAATGGCTCATGGGCTTAGTTGCTCCGCAGCATGTGGGATCCTCCCTGACCAGAGATCAAACCCATGTTCCCTACACTGGCAGGTAAATTCCTAATACTAGACCACCAGGAAAGCTCCAATCTTTGTTATTTTAGATTCCATGTAATACTTTCTTCTACTTTCATAGACTTGTTATCAGTTCAGTTCAGTTCAGTTCAGTCGCTCAGTCGTGTCCGACTCTTTGCGACCCCATGAATCGTAGCATGCCAGGCCTCCCTGTCCGTCACCAGCTCCCAGAGTTTCCTCAAACTCCTGTCCGTCGAGTCGGTGATGCCATCCAGTCATCTCATCCTCTGTCGTTCCCTTCTTCTGCTGCCCGCAATCCCTCCCAGCATCAGGGTCTTTTCCAATGAATCAAATCTTCGCATGAGGTGGCCAAAGTATTGGAGTTTCAGCTTCAGCATCAGTCCTTCCAATGAACACCCAGGACTGATCTCCCTTAGGATGGACTGGTTAGAGTTATATCCTATTACATTGCAGAAACTATATATAGTTACAGAAGCTCTATTTCTAATAGTTAATACTTTTTCTTGACTCTTTGAAGAAACAAAAAATACAAATTCACATAGAAGTCATTATAATAATTTAGTATAGATTTTAGTAAATATGAGATATCATGATATACATACATGGGTGAAAAATAGAAATGAGAAAAAAGTACTTAAAAGAAGTAATATAAATTCCCAAGCTATTTAGTCATGCTATATGCATGCTATATGCAAGCAAGATAATTTTCTTTTTGTAAAGAGTGGAAATTTTAATGTCTGAACTTGTCTGAATTTTAGTTTATCAAATTATTTGAAATTCCAATTGTTTTATTAAATCACAATTTTAACTACATGAATTATCCATATAAGATCTATAAACCAATAATTACCTTAATATTCCATTCAAAAAATAAGAAGGGGAGGACAAATTGAGAGAGTAGCATGAAAACATATACATTGTCGTATACAAAGTTAGATAGTCAGTGGAAATTTGCTGTATTACACAGGGAGCCCGAATCCTGTGCTCTGTGAGGACCTAAAGGGGTGTGATGATATGGGAGGTGGGAGGGAAGTCCAAGAGGGAGGGGACATGAGTGTACCTGTGGCTGATTCATGTTTATATATGTCAAAAACCAATACAATATTGTAAAGCAATTATCCTCCAATTAAAAATAAACAATTTTTTTTAAAAGAGGGGAGATCTCAATTCAGGATGTTTAAAAATAAAGTTTATTGCTATATAATTTATTTAGGGACTGAAACTAGTATTACACATGCTTATTCAACAATAAATAAATTCACACAAATTAAAAAAAAAAAGCATAAGGATAAAGTTGAGTTGAGAAGTACAACCGTATCACAAAAACAAAATGTACAAATGCCATTTCCATATGTTTAAATCACTGTATCTGCTTTGACTGTACTGGACCTTGTAATTAACCCAAATAACTATTATGTACCCATATTGTTTCAAGTATAAAATGGATACTTAATAAACACTTGCTAAATTAGATTAAGGGGCAAAAAGTCAATAAGTTATTTAGCTTATTGTGACCAAGAAATTCCATTATTACAGCAGATTAATCTGGTTAAATTAGCCTCAGGAATTTTTTTATTTGGTAATTATTTAAATTCTGTGTAATGATGTATGTGTGAGTGGAGACAAGTTTAGAAAATTTTAATAAAAAGTATTAAAAATAAATTCAAAAGAAAAACAAAATCAACAGTGTGGTTGGTGTTTTTCATGTAAATCTTTTTCATGTAAATAAATGTTTTTCATGCAAATATTTTCAAGTAAATTTAGTACAAAATGCCTGCTCACATTAAGAATTGTGTAAATACTTAAGGAATTATGAAGGAAGGAAAGAAATTCAAAAATTGATTAAATCGATAAACAAATATTCATTTGACAAAAATAGTTGATACTAATAGTGAAATAAATAGTAACTTTTCTTGATGAAGAGTTCTTACATTCACACCAATATAAGATTAGGTAAATTCTTTTTTTAAAAACAATCTCTCTCCCTTCCTGTATAAATTCTTTATTTTACACTTTTTATGAAAGAATAGAAATGAATTTTTCAGTTACTGTTTTGATATATCGCTGCGGGATAAAATAACTCTGTGTTAGAACCAAATTCTTTGAGTTGTCTGTTAATTTACATATATATGTATGTGTATATAAAGACCTATTGATTATGTGACATGTATAATTTAAATGAACCTGTGTGATGAACTAAAACTAACACTTTTCTTAGAATAAGCCTGATTATAGAAAAAAATATCAGCAATGAGCTCACAATACATAAATTAGTCTCTAGGTGTTAATAGCATCTGCAAAGTTGTGTCTGCTGAAACCAGATAACTTAAAAATACTTGTATCATTATTTAAGTAATATCTATTTACACAGATATTAAGAAACAATTCTTTGATATCTTCTAATCAAATCAATATCCAAATGTTAGATGTTCTGTGAACCAAACAACTGAATGACTTGACTGAATTTTCCAGTAGGATGTTTCAGCATTATATAAACACAATCTGTGAATTACTATACTCAAGACCCCTGAGAGCTCAGTTGGTAAAGAATCCGCCTGCAATGCAGGAGATCCCGGTTCAATTCCTGGGTCAGGAAGATCCACTGGAGAAGGGATAGGCTACTCACACCAGTATTCTTGGGCTTCCCTTGTGGCTCAGCTGGTAAAGAATCTGCCTGCAATGTGGGAGACCTGGGTTCAACCCCTGGGTTGGGAAGATCCCCTGGAGAAGGGAAAGGCTACCCACTATATATCCTGGCCTGGAGAATTCTATGGACTGTGTAGTCCATGGGGTCACAAAGAGTTAGACACAACTGAGCAATTTTCACTTTCAAAGACCTGCATGGGTTTTGAGAAGTTATTTATATGCAAAAAGACAATGCAGTTCTATATGACTTTGTTACTACATGTAACATTATGTGAACAAATTTCAGTCTGAGGGAGACTAAAATTTTTCTAATTTTCAGGAAAAAAATTTATAAATACCTTTTTGCTCAAAATTGTCTCCTTTTCTTTAATGTAGGCACTGGAAGAACTCAGAAAATGTCTCCTAGTGGGAAAATAGAGCTCTGGGAGGACATAGTTGGCAATCAATAGAAGAAATGGTTGACAGGGCATAAACAGAAAAAAATTCCAGAGGCAAAGAGTGTGTGGGAACAGCTAGTCATGGATAAAGGAATATGTGGGGATTATACGAAGGTGGAGAAGACGAAATCAGACTATACCCAGCTCCCAGATCTAAAATCTGCACATTCACTTGTCCTGGTATCCTATAATTTCAGTATTCTAGATACAGCTGTTACCATTTGCTTTGAAAAAAAGCACAAATTGATAAAGCAGAGTGTGAGTTTCATTCACTGAATTAATCAGGAGGTTTTTGCCTAAATAACAACTATTATCAGTTGTTACTTAGTTTTATATGTATTATATATATATCATTCTGGATGCATATTCTTAGGTAGAGGCAAAATAAAAAAGTAAAGTTTTGGTTAAGATGCCACAAAGTCTAAAAACTCTTTTAATGTAACTCCAGCTAGTCACTTTGTAATTTTTATACACATGTAGATTTAGACAGAAAAATAAGCAACTAGAAAAGAGAATCCCATCAGCTGTGACTTTAAGACAATTTGTGAAATTAAACTCAGAAACAGATTTGTATAAACAGATTATCTTGGTAATCTCTGTTTTCACAAGGAAAAGTGTTGGATTTATATATGTCACTACCCACATCCTGTTTCACTTTGTAGAAAGAGTTGAGCACT
Source organism: Cervus elaphus (assembly GCF_910594005.1). Taxonomy (NCBI): domain Eukaryota; kingdom Metazoa; phylum Chordata; class Mammalia; order Artiodactyla; family Cervidae; genus Cervus; species Cervus elaphus. The sequence continues at coordinate 85,109,087 of NC_057834.1, read as the reverse complement.
AAAAGCCTTCTTTTAAAAACCAGAGCTTCTGATATTTAAACCTGCAACCATCAGCTAACCACCAATCTTTCTTCCAAAACTACTGCCACTGGTTTGTACTTACCAAAGTCTATTATATATCTCAAGGACAAGACCTTTATGTAAATAATAAAGAAATACAGTGAAAATATGAAATGAAATACTATATGACAAGGTTCTGTTTGGTTACCTATAACCCATAGCAACTTTCATTTAAAAAAAAAGCCTTTTTCTCATTGTCTTAAATCTGTATTTTTATAATTAAGACATCTAGGAAAATTAGAAGACAAATGAATGCCTTAAATAACCCAAAGAGCGGAAAATATGTGGGCCACTGTTCTAGAAAAGTGCCAGAAAAAATTCTGATGTCTGGTTTATTGCAATGGTCAACAGTATTAAAATAAATAAATCAGTTATAAAAATAATAATAATGCTGAACATGTTGAACTGATTTTAGTAGAACAGTTTCAAATGATTTTTGCCAGGAACTTCTCTGACGTTCAACAAAATTTCATAGACTTTACTTTGTTTTCTTTGTTTTATTTGCCTTTCATACCTGAAGGTCAGTGCTTAAAGTAACTTCAGACTCAGGTTCCCTATGTCATTTTCATCTGTATTCTTTAGGACATTTATTTTATCCCTTATTCTACCTATATCCCTTATCCAACAAAAGAACCACCCATGTCATTCTCTTTGTACTACATTTTCATTATGTTATCCTTAAAACCCATTCTGTGGGACCATGTTCAATGTGAAAATGTTATGATTAGAACCTTCTGGTTCATTTGGTAATAAACCCTTCTGGATTTGATCCAACGTGTACTGGTTTTATACCAAATTTGACCTATTATGGCTAGAATTACACTAAGGATCCTTTCCACATTCTTTCTTAGGATTTGAAGCAATAAACTATGAAAACT